>NC_139537.1:80981648-81581648 GCF_965153285.1 Podarcis tiliguerta | reverse complement strand
ATGGTTTTAGCAGTAGCCTGAGAGCAGGGGCTTTTTTGGTGCCAAAACATGCTGAGCGATAAATCAGTGCCACCACATTGCGAGGCTCCTTGCCTCTCTGCGACACTTCCAAGAATCCTCAGCCGGTGGGGACAGAGTCTTTGACAGAGTGATGGTGCTGATTCAGAGTGATGAATACTCCCAGGCATTGTGGATGAGTTGACATCAGAGGGAGCGTTTTCAGAGGCATTCTCATAGCAGCAGATTCTCCAGCTTTTATTTACCGTCCCTGGTAACTAATAACCATGCCTGGCATCAGAAACAGTCCAGAGTTAAGGATGCACTAATACTAGAAGAATGTACTTCCACAGCCTTTTATTTTCATGGTTTTAACTCTTGGTTTTGTTTTGTTTCCTTCCCAGTGGCCGAACTCAGAAGCAGGTTCTGGACTATGTCAAAGAAGGAGGACACAAAAAAGTACAGTTTGAAAGGTTAGAAAGGGTCTTTGCAACAACAATAAAAATAATTTGCTCTGTTTACTTTTTGAGGGTTTTCTTGGGCCTCATGCATGCTCATTCAGCCCAGTTAGCCAAATGACACAGCTGCAGGAAAATAGGGAGCGTATGCTTGGCTTGAATAGTCTTCCCAGAAGAAAATGGCAATATACACAAGAAAAAAACAGTGTGACATAGATTTTTCTTCCTGGCTTCTTCTTCCTGCTTTCCCAGTTTTGTGCTTAGGTGTTTTGGAGTTTTGGAACTTTTTGTTCATTTGTTTTTGCCTTCTAATTACCGTATTTTTCGCACCATAGGACGCACCGGACAATAGGATGCACTTTGTTTTAGAGGGGGGAGAACAATAAAAAAAAATTCTCCCCCTCTCTGCCCAGCGCCCCTTCAGCGAAGCGGCAGGAGGGGCTGCGCAGAGAGGGGGAGAACTTTCCCCCTCTTGTTTTCCCGCTCTAAAACAAGGTGCCATTTAAGGTGCGTTCAGGCGGCTACCTTGGAAGCCTGGAGAGCGAGAGGGATCGGTGCACACCGACCCCTCTTGCTCTCCAGGCTTCAGGTTCCTTTCAACCTGCTCTTTGGGGCTGGCGGGGGGAAGCCCACCACCAGCCCCAAAGAGCAGGTCAGGGAGCAGTGGAAAGGCGCAGCGGAGAGTCTCCTGCCATAGCCGCGCGTCACCTCTCCAGCCGGGAGAGGGTCGCGGGGCTATGGCGTCTTCGCTCCATAGGACGCACACACATTTCCCCTTCATTTTTGAAGGGGGAAAAGTGCGTCCTATAGAGCGAAAAATACAGTAGCTATCTATTGCTTTTTGTCCCCTGTGTTTGGGTTACGACTATAACGAATGGCCTGCAAAATAGTTTCTGCTTGTTAACAGTGAGGTATTACAGGGCTTGCTGCATCTTGACCCCAGGTCCATGAAACCTGCTCAAATTACTGGTGTTATGATCATAGGAATTCAGGCAATCTGTAGATAGGTAGACACTTACTTCTTAATTAAATAAACAAAGCAGAATGAGGAGAGCAAATTGGTGCAACCGGCTACAGGCAGTGAAATGTTGAGACAATAGAAGGTTGGATTGTTGCATTATATTGCCAAATGTGTTTCTAAGCCAGTCTGCGACATGATGAGTTCAATGTTTTTGCTAAACTGTAGAATGATCCTAGCGGCAGGTTTGTGTTCTGAGTCATCTTTTGGAGTTGGTGGATTTATTTTTTAGTGACTTGTCCTTTCCTTTTATGCCATTTATGTAACACATAGCTTCACTGAAATACCGCATACATATACAGCGACAGAGAGGAAATGTTTTTGGACAAGAAGTCTGTTAGAAGCTGGGCTTAGAGACATGATTGCCTGCCATTGATTTATTCACGGGGGTGGGAAATAACATGCATTTTAACTTGTTGCAAAATATGTTTTTGTTTTTTGTTTTTTTACCTCTTTCCAGGAAACACAGCAAGATTCACTCTATTAGGAGCTTGACGGCAAAGCCTTCAGAACAGCATTCAGAGGTGCCAAAACAAGTCAGTTATATTTCATGCTTTTGTAAGCAAAAATGTCAAATAGTTCTGTTTGTCTTGCCTAGGCCATGTTTAGCATTGCGCACTGTACCATAATTCACAGCCAGGAGTGACCAAATGAATGGCCACACTGCAGCTTTAAGCAACTTTGTCCTTTTCTCTGGTTTGGAATGTTTCCAAGCCAAGTAGAAAGCAGTAGCAGTATTTTTATTTGTGTTTATTAATTGTACTTCTTAGGCAAGCCTTACACACATTAAAATATTTAAATTGCGTGCCTAGCAAGTTCATATGTCACTCATTGATTAAATAAATAAATTATGCAGATATGCATTGCTGTACAGTGGTACCTCAGGTTAAGTACTTAATTCGTTCCGGAGGTCCGTTCTTAACCTGAAACTGTTCTTAACCTGAAGCAGCACTTTAGCTAATGGGGCTTCCTGCTCCTGCCGTGCCGCCAGAGCACGATTTCTGTTCTCATCCTGAAGCAGAGTTCTTAACTTGAAGTACTGTTTCTGGGTTAGCAGAGTATGTAACCTGAAGCATATGTAACCTGAGGTACCACTGTATATAATCTGCATGTGCACTTACGGATAATTTTTACACAGGGTAGGCTTCTTTTTTCCAAGGTTTAGAGGAAGAGGACAGGACAGGTTTGGAGAACTTGCCATCCTAATTAGGTCCTCCAGGGTTTGCCCCTACCCCTGCCAACATAGATGAAGTTCTTCCTGACATTGTGACATGTAGTGATTGGCAGGTGGGTGACACTGCCCACTTGCCAGACTTGGCCCATGAGGCTTGGAGTATATAACAGGCTAGCCCTTGGGGGAGACTCCTGGATTGAATGTGTTCTTTTATGATCCATGTAAACAGTTCCATTCTACTTTCTGAGAATGTTGAAGAAATTGACCCCAGATTTAACCCGGTTTCACTCAGTGAGCACAGGGAATAAAACAATACTCCCCCACCCCCAACACAATCCTGATTTTCAGAATTCTGAAGGGTAAAAATGAAGCCAAGCCAAGGCAACCTGTTCCTAATTTGTGGTCAAGGCTGCCTTCTGAGAGAAGCTTGGATCTGTTGCCTAAAAGCAGCTCAAAAGAAGAGAATGTGTGTTGGTGAAATTCCAGTTAAAGCTAGGTGAAAAAATTAATAATCTTGCTGAGAAAAGAAACAGTAATGGTCTTTATAAGCATTTTGGCTAAAAGTTCTCAATTCATAAAGAATTTTTCCCTTAAGCTGGGTTGGCTGATATGACTTCCTGCGGCATGTAATGATTTCTTTAAAATGTTTGAATCCCTCTGGTATAGCTCAACTAAAGTATTGCCTTGTTGTAGTATTTGCCAATAGTTTTGACACACACACAGAGATTATTGTAATATTTATTTATACCCTGCCTTTTTCCCTGGTGGGTCTCAAGGCGGTTTACAGATAAAACAAGAATTTCTAAAAACATAGGAAAAAGCAGTGAAAAAAATTTCAATAGAATTAAAACTACATACAATAAAAAGAGCACAGCACCAGCCTTTTCATTAAAAGCAGTCAGTTCCCCAAAGCCTGTTCTAACAAAAAAAGTCTTTGCCTGCAAGCAGAAGGACAGCAAGGAGGGAGCCAGTCGTAACTTCTCCAGGGAGGGACTTCCACAGTCTCAGAGCAGCCACCACCGAGAAGGCCCTCTCCCATGTCCCAACAAGCATGTCCTCCTTTATTATCTTAATTCTAGTGACTTTAGAGATCCATATTGGACTAGAGATGGGGACTCGGTGGCCCTCCGGAAATGTTGCTAGACTACTACTCCCATCATCCCTCACAATTGGCCATGCTTGTTGCAGCTAATGGGAGTCCAACCACATTTGAAGGGCCACAGGTTCTCCAACCACATAATAGGAACAACAAGATGGCATTTCACAACCTTTTAATCTCCTTTGATAATGTACCATAAGCTAGAGACAATCCACAAAACTGTTGCGGGATAATAGATTTTGTTCACATAGACAGCCTGCCATCAACCAGACTGTTTTGTCTATTTAGCCCAGCATTGTCCATGGTGAATGTCAGTGCCTCTCTAGGCTAGGGTTTCAGCTGGAGGTCTTCCACATCACCTGTTTACCTCTCCTAAGGTGGCAGGGACTGAATCTGGTACTTTTCACGCATGCAATTGCAAAGCATGTGCTTCTGCCACAGAGGTGTGGTTTCCTCTATCAGGGGTCCTATGTGCTGTACAAGTTGATCAAACGAGACCAAAGGAATGAGCTCTCCTCTCTTCTATTCTCTAGGCTTGAAAGCATATTTAAATTTGTAGCACTGTGTTGTATGGTGCATTTGTAAAGCACTTGATGTTGAGATTGGTGCTGATTTGTCCTCTTCTTGTCCCCTCTCATCTCTTTCCTTTCTCTTTCCAGAGCTGTAGTTTTACATATGGAGACGGTGCTGATTCCCCAGCAGTCCAAAGCTGCCGGCAGGGGAAGGAACTAAAAGTTTCAGTGGAAGATGGTGGACACCACACGAGCCCTTCCCTGAAAAAGAGCCCTGAAAAAGAAGGCAGGAGGCTAGACGGTGCTGTGATGGAAGCTATGGAGGAAGAAGAGGAGGTCGCCAAGGACAGATCACAGCACAGTAGATCTCAGACACAGCAACCGAGCACAGGTCCTGCATCCCGGGCTGCTCGTGGCAGTAGCACATCAATTCCTTTCATTGACTGCAGTGATGTAGATAGTGAATATGACCTCCTCAGAGGGCAGATAACCCGCTCACAGTCCCAAACAAATGACAATTATGAGGGTGATTCGACCAGTGGTGCCTACGTTGATTATAGAGGTGAAAATCGTAATAGAATTAGATACAGGGATTCTTCCATCTCCTCTATAAAGGCATCTTACCATCTGACAGAAGACTGCAATGATGGCAGCCCTTCTAGTATGTCCTTCTATGTTGGTGGGAGTCCCAGAGTCCCACGGCACAGCACTCTAGTTGATGAAATGTTTAGAGGTCCAGATACCCGCAGTCCATTGGCTACTCCCTTGCCTTCCAGTAGCAAAGGGTCAAGTCCTCACATGAGTTTCAGTAGAGCAGGCTCCCAGGGTTACATCTCCGAAAACGGGCATGACTGTAGGGTTAGGAGTAAAGATGATGACACTCGTTCCTATAGCTGCCACGGTTACAGCAAGCGCTCCCCAGTCTCGCAAAGGCCACACATGGAAGTGGTTTCACATGCGCGCAACAGATCTGAAACAGACCCGTTTATTTTGAGCCAGGTATCTTCCACTCCAAACCAAGACTATAGAGCAGACAGGTACCATAAAGGAGGGACGGTTAGGATGGTCCCTTCACAAGGCAAAAACATGGCAAATGGTGTGTCAGCTGCTAGTCAGTCGAAGCAAAGCCCAGTTATACAATCCTTGTATGCTAGGGGCATGATGGACCATATGTCTACCATCCAGATATTGGAAGGTTCTACCAGCAGTGGAACGGAGTCTAGTGACTCAGATTCAGAAATGGTCAATCCTTTCACCCACCCTCTTGTGTTTGGAAATCCCATAGTGCTCAATTCATCCCCTATGCCAAGGAACAAGTATTCATTTGGCAGCCTCCAACTAGAGGAAGAGGTAGAGGATGTGTCTTTGGCCCTCAGTGATGAAGATGGTGTTCACGTCTTCAGTTGCTGAGAAAACCAAGCAGCACTTCCAGGAATAGACCAACCTAACAGGAAAGTGATTTGTTGGAAGGTTGTTCATCGAGTACATAAAGCAGCATGTCAACCTCTTAACCTTCTCCTTTTGAGAAGTTAGAAGGAGCTACTGCTATACAGAGAGGTGGTGAAATCTACTAGTGACGTGGGTTTTTAGGGGGGCGGGAAGGAGACCTGATTCCTCATCTAACAACCCTGTTAGTAGATTTGTTCATTAAGAAGAAAACTGTACTCTAGTTGTGTGTCATATTTAATGAAGTATAGGCCAGATAGAGATGACTTGTAGCCCCAACCTATTAATTTTTACTTAGAAGCATCTCCCACTGTTTCCAGTGGAACTTAATCACAAGTAAATGTACATAGGATTGCAGTGGTTGTTATTCGAGAAGCAACGTGATTTGAGTTCATGGTACACACATGTGCTTTTCTCTCCTTCTAAAGGAGAGCTTCCTATCCAGTGCCTCAGTTTAGAGTTTAAAGTTTTACATTGCAATCAAAATGCAAAAAAAAAAAAAAAGGATATTATCAAATCTAGGCATTTTTTAAAAAAATAATAAGAGCTTAATGACACATTTTTTAAGGAAGCAATACTATATTTTGCTCAACAAAACCACAAATCATTCTTATGCTGGAAGTATGAAAAGTTGCATTTGTGAGCTGAACAAGTTTTTTTCCCTATTTGAACATGTTGAAGAATATGGAACATGCAAACTTTAAGTAGGGGGGGGGGTATGGAAGCAGTCTTTTGAAAGAAGCTCAGTTCCTGTAGTTATTAATGGGCTCGTATAAACACCAGAAATCATAATTTCTATACATTGGTTGTAAGATTGCTTTCAGCATAGTAGATCTTACTTGCAAATGTTCTTCTCGGGTATTTTGTCCTCATTAATCACGGGGCCAATTCGAAACAGGAACCCCAATGTATCTAGATCAGATGCTGTGTTAAAGCAGGCTTTACACATGCATCCCGAGCTGGTTGAGAAACCAAGTGTACATACATTTTCAGACATGGTTCATATCCTGATCAAGCCGTTTCTGAAAACTAAGCAATCAGCTAATTGGGAGGGCAGTAGGATACTAGAGTTAGTCTCCCACACACACCACCCAACCGCTGGTCAGCATTCTTGTAATTATCTGAAATGGTTTTGCATAAACAGACCCTGCCAGCTGCTGCGTTCTTGGACACGGGGGTCAGGTAGACTCTGAATATTGCATATCTAGCAAGGCATGGAATGCTGAAGTCTGTCTTTCTTTCTCGTTTAACAATGTAATAAGATAAAGAACATTGGAATCAGAAAATCTGTAAGGAGTAAGACAAATAATTTTTAAATGATTAAAATCAGGAAACTTTCTTGAGTAAAGAAAAGCAGCAAATTATACCCATTGACCTTACCACTATTGCTAAATGTGTTTAACTGGGTCAGAGGGGAAGTATGGGAAAAAAGTATTCTCAAATGAATGTGTCAGAATTAAATAATAGAGGACAGCTTTAGCTGAGTACAGTTGATTCCAACTATTCATTCATTCTCATGAAAACAAATGAGCCAGTTACAGGACATCTTTTAAGCCTGAGCAGTTCTATATTTTGATGGTTTTAGATTTTTATAGAACAAAATCGATACGTTTTATAACCTTTTTCTGATGCCTTGAACCAAGACATGTTAAGTGGTACAGCTGAGTATAAGAATATTTTAACAGAACTCAATCGATAGTTGCCTAGTCCTCTTCAGTATTTTACATATTCCTGGAACAGGGTAGATGGCAAGGATGGGCAACATGTTTGCACTATAGACTGCATTGGAAATACTTGCCATTGCATGAGCAAACTTATTTCTGTGATTGTGAGGGCTGTTTTTTATTTAATGGGAACTGGGATTTACAGGATTCTAACAATCCAAAGGATAAGGGTTTTGTTTTTTAAAGGCCTTTGGGATGCTGACATATGCATAAGAATATTTAACCTCTCTCGCGCGTTTTTGTTATACTAATGTGAAGTTCAGTGCAGATGTAAATGCAGTTCAGATGTTTTGTTTAGTTAGTAGACAAGAGAACAAGTAATCAAATCTGTGACTTTGTGGTTAGGCGGCAGCATGGGCTAATAAGGGAAGGTTTTATTTAATGTTGTGCTGAGAAGGTGATCTGTGTTTTGGGTTTAGAATAGTTTGTCAAATCATTGCCTTTAACTACTGAATGTTTAATTTAAAGCATAACTAAACAAAAACCCACTTTGGAAAGTGTAGATAGAATGTACACAGCGTGTCCTTTATTGGCATGTTTGCTGACTTCTGGCGATTATGGCATAGAAATATTGTATTGTGGAGTAAAGCACTGGCTTGTTAGGTGCTTCACAAAAGCACTAGTTGTTTCAATGATTTCCTCCCCCCCCCCCCCGGCATTCTCGAACAGATTGCACGATAGTTCATTTCCTCCTTAAGCTAAAGCATCTTAATGTTATGATTAGAAGTGGCCATTGGTCTACAAAACGTCTCTGTTGTGGTGATGATGTGGATTCAGTGGAGAATGTACATTACCACCTACCGTTGTGTGCGCATTCACTCAGCATTGTAGAGAACGTGCAGAAACGAAACATCATAAATAGGATTTTGTATTACCCAATCCAAGTGCATAGCCTCCACATGATGTGTTTAGGGTCCGGGGGGTGGGGGGTGGGAGAAATGGGATAGTCCATACATTGCCAGTGAATTTGCATAGGAAATCCACAAGCAGAATATCAGTGCAATATAGCCCTCTCCAGGTTGTGAACCTTAGTAAGTGCTATTCAGAGGCATACTGGGCCTCATTCTCATGCAGTGCTAAGCCTAACCAAGAGTGAGCAAGCATACAGGTACCCAGAGGGGAAATCGCAGCCATTTTGCTCCCCTCCCAGTTGTGCTGCTGCTGCCATGCTACCTATAAACCATGGTTTGGATTGCCATTATGTGCAAACCTGGGCTAGTGCTTTGTCTTCCCCAAAACAAACTACAAGCAGGAAACGGAAAGTAACCTTGGTGGTTGTTTGTGGTTTGCTGGAAGTGAGACAAACAATTGAGTTCATGTGTGATGCTAGACCAAATGAATGGCTTTGTGCCAGGTCGTACATCATCAGTAGGAGCAGGAGAGATGCAAAGCAGTTTATCTCTGGGTACAAGCACACCTGCTCATTCTCACTAAGCCATGATATCGCTTAGAGTTGCATGCAAACTGGACCATTGTTTCTGATGCTGGAGGCAATATATAGTTGCAAGGGCTTGCACCCATTGACAGCCTTGTCATCCACGGATTTGTCCAACCCCCCTTTTAAAGCCATATTAAAGCCTCTGCATCTTGTGACAGGAAATTCTAAAGTTTAAATATGCCACTGTTTGAAAAAGCATTTCCTTTTGTCTAAAGTCTCCCATCATTCAACTTCATTGGGCGACCCTGGGTTCAAATATTACTAGAGACCACCATCATGCTTCTCCTTGTACTTGCCTTTTTAAAAAGACCTAAATGTTGTAGCCTTTTCTCATAGGGAAGTTGCTTTAGCCGGCTGATCATTGTGATTGCCCTTTTTGGCATCCATTCTAGCACTGCAATGCTCTATTTGAGGAGCAGGAACCAAAACTGTACGCTGTATTTTGAGTACAGTTGCACCATCGATTTGCAGAGAGATATTACTAATCACTATCATGAAATTTGCCCCTCTCACACTAGATTTGCATTAAAGGCATCGTGTTATAGGCAGCTCTATTTTTTATTATGATTTCTTTTCTAATGATTCCTGATTATCGTCCTTGTTTCAGTAACAGAGATCTTACCTTGATCAATACTTAATTATATAATGGTGTTTTCCATCACTGAAATATCCTCAAAGGAGATGGCACAATTTAGCTTTACCACTAACCATAGGGCTGGTATTGCCGTTTCAGCCACATAAAATCATGCTCTTGTTTGTTTTTAAATTTACAGTCCTATTAAACAGTGCAGCTCAGATCAAAAATATGAATTGTGTAGCTTCAGCCCATCAGATTCCTAATTGTAACTTGTAAATATGAAAACGACAAGCCTGTTGCCAATTAGAATTCTCATTGTTGGTATCCACTACTTTCTTTATGTCTGCTCTCTGTGTTGTGCGTAGAGTTAGGAGTAAATTGGAAATTTGCTACTAAAGCAAAGTAAAATGGGCATTTTTGATGGTGGGGCGAATCCCAAACTGAGGCCTACTTTAACCATTCCATGAAAGTAGCAAAAGAGGAACCATTAAGGGAGTGATACTTCCTGTCTTCTTTTCTGGCTCTTATGGGGCGACAGTTGATGCACATTTACCCTAGAGAGAGTGGTGCACATTCTGTCTTCTTCATTTAGAGATTGAATAGCTTGCACGTTCACATGAGTCATAAGTGTTGGGAGAGGACACACAGCCAACAGTTCTTTTCTTGTCACTTCTGTGGGGCATACAAAGTAAACCCAAGTCAAAAATAATTTCCCAAGTATGACATGGTTTCCCCTTTAAGTCTCTCACATGCTCTGTGATACTGCCCTACAGATTTGTTTTCTTATCAGTCCTAAGAATCTACAGAATCTTTGTAGCTGTCCATACATTGATCTTCACTTTAGATTATTACTTTTTAAATAAAAAAGTTGCACTTCCTTTTAAGGCTCCTCTTAAAAAATTAATGTAGTATTAGTAGTGTCTGGCAATCCATATTTTTTGTGTGTCTCCATTTTTTGGAAGGTTCACTTTCTAAATACGGCAATATTATTATTCTTTTTTATGAACCCACCCACCCCCACTCTCAATCATCTGTTCTATAGATGTGGGTCGTCCCCCCCCCCCATAAGATTCTTGCAAAGCTTAGGAATAGCTCTGTTTCTCTGGTTCTTGCAAAGCAGTCTAGTATACCCACCCTTTCGATGGGTTTTCATCTCACTGATGAGGAGGAGCTTTTTGATTACTTGTCTATTGTGCTTTATAGAAAGATCGGTTTTATCTAATTATCTGTTAAAGCAGCTCTTGCATTTTACTTTTTTCAACAAGGGGAATAAAGCGCACGTCAGGAATCCGTGCAAAAGAGCATTTGTGAATGAAAAGCAAACGCTCTGTTTTATATTTGCATGGAGAGCATGCTACTCAGCGTAGGGTCGCCATATTTCAAACAGTGCAAATCCAGACAGAAAAGTTGTTGGGCTTTTTTGCCAGAGCTGTTGGACTTTTTTTTGGCTGCAGTGTTCTGGATATGTCCGGGAAATTCTAGATGTATGGCAACCATAACACAGCAGCTGCAGCAAAACGCTCATGATGTCATTCAAACTTTACTTTTTATGGAGAATTTACAACATAATTATCAGTCTTGGGCTTGGAAAGAGTTACCTATTTCAGAGCTCACTTTTCAGGAAGGGCACGAAATATTCCACTCCCAGTTTCTTATCTCCACCCCACCCCTTATTGCTGTTCTGATAGATCTAATATACAAACTTTGGCTATGTTTCTTACAATTGGCACTTCCCTGATATAGTTCACACATTGAATTATAGGTTTGAAAATTCAAAACTTAGAAAATACCAATTCAAAAAATTGCTGGGGTCTTCATTCTCATTCTTGTCATTTGTTTAACAATGGTTTGTTGGTTTGTTTGTTTTTTTAAAAAGAAATATACCACTGTATGTTTTTTCAGCATGTACCTCTATGGGAGGAAAAAGCCTTTTTCCATTGTTCTGTCTTTATACTCAAAGCATGGTGTATCTTCTGTTCCTTGCATTGTTTGCCACGCTGCCCCAATGACCTTTTGCTAGAGGGGGAAATAGCCCACTTGGAAATGGAAATATCCTCCTAGCACAGTGATCCTGCATTCATCTACAAAATTCATTATTTCGTGGTCACCCACTGCAAGGATCCTACTTTGCAATAAATAAATAAAAAATGGAGAAACTGATGAGTAAACGAATGTGACCTTCTGCACAAATATTTGGACCGTGGTGATGATACGGAGCTACCGTGCCCTTCGCTTTCCAGTGAAGGCAGCACTTAAAAAGATTGGATCCATTACAAAATTGCTTTTTAGCAGGATCACTGCTTTCTTAGGGAGATGTGAAGCCAAAATGGACAGTAGCTGCAGCACATGCTTGCTTGCACATGTGGATTGGACCAGTGCCCTTGACTGTGCAGGCAAACATATTCTGTAATGTTTAATATGCATCTTATTTAGAATAAGCGACTATTTCTACATGCATGTGTGCTTTAAGGTACTATATTCAGACCACTATTTTTTTTCCTGTTGCTTTTTGTTTTGCTTAGTTCAGCGATGGAAAGAACAAAGATAGACAAGGGACATGCTTCATGCCTCTAAAAGTCCCCGCACCCATATTGCTATTAGACTTATCATGATGTACATTATTTTCCATCAAAGGGTAATCCGTTATCGGCTAACTGCTGCAGTTACTGTCCAGTTTTGTACCTGCCACTGTCTAATACTATTATATATCACTTCAGCATGGATTTTTGTACCCAAGAGGAAGGGGTTCCTGGCTACTAAACCTAATGCTGAATTTGGTGACTGTCTGTAAGCATGTCAGGCCGAAGTTATCCTATGTATGCATGACATTAATTTCGTTTTGCTTTTTTATTACCTGTACTGAAGGCTTTACCCTTTCTAACTGGTGTCTTGCTGTAAAACTTTTCCTTGCTTAATTGTTGCTCAAATTGTTGACCCAAGTGCAGGGGGACATGTTCATTGGTACGATGCGCCATACTCTCAAATCATGCCCTATCACCACTGTCACGGGTATCCATTTCAAGCCTTAAGAACCCAAGAAAACCTTTTTATCCTTCCTCCTTCGTTTATCTCAGCAAGGCAGCCTCTATCCCATATCTTTGCTGAAATTGCATTATTTTTATTTTATGTTATTTTTGAAACCTCTTGCTGCATCTCCCCTTTGAAAACCTCTTGTCCAATAAATTAGCTCAAGAGCAAGCTGTGGCTTTGCACGTTCCATAGAAATTGTAAGAGGGGATGCATGACTTTCCTCGGCCCCTCTGCACTATACATTTAAAGCAATATCATCCCTCTCTGAACCTAGGATCCTAGGAACTGTAGCAGAAACTCTGGGAATTGTAGCTCTGTGCAGGACGCAGGGGAAGTCTTCCTGATACAGAAATGGAATACTCATCTGCCCCCAAAGATATGGGCCTCTCTCTTCCCTTTCCCCCCACCTTTGCCCAAGGCTCAGAAGGGGATGGATGGGGCCACACAAATCAGCCATTTCTCTGTTCCTTCTTATAATCTTCACAGGCTCCTCTTCTTTAAAATGGGAAAGGGGGATCCTTGAAACAAAAGAACACTCAGAATTAATTCTGTTTTAACTGTCTTGACACCGGTGAGGAGTGTATGAACTCAAGTATCTTAGCTATAGCTGTCAATAGTACCTTTATTCGTTATTATGGAGTGCTGGTTATAAATCTACATTTCTTTAACACGTTCTTACTGAATGTGTCTGCTTTCCATCAGTCTTTTGAGTACGTTGTCTGTTTTCATTTTCTTTTTTAAAGAAAAGGTTGTTAGATTTTTGGTGGTGGTTCTTTAATTTAAAAAATAGCTATACGTAAGCCAATATAAGCAACCTGCGCCTACCCCATTCCAGCACTTCCACCTCAAATTTTGCTCAAGGGAATCCTTATTTTGTTGTTGACGATCTGAGGAATGACAAGAACACCACTTGATTTTCAGGTTCTAAAGTCAATCCTGGATGATTTGACATGAAGCTAAAATTACTATTCACCCTCCATTTTATAGTATGAGGAATGAGGAATGCATCAGTTTGATTTAGAGGCATTTGCATTTCTGACTCTAGTGTGTACCAAGGGAAAAAATTAAATAACCAGCATTTAAATATTTTTGAGGTCCAAAATAGCAATCTTACGAGTATCCCACTTCAGTGATGCAAATTTTTTAGTTATAGAAGTCTAAAGAAAATTTTAATCTTATTTGAAAGCCTTTTTTATAGACTTGCTATGAATCCTTCTAGGGATTAGTTCACATTGCACATCATCTACATTATTCAGCTGGGCATCAAACAGATTGGGGTGGGGAGTTATGCAGACATAGATCTAAGACAGTACAATCCTATGTGTAATTACATATGGATTAGTAATCCAAATGCTTGCTTGGGGTTAAATATTTATATAAAGACACCCTTGAAGGCATCAGATGAGTCCTTGCTTATTTTTTTGGCCATTGGATAAGCTTTCTACCAGGAAAATACTGCATTCATTACGTCTTTAGCTACCTTACAGCCCCCTGAAATATCACTTTTTTTCTACAGGGCAATTATATATGTGTTCATAGGAAGCATTTCTCAAAGGTGCCCCATTTTACAGAAAGGCACCATGTGGGCCATTCTCCCAAAGCTAATATGACTGACGTGAACTTCAAATCGTACAATATGTTTGTAATGTGTTGTGATTTTCTGCAACTCCTTGTAGGAAACAGCAGACTTTGAAGACCGACAGATGGTTATTAAGGAGGGAAGCCTTCCACCTTTGTTCTCGCATGAGCTCTTGGAAGTTACATAGCATTTCTAGGATGTAGCTTATCACATGTCTTGGTATGCATTGTGATAAGTTCAAAGCAGTGCCTCTGCTTGACAGGCAAGGAGCAAAAGAGTTCTGCTTTAAAGGCGAGGCTGATTTTAATCTAGATCATGACGTACAGCATGGAGAAAATGCTGTGAAGCCTTCTGTCCATTTTAGTTCCTAGCCTTTGGCCTTCAGTAGATAGAAAGATAGATAATTTGTCAATATTGGTACAGATATGACATTCAATAACTCTCACAACTGAGGCAGAATTTGCAATGTAGCATAAGATAAAGCAGGCATAGGTTATGCTGTTATCAATCAAGCGGCCATGAATGTTTAGGAATTGTGTCTGACCACAATGGGGTCTTTGTGAAATTAGAAGGAGCAATTTATCATCTTCTTTGTCCTTAGAAGCAAGGAAGGGGTACCAGGTTACAGAGAAATATTTCTGCATTTTCACTCCTATAGCCTGTCCCTTGCTAATCCCCAGATTCCAGTCCACCAACCCTGTAGCATAAAATGTGTGTGGCATCTTCCACACATGCAGCTGCAAGTAAGAAAATGATTAGATCTCAATTCTATACAGTATTCGTTTAGTCTCTTCTTCCTGCATATTTTGACAGGGGAAAAATGACAGGGGTATTAATTAAGCCTTTGGAAACACCACTATCTTACATTTGGTGGTCACTGGGTGATATTAAATTAAGAACGTTCAAAGGAATCCTGACTTTATTTGCTGTGAACTGTCCCCAACCAAACCTTGGTGGAGTTTAGATTCAGAGAACTGCGAAACACCAGTTCTGAATTGCAGTAGGCTGCACAAAGAGACTCTTTGCTGAGGTGCTGATTAATGCCTTTGGAGCTTCCATGCAATCTAGCTGAGCCACGAGTCAGACAGGAACCCTCAACACTACAGCAAGTGTTTTGATGGGACAGCCCAAGCATTTGCATCAGGCTGCCATACGGATGCCCTCCTGTATAATGGCAAATACACCACTTCAGTTGTTGAAGATCTAGAAAAATAAAAACAAGATTGTTGGTCATGTATAGCTGCTACTTTCTATGATTAGCTGTGGCCAGTCCGTAAACTTAGATTTCAGATGCTTAATTTTCGAGAAGCAGAAAACTTCACATACGGATGCTAATGTTTCTTTTCTTCTGTCATGTGGGCAGGCACGGTGCCAGAATTTCTGTGTTTTTACTACATATTTGAGGTGATACTATGATTCTTGTAGGTCTTTTGTACATGTCGTTTGAAAACATACCAGTTGTAAACTTAGAAAATACGATTTCCTGACCTTAGGGCCCCTCCCTTCTTTTTTTTCTTATAACTGCATTAATTTTATTATGAAATTATTGTATACAGTTGTGTACTAGTGTCAATAAAATTGACATTTGTGTAACAAGCTCTGGCTTTCTCTCAGATTTTCCTGAGCATCTGCATAGCCTGGAATTGTGGGTAAATTTATTTCATTGAGGCATATATATATATATCTACAGGCAAGTATCCCATTTGCTCTGCATAATTTGCTTTGGTGCTGATAAAGATGATGAGATAAATTATGAAACTTGCTAGTGCAGCTCAAAAATCTATACACCATTTAGGTCCTGCTGAAAAACGAATTGATCATAATCTCTCTGAATTTTTGATGCTGTGCTATATTTTACTGGGGCTTCCAAGATAAAATTCAGATGAAACTTCTTGATATGTTTGTAATAAAGAGCCTATCATTTGTGCGTGAACATGATGGGTATTGTTAGCTATACTAGCTGACAGCTTATTTGTTTCCCTAAATTAAGATGCTTTTGTAAAGCATGAAGGAAGATTAATGGGTTGCAGAAATATGTGGTTGGAAATATATACTGAATGTGAGCTTGATGACTACTTTATGTCAAAAAGACATGGTAGATTTCATCCGAGAAAGGAGGACAGCATTTAAAGCCCTTTCAGGCCATTGTCTTTCACGTAGCCACCAAAGTGTGCAATTGTCCATTTTCACGCTTTTTTTGTACACTTTTCTTAGGCTTAACAACAGCGAACATTTTGAAGTGGTCCTTCCACATGCTTTTTAAAAACTAACATCTATTGTATCAATGTAATGCTAGCATTTCAACCCCAAAACAGTCAGAGGAGCGTGGAATAACTTGACAAGGTACACTGTACATATTTATGTTGTACGTAGCAAGAGGGCTTGAGTAGTTTGCTCCCTTTGTTCTAGATGTGACATTGACATAGAAAATCACTTTCCTCCTCTAGATTCTGCTCTTTCTAATGCTTATTCTGTTAGCACCCTGTGAAATAATTTTAATCAGTTGCATTTCTGGAGTTTAAGTTTGTAGGAGGGTGAATCAAACGCCAGTTAACTATAGGGTAACTCTCTCTGTTTCTACATTTATTATGTACTAAAACTAATAGTAGAGCACAGAGAAAATTTACAGCTTTGACAATGTCCTCTTTGGACAGTATTACTCTCTCCCACACAACTTGACTGCTTCTTAAACATCTCCTATTTTTTTCTGATTACAGGATTTCCCCAACCATCTGAACTGAATCCCACCCCTATCCCCATCCGTTTCTATTTAGATTAAGTGATGAGGAAGACAATGAATTTTTCAAATAAAAATGTGGGGGGAGGATAGAGCAGGACACTTCGCTTGTATCTCTATGCATAACAAGTGATGGGGGTTGGAGTTCAGTGAGAAAAATGTCTGTTTCTTTGGGTGCTGCTAATTGGGTATTAGTACTAATGGATGATGAAAACCATACATTTTGAATTTGTAGTGAAAGCTGCAAGCTTTACCCTTTTTTTGACCTGGCTGCAGATCGGACAGTTTTATTGCCTACTGGAGCTAAGACCAAGGTCCTTTGACCGTATGGCCCAATTCAAAGTTATGAAGATGAGCAGGTCTTGGCCTCCGATTTATGTGCTCCCCCATTTGTGTGCAAGAGGAGGAGGTTTAAAACTTCCTGTCATGGCTTTGAACAAAATGCAGCTTCCTCTTGTGCCTGGATGCAGGAAACGGTGGCTGGTTTTAACCACGGTTAATTGGTTAATCTGGGATCTGAAACCACAATTTGATCCCGGTTTGCTTCAACTAACTTGAAAGAGCCAGTTCCTATAGTCAGATATAGTGGGAAGCTGGTTTGCTTAAGACTAAAAACAGAAGCTTGAAAACTTCTTCCTTTTGTTCATGAAGGGGGAGATGGCGCAAGAATAGTTTATTGTGGCATCTGAAATGTGTGAGTGGAATAAGATCTAACAACAGAAGCTCATACATCCCACAAAGCTGCCTCTCTAAAGCTGTTCTAACTTGATTCATCACATGCTAGGAAAGAAGCAGATGCTAAAGCAAGACTCTATTCTTCTTTCTTCGCTGCTGTAATGCAATGTGAATCTTACTCAAGTCCGTTCTCCATACGCACTAAATAGGCAGATTAGCTCTTCAGATAAACTAGTAGCTCGATTTAACTAGCTGGAACCATCTCATTTACATAGGCTGAGGTTCTTGGCTATAATTCTCATATATGCTAAAACGTAATATTTCTAAATTATTCTGAATTTTACTCTGTTGTTCCTTCAGCAGGCTCTCTCACGGGCAGCCCCCACCTTTCAGAACTGTCCATCAATTCCCAAGGCGGACCAGCTATGACAAATGCAACGTTGTCTCCTAATTTGAGTCCTGATAACAGGCAAGCTTCTCCATTAGTCAGTCCTCTGATGAATGACCAAACTGGTGTCCGCACTGATGATGAAGAGGAAGTCAGGAGGAAGGTACTTGATGCTCTTACCGTTTTGGTTACGATATCTGGCATGTCTAAAACACATAGGATTTTAACTGCATTTATTATTCTATCAGATTCAGTCCAACCAACCTCCATTTTTTTATACAAGGAACTAGCATATGCTTAACAGAGCATAAGTGTCTGCTACTGTTTTTTTTTTAAACACTTAACAGATCTAAAGGGCTCAAGCAGTGATCTTTCAAAGTCACTGGGCTGCTGGGAAGCGAGCCTTTGATTTGTGGCATGTGCTCTACCATGGAAAGACGGCATTTCCTTTCCACAAATGACTTCTCTTTCTTTTTTAACTTAAAACAAAACCTGAAAAATAAATTCCTGTTACCACAAAGTAGGTGATGCAATGAATTTGTGTGCTCAAATTGATACAGTGATTCACAAGTATAGGAGGCCACATCTACCACAAATATTGTCCACCTACCTCTGATGTTGAACTACACCGTCAGCAGATTCATATGGTTTGAGCTCTTGGTGCACTGTATCAGTCAGACCAAGGGTATCTGCTCGTATTTGAATGCTTCCCCATAGATGTAAAGAAAAGCTTTCTGTACATATTAGGGAACAGGGTTCCTATCTTCTCCCCCACACCCCAAATCCCTTGGATTCAATGCCTTTCTCTTCCTATTACCACCTCACTAGGTCCCCTTTGCCTGATGCTGCTTACACCCAGACCGATAACATCCAACTCCCTGCTCTCCTGTATTTCTTTCTGCTCTTGCTCTCGGTCGCAGGGCACGATTAGGCAGCTCTTAGCCTTGATTGTTCTAATGGAGCACACAGCAGGGTTCAGCTGCCTTCCTCGACAAAGCAGGCAAAGTGCATGAAGAATGAAGTCAAAAGCCTGGAAGGGGATTTTCCATTCCACGTGTTGGCTAGTTGGCTGACCGTACAGCTGATTTGAGCTTTTTCCTTGCACTTTGTAGACAGCCAAATCACAATACATCCACGTTTGACAAGGCCCCTTTGACAACCATCACAATGAAGAAAACTTGGGCTGCAATCCTGCTTTGTGCTTACTAGAGAGCAAGTGCCAGTGAGCTCTTGAATACTTCTGCGTAAGCTTGCTTAGAAATGCTCCAATGTTGGCTACAGGGTGTGCTTAGCACATCACTGATCGTTGGATGGAGGCAGAGCAATAAAAGTTGTTGCATTGCCTGGAAGAGTTTACGTCTTTAGGGTAAGGTAGCAGGACACCACACCATTAGCTGAATGCAATTTCTTTATATCAGAGCTTTCCTTTTGCCATTTGTGAATCACGAAATTCATTAGGTTTCTCGGAGGTATGATGTGTACTTCTTGCCTTGTTTGGAATATGGATATGAAGTCATTCTTGGTCAATTACTGCATGAAGTGCTAACTGTCCTACATGCAAACAGTTCTTGCCCATATTTACATATATGGAAGAAGTATATGCCCCTTATTGTATCCTAATGCTGAAAATACTAGGTACATATAAGCCCCCCCAAAATCTTGATCAGTTCCTGATTGCTTCTCTCCTCCCCTCCCCTGGGTCACTCCTTCGTACAGAAAGAGAAAGCACATAGATATATATTGTTTGCTTTTCCACAGGGTTCAGACAAATGTCACATCCAGGAGAATTGAAATGGATCTTCTGACATTTGCATGATCTTACATGGTACCCCCCCCCAAAAAAAAATCCCCCAAATTCCATCAGAAAACTCTATTAGAACAAAGCTTGCAGTGGCAGACTGCACAGTAAAAACCACAGCTCCAGTCCTTTTCAGCACCACAAAAATGACTCAGGGCACAGATCCTCGTGGATCTTTGGATCTTCCTGATTCTTTTTTTTTTTACATAGGATGACAACAGATCCAGGAAATTACAGGAGGCATCCATGGGCATAGGAGTTTCTTACTATTTTGTGGTGGTTTTGAGAGGGTCCTTTGAAAAATCATGTTCTCACAAATCCTGCGTTGGAAGCCTCAAATCTTTAGTTAAAATTTCATATTTCTCCAACATTTCTCCAGTGAAAATAGGGACATCCTAGGGGAAAGTGGGACATTCAGAGATCAAATAAGAAACCGGGATGGCTTCTCTAAATCAGAGATGTCCTTGGAAAATAGGGACACTTGGGGGTTCTGCAGCCACTGTGTCCAGTTGTTTAAACTTGTTAACGTTTTTGTGGTGTACTATGATTTACTGTATATTTTGTTGTACAGCACCTTGATTTTTTGTATGAGAGAGCAGTCTAAAACCATTTTTAATAAATACATAGCAGCTAAAAAAGTTTCATATTTCTGAAAATATACAGTGCTACCTCAGGTTAAGAACTTAATTCGTTCTGGAGGTCTGTTCTTAACCTGAAACTGTTCTTAACTTGAAGCACCACTTTAGCTAATGGGGCCTCCTGCTGCCGCTGCACCGCTGCTGCACGATTTCTGTTCTCATCCTGAAGCAAAGTTCTTAACCAGAGGTAATATTTCTGGGTTAGTGGAGTCTGTAACCTGAAGCGTATGTAACCTGAAGTGTATGTAACCCGAGGTACCACTGTATCACATTGGGCAAGGTTTTTCCAAAAGTGAACTTACTCTTTGGGTAAAGACCAAAACCTCTGTTTCTTTCTTTCTGTTTTCAGAGGTTTCCAACTGACAAAGCATACTTCATTGCTAAAGAAGTTTCCACCACAGAACGAACTTACCTGAAAGACCTTGAAGTCATCACGTCGGTATGTCTGCTTTTACATTACGCACAGAACCATGAGCTTTTCTGGACAAAACTTAACTTAAGGGATTCTAGGCAGCTGTGCCTTCCCTCCCTTGCAACCCTCTTCTTGTGGTAGGGGGGGAAATACCAAAAATTAATTGATATATTTTGCTCAATACCTTCTCCCTACAGGATAGGGAATATGTGAGGCAATGGCCGGCTCCTGATCTGCCCCACTTTGAGTGGCCTCTCCTCATCAAGTCACTTTTCTCATCCAATGAGTGACCAAGAATTTCTATGCAGCAAGCCAATCAGAAGTGAAATCTTACAATCCTTTAACACAGTAAAAAGAACCCAGCTTTTCTTGGCCACCAACATTCACATGCTATTTTAAACTTAACCCCTTCATATAACGCCGCCACCCCCAGCACAGTAAGCTCTTAAACATTTTATACATTCTCAATAAAACACATTCTAGAAGCTAATTGACTTTGTTTATAAGGCGTGCTGTGTCTATTTCTCTGTTATATATAGCACCCTTTGGCTGAGCCAAGATGCAAATTTGTGATGTGATATTGCTGGGGAGGGGACGCGGGTGGCACTGTGGGTTAAACCACAGAGCCTAGGGCTTGCCGATCAGAAGGTTGGCAGTTCAAATCCCTGTGACGGGGTGAGCTCCCGTTGCTCGGTCCCTGCTCCTGCCAGCCTAGCAGTTCGAAAGCACGCCAAAGTGCAAGTAGATAAATAGGTACCGCTCCGGCGGGAAGGTAAATGGCATTTCCGTGCGCTGCTCTGGTTCACCAGAAGCGGCTTAGTCATGCTGGCCACATGACCCGGAAGCTGTACGCCGGCTCAGCCAATAAAGCGAGATGAGCGCCGCAACCCCAGAGTCGGTCACAACTGGACCTAATGGTCAGGGGTCCCTTTACCTTTATTGCTGGGGAGAGTCATTCACCAAGCAGAACCTATGCTCTTTTAGCCCCATGGAAAGGCTATGCTACTCAACAGACTTGGCCCCAAAGGTGACCTGCCTTATTGCTTTTCTTGGTCTTTGTAGTGGTTCCAGAGCACAGTTAGCAAGGAAGACTGCATGCCAGAAGCACTGAAGAATCTCATCTTTTCCAACTTTGAACCTTTGCACAAATTTCACACCAACTTTTTAAAGGAAATAGAGCAGCGGCTTGCCCTGTGGTAAGCAGTTGTTTTTTTATTATTATTAACGTTCCTTTTCCGTGCTAAATAGGTTCATGTTCTGTTATGCCTTCCTTCACGTCAGAATGGGTTGGCTGTAAGTTCCAGCAAGAAGAGTGTTATAAATCTTCGGGTGCACCTAGACGTGATGCAGGAGATCCTTGATTGCGTAAAAAGATTAATAAAGGGGGAGGGGCACTGACTGGATTTATACCAAAGCAGTGGGATCTAACCCTTTTGTCCTGTTCTGTTTTACAGTTCCAAATTCCCTCGCACTTTAAATGTACAAATATATGAATAAAATCGGAAGGTTTTCCTCCACATGGCAAAAAGCAAACCAGATCATAGGGTGGAGAATCAAATCTTTGAGTGAGAATACAGCATGTGTAAGAAAGGATTAAGCTCTGCACTGTCAGGGTCATTGTCCCAATCTGATCTCCTCCAACCCAAAGCTGCTATTAATTTTCTTATTCCCTGTAGGAGATCTTTATCAGATATCCTGCACTGCTTCTGTTTGTACCTTTAGATGTTGTATTCTAACCTATTCAGTTAAAAGAACTTATCCACTTGTTTGCCTAAATATACCCTTTTCTCATTCATCTTTTGTAAGTTTGCTTTGCCTGTGGAGTGGAATAGGGGCATAAAAGGTTATGATCTGATTCTGCTGAATTGGGTCTCCTTGCCCAAGCTATTTTCTATCAGAGGGCAATGCTGTGCTCAGCGTCTCGAATATTTTGCTGTAACTGATACCCCGTTATAGTTTCAGTTCACCAGATGCTTCTACCTCTGTCCATCTCTTACTTTTTCCCCCCAGACCTGATCTACCATAGAATCATAGAGTTGGAAGAGACCACAAGGGCCATCGAGTCCAACCCCCTGCCAAGCAGGAAAACCAGTTCATCAGAATGAAATGTAGACTGCTGGGAGGCCATATTTTTAGTGTTCCCCTGTTCTTAAAATATTCTGGGGTTCCAAGCCCTTTGAAAATCCGGATTGGGGGAGAATATCTGGGATATGTGAGTTAATGTCATGTGAATGGTTTGGTGTAGGACAGCTGTAGAAAAGCCTTTGTTTCCCCTCCATCTTTTAACACACCCACCCCAGTTGTGATACAGGTATATTACAAAGTTGGATCGCCTTGATTTGTTCAAGATTTGTCTCTCTATCTAGTACAGATGCATGGTAGCAAAACTTAATGTTATGTTTTATTTTCTCTCTTTTGTGTGATGTTTTCCAGGAGTAAAATAATGAGATCCAAGCATTAGAAGATTGTAGTGCTAAAGCTTTTGTCTCACTGAAATTAGTGGAACCACCTAGAACAAGCTGCAAAGCTTTATAAAATAATAACATAGAACATCAATCATGGCTGAAAACATTCATTTGTTTGATAAATCAGTAAAATTGGTTCATCTAAATCATAAAATGTGGGCTGCTGAGTTCAAAGCCCCTTAAATGATTTCCACAACTGATTTTGTTGAACCTGTACATCTCTTAATTCAGTCAAATTTATTTTACAAATATATGATAGTGACCTGCATGCCAAAACTGTTACCTACATTGCGTAAAGGTAAAGGGACGCCTGACCATTAGGTCCAGTCGTGACCGACTCTGGGGTTGCGGCACTCATCTCACTTTATTGGCCAAGGGAGCCGGCGTACAGCTTCCGGGTCATGTGGCCAGCACAACTAAGCCACTTCTGGTGAACCAGAGCAGCACACGGAAATGCCGTTTACCTTCCCGCCGGAGCGGTTCCTATTTATGTACTTGCACTTTGACATGCTTTCGAACTGCTAGGTTGGCAGGAGCTGGGACCGAGCAACGGGAGCTCACCCCGTCACGGGGATTCGAACCTAGGCTCTGTGGTTTAACCCACAGCGCCACCCGCGTCCCTCATTGCATAGTAGCCTTTAAAAGGTACTGTTATTTTAATTACTTGTTTATTGTATTGGATGAAAGCAAGACAGTTAATCAGCCAGCGGGGCAGAGGGACACACCTGTTAGCTTTAGGAGAAATAAAATAACACTTAGTCAGAGAGACATGCCACTTGAAAGAAATGTTCATCAAAGGAGACCTTTCTTTGCTGGCAGAAATCTAATCAATGATCTGAGCATGTTCAGAATTCTATCATTCTTCGTAACCTTTATTCTTTTGCCTCTGGTATCGCTGTGCAATAGGAGAAGCTGGTTGACCTCATTTCGGAAGTGAATTGTAATAGGAGGGAACTGTAATCGTGCAATCAGACCTGACGAGCGCTAATCAATTTAATTTTGCTTTAATCAGTCACTCGAAACAAAAGCAAAACAAAGGATTGGAGAAGTCTAGTATTTATGGAAGCAAAACATTAGGATGCCGAACACAAGTGTTTAAGTCTGTAAATGTTCTCCTTGGGGAATATTTCTCCTAAACATTCCTCCTCCAGAACAATGCTGTAAAGGATACTTCCCCTTGTTTCTGAATTAATGCTTTTGCAGCACCACTGAAAGCTAAGCACCAAACAGAGGATTTGCTCTCTCCTCTATCATGAATGCTGTTGAGAAAGTGTTTAGATTATGTCTCAACTCCCATCCCCATTGTACCCAAGGGAAGGTCAGATGTGACCCTGCCTTCCTTAGTCCCCTCACAGCAAGTAGGTGAGCAACCAAATCAGTTGTTTGCTTATTGGATGTTGTGACAGAAAGGGAATTGTATTCAGAACAAGGTCTGCAGCTAAAGAATCGTATGTGTGGTACTCATAGGATCTCCCAGGATCATATATTTCAACTTGCATCATTGCAGTAGGATTCAAGCTTTCCAGATTTAAAATGCATCTCTTTGCTGATCTCCAAAATTTGCCTGCATTCTTGTCTGTACCCCGTCAGATGGGTGGGGTAATAGTAATAATAATAATAATCATCATCTCCAAAGTGACATAAGTAAAGCTCATAATTTTTTGTATGTCATAGTCTACTTTGTCAGTAGACAAAAAAATGCTGTTAACTTTACTCAGACAAGCCCCTTTGCAAGTTAGACAGCTTTTTGTAAATATCCAGTGACATAAAGTGGCAGGTAAGACGATGAATTTTACTTCAACAACCTCGGCAAAATATTTATTCAATATATTACTGAAAGAAAGTTATTTCACAGAGAAGACACCTAATGCCTCACACGCTATTTCTATAGCAAAGGTGTCTATTTCTGCAAAAAAATAAAAATAAAATTTGATTTCATAACAGGAGTAGGCTAAACTTAATAAAATTTTTGAATGTGTGCCTGATTGTGTTGGTTGTACTAATGTGTAATTTCATTTAGAGGTGGCATTGTTTATCAGTGAGTTAGCTCTCATAATCCACAAAGGATTTCCCAAGTATTAGGAAAGGAGAGCTGCTGATAGATGAGGGTTTGCGATTTAGATTAACCGTAGCCATATGTCTTACGCCACAGCGATATAAAGGAGGACTCTGCAGTTGTCATACTTCTCTGAGGCTGATTCTGCTGAGAGCTGGTTTGATTCCGTTGCAAGAATGTGGAGTACAGTTTGGTCTTTTCGGCAGTCCCAGACAGCAAGCCTCGATAGATCCCACCAACTTCTGCAGTCTTTAGTACGGTGTAATACATACCTATCCAGAAATGATATTTTGCCGTTACATAGTCCCAAGTGAAAATTCAAAACTAGGGCAATGGCGGGTAGATAAAAACTGTCTCCGAAGCAAGGTTTTTTGACGTGTTTGTTTGACAGATGTGATCCATTTGCCAGGCATTGGTTTGTAAGCCTTCCAAAAGCATAACGTACAACACAGTGCCACGGCCTTGCCGAAAGGCCCACAAAGTAACAAAAGCTATATTTAAACCTCCCGCCATAGCTGTCAAGTACCCCCAAGCATAGTTTGAAATTGTGTTCCATTAGAACATTGTCTTCCTTGGAGACTGTCAGGGTCTGACAGTGAAAAGCAAGGCAAGCTGCTTAGCAGACCACTTTTCCATAATTTCCGATTTCCCCTCTATAATATGTGGCCAGGTGACTTCTTACCTGTCAGTACCTCCTTGTATGAACAGTGTACAGCCTAGAAAGTTTTCATTGACAGTATGCAGGGATGGGATTATATAGCAGGTGTCCCCACTGGGTTAGGTATATGACCTTATGTGGAAAGAGTATTCTGGAGGTAGAATTTCAGGAAACCTAACTATCCACTGCTTTATGACCAGACCCTGAACCCAGTGAAGCACAGAAAGCACTTGCATTAATTTTTTTCCTTCTAAAACCATTGCTCTGTCTTCTATCTCAGTATTGGCAGCAGCTACCTAAGGTCTCAGACAAAGATGATGATGATGATGATTTATTTATACCCTGCCCATCTGGCTGGGTTTCCCCAGCCACTCTGGGCAGCCTCCAACAGAATATTAAAATACAATAATCTATTAAACATTAAAAGCTTCCTTAAACAGGGCTGCCTTCAGATGGTCTTCTAAAAGTCTGGTAGTTGTTTTCCTCTTTGACATCTGATGGGAGGGCGTTCCACAAGGCGGGTGCCACTACCGAGAAGGTCCTCTGTCTGCTTCCCTGTAACTTGGCTTCTCGCAGGGAGGGAACCGTCAGAAGGCCTCAGCACTGGACCTCAGTGTCCGGACAGAACGATGGGGGTGGAGACGCTCCTTCAGGTATACTGAGCCGAGGCCGTTTAGGGCTTTAAAGGTCAGCACCAACACTTTGAATTGTGCTTGGAAACATACTATTACTCATGAGATCCTTTCAACATGGCGGGTTGTAGCCAAGATTGCACAAGCAGAAGGTAGCTCGTGCAACCAGTAGTCCAACGCTTCTGCAACTCTCAATACCCTCTCTTGGAAAACTTATTCGGATGACCAAGGCAGCAGCAAATGGGTGGAACCTACTGAACATTCTGAACTATCTTTTTGGGGGGAGAAATCACCTGAAATAAGGAATCATGTGACAGTAGTACAAGATTCCTCTGCCTGATTTTAGGCACACCCCCCCCCCCAAATTTCCACACCATATGCCACATCCCAGAATTTTCAGTAGCCCCTTCCCAGATGGTCCGATGTTCAGAGGGCTGGAGGATATCAGTAGTATGGGAAAGGAAAGAGAGGCTGCGCAGTGGCGTAGCGTGGGTTGTCAGCACCCGGGGCAAGGCAAGTAATTTGCGCCCCCTAACCCGTGGATTTGCGCCCCCTAATCCTAACCCCCAGATGTTGCGCCCGGTGTGGCCGGCCCCCCCTGCACCCCCCACGCTACGCCACTGAGGCTGCGCAAATCGTTTTCTGCATGTGCAACATTGGCTAGAACCCAGAGATTGGATTTGGAGATTGGAGTTTGATGCGAAGGATAAAACGTTACTCCTGAGGTGTGCACGTTTTTTCTGTGGTGGCACCTACAGGTTTGTGGCTCCAAGTTTACAGATTCCTCCTCTTCTGCTGTTGGTATTAAGCTTCACCAATCTGATAGCCCAATCATCTCATCAACTTCTTAAATCCCTCTAGATCTTTAATGTAGACAATATATTTAAACCTCTGAGCAGGAGATCGGTTACGAGGAGGGATTCAGCTCTAAGGTCAAAGAAGCCCTTTTTAAAAAGAGAGGTGGAACGGTGCCAGAAGGAGCTAATGGTTTTTGTAAGATTATTCCCCACTGTGTGATTCTAGCTAATCCTGATTTATTAAAAACAGAGGCAATAAGAGGCAGATCTGGTGACTTATCAGAATCGGCTAACCGTTTAAGGAACCTTTTCCCTACCTATTGTGAGTAATTTGGAAATGTTTTTGTTTTGCTATTCCATCCCTGTTAAACCCTCCCCTTCCACATTGGGCCCTTGAGCAGATAGACAAATTCATAAATATCTCAGATGGTAGCCTTACTCTTTCAATTGATCACTGATCTTTAACGAATTATTCCCTCTATTGGCATCTGTAATTTTCTTCATCAGTAGTCAAAGAAGAAAAAACTGAAAGGAATTAAATTCTAATGTACTCCTCAATCATTGGCATAGTACATATCTAGAAAACCTGGAGTTTAGTAGTGTTACTCAGGAGAGTAAACTCTATTTGGTGGCGATCAAACAGAAATGAAATCAGTTTTCCTTTACAACGCCTTTACACATTGCTTGCTGGGCATGAGCCAAATGTGGTAAGTAGTATTGAGCTGAATAGCAGAAATAAGAAGAGCCAGGACAAAGTTTGCACTCCTTTTTATATTTGGTAAAAGTGCCAGGGGATAAAAATGAAACACTTTCTACTAAGCTTTTTTGAAACAAAAACAAAAAAATTAGCTGAGACCAAAAGGCTTGTTCCTTTATTTAATGCCACTTTTTTTCTGCCACAAAATAGATAAGTTGTAAACATTTGAATTGCTATGTTTTCTTTGTCCAATGCTTCAGTTTACAAATAGACTTGCAGAAATATAAGTGTTTTATACTGAGCATACTCAGCTGTACGGCATATTAACCTAAGATTTCACCAATCGTCTGCCTGACAACTCGAGTGAATATGCCTTGGAAATAATGTGGTTGGCAGAGCTGGAGCTTGTAGCAGGACTTGTTTAGCTTCTTTTATAAATTCTTATTTATAATATAATATTTCTTGCTTCCTCTGACTTATTCCTAAATATTACTGGAGGCGGAAGCCTGTTTTACCAGTGATAAGATTTACTTATATGCTGGCATCCCCCAGCTTGCTGCCCAGCAGAAATTGTTGGCCTGTAACTCCAGCTTGAGGGTACAAGGTGATGAGAGCAAGAGACTCTTAATCTCAGGATTGTGGGTTCGATCCCTGCATTGGGCAAAAGATTCCTGCATTTCAGTAGGTTGGACTAGATGACCCTCGTAGCCCCTTCCAACTCTACAAGTCTATCTGTAAACACCTGAAGGTTGGGATCCTGCTGGATTCAGTTAAAGGACACAATTGTCCATCATGAATGCTGAACCACAGCACTTTAAAGTCCAGCCAGATTTTAAGGGAGGAATTCAACATTGCACTCTTATTCTGTCAGCACAAACTTTTCTGCATGCAAGAGGGGACAAACCCCCATTCTCCTTCCCCCCTGCGTGCTGTTCTGGGAGTTTCCTGACCCTCTAAAACAGATTTTAGGGAGTAGACCAGTGGAAGCGCTGATACTGCTCCCTAGCACACTGGGTTAGTTGAATCCGGGCCTTAGTCACTCTCATTTTCACAATGATAACCCATTCATTTGCTTCCACTTTTAGAGGTTTATTCTCTACCTGTAATGGCAACAGTGGTTGTCTGTGTTGAGTAGGTATGCCATGTAGTCTGTGGTGGGGAAAATTGACCTCTTGCACCAGACGTATTTTTTCCTCCAGCCCTATATTTGTGCAAAGTGAGTTAAGCCCTTCCTTAGAATGAGTTGATTTGTAGGGTTGCCTGTGCCCAAAAGCGATAGGGGTAGTCACCCTATGAATATATTTTCCAAATCGGTGGAGCCAAATCGATACTAAGGCTTTCCAAATCGGTGGAGCCAAATCGATACTAAGGCTTTCTTCTGTTAGGAGTATTTCTTCTTTCTTTCAGATTTAATTAGCCAGAAGCACAAGTTAGGAATTGTTTCTGCAGCAGGGCACACTGCCCATTCTATAGTAGTGGGGATGCAGAAAGCATAATTTGCTAAGACTTCCTGTCTTGACATTTTTAAGGAATGTTCAAAGGAGGCTTTAGGCATTTCTGCTCACGGGCATAGAATTGTTTGAGATGGTGAATGATTTCAATATGGGCTTAGAGCTGTTTTTAAGAAAGAACAATATGATCTAGTCCTGGAAGCCATATTCTTGTTTCATATTCACCCTTTTTCTGTTTTTTATCTAACGGTGCACCTTTTTTTTTGTGCATTCAAATATCCGTTACTTTCATTGTGCATTCATAGGTAATAGAAACTCTTTAGTCGTTCTATAGTACCAAGTAAGTAGGCCACTGGGAAACCTCTCTGGAGACAGCGCTTGCAAACTGTTGTTTATTGTGTTCTGGCAAGCTGTACTAGTCCAGGGGAATGTGTTAACCCCAAAATCATAACAATTTATAGGTCTGTCTTGGGAGGTTTTGACTGAAAGCAAGGTCAGTAACAAACTGCAGATTTGTTTCTCTGGCCTGTGATTTAAATTTTATGTTTCGCATGAGGAAATCCTGTGCGTTAAGATTTATCCTTGATTATTATTATTTTATTTTTTTTGCACAGCGAGTTCTTTATTCTAATGTAATAGTTTTCCCAGGCAGGCTAAAACACCGCAGGGGGGTTTACTAGTTTTTATCCATTGCGCTGAACAATAAGCTGACTGAAAATAATGAGGCAAGTAAAATATGTAGAGTGATTTTTATCTCCTTGCAGTTTCTGCAAATAAGCCTTGCTAGTTGCTTTCAGCATATACAGTATAACCTGTATGTCAGATTAGTCTCACCAGCTGTAGAAAGCCAGATTGTTCCTTCCATTTTTACTGTGCATGTCTACTTAGGGTTTATTTCCAAGCAAGTGTGTGTATATAGGGATAGGACATATTTCTGAGTAGTCATACACAGAACAGAACTAGTAAAATTGAATTTGCACATAGGAAATCCCACTTTTGGCATGAATGAATTTTTTAAAAAGGAGGTCATGAATACATTTCCTCCTAGCATTCTCTCCCTCTTTAAAAAGACTGTTTGTGATTGATTTCTAAGGCCATGGCTCATTACTTAACCTAGGCTGGATGTGGTCTGTTTCGTCTTCATTAGAGTCTGAAATAAGAAGACAAAGCTTGACCTCAAGGGGCTTCTTGTCTTAACGTTTTAATATACAAAGACTCTGCTGTGTTCTCCTTAATTCAAAGGCTGCATTAAGGAAGTTCACAGTGGGTACGGGGAATTCCCCTGTCCCATTATCCTCTCAGCAGTCACCAGTGCCCCTTTTTCCACATTGTTCAGGGATCATAGAATTGTAGAGTTGGAAGGGACCCTGAGGGCCATCTAGTCCGACCCCCTGCAATGCAGGAATCTCAGCTAAAGCATCCATGGCAGATGGCCATCCAACCTCTGCTTAAAAACGTCCAATGGACCACCACCTTCAAAGAGAGTCTGTTCCACTCTCTTCCTGATGCTTAGTTGGAATCTCCTGTCTTGTAACTTGAATCCATTGGTTCACATCCTAGCCCTCCGGAGTAGGAGACAAGGAGCTTGCTCCATCTTTCGTGAGATATCCCTTTAGATATTTGAAGATAGCTATCTTATCTGCTCTCAGCCTCCTCTTGTCCAAGCTAAACTCCCTCATAAGAGATCCAGTGTGGTGTAGTGGTTAAGTGCGATAGACTCGTAATCTGGGGAACCAGGTTCACGTCTCCGCTCCTCCACATGCAGCTGCTGGGTGACCTTGGGCTAGTCACACTTCTCTGAAGTCTCTCAGCCCCACTCACTTCACAGAGTGTTTGTTGTGGGGGAGGAAGGGAAAGGAGAATGTTAGCCGCTTTGAGACTCCTTAGGGTAGTGATAAAGCGGGATATCAAATCCAAACTCCTCTTCTTCTTCATAAGGCTTGGTTTCCAGACTCTTGATCATTTTGATCACCCTTCTCTGCACACATTCCAGCTTGTCAATAACCTTTTTAAATTTTGGTGCCCAGAACTGGACGCTGGATTCCAGGTGTGGTCTGACCAAGGCTGAATAAAGCAGTACTATTACTTCCCTTGATTGGAGCACTATACTTCTGTTGATACAGCCTAGAAGAACATTAACTCTTCTTTGCTGCTGCATCACACAGATGACTCATGTTAAGCCTGTGGTCTACTAAGACCCCTAGGTCCTTTTCACACGTATTACTTGCAAGCCAGGTGTCCCCCATCTTATATCTGTGCAGCTGATTCTTCCTGCCACAGTGTTACATGCCAATGTGTTGTTGTTCATCTGAGGTTGCATTTGCCTAATTTTAAAGACCTGCTAAGGAACAAATTATTGTTGTTATGTCCTCATACATTAAAACATAGAAATCAAAGAAAATGTACTTCCTTTCCCCCCAGTAAGCAAATAAATAATAAACTCAGTTGGACTTGTGTATGAGTAGACATGTGCAAGACTGTGATGCAAGTGAACTTCTCTTGGAGTTAACTATATTCACCAAAAACATCAATAACCTGGAATAAGCATTTCTCACTTTAACAATCAGGTACACTTTGTGCTCTCGCTTCAGAGCATGTTAAAGTCATAATACGGCGGTACTTAGAGCACTTTTACCTGGGCGCTGGATACCACGTTAACTCAGTAGTCCTTAGTAAAGGTAAAGGGACCCCTGACCATTAGGTCTAGTCGTGGACAACTCTAGGGTTGCGGTGCTCATCTCGCTTTATTGGCCGAGGGAGCCGGCATACAGCTTCCGGGTCATGTGGCCAGCATGACTAAGCCACCTCTGGCGAACCAGAGCAGCGCACGGAAATGCCGTTTACCTTCCTGCCGGAGTGGTACCTATTTATCTACTTGCACTTTGATGTGCTTTCGAACTGCTAGGTGGGCAGGAGCAGGGACTGAACGACAGGAGCTCACCCCGTCGCAGGGATTTGAACCGCCGACCTTCTGATCGGCAAGTCCTAGGCTCTGTGGTTTAACCCACAGTGCCACTCGCGTCCCCCCCCCCAAAAAAAACCTGTAAAATAAACTCGGAAGAGTGGTCTTGAAGGCATCAAAGCTAAAATGTCTGGCTCTTGGTGCCAATTGAATGAGAGGTCAGCTGGGCACCATGTGTGCAAGTAACTCTGAGCGCCTTGGAGGAACAGCTGGGTGTCAGCACAAGAAATAGTAACAGTAAGCTAGTATTCTTCCTGCAGATGCCCAGCCGCTATATTTCATCTTGCTTATTTTATCTCAGAGGCCCATTTGATGAAGATTGGTTTCTGAAATCTGAGTTGATTAAAGAAGGTAGTTAAAAGAATTCCTAGGTTGTAAAAACAATTATTGGGTTTTTATCATCTTTGATCCCCTCTGCTTCATCTGTCTTCTTCCTGTGTTTGGAGATCAGTTTTCTTGTAAAGATGATGCAAAATCCTTATGGCTTCCTATCGGCTATAGCAACAAGTGGTGATCAGATGTTTTGCCTTGGGCTTTATCCTTTTTCTGTTCTGGTCTCCATTTTCATGTCAGGACAAGAGCGATATTCCCTTACCAGGAAAAATGCCATAATTCAGTCATTCTGCATGTTATTTCAGGACTGCCTTCTGTTTTGAAGGGGCTGTGTGTAAATTAGATTTTGTTTTTCCTTATTGTAGTTTGGAACGCATTACCCTTTTGAGCCATTGTTTGAACTAATGCAACCTTTGGGTATAGTCGTGCAGTCAAGGAGACCAAGAGGCAGAATTACTTCAGCATGTCAGCATGCAACAATTTCTCCTTCCCTCTGACCTCAGCAGGCGGCCTACTTGCACTCAGAGTAAAACTAGGAAATCGATTCAGTCGCAGCAAAGGTGTGTAGTGTTAAAATGACCTTTGCTGCATCTGAATGGTCACATCATCATTCTTATATGTACAGCTGCTCAGAGCTTTTCCCAAAATCTGAATGCTCCTTATATTCAAAGCTTAATTTCTGGCTAAGCTTTATGTTGATTTCTATAGGACCAGCTTAAGATTTTTTTTCCTTAGCAAAAAAAAAGAAGTCAATACAGGTATTTATTCTTTACTGCTCTCCCAGTGTAATAAAATTAGCATTGAATATTGAGATGCCGATAAGTGGAGAGTGGAATTATTGCTGTAAAGCATAGCTTCTAGTGCTCACAGGCAAATTACAATATGTTGCTATATTTCTTATAGCATCATAATTTTTTGTTGGTTTTGGGTCCCACTGTGGGGCCTTTTATACTACTTTTTGATAAAAATTAAATTTTACCTTCTTTTTTCGCAGTAGTAGCACCATTTTATGCTTCTATTTGAGTAGAATATCCTTCGGCAGAGTCAGGGATAATGTCCGTGGCAATAATGTTGGTAGAGAAAATAAGGGTGTATTCAACTAAGTATTGCTCATAGTAGACCCACCGGAATTGACAGACATATTTTATTAATTTCAGTGGGTCTGCTCTGTATAAAACCTAGCTGAATTCCATACATCATTTTAAACATTTTTTCTCACAAAATTTGCATCTCTAAATATATTTTCTGTCAGAACTGCATTTAATCTAAGAAATACATGCATTTTAATGAATCATAACACTTTCTTGAGCTGAAAATCTACCTCACAGAATTTGGGGAGGTGCTAATTCTGAAGGATAACCGTGTTGCTCAGATCTGCACATTAGTCTGGAAGGTGTGAACCAGATCATTCTTAAAATCCCACTTATGCTGAAACAGGGTGTGACAGACTTATGAATGAACATATTCCAAAGTGACATGGATTAGAAAGAGACAGATCCACCCACCCTGAGGTCAGGCTAGCCTCTCCTGGCAATTGCGCACACTTCCATAGGCAGCTCCACCTCATAGGTTTATACTGAAGCAAATGCCAAGCTTGTGACATTCATTACATTTTTAAAAAGAAAATCATGCAATATTCATGTCTTTCTTGTAGCACAAACTGGTAGAATTTTTTTTTTTTTTTAGCTTTGTTCTTCATATTGAGGTCTGAGAGCATTTGACGATAAAGCTAGAAGATGCAGCAGTCTGGGGTATAATATAATAATAAAATGTAAGATACAGAAGTCTGCGTTCACTGGTCCACTAATATGAAATAGTTTAGCATCCTCTTTTGGAAACTCTTTAAAAATTCTTGTTGGGCAGACATAATTCAGTGGTTGATTCTCTCTGCAGTATTTGTTTTTCCTCTTACGCTTCTTGAGCTAGAAAATAATACACAAGAGGCCTATGTAATAAGGATGCTGAATGCAAATGCATGCTCACCCAGAAGAATTGTCTCAATAGCATTATTCTTTTTATCTTAAAGCGTTGTGGATTCAGGAAGCTTTGTCTGCTCCACAATCATAAGAATGCTTATTTGGAAAGTGGCCCTGTTGAAATGAGCAGGAACTAAATCGAACTGGATCCGGAGAAGTACACAGTTCTTTGCGCCCAAGGGAGCTTAGGGCCCACTGTTTATTGAACAGCAACCTCTCCCTGCCCCACTCCGAATGCCACACGACAAACAACTTTGCTTCAGCTTTTTCAAATACTGAGTGAATGGAGATTCTAAATATCTCCAGTGGAGAAGGAACCAAATTTATTTATTTTTTTAAGTGCCTGAAAGTAAAGGCTTGCACAATATACAGTGGTACCTCGAGTTGCATACACTTCAGGCTACATATGCTTCAGATTACAGACTCCGCTAACCCAGAAATAGCGCTTCAGGTTAAGAACTTTACTTCAGGATGAGAACAGAAATCGTGCAACGGCGGCAGCAGGAGGCCCCATTAGCTAAAGTGGTGCTTCAGGTTAAGAACGGACCTCCGGAACAAATTAAGTACTTAACCTGAGGTACCACTGTACTGTGATACACAAACTAAAGTCTGCACTCTGATCTGGAGCTGTCAGGGTGCATTCCCATCAGTTTCATCTATAGAAGTTCAGACTTAATTTCCAAGGTTTATAGCAGTGCACCTCAAAGTAGAGTCAGACTTTTAGGAATCCCTGGTGAGGTGGAATCCATAAGTTTTTCTGGCTTAGATCCAGGCAGGTGATAGGTGCTTTCCTGCCTTACCACTTGCTGCCAACCACCAAACCCCATCCCTTGCTTATCGGCATGTGAGAACGGAAATTCCCCCTCTTTTCCTCTCTCCATTGTCCTAACATGATCTGTTGCACACCAGAGGTGATAGAACAGCAGCCTTTGGAAAGAGACCCAAGGCGCAGTGCTGTTCCGCTGCAGAGGAACATATCAGGGCAGTGGATAAGGGTATTCTAGACCCTCCAAGGGTCTCTCCTAGACCCTCTGAGCCTCCCTATTTTCCAGGGACCGTCCCCGATTTACAGAAGCCATCCCGGTTTCCGATTTGATCCCAGAATGTCCTGCTTCTCCTTAGGATGTCCCTATTTTCATCAGAGAAATCTTGGAGGGTACGCAGTTATGTGGCTCCCAAACCAAGAAGACAAGTAACTACATAATATTTAGAAGACATCTAAAGGCATTCTTGTACAGTGGTACCTCGGGTTAAGAACTTAATTCGTTCCAGAGGTCCGTTTTTAACCTGAAACTCTTCTTAACCTGAAGCACCACTTTAGCTAATGGGGCCTCCCGCCGCCGCCACGCTGCTGCCGGAGCATGATTTCTGTTCTCATCCTGAAGAAAAGTTCTTAACCCGAGGTACTATTTCTGGGTTAGCGGAGTCTGTAACCTGAAGCGTATGTAACCCGAGGTACCACTGTATAGGGAAGTTTTTTAATGTTTTGTTATGTTTTTATGTATGTTGTAAGCCACACAGAGTAGCTGAGGAACCCAGTCAGATGGGTGGGGTATAAATAAGAAAAAATATTATTATGGAAGAGAACATCCTTATTTTCATAGGAGAAATGTTGGAGGGTATGCTCTCCCATTCACGCAAGAAGTAAAATGAATGGTTGCACTAGTCACTTGGATTGCCTTGGGGGGATTTATTAACTTGTTTTCTAGTTTGGCAGGGGGATCAAGTTGATTCATTTCCAGCTCAGTCCAAGGAGACAAGGGTTTCAATTAGCACCCTTTAAGTCTATCCCAGGATACTGTGGGCTGGAACTTTTGAATCGACCATTACAAGTATTTGGCAAATTTGTGTGTGTTTTCCCACTGTGTGGTAAATTTCCTTTCTGTTACTATCCCAGCATTTCTTTTTCCACCCCCCTCCAGTTGTCAGCCTTTGTAGCTTTCAAAACGATGCATTTGCCCTTTTGTCTTCAAAACTTTGTAGGTTTGCAAAGTTCATGGCCTTGGCACTGTCAGAAACGCAAGCTGTTGCAAAGGAAGAATGTACCTCGTGTGGGAATTAACAGCACATTAATAAGACTCTTAAATGGCAGCACAGAGCAATCTTGGGGGTTTTATTATGTTTTTAATGTAGAAAATCCTTTTTCTCTTTGAGTGATGATACGGTTATAATGCTTGACTGACATGGGATAATTCTGTTGTTGGCAGGGAAGGCCGCTCTAATGCCCACTTGAAAGGAGATTACCAAAGAATTGGGGACGTTATGCTGAAGAACATCCAGAATATGAAGGTATGAATTATGCACAGCCTTCAAACCCTAGTGTGGATCATATGGGACCAGTTTATGCATGCATGCACACACAGGCGTTCATACAGCCTTGCTTGCTTGCTCTCTTTTTGAACAACAACATCACACAGTCCCTGCTGTATTTCTTGGAAAAACTTAATAGGTTCCCTTCTACAGTTATGTCTAGCTGGCTCAAGTAGACACGGCTAGTGTCAGTGTGAACAACCAGCCATGGAAGAGCTGGAACATACAATGGATGCAGTACGGTCAATATACCGTATTTTTTGCTCTATAAGACTCACTTTTTCCCTCCTAAAAAGTAAGGGGAAATGTGTGTGCGTCTTATGGAGCGAATACAGGCTGCGCAACTATCCCAGAAGCCAGAACAGCAAGAGGGATTGCTGCTTTCACTGTGCAGCGATCCCTCTTGCTGTTCTGGCTTCTGAGATTCAGAATATTTTGTTTGTTTGTTTGTTTTCCTCCTCCAAAAACTAGGTGCATCTTGTGGTCTGGTGCGTCTTATAGAGCGAAAAATACGGTGATTGTCTTAGACATAAAAGCATAGCAAAGTGATTGGAAGGCAAAAAGGGTTGAGTAGGAGAAGACGTTTTGGTCTTCTTGGTGACAAATCAGACCCCTAAGACCATATTAGACTTAGCTAGCTTCCCAGTTCTGGGCCAAATCCCCTATGATGGATCGCCAGCATGATTTAGAATAATGAAGGTGGATGAAGAAGGTGAAATAGTAGGGGACTGTGAACCCCCTACATTGTAAAAGGATATGATCATTTTTTGTAGTAAGTGTTTATAGTTTTTATCAACATGATAATTGTAAAAGATATTGGATCTTTCAGTGGATTGTGCCTTTCATCGTATTTTTTTTTATTGTACCGTTGTATGATTGGCTAAGCAATAAAAAATTGTGATTTGTGCTGCAATTGCTCACTGGAACAAAAACAAGCCAATGAATTTCTGAGCAATTAGAGTGGAGCTTCTGCAGCTGAAAACTATGGGTTGTCTAAAGCCCAAGTCATTATAGAAACAATAGTTATTAAAATTTGTAGGTCACCTTTTTGCCATAAGGTTTTCAAACACACAGGGGTAAGTTTTCCTGTAAGTAGAAGCATAGGATCACCAGTTCAAAGCTGGTTTGGAAGTGGCATCATAAGGGTCAGTTTTTTGAGATGCAGAACCCAAGATCTTTATACGAAAGCACCATTTGTTTGTGCTTCTGGTCCACACATGCATGGCAGTAAGTAGGTTTGGAGGATACTTGAGCAGCATCCAACTCCAACCACAAGGAAGTTAACTGGATGGGAAAAGCTACTGAGGCAATATTCATGTCTGGGCTTACTCCATCAGTTTGTGGAATGCTCTTTTATCCGTGACACTCCAAGCTCTCCTTAGCCTTTGCTAATGGATAGCACACAGGGCGTACAAAACTGTTTTTCCAAGGCTGACCATAACATTTAATTTGAACATTACAACCCCATGTGTTTGCTGCTGTAATAACCTCCACATGGTAAGTGTATTATTCAAAAGCTGCCCATCTCAGAGGTTGGGGAAAATTCCACAAAGCATCTCCAAACCATTGTCCAAGATGGTCAGAGATGTTTGGGCTCAAGTTCCTCACAGCCTTTCCGAAAGTGAGTGTTGTTGGGACACTGAGCATTTCATAGGGAGGATGTCACAACAGAGAAGTGACCAGGCAGATCTTTGAAGGCACTCAGAGCAGAAACTCATTGGATTTGTACCAAGCAGAAGAAGACTGATGTAGAGCTAGGAGTTCCCTAAGATATCCGTGGTGTCAATCAGAGGTAATGAACCTGTGGTTCCTCATCTGCTGCTGGACCACAGCTCCCGTTAACCCTGCCCATTGCCTGCACGGTCTGGGGCTGATGGGTGTTGCGAATCCAGTACCACTTGAAGAGCTACAAGTTCCCTATCCCTGGTCTAAACCCTTTACATTGCCGGCATGAAAACAAGAAAGAAGTAGTAGTGTTATTCAGTATGGCAACAACATGGCGCTACTCCTTTTCAATCTCCCATGCAGTTTATTGCCAGTCTACCTAGTTCCTGAGATCACTGTCCGAGACGTTCTTCCAGGTACTTTCACCTTTTGAGCTAAAGCACATGGCAACCAGGGACAGAGTTTTTGTGGCACCCCACCTCAAACAACTCTGACCTTGTTTCAAGCAAAGATCTTTCTATTCTCCTGGCCTTGTAAACCCTTTTAAGCCACTGTGGAAGCAGTGTTGTTATTATATGTGTTTGCCTCTACTGTGCATTATCTTCTTGTGACATTGCATTGTGTTGCATTTGATTTCATAGTTATGCCATGTTAGTAGCTTTTTACTATATGCCTTTGTGCTGAAGATGCAGAGTTAAATATGTACTAAATAATGACTACATCTCTCCCCCACCCCCCTTTCTCTCTCTAGCAACTGACGGTTCATTTGCGGAAGCACACCGAGGTCCTGGTTGAGCTGGAGAATGGGATCAAGAATTCTCGAAAGCTGGAAACCTTATGCAGAGACTTTGAGTTGCAGAAAGTCTGTTATCTACCCCTCAACACCTTCCTTCTCAGGCCTCTGCACAGACTTATGCACTACAAGCAGATAATGGAAAGGCTCTGTAAACATTATCCACCGAATCATGTGGACTTCAGGGACTCTAGAGGTGAGTTGAGTATTGGAGGAAATCTCCCTCAATTAGCAGATCCATACCTCTTAGCTCCTGAGGACGTATTGCATGCAGATGTGTGTAACTGAATCCCGACATCCCTTTATTTATTTTTTATTCTGTGGCTTTAGGAGAAGGTGATCTAGAGTAGAAAGAGGGGGTGGGATTAAGCAGTAACCTGCTGTGCTGTGTCACCAATCTAAGGCATGTTGGGTATGTTTAGCCTGGAAAAGAGGAGACTCGGAGGAGATACGATAGCAACCTTCAAATATCTCAAGGGTTGTCATATGGAAGAAGGAACAAGCTTGTTTTCTCCTGCTCTGGAGGGTAGGACTCGAACCAATGGCTTCGAGGTTCCGACTAAACATCAGAAAAAAACTTACGAGCTGCCGGACGGTGGAATGGTCTCCCTTGGGAGGTTGTGGACTCTCATTCCTTGGAGGTTTTTAAGCAGAGGTTGGATGGCCATCTGTCACGGATGCTTTCTCTGATATTCCTGCATTGCAGGGGGTTGGACCAGAACTCTATGATTCTATGAAATTGGCTTCTGCAGAAGCTGCTTCTTGAGAAAAGGAGAGGTGGAGTTTAGTTATATGCATTTTTGTGTAATGCATAGTTGGGTCCTTAACAGAGTGATCCAGGCATATCTCTCTGAAATGCTGTGAGTTCAGTGGAGCTTGGATAAATAGGTATAGGATTTCAGCCCAACTCTCCCATACGAGCCCATTTCACAAACAACTGAACAATTGTGCAGAATGCTGAAATGAGGGTGGGAATGCTTAATAATTTATATTTCACTACAACAGGGTTATCCCTTGGGCTTCATTGTAAGTAACGATGCACTGGAAGTCATGGCACTCCAATAGGTTCCTTAGGCAGAGCCTCTAGAGAGAGATTTAAAAATACAGACAAACACAACACAATCATTGTTTATGGGCATTAGCATTTCAATCTTTCAAGCTTCTTATGACATTTCTGGGCAGCCATCCAGAATAATGTGATGACCAGTGAGTGTAAAAGGTAGCTGAAATGTGTGGTTTTAAATACAGAATAGAGAAGCAAAAATGCCTGATATTGAAACATGCCCAAAATACTGCATGAAAGGTGCTTTAAAACAAGGAAATGTGTGCACTAAAGTTATGTGAATTGCAGACCCACAAGCTTAAAAAATCAATTGATGGAAGACTAAGATTATTTAATTATCTTGAAACCCAGGGGAACCATTTTTTTAAATCAGAAATAACTATCCTTGAAAGAATCCCAGTGTAATAAAAGGAGACAAGAGAATCTTATAACAAAATGTTGCACTTGTTATTAGCCTATATAATACTTAAATGTGTTTATACAGACCAATGGGGCAAGTACAGCTAAAGTAGAACCTGAAATTATTTACATTAGCACTTGTGGGTTGCTAAGTTTTCGGCCCGAGATGGAGACTGCTGGAACTCATGCCATGCTCCCTACACCAGTGGCAGGCCTGGCGGTTGGCGCTGTGGTCTAAACCACTGAGCCTCTTAGGCTTGCCGATCAGAAGGTCGATGGTTCAAATCCCTGCAACAGGGTGAGCGCCCGTTGTTCTGTCTCAGCTCCTGCCAACCTAGCAGTTCAAAAGCATGTAGATAAATAGGTACCACTGTGGCAGGAAGGTAAATGGCGTTTCTGTGCACTCTGGTTTCCGTCAGTGTCCTGTTGCGCCAGAAGCGGTTTAGTCGTGCTGGCCACATGACCCGGAAAGCTGTCTGTGGACAAACACCGGCTCCCTCGGCCTAGAAAGTGAGATGAGTGCCGCAACCCCATAGTCACCTTTGACTGGACTTAACCATCCAGGGGTCCTTTACCTTTGCCACCTCCTGGCTCACCTACTAAGCAGGGGCAGGGGAATCAGTCACCGAGAGAAATGGGTGGGCAAAGGGAATGGTGGATGAGAATTAGGAGGCCCCACCATTGCCTACTGTTTCCTTGCTTTGGCACTTTTGAAAACAAAAGTGCATCATCCCTGAGTGAAGACCTGGCAAGACTAAATCTGCCCCCGGAGCCGTAACATCGGATCTTGCGTGCAGTCATGGTCGGTGGAGTGACGGCCCTTGTAGGACCTCCCTTCCCTGCTGCGGCTTCCCAGGAAGGACCTCTCAGCAAGGCATCAGCGAGGTTGCAAATGCACCTGCAAAAGGAACAATTTGGCTCCCCAGGTGCATTATTGCATTGCACGAACCTTGCTTCTCTCCTTCCCAGTATAAGTCGTAGTGCCTATTACGTGTGGTTCTTGAGGCATTTGGCAGAGGGAGACCCCTGGAATTCAGCTCCAGCCCAGGTAGTTCATCTGCTACCTTCTTCTGTGTTTCATTTCGCAGCTGCTCTGGCAGAGATTTCAGAAGCGGTCGCTCAGCTTCACAGCAGTATGCTGAAGATGGAAAATTTCCAGAAGTTGCATGAGTTGAAGAAAGATTTGATAGGTATTGACAATCTGGTGATCCCAGGAAGGGTAAGTGACAGAACAACATTTGGGAGCCTATCCCTGTTTTTTTTTTGGGGGGGGGGGCGTGTTTTAAAAATACTCTAATTGGGGTGAATGAGAAGTGACTTGAAAGTTGTTACACTCCTTTTATGAGCTTGGAATGTCTTGTTGAATGTGGTTCTGCCAAAAAAGGAGGATGTTAAACCAAAGGGGTGAGAAGCAAGGGGGGCAGGCCTCCTTACCCTTGCCCTTTTCCTCTGAAAAAGCAGGCAAAGGCTGATCTCTTTATCTTAACACATTGGTACCACAGCATTAAGGAATAGGATAAATCCTGTCTGCTCTTGGACAGTAAAAGGCATTTCTCTTACCTTAGCACTACAGGACTCCTTTGTACACATCGCCCCCTTCATTTGATTAATGCATAAAAGGATCCTGTTTCTCAGCCCCTTGCTCCACGCACTGCTTCAAAACACTACTTCCCAGAAACAAACAAAATACAAAGATTGCCTATGTTGGAGGCAGGTGACTTGGCAGTCAGAATTGGAGCTCCAGGTACCTGCGCTGGTAAAGGAGGGTACATTCTGCATCAATTGTTCTAGGAAAATAAATGCACCATAGGTGGATTCTGTACCAAGAGCTGTGATTCTCGGTAGACCATCAGTGTATGCCATCACCCTAGGAGATCTAAGCTCTTGCATTGTAAAATATATTTTTCATGTGATGATTCCTGTTCCACATCCTGTCTTTGTGCCGTTGCTGCTGAGAGCTACATGCGGAAGCAGCCTGCTATAAATGGACACTTTGAGGACGAGCCAGTTGTACTTCTTTCCACATTGAGCTGGCATTTGCTCAACAAGGCTCTCTGTGTAGCCTTCCTGTATTGCCAGCCTCTCATGGAGGTGCAGAAGGAATTAAGGGATGTTTGGTTCCCCTCTGACTTAGTTAAATGACGTTACGCGGTAATAACTCTGTTCCTGGGTTCTGTTTATTGCTCATTACCATGGCTCTTATTTTTTAATTGCATCCTGTCCTCTAATTCCCCCCTTCCCCTTTTGCTCAGTGCCCACCATGATAGACAATCCCACTTACCACCTCATTGCTCTGCAGCCAGCTCCGACTATTTCCTAAGTGTCACCCAACTTCCATTTCATAACTTCGGACACAATGACAGAGCGAGGCCTTATGGGCAGAACACCAGAAGCGGCCTAGAGGATATCTCCTGTGTGTAGCTGAATTACAACAGGGTGGGCAGGCATAACATAATAAATTGAGTGATGCAACATTAATTAAGCCCAGACTTTCAGCCAGATGTTTGAATACTGCTCTGACATGGCATGTTTTGTTTCCATTCCTGCACAGGAGTTTATTAGACTGGGTAGCCTTAGTAAGTTGTCTGGAAAAGGCTTACAACAGCGGATGTTCTTCCTGGTAAGTGGAATGTTTGTGTGTAATCAAACACAACTGTGCAATAAATGCCAAGTGATGGAAAAGGTGGGGGGAGGGAGAAGCTCACAGAAGGAGCTTGATGCAAATTGTAAAATAATCTAAGAAAACAACACTACACTAACACACAGGGGAAACAAATCACAGCCCCTGGCATAGAGTTGCATTCAAATTAGGATGGTGGTTTCACTCCCAACAAACCATGATCACTAAGCCAAGAACAAACCTTGACTGCAGATATTATTTTCTTGGGAGTGAAACAAGCCATGATCCCTGGTTCAGACATGATGGTAAACCAAGGATCATGTTTTGTTTCCTCAGTATGGGTAGCTCTTCTTTGGCGATCACTCATAGCCAAGTAAGATAGTCTTTCATGAATGTGGTCTTAACAGCATGGGTAGCCCACAAATGGGCAAGAAAGAATCATGGCAAAACATTAACCATGGCTTACTGTGATTTGTAAACAAGATCTATGTCTGAACTGGGCTGCTATCCCGTCCTTTCGTCTTCCTGTTTTATTTGCATAAATGTGTACTAGTGACCTAGTACATACTACAATAAATCAACTGGTACTTTCAACCTTTGGTGCATCATCTTTGAGTCCCGAAGGCCACAGATGCATGACTTGAAGGATCTGCACCCGGTTCAAGAATGGAACAAAGCCAGCTCCTGAAATACCAGAATCTACCTTGCCAATACGCAGCTTAAAAAGCAAAGCAAGCCATGTTTAGGGATGGCAAAAGAAACTTCCCTTTGCGTCCTGTGTCTCTCAAGATTTATTGACTTACTTTTGTGATCTTAAGACATCATGAAACACTGAGATATATTTGGGCTATTGAATGCCAGGGATGGGGACAACAGTCTAAGTGTTTCCCACACTGTTGGATCATGTGATCAGACCGCTGAAATAGTGTGTTCTCTGGAATGTGGGCCCACTGGGCATAAATAGTGGGATGGTTGCAGGTATATACTGATGATCCAATATACATTTCACACAGAGTGATGGGCACATTTGTAGGCTCTGTGTGCTTCCTCCAGATGGCTAGACCTATGAACCAAACCTTTAAATCTCCTGTTTTCAACCAGGCTATGTTCCTTCTTGTGTTTGCCTTTTAGTTCAACGATGTCTTGCTGTACACAAGCAGAGGCCTAACAGCATCAAATCAATTCAAAGTCCACGGGCAGCTTCCGCTATATGGTATGATGGTAAGTATGAGCTGTGGATTGATCGGTTAGCTGCTGGACATCTCAAATCACATTATGTTGTGATTGATACTATTTTGTCTTTATATGAAATGAAAGCCATTTCTGGAATTTTTGAGACAAATTAGAAATGAGAATGCATGCGTGCTGTTCTAAGGGACTGGAATAAATGGTCCAGCGTTAAATCATAGCCATTTCTTTATTTGTAGACTCTGTGTTGGAACACAGTGGCTCTGTTGGCTGAGAACCATGTGAAATCAGTTGATAACCAAAGCCTAAACAAGAGGATTCCCTAGGAACATGGAAAATAATAGTTTTCAAAATAGAAACTTTGCATTTGACACCCACCACTGAAACATAACCGCTGCTGCCAGGGGTGTGCTAATACTATTTTGATGCACACAAACATCCATCAAGTTACCTTTTTTGAATTGTTTTTAGTTATGATTCTGAATCCATGCAGACTTGCTCAAAATCCAAATGCAATATTTCCTGTGGTCATGATGAGGTAGGCCAGGCATAGGCAAACTCTGCCCTCCAGATGTTTTGAGACTACAACTCCCATCACCCCTAGCTAACAGGACCAGTGGTCAGGGATGATGGGAGTTGTAGTCCCAAAACATCTGGAGGGCAGAGTTTGCCTATGCCAGAGGTAGGCCATGCCCAAGTCGTTGTGCATTTCCTCCCATTTGCTGACATTGAAACGAGCGTGTACTGCTGGAATTGTGAAGCTAACAGGAATCGCTAGTAGCCTCAGAAGGGCATCCAGACAGTGCTTACTCCAATCCTCCTGTATTTTTTGCCAGATTATCCTGAGCATTGCAATGGGAATTCAACCTTAGTTTTTTCCCAGAAACAAAACTGTCCACGTATTTATTCATATAGTGCAGAACTGTGCTGCATTCTGCAGCTTAACATTTCTGCGGATCGTTGTCTCCTTTCCTGTCTTGTGAGGGTCTCTGTATGTCCATATCCTCAGATTGAAGAGAGCGAAGATGAATGGGGAGTTCCTCACTGCTTCACACTGAGAGGTCAACACCAGTCCATTGTTGTGGCTGCAAGGTAAGTAATTTCCACTTTGCGCTCTCTTTTTTTTGCAACTTGTCAAAAGAAGAAGACTATTACTACAACAACAGTTCACTGTAAATACATTTGTAATCAGTTGTTTTCACCATAAGAGAACACACTAAAACTAGGGTGTTCTTAGAGTGTAGCTCAGGCATAGGCCAACCAGGCCCTCCAGCTGTTTGGGGACTACAACTCCCATCATCCCTAGCTAACAGGACCAGTGGTCAGGGATGATGGGAGTTGTAGTCCCAAAACAGCTGGAGGGCCGAGTTAGCCTACGCCTGGTGTAGCTTAAGGAAACAGGCTGAAAACTTGCATTCAGCTAAAAAAAACTGACCAGCTTGTGAAGCTCATAGTTGCTTGCAGTAAAATGAACAAGATCTCCCTTCGTGTTCCTAGCAGCCGCACGGAAATGGACAAGTGGACTGAGGACATACAGATGGCTATTGACTTGGCAGAGAATTGTAATGGCCCAACTCCTGAATTCCTAGGGGGCAGCCCACCAGACACTAGTAAGTACAGACTTAAGGCTGCAGTTTGCAGAAAACACAGCCACGTAGTAGGAAGTCTGCTGCATGACAATGTAGCTATAAATAATTCTTTTGACTGCACATTTAAAGATCAGCATTACCTTTATTCCCTGGTTGACTTTAGTTCAGATAGAATGCATGGGGGGGAAATATATATATATATTACAGTGCCTTGAATTGCTATTTTTATTCAGCTACAGCAACCCTAGCAAGGGTGCATTTTAAGAAAGTTAAGGAACTAGTTAGGTTGCAATCCCATACCTACTTAATATTGCTAGCCAGCTCCACTGAACTCAACAGGACTTATTTCTAAGTGAGATGTACAGGATTGCATTAAAGTACCATTAAGTGCTCCAAAACAATGCCACTGAGAATGTGTAACTTTCCATGCAGAATTGGGTGAGCTTATCCCAAAAACCAGATCCTATGGTTTTTCCACTTGCAAATACATCCCGCTGTGTTCAGTGGGGCATACTCCCCACTATGCAAGTGTGCGTAGCAATGCACCTTTGAACACATTCAACTAAGTTGCTGGCCAGTGGAATGCGACCTGCTGCACAATGTGACCTTTTCCCCCTCTCCTCCTCCAAGGCTGTGCTCAAGAGGGTCAGGAGAACAAAATGCACGCAAAGTTGTTTGACTTACAGAGGTCACAGTGCAACAATGAATTAAAAGTGTGCTCGAGCCTACAGAAGCAATAGACGAAGCGTACAAATTCCATGTTGGATTGTGGCATAATTTATTTTTTTAAAACCTACTTCTTTCCCCAATACAGTGGTACCTCTGGTTACGAACTTAATTTGTTCCAGAGGACCGTTCTTCAGCTGAAACGGTTCTTATCCCGAGACGCGTTTTTGCTAATGGGGTCTCGCGCTGCGCGCACCCCTCTAGCACGCAATTTCCGTTCACATCCTGGGGCAGAGTTCGCAACCAGGAGCAGCTACTTCCGGGTTAGCGGAGTTCGTAACCAGAAGCGTTCGTAACCAGAGGTACCACTGTACTTCACAGGTTTGGAAAGTTTTAAGCTTTACCAGAAGTAGCCTTTTGCTTAATGTTTTCATAGTTTGTATCTTCTGCAAGGGGGGAAAAAAAGAGATGGTTTCTCCCTGCGTTTCATAGAATCCCCCGAGGAATCCACTGTAGACCAGGAATCGGAAGACGATCTCAATGCGTCCCGCACCTCCCTCGAACGCCAGGCCCCTCACCGTGGCAACACGACGGTGCACGTCTGCTGGCACAGAAATACCAGCGTTTCCATGGTCGACTTTAGTGTTGCTGTGGAGGTATCTGCCTCAAAACAACCTGGTCTGCAGCCCCTGTTCTTCAGGGACAATTTCCTTTCCGTCTCCTCAGAGGAAGCAACATCCAATCATCGCCTAACTTTGTTTCTGGGGAGTTGGCATTCAATTATATATTAAACCTCATTTTAACAAATTCCTTTTTTCGCAAATTATGAATCGTTTTGGTAAACTCTCTGAATTTTTTCACAGTTCTAATTTAATTTCCAAATATTGAGATAGTATTTCCTCTGAGCATTTTGTTGCTGTTTTGTTTTTAATCTCGGAAAGGATGTTGTTTCTGACTCTGGCTGCTGCATTTTAATGCAACTTTATTTTAGGCTGTTTTTCTCCCCCTCTTTGGATTCTTGAAGTGTCCTCTTCTCAGTCTCATCTGCCTCCCTCCACTTGTGTCCTCTCTATCACAGGAAGTCTCTGTGTGTTTTTTGATGATGTATTTGACTACAGCTAAACCAATTTTACACAGATCAGTTGGCTATTGAATCAAAATGCTTCAGCTCATTGAAATGCAGAATACACGCAACAGTATTGCATTTTAATGACAGCTAATTTCAGCTTTCTTGTGGAACTTCCACAATTAATTCCAGCTCTTTAGAAGAGACTATTTGAAGAGATCATGAGCCTTTTGAAAGTCAGTTCCTTGAAGATAATACTGCCTCGGTGTTCCTGGAAAATAGCAGAATGAGCAAACAGTTCTTGTAAAGCGAATAAATCTTCAGTAAAATTGGTTCCAGACGAAAGGATAACACGGAACTTGAAGTAAACTATAAATTGGTTTAGCTTCTTCAAGGTACCTGCAGACACCCATTCTCAGAAAGAATGCCTCTAGGTTGCTTTTAAGCTGTATTGTGTAATGGGGCGGCTAACAACCATTTGGAGATTTACCGATTAGCTGTAGTGCACCTACACTGATTCACCAGAGCTATCAACTAAATCGTGCAGGTACAAAATTCGCCTCCTGGGCTGCAATTCTATACAAACCTAGTTAGCAGTGCATCTCCTTGGAACTCAGTTAAATGAGTACTTCAGTGGACATGTTAAGAGGACTGCATTGCTAAGGCTCCCCCCTACGCATTAACATCGTTTATTTTGAGTTTAAATGATCAGCATGAACAATTGAGCAACCTGGAAGTAGATTCCACTCTTTATACATCTGTCTTCCTTTCCGCAACTGCCCCTTGGCAGGCAGAGTCACAGTCATACTGTCTCTTAAGTCTGTGGGTAATGTCACATCAGTATCGTAGTTTATGCTTTCTTTCTGTGTCTCTCCCTCCTTCCTTCCTTCCTTTCTTTCTATCTATCTCTCTCTCTCTTGTGGTGGAAGATCCTCTCACTGTCAATGACTGTCCTTCCCTACCTGCTGGACTGATCAGTGATCAGCGGCCTGTTACCATTTCATATGTCTGCTGGTACCGAAAGCAAAGCCTGTCCGTTTATGATACCCTCCAAAGTGCTGAGGTAACCGAAACAGAAATTAGGAACAGTAAAAGGAGAACAGGCACTTTTTGTACTCCAGCATACTCAACACCCTGCCAGGTTTTCAGAATTCAGCTGGTTTCTAAATAAAATAAAAACCACCTTACCGGTTCACTGCTATAATTGCTGGTGATATGGGGTACATTCTGTTTGTCTGTCCCTTTGGCAAATTCTAGTGGAGACAGCTTATTATGTTATTAAACCAGAAGCAGAATAAAATATATCAGCAATGGTTAATATATTCCACTTGGAGCAGAGGCAGTGAATATTTTCAAGTTGAAACGTGTGTTTATCACTCCTTTGTCAAAGCACATCAGTTAAATTGGGGGTGGGCAGAAGGCAGGCCGGGATCCAGCGGGTGATCTCTGTGTGACTTACAGCAGATTGGCAAAGCTCTCTGGACTCCCAAATCCCTAACCATCGCAACAAGTAAAAGCCAGATTAGGCTATGAAACAAAGAAGGCTTTGGGGCAAGGATGGAGGGAACTAGACCCAAGTTTTTGTCCAGGACTGAGCATGTTCACAGTGGCACCCTGTCCTTAATTCATTGCGCAAGTTCACACAGCCCTGAACATTTTACACACAGCCCTGCTTGGTGAATCTTAGGATTCTGGATAAAAACTTCGGTATATCCTACTCACCAAAACAAATTGAATTTTTGCGTCCAACAGAACGCCATCCCTCAAATTAGCTGTCAATTTTCCCCTTCCTTCCCAGAGAGGAAGTTTACAGGTGCTTATGTCTGAAGACTGCCAACTTAACCTGCTCATTTATTACATTCATACCTCAGCCAAAACCCTTATAATTGATGACACCACAGTCCAGGCTCCAGGTTTTTCCTCAAGAGTAAAACTGTTCCAGACCTGCAAGGTGGGGGGGAGCCTATTTCCTAGGGTTATTTGTTCATGCATTATATCTGATGCTCTCAGTTAATTAAAGGATGTGCTTTCGTTTTTCCTAGTAATTTTAAACATCTGCGCTTGTGTGCAGGACTTAAATCATTTGTGCAGAGATGCCTGTTCCCGTAACAAGGTTGCTAAATTGGTATAATATTAAAGCTAACACTCTCCCACCCCAATATAGATATATAGATATAGAACTTCTTCCTGGAATGAGGTAACAGCAGATGGTTTCTTTCCTTAGAAAATCAATTTACAAGCAAGCCTCATTTAAAGAATGATAGGGAATTCTGAATCTGGAACTCTTAATCCTGGTAAATGACCAATGGAGAAAAAAGTCAGCCAGTTTCAATTAGAAAAGTATGATTTTACATGAGGCTTGCCTGTTTTCCACCAGCCTGTTTTTCCATCTGCGTATGACTTAACTCAAGTTTGCTGCACTATCTCTCTTCATTTTCAGAACCAACTCTCCGGAAACCTTTTGAGAAAGTTCAAAAACAGCAATGGCTGGCAGAAGCTCTGGGTGGTATTCACCAATTTCTGCATGTTTTTCTACAAATCCCACCAGGTAAGTAACTGGTGGATGGAAGTCAGAGATGAATATAGCTGTTAACTGTTCACACATTACAAAAAAAAGTTCCTTGCTATGCACTGTTGATTGTTGCAAAGGATGCATTTGCAGAGACAATTGAAGCTTTTGTGAACTTCATGGATACAAAGTTCTTCCATGCATGGAGAGAAAAGTTGAAAATGCTTAACTAGGATCAGGCTCAACTCTAATATTAATGAGGCAACTGCTTTAGGCAGATGTTCAGGAGCAGCCTCTGGTTCCCTAATCTGGCTTGCTGCCTCAGGTGTGGTGGTAGATATCATCTTGTGGTTCGAGGACCCGATCCCCCCAAAGTGGAATGAATACACAAGGACACGTGATATAAGGTTAATGGGCAAGAAAAGGCCACAACTTTATTGATTACAGCAAGTGAAAAGGTATTGGCTTAGGCATTGGATTATGTCAGCTGACTCCACCCCCTCAGAGAGGTATATTTTTGGGGAGGTATATTTTTGCTGAGAAGTAAAATGACTATTGAAATTGGTGCAGACAGGTGTATATAGAAAATCAAGGGAATTAGCACACTCATAGTGGACTGGCCACTGTGGGTGGAGATTGGCAAGGCTTTTGGGTCCATTTGCCCTGTTCAGAAAGAGCACTGACAGATTCCCACCTGGGTATGTGCTTTATTTTTTATTTTTATTTTTAACACGACTTTTAAATTGCTGTCATACACACACACACACCTTCGCCTTGGGTGAGGTAAGAAATTGATTAATAATAGGATGACACGCTACTTGGGGTAGAGGGAGAGGGATGCAGCCTTCTTGTGAATAGTCCCCACACCCCATGAGACACGTTTCCACGCAGACTCACTTCACAGCATCCATCTAGGGCAGTGATGGCCAAACTTAGCCCTCCAGCTGTTTTGGGACTACAATTCCCATCATTCCCTGACCACTGGTCCTGTTAGCTAGGGGTGATGGGAGTTGTAGTCCCAAAACTGCTGGAAGGCCAAGAAGTTTGGCCATCACTGATCTAGGGGATCAGAGGAGCCAGAAGAAAGGGACACACACACACACACACACACACACACACACACACACAAAAACAAACCACCTGCTGGCTGGAGCTTTGAAGGGCCTTTGAGTCACTCACTTCAAATAGTGCCAATCTGATGAGGAAGACTGTAGCTTTTGGATTTGCACCCAGATGCTTCTTGTCCCTCCCAGCTGTGAGTCTACCAGGGCCATATATGAGAGGCATTTTCTGTTTAGGTCCCAAGAATGAGTGAAAATTGTGGGGACACAGTATTCTGGATAAAGAGAAGTGACTTCTGGGGGGATGATCCGTTTGGTGAACGATTTCTCTCTTGTTTTTAGGACAATCATCCTTTAGCTAGCCTCCCTCTGCTGGGCTACTCTCTTACCATTCCTTCCGAGTCTGAGAACATTCATAAAGACTATGTCTTTAAGCTACACTTCAAATCCCATGTGTACTATTTCAGGGCGGAGAGCGAATACACGTTTGAAAGGTATGTCAGTTTTCCGTGAGCTGAAATGTCATTGATTTTTAATTCTTTACTGCAAGGCAGAATTATTCATTCAGCTGCCTTGTTTTACACCTTATGGATGTCCCATGAGCTATAACATAAACACACAACTACTATTATAAAGTAGTTGTTGTTTTGTGTTATAAATCAGGCACTGCTTGGAGTTGTTTCTTTGTGTTTCCCCATCAATGAAAAATACAGTGTGGCTTGATCAGTGTGGGCCAGAGGAAAAAAGTTAAGAGAACCAGTGGTCTATGGTATTAAATGTATGTATGTACCGTATTTTTCGCCCTATAGGACGCACCGGCCCATAGGACGCACCTAGTTTTTTGGGGGGGAAATCAAGGAAAACAAATTTTATTTCCCCCCCAGGTTTGCGCAGCCATCCCCAAGCTAGAAGAGGGAGACGGAGCGCTCCGTCTGCCTTCAGGGACAGCCTCTCTAGCCTCCGTGGGGCAGCGGCTTGCCCCTCTGTCCCCCGAGCTTGTGGGGCTGGCGGGGAGGAGAAGCAAGCTTGCTTCTCCACCCCCCCGCCAACCTCCAGATCAGGTTGGGGAATAACGGGGTGGTGGTGCTCCGCCTCCCCGCTATCCCCCGAATCTGTGGGGCTGGCAGGGGGGAGAAGCAAGCTTGCTTCTCCGCCAGCCTCCAGACCAGGTCGACGAATAGCGAGGTGGCGGCGCTGCGCCTCCCCGCTGTCCCCCGAGCTTTTGGGCTGCAGGCTGCTGCCCGCAAGCCTTGCGAGCCCGCGGGACCTCCCACCGGGCTTGCAAGACTTGCGGATAGCTTCCTATAGCCTGGAGAGCGAGAGGGGTCGGTGTGCACTGACCGCTCTCGCTCTCCAGGCTTCAGCGAAAGCCTGCATTCGCCCCATAGGAGGCACACACATTTCCCCTTCATTTTTGGAGGGGAAAAAGTGCGTCCTATAGGGCGAAAAATACGGCAAGTCCCCACTCCGTGCTATAAATAGAGGCATCTAGGAATGAGCACAAAAATACAGTGGATGCTCTGGTTGCGAATGTGACCTGTGCAGGATGCACGTTCGCAACCCACGTCTGCGCACACGCAGGTTGCTCTTCTGCACATGCACGACCGCCATAACCCAGAAGTAACCCATTCTGGTACTTCCGGGTTTCGGCAGTCCATAACCTGAAAAAACGCAACCTGAAGCATCTGTAACCCGAAGTATGACTGTATCCCACTGGATTAAAATACTTGAGGTGTGTGCGTGTTGTACAATACAGTGTTGTACAATACAGTGTTGTACAATACAGTGTTGTACAATACAGTGGTACCTCGGGATACATACGCTTCAGGTTACAGACTCCGCTAACCCAGAAATAGTACCTCCGGTTAAGAACTTTGCTTTAGGGTGAGAGCAGAAATCGTGCTTCTGCGGCGCAGCAGCAACAACAGGAGGCCCCATTAGCTAAAGTGGTGCTTCAGGTTAAGAACAGTTTCAGGTTAAGAATGGACCTCCGGAACGAATTAAGTACTTAACCCGAGGTACCACTGTATTTCATGCGTTAAAAGGCACACAACCATATCTTAAGGGGAAATGCACTGTATTAAGTATTTGTTTTTGTTTTTGTATCGCTTAGATGGATGGAGGTGATCCGAAGTGCCACTAGTCCAGCCTCGCGCATCCACGTTTTAAGTCACGAGGAATCCCATGCTTATTGATGACTGAACTCCAAATTGTTCATTCCAACAATTGCTGCTTTTCTAGAGGACATTTGAATTCTTTCTCCTTTTAAAGTTCAGTAAAAACATAAATTCGTTTTTTAAAAAACTTGTTCTGGAGCAGCTTTTTGTAATATTGCCTCAAGCAGGGTTGTTTACTATTATCGGCCAAGTGACTGTCTTGTATTTGTCCTTTGGTGTGGTTTTTTTTTTTATAGCTTGTGCCAGTATTAAAATATTGTCCTTGGAGTGCCAAAAGACGATTTCCTTGCCTCAAAGATTTGCACCAGAAATAATAGAATTTTTGGGAAGCAAAATGCCTTTTCTTTCAGACAAACCCCTCAAAGTGATTAATTAGTAAACTGCCATTTTTAAAAAGAAATGTATTTCCTATGTATGCAATTAACAGCCTTCAAATGTTCATAAGGGGCAGTCTCAAAGCAAGGAGGGGTAATTTTAATTACATTATTCAGTGTTTCTACACATTTTACTTCTAAAAATTAAAGTTACCAAGCAAGGCTGTAGACTGCTCATTTCATCTTACCAGAAGCGGAGAGCATTTGCTTCAAATATGGTCGGAAGGTTCTCTCTACTCTTCCATGGCACAAATTATGTTCCAGTACATAAAATTCTGCAAGGTGAACAGTTTACATGATTAACCTGTGCAATATTTAGAACACTGATGTCCTGTGAAGGTTGAGAAGGGGAATCTGAAAGCTGGTCTAACATGTCAACAGCTGTCTGGTACAAGAATTGTGGCAGTAATTTAAGGTTCAGTAAAGACAGTAACAGATGTGAGTTTTGGAAGAATCGTTTTCTCTCTCTCGTGGGGTATGTTTCCACACCTTTATTTAGAAATGCTACTAGAAACCAATCCACATTTTGTGTATATACATTTGAAAGCAATTAGACACAACATCCTTAAATGTTTTTATCAAATGTAGCCCAGCTGGAAAGCGCAACATTTGCCCTTTTCACAATGTGCAAAAACGGTTCAGATTGTAGCTTACTGGAAAAGGGAATGAAGTATATCAACGTCTTAAAGAACCCAATAGTTTTAAGGTAATAATCTGTCAAATTTCTCTACCCCTACTTTAAAAAACAGTATGATGCTGAAATCTTGAAGACCGAAAATCTCATTTTTACGAAATGCCAAAATACATGACTTGCCAGTGGTATTCCTTTAGGGAATAACAAAACCAACGAAGTTTGATCTTGCTATTTACTACAGTGGTACCTCGCAAGACAAATGCCTCAGAAGACGAAAAACTTGCAAGACAAAAGAGTTTTTCGTTTTCTGAGTTGCTTCGCAAGAAGGATTTCCCTATGGGCTTGCTTCGCAAGACGAAACGTCTTGCGCCTTTTTTTAAAAACCGCCAATGCATTCCTATGGGAAACCGTCAATACACATTGGTGCTTCGCAAGACGAAAAAACTCGCAGAACGAATTAATTTAGTCTTGCGAGGCACCACTGTACTTTCAATCTATACATGCTAATTTAGCATAACTAATAGAGTGACTGTCTTGTAAACATGCCTGCAAGCTATTCAGTCCAGGTTAACTGGGCACCATCTTCCAGTATAACAAAAACAACCAACATACACCCCAGGAGTGCAAGGCAAGGGACATCGAGTTGCAATTTGTAATTGTGCTATGTGTGAACCTCTCACCTTCCCCTAGTGCTGGGTTTACCACTTCCACCTAATTTAGACAAGTATCGTTTCTTACCTTCTCATATGACAGCAACCTACAGGAACAAACAACCACAAATTAATGTATATTTACCTGTATATAAGTAAAATTCCTGCGCATCGCGGCTATAAAGTTTCAAAATTCTCAGATGCACATATAAATGAGCTGCTTTGAATGTCCCTTCTCTCCCCGTGTTCCTTAAACTACTGGAAACTGTTTTCCTAGATAATGTTGCCCATAAACACACTCACACACCCAAAATTGTTGCGTTTCTTTATTTCTGTGTCATGTAACATACAAGGAGTTGAAGAACAGCTTGATGTGTGACCATAAGCAATTTTTATACAGGCTTATAAATAGAGAACAGCATTACAGAAGAAAATAGAATTTGATAAAAGGATAAGGGGGGGCTATTCATTGGGTATTTCCTCACAATAGCTAAAAATGAGACCTCCATGTACAGAGACAATAGATACCCAATTACCAGACACTCGGGGGAGGGAGGAGAACGGCTAGTTATCAACAGATTGCTGTGCTTGTGTATTTCCTAGAGGCAGATGGCTTTGGACTAGGTTTTGATCTGATCCAACCAGGAAATTCTTTTAATTACCTGTAAAAAGAATCCAACACATGCTGAGGGCGGCAGTAACCACCTGGGCAAATTCCTTAGCCAAGTGATTCCTCCTTATTATACGCAACATATCCTTAGCATGTACTTGGTTAATAGATACCCTGGCCTGATATGTTAAGGTCTGCCTTCCTCACCAAAACCGATTTTATACAGAAAGATGTCCAGTGTCTGTTTACTGTACCTTTTGCTTATGAACTAAAGATAAACTCCGCTTTACTGTAACGGATTCAGACGGGGTAGCTGCCTTAAGCCTGCTGCAGCAAACACAGTACTGTCACATCTCACATGGATTTATTGTGGCGTAAGGTCTCCTGGACCACGTAGGGCAAAGCACACGTTTTTGCGTGCCCAAAGGTCACGGGTTCAATCCCTGGCATTTACAGGTAGGGCAGGGGGAAAAACAACCTCTGGAACAATGCAATCTGGGGGAGGGAACCTTAGGCCCTCCTGAAGTTATTGGAAGTACATAAGCCCCAGCCAGCAGAGCCATTGGTCAGGGATGATATGAGGAGCTGTTCCAAAAACCTCTGGAGGACTGCAGGCTCCCCAACCCTGATATAGACAATACTGAGCTAGACAGACTTAATGATCCGAGTCAGTATAAGGCAACGTCCTATGTTCTTAGTGATGTATGTCTACTGGAAGACTTTCAATTAGGTTTTCCAGGGGGGGGAATTTCCAGAGAACTTTCTGATGCCCTAAATTGATGGAGATCTGCTTTAGCATGTTTAATTTACATTTTGAGTAAAAGGAGATGATTTTTATGTGCTGTATAAATATCACAGTTTTTCCCCCAACAGCCCAAAGTATTAAGTGAAATATTGGGTGGGGAGTCAATAAAGCAAATGTGTTTAAATGTCATAGCCGGAACAAATTCAAAGGTTTACATAAAATATTCCAATAAAAATTATTTGTGACTTAATAGCATATATCACCTCACATGGTTTAAGTTTTAGGGGAAGGCACTGAAACCTGTCAACGCTAATTTTCTGCACACCCAAAAACTATGTGTTTATATTATATATGCATGCATTCTCCCAAGGGATCGTACCTAAAATAATAATAATAATATTTTCAACTCTTGATACTGCATAAGTTAACTAGTTCTGTATCTGTTTATTATTTTACTAATTTTACAGAACAACATGTTTTTAGAAGTGGAAAATTCTCTGTTTCAAAATATTTGTGGATTTCTTATTTACAAAAGTTTAAATCCTACGCTGCTGCTTTAAATTGATTACGGCAGTGTTTACTTTATCAGATACATAAAGGGTCATCTAGAGGCACACAAGTACCAAAGAAAAGTTGTAATCAGTGGCGCCAAAAGGTCACGAAACACGAGAGGCAGATGAAAGTGCAGAATCCAAACAGATACAAGACCCACCGCCAGGGGTTTTCCAGACCTGGTATCTCTTACGTTTGGGCACACTGGTTACATGTATGTGCACCTGCTAACTGATAATCCTACATGCATCTGATCAAGAGGACTCCAGCCAATGAAAACACGACAACAAATCTTTCAGGTGTCATGGGGCAATCCTTTTTCCAATCTTTTTTCCCCACTGTGCATTTGCAACTTCAATTCAGTAGCAAATGTCTATCAAGAAAACATGGGGCCAATTCAGATGCTTCTGCAATGGCTACAGCAAGGTGAGGTGTAGGAATAGGTCTCAGGATCTACAGTCCTGCAGCTGCCGTGATCCTTCCTCTTCAAAAACGGGTGATGGCAGTGGTAATCATGTTAATCATTATGTAGAAAAGCCAAGACACACATTACCCACCCCAATCAGTAAGCAGAGGTGGGCGTGCTGCATGGAGGGGACAACTAGAAGAATAAACCTCCGAACTTCCCCTAAAGATGTTAACAAAAACGCCCGTGCTGCAAGGTACCAAAAATACAAAACGCTACATGACGATTAAGAACAAAACAAGACCAGATGCAACTCCCAAAACGACCAACTATTGGGGGAACCAAAGAGCCCATGGCACGTAATCAGAAAACAGGAGACTTTCACTATTTCACCAGAAGTTCTGTGCACCAACACAACAGCCACCTAACCTCCTACACCCAACTACAAGAGTGCAACGGCAAGAGAAGCAGATTTCTAACGAAACATGTGAAAAGTGACCCGACCCACACAAACAGGAAGCCTTTCTTGTTCGAAAGACTTGGGTTTATTTTTACAGCTCGCTTAGCGCCCTAATTATACTAAATCTTGAAAAAGTGGGGAATTTCTAGAGTAACTGTGGAAGTGTTTGGTGCTCACTAGCAAGAATATTTTAAGACCGAAACCTCCCCTGGCCAAGGGATGAAAAGCTGTATTAGCTACTCCAGCCTTTCCCATAATGGTGCTCTCTAGAGGTTTTGAAGTGCAACTCCCATCGGCACCAGGAAGCACAAGCCAATGGCCCTGCTGACACCATGCACATAGAAAATGCAGAAAGCATACATTGCAATGTTGCATTTCCCTAGAAGAGCACAATTCTAATACGTGGTTTAAAACGTGACACCCATTAACTTAAAAGGCCAAAGTAAAAAACATATAGCAAAGTTTGAGAGGTGATTTGGAACTACAATCCCAATTTGATCATAACCAGAAAAGAATTGCAATTTTACTTTATCTTCTAACCGAAGGGTGAGAGCGAATGTCATGACATCAAACGCAACAGGAGTTTCCCTCCTGCAGCCTCCCACCTGCGAGCAAATTTTGGAGGTGCATAGGAAGAGGAGAAGCCCCGCCAAAGTACAGTCCATCGCATAAGCAGGACACCACAACTGGACATCCTCACCCCCCCAAAATTATTGTTCTGTAATCCTATGCATGTTTACTTGGGAGCAAATCCAACTGAATTCAGTGTGGGACTTGGGTAAGTAGGCATACGATTGGGTGCAAATCCCTAAATCTTTCAGCAAATCTTCAACTAAACACCTCTGTTAAAAGCCATCTTTGTACAAGAGCTGCCCAATTATGCAAAAAACCTACCAATTAAAAAAAAAAAAGGCCACAGTCAAGGTGTTTCTTGAAGTCCAATGCCCAAATCTTCAAAAGAGTTTTCTGCCTCAGTCTCAAACTGTGAATACTCCTAACAAAGTGAATTGCAATTATTTTTCTAACAGTAACAGCTTGTTTACAAATTCTAGAAGCTCCATTTGGAAAACGCTGTTAGGTCTTAGGCTCCATGTAGACTGTGTATGAGGAGTTTTCCCACAGGGTACCCTCTTCAGACTGAAAGTTGCCCCTTTTTCATCAGTACTCGCCTCATATGTTCAGGCTGGCCTCACTTCCAGAGGTTACCTCCTCTCTGTTTTACAAGATTCCCCCCTTCCCTTTGTGCCTCGTGTCACAGCACACCACAATCATTACAGCGTTCCAACCCTCAGGAAAGTCTTTTCAGGGAGCCTTAGGGGCAGCCCTATAGAGGAGGCGGTGGCAGAATCAGCTTACATCAGACCATTTTAGCAGGCAGAATATGGTGTAAGTGTTGGAAATGCATTTTCACACCTGGCTCATCTTTAGTCCATATGGCATAGGAAGTTCTCACTCGAGGTGTGATCAGGCATGGTTGGACTCAAAAGGGTACGTTCCGAGTTGGACTTTAACGTGTTTAATATTATTGAAGACTAAAACAAAGATTTCACGTTCACTCGGAACTGTGAAATATTAAAAATGTTGACTAAGGCTGCAAGCCTACCCTCCTTTACTTAGGAGCAAGTCCCACTGAAATCAATAGGACTTGCTCCTGACTAGACATGGTTGGATTGTGATGTAAGTCATTGTCAGCAACCTATTTTCTTTTGTTAGCCCCTTTTAATAATTCTTGAGAACTACATCTTCACACGGATGTATTCCATTCACCTCAAGGAATTCCTTGAAAAGAAATAAGAGTCAATGGAATATCTTATCAGATATTTATACAGCATTTACAAAAAAATATTCCCAACAGGCAAAATGTTGACATTCTACTGATTTCTGCCCATTGTAAAAGAGGCTGAGTTCAGAAGATGAACCACAAAAGATGTAACAAGCAAATATACAGATATTTAACTAAAGTACAGCAGTGAGAATATCTATTTTAAGTTTTGATGAAATTTCAAGTATTCTCCCCCTTAACAATGGATCTTGGATACCAAGTTAAATCAAATGTATCTCTCAACGATCATGATTAAAAGTTTTCATATACATAAGCTTCATATATTTTATATTGTTTTTAAGATCACCATCTTACAAATTGCCATTATCCAGCCAGAATCTCTTAAGTGGTGTTTTAAGAGAGAGAAAAATATTTAGTTGTATGAGATGTTCTGATTTTACAAGGAAGTTTTAAAAAAAACAAAAACCCTAATAAAACTGAATTCAGACTTTGGATTGGCACAATTTAGACTGATTAAAAAAAACAACCACTAAAGCAAACAAGTATTAGAGAACCTCAAACCAAGTGATTCAGGAAACTGAAATAATCTATGTCGTACCATGATTAGAAACCCAACTCTAGATTAATAAAAAGAATAACACCGTGTAACAAAACTAGAGCAAACTTTGCATCTGAGGTACAAACCAGATTTTTTATAGCACAGCTTTTTGACCTACAAATACAAGGTCAAATCATACCTCTTGTCATACGGTTCGAAAATTTCATATAACAAAAGGCAAGCCAATAATCAGTTGTGACCTGCCAAAATATTTACCTCACTAGCATCATCTACAGAGAACTTGGCCATTTGTACAGAGGGATTCTATATGCACATTGAGCAAGTTTTGAGTAAAAAAAGTGACTATATACAAATCTGTACACAGAGCCAATGGTATGTTTTCCAATTCACAGATTCATCGACTTAAAGCAGTTGTCTTCAACTTGTTCAGGTCCGAGATCCATCTTAAATCCCAACCTAAAATATGATACCCACTTATTCCCCGCCGCACCCCTTTATTTCATCTCCCAATCTTATGCATTTTGTTAAAATAAGACCCTGAAAGAAAACAGTGGCCGTACCATTGGGGCGCCCACTTTTAGATTGAGACATAAATCGCTTCTGAATCTGGATCGTTGAGTTGAAGACCAATGACTTAAAGCAAGATACCTGAGATTTCACAATAGCTTTAGTTTCCTAACTGCAATCCTAAATATACATCTCAGAAATTTAAAAAGATACCTCCTTTGAATATGTGCATTATTGGTTTTTTCTTTAAAAAAAACTATACAGAGCTGAAAAACAATGCCCTTGCTATGTTGTCCATTTGTGTTGCTGCACCTTCAGGAATGTCCACATACTGGAGAGCTCACCACTGAAAGCAACAGTGGCAGACCAGCATTTGAGGAGGTGCCTATAGGAGCCACATCGAACAAGCAAACGCCACAAAACAATACTTTAGTGGGATGATGTGCTTCCTCCTCCAGTTACTGAATACCTGGGGGGGAGAAATGGTGTCATGAAAGCAAAACCGGTGATCAAGCTATTTTGTGATGGCAAGTTAAGATAATGCTTCTCAAGCCTATGGCTCTAGAGATGGAGGCAATCTCAGAAGATTCCAAAATCAATCCAAAACAAACCCAAGTTTGGGAAACGCTGTTCTAAAAAGTGCCCAGTTGGCCCTCCCCTGCCCCTCATATGCTCTGGTAATTTTACTCTTTGCAATTTGCTATGCTCTCATAAGACATTTGCTCAAATCCAGAGTTTGTGGATGTCTTAAAACCTGCCACTACAGTGGAACCTCGGTTGTCGAACGTAATTTGTTCCGGAAGACCGGTCGACTTCCGAAACGTTTTGACAACCGAGGCGCAATTGCAGGTCGGCAAAATCCATTGGGGGAAAATGGAGCAACCCGCCTCGGAAGCCATTCGACTTCCAAGGCACGTTCAAAAATGGAAGCATTCACTTCCAGGTTGTTGGCGTTTGAAAGCCAAAACGTTCTACTTCCAAAGCGTTCAGTAACCAAGGTTCCAATCTGATAGCAAACAGTAAATTAGTGAATAACTAAAGACTATTCCTTAGATTAAAGAGTCAATGGTTCTCCTAATAACTTATGCCCTATGACATCCTTGATTGTAGGAATGTCACCCCACTTACTAAATCATACAATATTACCTAATAAGCATGAGATCAAACAAGCAGGGATTTCTGCTAGGAGAAATCACATCTCCTTCTGGCAGAGAATTCAGGTTTCACACGCTTTGGCCATGTGAGTTAGGATACCACTGATGCATTTATGTTGAAGGAATCACACTGAATTGGATAATACTGTTTCCTGCTAGGTGGCTTTACTATTTACCTCTGAAGCCTCTCCACGAGCTCTGTCACCATGGTATCTGAAATGCCTGGACATGCCTCTTCAGCCAAATAGATAGCCTCTCTCAGTTCTTCTATGGATCCCATGTTCCCCCCGCAAGCTTGACTCCGCTCTTTCAGCTGAATCAAAATTAAAAAGGGTGTTAGCCATGTAACCATTTGAAATGCATATACAATCTAAATGAACAAAAGAGTTTTTTAAAAAGCAATTACCACCACACTTTACGTCTACAGACTGCATGGAGATCTACAACGTAAATTGAAACTATTGTATGTTATCAAGCAAATATCAGCTAAGGAAGATAGGGATCTCTAAAAGCATGAGCAGGGCTTTAACTTGACAACTGCTTATAAATGCATGGTTTAAGAGCCATAATGCAGGGCAACATTCTACGAAGACACATGTATGGCAGGGTCATGTCCCTTATTTTCAGCACAATAGACATTCCCATCCTGATCTCCCTCCCTGAACGATATGTTCCCTTTAAAAGCATCAGGAACTCACAGAAGTAACCAGGAGTAACCAAAAAAGGAAAGTAATTTTACTGCACAAATAAATTGCCTCTAATGGCAACGAACACATTTAGTGAGTCACTAGGCTAACTTTTCGTTGGGAAAAGAGTCCTTTTTCGTCTCCTAATAGGAATTTGCCGCTCCATGCCCAAGACTCAGAGTGGTTAACAGTTTTAACCCAGCAAAATAAAAACTGCAGAATCGAACACACAGCTAATATATAAAAAGCAGCCATGCGTGTGTGTTATGGGGAATGGTTGGCGCCTCTCACACCACAAGGTGCTTCTCTGTGGCGCTGTGGGGGACGCGGGTGGCGCTGTGGGGTAAACCACAGAGCCTGGGACTTGCCGATCAGATCAGAAGGTTGGCGGTTCGAATCCCCGTGACGGGGTGAGCTCCCATTGCTCAATCCCAGCTCCTGCCCACCTAGCAGTTCGAAAGCACAAAGTGCAAGTAGATAAATAGGTACCACCACCTTCCTACCATAGGTGGGAAGGTAAACGGCGTTTTCGTGCGCTGCTCTGGTTCGCCAGAAGCGACTTAGTCATGCTGGCCACATGACCCGGAAGCTGTACGCCGGCTCCCTCGGCCAATAAAGCGAGATGAGCGCCACAACCCCAGAGTTGCAAGTCCTAGGCTCAATGGTTTAACCCACAATACATAGACTCTATTTGTTGCTTGGGACGCTTCCCCAGGCCCTGCCTCTCCTACCCAGACCACAAACCTCACCATGCCAGGCTCCACAGTCTCTCTGAAAGTATTTGCCTGGCTGGAATGGTTCCTTAAATGGCGAAAGCATCTCTAGCTTGCCAAGAGGGAGGAATGTACATATATAGAGAGACTTTTGCATGTCAGGAATGTAGCCTACTATACAAAAGGGAGGATCATATATTTTGCTCCGCCCATTTTGTATCTGGCCCCACCCACCACGGGCATGAGTCCCCCCAACCAGGAAGGCTGACCACAAGGCAATGTGGTCCTCACGTTGACTGGAAAACGGTGAACCTGATGGAAATTTACCTCTGTGAATAATGGCGATATGATTGTTGATAAGCACCGAGATAAAGGACGCCTTTGAATGGTATTTTCCTTTGGGAGAAAAAATAAAGAATTCCATAATATATCAAGCGAGATACATATACTGAACATTTTCTCATTCTTTTCCTATATTCTACATTTTATGCAACACACACTTCCAAGTACAAATACATCCAGAATTCATTAATGCATTATTGCAGGCTGAAATTCAATTTTGAACAAGTGGAACTCCTTCTGTATATCACATAACAAAAGTTCTATTACAAATAACAAGGAAATGTAGTTAAACAGACAATTAACTATGTAGCAAAGTGTACTTTAGGATTATGAAATATTTCAGATGTGCAATACCAAATAAGTTAAATTTGAGGTGGGTGGGAAGTATGTATCTGATGAAACTTCAGGAAGGAGTTGGTTTACTATTTGCAAAAATATAAAACAAAGCAAGGGAAGACATTACAGGAACACATGTGCACATGCTTAATGCGTAAACCGGCACACTGAGGATGGCAAACAACTGCTGCATCACTGCCACATGCCAACCCAGGAATATCTTTCAGCGGCACTAATACAGTGGCTATCATCATCAGATGCAGCATTGCACAAAGCAATCACAGGTTTGGGTAGACAGACTCTGTGATAGGGAGAGCATTAAAAATATCCCATCTGCCAGCTACTTGTCCCAGAGATCTGGCAAAGCCCCTTTTTCACTGTTCTTCCCAAATGCCCAACACCCGGTTGGTTGTCAGGCACGGGGGAACCACAGCAAAAGGGGCTTTGCCAGCCCTATGCTTGGCACTTGGGAAGTACAGCACACAGGAAACTGCTGCTTTGAAAGCCCTTTTTTCTGTACTTCCGAAGGGCTGGCAAAGCTGCTTTCTGCAAGGATCGGCTGTGCGATCAGGTTCCAGCTGTGTCTATCTGCCCCACATCTGACACCACATATAAGGCCAGGTCTGGGGTAGGTGGGCATGGTTTGGGGGAAATTGCCTCTCAGGCCAAACTGGGACCCTTGCTGGGTCAAAATTGGCCCAGGGGCCAGAGGTTCCCCAACCCCATTTTGTTTCACAGGAATTTCGATGGAACCGATACTTAGCAGTCTGCACACTGAGTTCTGAATGTGCAGAGAGTTACAAAGGCTTGTGCAACAGAACGTCCACCTCTTCTCCTCCTGCAGCCCTCTGCACACCTTCTCGACTGCTCCAAAAAGTTTAGGGCAGGGGTCGGCAAGGTTTACCTCGCCTGGGCCAGTTCACTCCAGTGGAGATGACTCCATGGGCCGGATCGCTCGTGTGTGTGAGCACACAGCCACGATTTTTGGTGTTTGCATAGACACAATTTCCGGCGTCTGCGCAGACGCGATTTTTGGCACCGCAGAAGCGAGTTCCCGCGCTGCGCTGTGCCGGTTTAGCGCAGCATGCGGAGACTCGCCGAGCGGGCAACTTGGGGGCCAGTTTAACAACCCCCGTGGGCCATTTGTGGCCCATGGGCCTTAGGTTGCCTACCCCTGGTTTAGGGCACCTCCTGGAGCTAATTTTGTGGCTGCACAGAGAGGAAGAGCAAGTCCTGTTAAGCAAGAAAAACACTGCATACAGGGTACAGCCTGAAACCTGACATGTCAGAGCTGTAAGCTGTAATGAAAGCTGAAAAGCATTCATTGCTACTTAAAATACTTTCAGTTTCTTGTTTCCTCCAGTATAGGTAAATACCTTGTTCCTTTCCCACTCGTGTAGCTGAGTAGCTCCATTCTCAAGGTTCTTGGGATCTTTCTCTCGGATTGTAAATATCCAGTCACCTGAATCACTGCCACCCGAGGCTTGGCCATCTGTTTCCCTTTAGCACAAATGTTTTTTCGTGGGTTATTGCAAAGAAAACAATCACATTATTCATATGATCGTCATCGGCCGTTAATAAAACTAAACTGGCAAACTCAAACGTGATTACTTTAAACCAGCACCAGCACCAAAATTCTAAGTTTTTATAGAAAGAAAAAGCGGTCTGAACTAGGTTTTTAATAATTAGACGCCAGAATTATTACATCTTGCATAAATTACAAATCTGCTCCATGATCGATTTCTGGATTTATACAATCTTAAAAGGCAAAGGTAAAGGACCCCTGACAGTTAGGTCCATTCGCAGGCGACTCTGGGGTTGCAGCATTCATCTCGCTTTATAGGCTGAGGGAGCCGGCGTTTGTCTGCAGAGTTTTCCCAGGTCATGTGGCCAGCATGACTAAGCAGCTTCTGGCGCAACCAGAGCAGCGCACGGAAATGCCATTTACCTTCCCACTGGAGCGGTACCTATTTATCTACTTGCACTTTTGGCATGCTTTTGAACTGCTAAGTTGACAGGAGCTGGGACTGAGCAATGGGAGCTCACCCCGTCGCAGGGATTCAAACCGTCGACCTTCTGATTGACAAGCCCAAGAGGCTCAGTGGTTTAGACCACAGCACCACCTGCGTCCCACGACATTATACATCTTAGCAGCATGCAACAAGCCCAACTAAAGCATGTGTGTTTTGGTAATTTGGCAATAACACTCCATTCTTAGGGATTTTTTTGTCTATTCAAGCTGAAATCAAGACAAATGTAAAAAGTGTGCATGTGTATCACATCTGTCCCTGTGAGTTTCTCCCTTCAGGTTTATCAGAAAGGCTCCTTAACACAATCTCAGCAACGTAGACTTTGTAAACAGCACTTTTTAAATTCTGTCCTACAGCTCTCTTATACACAAGGGTGCCATGGTTGGGGCATGCTTGCTTCAGAGTATTACTCCTACACTTCATTCGGGGGGGGGGGGGGGAGAGATTAATTTTTAAGTTTTTGAAAAAACAAAAAAGCAAGAACAACCAGATTAACAAATCTTAAGATTAACAGTTTAAAAAAAAATTTAATTTCCAACTGAATAAATCCTTAGAGGTTGACTTCCCACTCTTATCTTCATGGTGTTTTTATCGCCCAACCTTTCCTGCTGCACTATACAAAAAAAACCCACACATCTTATCTATTACAAAACTTTGATAAAATTATTTTCATCATTCTTTCTCAAATCCCACTCACGGTTTCATTTATCTATGATGCTGCCCCAAATAGTCCAAAAAACAAAGAACTGCACTCTTAAAAAAAAGTCCTTGTCTTGATCTCTTACTTGCTGTCCTCAAGTTCTTTTACTTCTAAAATCCAACTTTAATTAAAACTTTCCCTCCCACACTTCAGATAACAGGTGGCTGCTCCTCCAGAGTTATTTCTGGTTACGCAAAACATTGAAAAAGGAAGGATTATGTACATACAGGTGTACCTCAGAAGTTGAACGAAATCCGTTCCAGAAGTCCGTTAGACTTCCAAAACGTTTGGAAACCAAGGCGTGGCTTCTGATTGGCTGCAGGAAGCTCCTGCAGCCAATTGGAAGCCGCGTCGGACGTTCGGGTTAGTTAGACTCGCAAGGCATTTGGAATCCAAGGTACGACTATACTCTTAAAGTTACGGTACTTTTTAGCAGTTTAATTTTGAGTAGGTCCAAGATATATTGGGGTTTTTTTGAAGCTTGCCCCACCGCATCTGCAGTATTCTCCCTCTTTCACGCTTACCCATCTGAATCTTCGGAGCTGGAGTTATCATGGTTCTGCTCAGACTTCCATCTTTTATGCCTGTCGATAAGATCTGTCAAGTAAGAGGTTTTCTTTGCATTCCGTATTATAAACTTGTGCTTCAGCAGTTCTTTTGCCGTTGGTCTCTTAAAAATAAAAGCAAGTTGCTTTGCTTAATACACCTCAGCTGATTTACGAGGCGAAAACTTAGAAAAAGAAACTGAAGTCCACCAAAATGCTAAACACAGTTACTGAAGACAGACACCAGGCATTGGTATATTCTAAGAAATGTGTATTTGCGGCTAATGAATGCTTAGTTTTCCTGTATTACTTTTATTCCTTTCTCAGCATATAGCAGAGGTAGGCAACCTAAGGCCCAGGGGCGGATCCAGCCCAATCGCCTTCTAAATCCGACCCGTGGATGGTCCAGGAATCAGCATGTTTTTACATGAGTAGAATGTGCCCTTTTATTTAAAATGCATCTCTGGGTTATTTGTGGGGCCTGCCTGGTGTTTTTACATGAGTAGAATGTGTATTTTTATTTAAAATTCATCTCTGGGTTATTTGTGGGGCATAAGAATTCATTCGTGGGTTTTTTTCAAAATATAGTCCAGCCCACCACATGGTCTGAGGGATGGTGGACCGGCCAACGGCTGAAAAAGGTTGCTGACCCCTGGCATATAGATTTCACTAATAATATACATAGGTGGAAAGATGAGCCATAGTAGACTTTAGGCATGGATTCATTGATACTTTTAGACAGACTCGTCAATGCAATACATGCACAGCTACCTAAATCCCTAGCTGCCAATCAAGCGTTTCCCTATTCCACATTCCAGAAACAACCATTGCACACAACAGGAAGGTGGTCAATACATTGGCTGAAACCCTTTGCCCTGTCCAAGTGCTTCCATGACAAAAGTAGTTGCTAATCAGTAGTATAAAAGGTAAAGGGACCCCTGACCATTAGGACCAGTTGTGACCGACTCTGGGGTTGCGGCGCTCATCTTGCTTTATTGGCCGAGGGAGCCGGCGTACAGCTTCCAGGTCATGTGGCCAGCATGACTAAGCCGCTTCTGGCGAACCAGAGCAGCACACGGAAACGCCATAAAAAGTTATAAAGAGCTTAAAATGTAGGTAGCTTGTAAACCTCCATCAAAATATTTTGATCCTAGAGAATATAAGAAAGCTAAACGATTTTGTGGAAGTGACACCTGTTTGTCATCAGCCTGAACAAAATGTGGACTGAATAGACAAAGTGAAACCCACATGAAATGAACGTGGTTTTGGCGAAGATTTTTGTATTTGAAAGAAAACCTCTCAATTCTCCTTTATCTTAACTGAAAGAGGCTGATTTGAATGAAATGCTTTGGCAACCCAGTTGGATAGGTGAGGTACAAATAACATTATTATTATTACAGTGGTACCTCTGGTTACGTACTTAATTCGTTCCGGAGATCCGTTCTTAACCTGAAACTGTTCTTAACCTGAAGCACCACTTTAGCTAATGGGGCCTCCTGCTGCTGCTGTGCCGCCAGAGCACGATTTCTGTTCTCATCCTGAAGCAAAATTCTTAACCTGAGGTAATATTTCTGGGTTAGCAGAGTCTGTAACCTGAAACGTATGTAACCTGAAGCGTATGTAACCCAAGGTACCACATTATTATTATTATTATTATTACTACTAAATTCAATGTGTAATCAATTTTTTAAAATGTAATATGGGAAGGAGAAAGGCAGACATTTTCACGATAAAGCTCCACAAAAATAGTATATACAATACACAGAACGTTCAAACGTTATCGACAGTTCAGCCTTCCATTTTCCCACATGTGCGTTAAGCAACTTGACCAAAGGTATATGGGGTGTGGAAAAACCGAAACAACTTACAAAACTTGGGTCCTTGTTCAAGCAGGCTTCAACGAACTCCTTCAGAGGTTTGCTGTAGTTTCCTTCTAATGTTGGTGGGTTGTTCTTTGGGATCAGGAAGAGAACTTTCATGGGATGCAGCTCTGAATGCGGAGGCTCACCTTTCGCAAGCTCTATGGCTGTTATGCCCAGTGACCAGATATCTGCCTGTAACACAGAAGCCATCTTACTTACAGCAGGAGGGAGGCAAAAAGGGAGCGCTTTCGTTGAAACCAACTGCAACATTTCATTCATTTCACTGACCGATCATTCATTAAACAAGCACACCCTTCCCTCTGCATCTTAATTTTAGGTATTCGAAATAAGCACTCAAAATAAACATGAGCGGTCTGTTTTTCAAACCCGTTTACATAACAATTCTGGAAATATTATAATCCTAAACACCTGCGTGAGCAATAAGGGTTATACAAAAGGGATCCAGGTAAATCCTTCTAAGAAAATGTCAGCATGATGTACAGTCTGAAGGTCCTTGTGTGAGAGACAGGGAAGCAGAAATCTCTCAGGATGAGAGGCTGGGAGAAGAGAGGAATGCCCCCAGGTGAGAGCTGGGAGGATACGTCCTTTTCAGTATGGGACAAAAGTTAAGATATATTGGGGAGAGAGGATCCTGTACTTTTTATCTCTTCTATCTTTTCTTTCTTCTTTTATTCTCTCTCTTCGTATGAGTGTTTGCACGTGTCTGTGTGCTTGTAACTAGCTTGTCTTTTATTGTACTGTGATAAGTGTTAATAAAACATACAGTATATATACAAACCTATATATAGAAAATATGCAGTGGTACTTGGTTCTCGAACTTAATCCATTCTGGGAGTCCGTTTGACTCCAGAAACCGTTCAAAAACCAAGGTGCAGCTTCTGATCAGCTGCAGGAGTTTCCTGCACTCAATCAGAAGCTGCAGAAGCCGCGTCGGACATTAGGTTTACGAAAAATGTTCACAAACCGGAACACTGGCTTCCAGGTTTACAGTGTTTGGGAGCCGATTTGTCTGGGAGCCAAGCCGTTTGAGTACCAAGGTACCACTGTGTGTGTGTGTGTCTCTCAAGATCAGCATGGCAGAATAATATTATTTCACCTAACAAAGACAACAGAAGAAAAGATTTTCAGGCCCGACTCTGAACCCTAAACAGTCTTGCTTTAATCTTACCTTTGAATCATACGCTGACTGCTTTATTACTTCTGGTGCCATCCAAAACGGTGTACCCACAAAGGTATTTCTCTTTATTTGTGTATCAGTTAGTTGTCCGGCTACACCAAAATCTGCTAGTTTGACTTCTCCTTGTTCAGACAGCAGCACATTAGCAGCTAGAAAATAGGGGTTTTTTAAAAAAAAAAGAATGTTGAGTTCAAATGTTTAAGCTAAACAGGTTGACTTAGTCAAGGACCCACAGAAATAAGGACTAGCTTATGTGATTAGATTTCAGTGGGTCTACTCTAACCATGGCTAAGACTAGATCCAACCCAAAGCGTTTGAAACACAAACCTTACAAAGTTTTACCTTTAATATCTCTGTGGATTTTCTTTTCTGAATGCAAATAATCAAGGCCTTTCAGAATCTCTCTCAATATCGTAGCAATCTGGATTTCATCAAGAGACCCTGGTTCTAACTAGGAGAAAACACAACAGATTATTTTTCCAAGATAAATGTCGCACAAATACAGCTGATAAACCTTTGCGGGTGGGGAAACTGAAGTCAAGAATTTTAGACACTTCATACACAATAGAGGAGAAAACGTGAGCAATCAGCAACGACACAAAACTACAGAAGTATTTATTTTGACCATTTCTGCACATTCATGTTCTCAGACAGTGGCATTAGCCAACTCTGGGTGTAAGCTTTTCCCCTTGGGAACTGGGATAGGCTGCGAGGAATCGGAGGGAGGGTGCCGAAGAATCAGGCATTCAGCTGGAAGGGAATCTGCTCCCCTCAATTCAATAATCAGTTCAATACTGAATCACCTATGGAGTTTTCTGTGTTTGACTGGGCTGCTCTAGGAGGACAGAGCCGTTTGAGGCCTCTGCTCACTCATCATTATTCCAATTTTATTACAGCGGATCATGGCTCACAGTTTTCCTATTCAATATCCAAGGAAGATGATTAAGAATGGGGCATTTATTCCGATAAAAATCAAATGACACAATCAAAGTACTTTTTCCTGTATTATTAAGCCAAGAACTAATGGTTCAGGTACATAAATTTACCCTTTTACTAAAGTTAGTTAGCACAAATTAATGAGGCTTACATGAAGCTGGCTTGGAATCATCAAAGTGAGGGTGGGAAATAAATGCAACAAATAAATACCGTATTTTTCGCTCTATAAGACGCGCCAGACCACAAGACGCACCTAGCTTTTGGAGGAGGAAAACAAGAAAAAATAATAATTCTGAATCTCAGAAGCCAGAACAGCAAGAGGGATCGCTGTGCAGCGAAAGCAGCAATCCCTCTTGCTGTTCTGGCTCCTGGGATAGCTGTGCAGCCTGCATTCGCTCCATAAGACGCACACACATTTCCCCTTACTTTTTAGGAGGGAAAAAGTGAGTCTTATAGAGCAAAAAATATGGTAAATTCCTTTTGGGGAGATCCAGTGTAGCAAAAACTTTTCTTCTTCCCAACTTCCCCTTGCACCTCCTATGCACTCTCAAGATCTGACCTGGAGGGTTGGGGCACACCAGAGCAGTTTTTGGGGTGCAGGAGTGCTGGAGAGGAAAGAAAAGAAGTTGGATGTCTTTCTGTTTAAGCAGTCGGACATCACTGTACATCACTCTGAATTTATAATGCACCTAGAAAGAACTGCAAATTCAGATAAATACCCTTTAGTTCCATTACTATAAGCTGATTACTTACAAGGTCAAGAGCAGAACCTCCGCCAAGATATTCCATTATTATCCATAATTTTGTATCCTGTAAAGGTAGAAAAATATTTATCTAAATATCAGCCAAAAAAAAATTAAGATTTTTTTTTTTTACATCGTTTTCATTAATGCTTTATATATAAGGAAAAAATAGTGCCCAGTCCCTTTTACTTTTGTGCCCTGCCTTTTAAAATGTAAGCCTGGGGAGCAAGCATTGTCTTACCACAAATATTCATAAGCTACTCTAGGAATTGGTTTTGACTGAAGGGAAATCTCTCCTGCAATTTTGCTTCTGCAAAACTAAGGAACATATACTTTTGAGGCCCTTATCCTGGAAATAAGTTCTACTACTAAACAGAGTGAGTCTTCAGAGTAAACACCCATTTCGTAAACATATCAAACAGTATCACTTTGTATGTCAACTTAAAAATGATGTGTTTCAAGTTAAAGCAGTGAAATAAGTTTAGGTTTCATAAAAAAGCAATTAATGGATATATTTAAATTTCTCCAAAAGTTTCAGTTTTCTTCCAAAAGGGGCAAATTGTCTTGAAAATTCCAGAAATTTTACACCCATAATTATATATATACTTGAGTAGAGTAGATACATCCGTAACTATATATATACTTGAGTAGAGTAGCTTACAAGCTATGTTCCAAGGATCCCTAGGGTTGCCCAAAAACTCTTCAGGGGTCCCTCAAACCAAAGATCAATAATGGTTGGCAGGTGTTCCTCAAAGGACAGCTTGCCCATTATTCCGATCTTTGTCTACAGTGGCTTAGGACCACAATACCTCAAGGATCGCCTCTTTCCATGTGAACCTACCCAGACCCTGAGATCATCTTCTGAGGCCCTTCTTCATGTGCCCTCTCCTCGAGAGGTCCGGAGGGTGGCAACACGAGAACAGGCCTTCTCTGCAGTGGCTCCCCATTTGTGGAATGCTCTTCCCAGGGAAGTTCACCTGGCCGCCTTCATTATATATTTTTAGGCACCAGGAGAAAACATTCCTCAACTTAAGAAGGTTATTATGAAGACACCATTTCCTCTTTCAGCAAGTCTGCTAAGCGGTGGTTTTTATCCTAATCAGTACCTGTGTTAGATCTGAAATTTTTATATATGCTGTTGTCTTATACATGCTTTTATTGCATTGTGAAATTGCTTCAATGTGCTTCAACAGAAACAATTCATAAATGAAGCAAACAACAACACCACCATTAACATTATTTTGCATTTCTACCATACGTGGATCTACCAGGCTTAGGATATTTTTCCAGCACAGTCATGGGTGCACAACCTCAGCAACCCTACACTCAAATACCATCCAAGCACAATTCACTGCCAGCAATCAGTTTGTTTAATATTAGCAGTTCCGCGGACTCGTGACTCATTCCCTCCAAATACAGAAGCAAACAGTTTCTTAAAGAGTCAATGGATGCAATCCAAAAAAGTCTGCAGCTCAATCAACATGCGCATAAGAGATTTTAACTTTTCTTTTTAAGGCACTACAGCCTCGCCTCCTCAGCCATCGAAGCTGCTTCTTAAATTCCCAGAAGCTGCAAAAGGCTGTAAATTTTAAAAATAAATGGAAAGCTCTGATTGCTACATACTCTTTTGTGTATTTAAATGCGCTTTCAAGGCCAAAAAGCCAAACTTGCCTTGCTTGCAATACTGCTGGCTCAATTAAGTCAAACTATTTACTGAGGAAAATATCCCTTTATACTCTGCTTCTCCGACAGTTGAATGAACAAACATTTTGGCCAACATACAATATGATATTTATCATGCACTTGAAACATATATAATGAAAGGGAAACTATCACAGGGTAACCCTGGGGACAAGGTCTTCTTGCTCTGCAAACACAATATTAGTCGATATAGCAAATGTTATTTGCAATTGCTTTTCACCAACTCTCCCCCTCAATTTACCAATAACCCCCTCTTAACCTCACAGAATCACAGAACTGTAGAGTTGGAAGGGAGCCCCAACATCATATAGCTCAACCCATTGCAATGATGGAATCCTGTCCACAACTGTCCCTTGGTGGGATCGAACCACCAACCTTCTGGTTCAAAGCCAGATGGATTGACCCATTGCACCACCTAAGATCTCAATCCAAATGTATTGCCCATGAATGTCTTATCATCACCTGTAAGGGTGAGGGGGTTCACTACATATTTGGCCTACTTTCAGACCAACGGTGTCTCTTTGCCCCTAGTCTAGAAATAGTTTTCTCTATAGTTTGTTCCCAAAACTGGAAGATGATATTTATGGAGGAAGAGCTCAGGGAACTGCCCTGTATCCCGCAAATGGCACAAGGAGGAATTACAACATTAAAATATGTGGGCATGAATGTAAGTTTTAGAACCAAAGAAACAGTTTGGGGGGGGGGAGCCAATATCACATGTGCTGCATTAAAAAGGTTATTATAAGTAAGAAAGGACAGGTGATTCATGCTAAGTCTCCTAATATATTCAAATGGATGATGTCTGTGTCATATTCAACTCTGGTCACATCCATTTGGGACAAAACACCTGGAAGTATCCATAGAAACAAAATAAAGATTATTGGAGGCCTAAAACTGATGGCCCATAAATAGCAGGAGGAAAAACCAATATGTTCAGTTTGGAGGAGAGAAATGGGAAATAAGACTTCTCAAAAACAAGGCTGAGCTTTCCTCCAATATGAGATGACAACATCCTGCACCCACAAAGGGCTAAGACTCACATTATGAATAATTTTTGAACTCCAGGAGTGAAGAAGCATGGGAATCAATTGCCTGAACTTACATGAAATCTCTAGCCCAATAGAATATGTCAAAAAATACTGATTAAATGACTTGAAGCAGACTTGATCCCCAAGGCAGAAGGAGTTAGTGAGTTAGCTTCTTAAGATCAAAGTCCGGCAAAGAAGGGAATCTGTCACTGAAGTTGAAACTGGACCATTCTTTGCAACAGAGATGCTTTAGACCAGATCCTTGACCTATGGATGGGGAACTAAACAATGGCAGGCAAAGTCCTTCATTTCCATTTCTGTATTAGTTCTAATAAAAGGTGTAACCTACAATGTTCTAAAGGCCTCTACAAGTAAAATGCTTGGAAGTCATCCACTAAGAAAATGAGACTTAAGTACTTTAAGTCGTCCAAATGTTTTACTCCTACATTCACAGACTAACCTCTGCAACCCTTTTATCTATGTTTCCTTTGATCACTATCTTCCAGTTGTTAAATCTCACTTCTCCAGGTAACATTATAAGCATTAAAAAACAAAAACACCATTACAAATCAAGTATGTAGCATCTTCAGCAAAAACTAGGGTTGGAAGATGCTTCTTTTAAAAAATTGCAGCATTAGTCTCTTGCAGCAAGAAATGCGGACAACTGGTTTACTGAAGCCTAGGTTTTTATGGGCAGGAGCAGATTTCACTAGATGAGTGAGTAAGCTGTATTTCTTCCATTCTTGCTGAGTTCCACTTAAGCAACCTGTCCAATGTTGCGAAAAAGGACTGGTAAAGATAAGAGGAAGCATAAAGCAGAAATACTCATTTGTGGTATGTCAAATCAACGTGGTATCCACTTAAGAGATGAGCCCAGACACCGAAGCTCTAGTCTTGCTTCAGATCCAAGGACCAATAATGCATTTTAATGATTTCCTTGTGTTGACTAGATTGACTTTGCCAATTGTAGTCTACCACCTTTAACACGAAAAGGCCTGGAATCAGAAGGTGCAATCTCAGGGATTATAGGGTTTCTATAATCCTGCAAGGAAACCTTTGAGAGATGAAAATGTTGGGCTGAAGATCATTCTCAAGGCAGGTTGCAGAACTGATTAGAAGCCATGGGCTGGTGAGCCTTCCTAAGATGCTTACCTCTTTTGAAGTCCCTCGTATCATGATAGATGCTATCTACCCTTGGACTACATCCCTTTGATGGGAGAAATACTCAGCTCCAATGTTATCTTCTAAACAACCAATTCCTACTGCAAGCTGCCCCAAAGATCCCTGCTGTCAGATAAGTTATTCTGGTTCTGCACACAGCACATTTGCCCTTTTCATTGAAAGATCCCCATCCATCCAAAATAGTAAACCACAAAGTGGGTCGGGGAGGAGAGAGACAATCCAAAGCAGAATGCAAAGATGGCAGAAACAATTTCACACCTGAGGACTGATGCAACTCAGACATGGGCTAACAAAGCAGCTGAAATGCAAATAGCTTTTCCCTGACATGAAACCCGATGTGAAGGTTTTTATTTATTTATATAATTTCTCTATCACTTAAGATTAGATAGATAGATGATAGATAGATAGATAAGAGTGGTACCTTGGTTCCCGAACAAATCGGCTTCCGAATGCCGCAAACCCGGAAGTGAGTATTCCAGTTTGCGAATGTTTTTTGGAAATCAAACATCCGACGCGGCTTCTGATTGAGTGCAGGAAGCTCCTACAGCCACTTGGAAGCCATGCCTTGGTTTTTGAACGGTTTTGGGAGTCGAACAAACTCCCAGAACAGATTAAGTTTGAGAACTAAGGTACCACTATAGGTAGAGATGAGATAGATATAGAGAGATTGATAGATGGATAGATATCTTTTATGCAGTATACAAAATACTAAAGCAACAACAGACAGCTTAAGCAACAAACACTGCAAAAACACAGAGTTGACATATAATTATATTTTGCATTAATACAACATTACTAATAAATATAAGACAATATCAGTTCTCTTGCCTCTGGACACACCCTCCCTATCAGCTTCCTGGCTCTCACCCAGGGCTCCACCCTGGAACTCACCCAGAGTCCAAACAAACTCTCAGCCCACCCACAAAAGTCTCACAAAGAGCAAGGTTGCTGCGGACATAACCCTAGTCACTCATTCTAGACTTGCTTTTTCATGGGCAAGGTGGGCAGAGCTTCCTCAGGCTGTCCAGCACAGCCATGTCCATTGAGCAGTTGGCTGCACTCTCTGTACCCAGTTGCAGGTGCAGCAGGTTTGGCGAGAATGGGAAAAGGACAACACTCTCCTCTCCACTCACAGGTCTTTCTTCAGCTTCTGCCTCCCTTATCTTCCAGCTGCTTTCTAGTATGAACTGCCACTTGGATGATATTTGCATGGTATTTGTATTGTTACTGACACATTACAGTTGCTTATGAAACAGAGTACAGTGGTGCCTCGCAAGACGAAATTAATTCGTTCCACGAGTCTCTTCGTCTAGCGGTTTTTTCGTCTTGCGAAGCAACCCTATTAGCGGATTAGCGGATTAGCGCTATTAGCGGTTTAGCAGCTATTAGCGGCTATTAAAGGCTTAAGGGATTAGCGGATTACCTGCTAAAAGGCTATTAGCGGCTTAGCGGCTTAGAAAAAGGGGGAGGGGAGCGGAAAAAAATCTCAAGACTTGCAAGACATTTTTGTCTTGCGAAGCAAGACCATAGGGAAATTCGTCCTGCGAAGCGCATCGAAAAACGGAAAACCCTTTCGTCTAGCGGGTTTTCCGTCTTGCGAGGCATTCGTCTTGCGGGGTACCACTGTATTTGCCTAGGTATATGAACACTTGCCCAAGATCTCATCCTCCCTCTGGCTCATTTTCAGTTGTCAAAACTGTGTTTCCATTCCACCTTGTTGCAGGCCCACCCATTATGGTGGACAGGTGTCCCATATAATAAAATAATAATAATAATAATAATAATTTAATATTTATATGCTGCCCATCTGACTAGGTTGCCCCAGCCACTCTGGGCAGCTCCCAACAAATTAAAACACAGTAAGACAGTAAGGGACGCAGGTGGCGCTGTGGGTAAAAGCCTCAGCGCCTAGGACTTGCCGATCGCATGGTCGGCGGTTCGAATCCCCGCGGCGGGGTGCGCTCCCGTCGTTCGGTCCCAGCGCCTGCCAACCTAGCAGTTTGAAAGCACTCCCGGGTGCAAGTAGATAAATAGGGACCGCTTACTAGCGGGAAGGTAAACGGCGTTTCCGTGTGTGGCTCTGGCTCGCCAGATGCAGCTTGTCACACTGGCCACATGACCCGGAAGTTTCTGCGGACAGTGCTGGCTCCTGGCCTATAGAGTGAGATGAGCGCACAACCCTAGAGTCTGGCAAGACTGGCCCGTACGGGCAGGGGTACCTTTACCTTTACCTAAGACATCAAACATTAAAAACTTCCCTAAACAGGGCTGCCTTCAGATGTCTTCTAAAAGTCAGATTGTTGTTTATCTCCTTGACATCTGATGGGAGGGGGTTCTGCCCAGCAAGAAGGCCCTCTGCCTGGTTCCCTGTAGCTTCACTTCTCGCAGTGAGGGAACTGCCAGAAGGTCCTCGGAGCTGGATCTCAGTGTCCAAGCTGAATGTTGGGAGTGAAGAGACACTCCTTCAGGTATTCAGGGCCAAAGCCGTTTATGGCTTTAAAGGTCAACACCAACACTTTGAATTGTGCTTGGAAATGTACCCTCACAGCTGCATGCCCCCTGTCCCCCAGAAACAGTACTTCTGTCTTGTCGGGATTCAATCCCAATCCATTAACCGCCATTTGGCTCCAAGTAGTTTGGGCTTTAGATCCTTTGGATCTGGCAATATTTGTAAGTAGTCTTTTTATCACATCCATATATTTAAAGTATTTTACTTACTCTAAACCTTAACGGTTGGCAGAATGAGCAGTATATTTCCCCCTCTCCTCCATCTGAATTTAAATAGACTTTTAAAGAAAACTGGCTAGCCAATAAGTTTGAGGGGGGGGGACCACAAACCTTCCTTGCACAAAATAGACTAATAATTCAGGGCCATCTAGTGGTGAAATAGTATTCCTATTCTGATACAACAGAAGAAGCATGTTTATTAAGTACAGTCGTACCTTGGTTTTCAAACAGCTTAGTTCTCGAACGTTTTGGCTCCCAAATGGCGCAAACCCGGAAGTGAGTGTTCCACTTTGCGAACTATTTTTGGAAGCTGTACATCTGATGGGGCTTCTGATTGGCTGCAGGAGCTTCCTAGAGCCAATCAGAAGCCACGCTTTGGTTTTGGAAGTCGAACGGACTTCCGGAACACATTCTGTTCAACTTCCAGGTATGACTGTATACAGTTATAGAGTATTCTGTAGTACAGTTAAATAAAGACATTTACAGATATCAACTGGTTTTTTAAAATGTAAGCACTAAAACATGTTACAATGTGTTAATAACATGTTTACCCATGGAGATGCAAAGGTATGAAAAGTCAAACTAGTGAGCTGTTACTAAATTAGATCAACACAGGCACAATGGAACAGCATTGATCCTGCGTACATCCCTCAATACCACACAACACTCGAAACAGAATGTACTTAGCAGTGTTCGAAATTAGCCAGGCACCTTTTGCACCTGTTTTTTTGACCACTTGTGACCAAGTGAAGTGGCCTTGTCGCCAGGATGGTGTCTGACATCTCCACCATCTGGAGATCATTGGATGTGGAAAAGCTTCCACGCACTAAGACCCCAGCCTGTAGAATTCTATCAGTTTTAATCTGCATAATCAGAATGAATTTCTGGAACCAAAATGCTTTTTCTGTGCAGCCTGAGCAGGAGCAATCACCAAGAAAAAGAAAAAGTTGGAATAGGCCAATAAACATGTGGACTGTCCATGGATCAAGTGACTTTTCTTCTTTAGGTTCTCAAAGCTCTTAACCTAGCTCAAAGTTGTCATCTGAACTAGCCAGATGAAAGTCCCGTCGTTTGAAATTTAGCACCTAGCTTATATATCTGAGTTTTTAACTAAGTGGGATAGTACATGGGATTTGTGTGACTACACTGTATGACCCATGGAAGATGTCTAACTTGGGTTTCATAGTCTTGCTTTAAAAAGCCAAATGGTCCAGAGCTACCTACTGGGACATGATACAGACTCAAATACACAGGTGGATGTTATAGAAGGAAGAGAGGCTACATTCCCCGAATCACACAACAGCAAAGGGAACCTGTACCTCAGCTCACCTATGTGGCAAAGGTGGCTCTTCTTTCTCATCAGGCAAGTAGAAGGCCTCCTGACTCAATTTCCCCCAATGATGCAGCAAGTTCCTAACTGAGAAGCAACTACTACTTGCACCAAGGCTGAAAGATGGACACAGATATGATATATATATATATTTTTAAAGCAAGTCACTGTTCTGATTCCAGACCTATACCTATAGTATGATGTAAATATTGGCCATCTAGGTGGTTCTAAAGATTAGCAAGTACAGAGCAGGTACTGCAGTCTTTTTCATTAGACCAACTTGTCTCTCTCATCTACTAGATGAAAAACCCTTCGGCAGCACAAAAAGCCTGAATGCTGAGCAGGCAAACAGCCTAAAGCAATGATCTGAAGGCATGCAATAAGGCAGAGTTTTCCTACCTTTTTGAGTCCACGGCTCCCTTGACCAACTACATTCTTTCTGCAGCACCCCATAGCAGCTCAGGGGCCCAGTTATGTCACAACTTGCCTGCAGAGCTGGCAGCCTCTCACCCTTTTTTGAACACCCTTCCTTGTGGAGTGTTCCCTCAGCCTCCTCTCTCCTCTCCTTGGGAATCCTCTGGGCAGCTGCTGCTGCCACCCCTGATCTCTGAGCTGCCCCCACCCACCCCAAAGATAGGTTCCTCCTCACACTGCCCCACAGGGGCCTGGGACTTGTTTGTCCATCCCCAAGGGCTGGCGGTCGGGCGGGCTGAGCTCCCTCACCCACTTGCTTGCTTATTCCAAGGCCACCTCAGCTCCTGGCACCCAGCACCCCCTGGCCAGCCCCAGAGGCACCATTCACCTGGGGAGCTCATAGCCAGGCCGCTGCAACAAACAGCTGTGCAAGCCTTTGGGAGGCAGAGACACAAGAGGGAATCAGAGAAGAGAGGGAAGGAAGGAGGGACAGAGGCCAGTGTTGCCCACAGCACTCCTGACTATCATTCAATGCATTCCAGCACATCATTCAAAGCCACAGCACAGCAGACATCATTCAATGCCACAGCACAACAGTTGAAAACCACTGCAATAAGGGACTGTGATTCTGCTTTTCTTCAAGAGGTTCTGCATACCAAGGCTAGACGCTTCTAAATAATGAAGCTCACCGAGTTTTCAAAATAGCATAACGCCCAAGAATGCTGCAGAACTGGCCTCAAAAGGCCTTTCATGAAGGCGTAGGAAAGAGCCAGGGAGGTGATCACAAAAAAACAGGTTTCATTGCCAGAACAACTGTGGCTTCTACTCTACTGCTCAGAAGGTATGCAATGAGAGTAGAATTTTGACAGATTAAGATTGCTTGTGCAACACCCAACTTCCCCTGTTCTAGCCATAACACTTCTGTGCCGATCCCTGGCTTGAATCGGAGAAAAGACCGTGGAGCACCCAGTATAATGCAAAATTGAAATTCAAGCAATAAATGAAATGCACATGGCATTCACATGGTGCTATGAGACAGAGCTGGTGACATTCAAGCGCTATTACCTATTATTAAGGCTGAGAACATGTTAATAATAATAATAGTAATTTTATTATATGTACCCCTCCCATCTGACTGGGTTACCCCAGTCACTGTGGGCAGTTAATAAAACATTAAAAACTTCCCGACACAGGGCTGTCTTCATAGTTCTTCACATCTGATGGGTAGGCGTTCCACAGGGTGGGCGCCACTACCAAGAAAACCCTCTGCCTGGTTCCCTGTAGCTTCACTTCTTACAGCAAGAGAACCACCAAAAGGTCCTCAGAGCTTCCTAAACAAAGGAATCCTTGCAGCTGCTGCATTTAACACTGGTAAGCCCTGACTACCCATGTGAAATGGAAAGGGGCACTACAAGGCAGAAGTGCATCTGCTGATCTGGTACATTCTGGGTCAGTGTCTGCTTTGCAGTCAACCAGCGCTTTCAGAGTCGAGCTGGAAAAAGAATGAAGAAATGCCTGTGTATATACAGCAAGCAAAACTATCAGCGAAAACAAATCTCTCTCTGCATTTCCCTGAAAGAACTCCATCAAACCTATCAGCTGGCCTTGTGGGAACTGCCCAACTTTTGTAACCCTGGCCTTGAGCAGCAACGAGGTCAGCAAATCAAGAGAAAATACCAGACAGCTCTGAGAGGACTTGTGATTCCACATCCTAATAGCTGTCAACTTCTCCCTTTTTTTAAAGGGAAATTTCCTTATTCCGAATAGGATTCCTCGCAAGAAAAGGGAAAAGTTGACAGCTATGCGTACGGTAATGCTGCAGAAGAGTCTGCTGCACAGCCCGGCACAGAACCACCACCAACCCAAACACTCCCCACCCAAAGCTTTGCAACCCAAGACACCAATGACTCCATAGGGAAAACAAACAAATAGTATAGAGGTTTGTAAGCCAACACTGTGTGGGTGGAGTTCTACTCAAGCAATGGGGCTGCCCCTTTCTCAAATCCTCCCTGCAGGCTCCCTGTGCCTCCAATATCTGTTCTGGAGCAGATTTCAACAATGCATGGGGGAAAGGAGAACAGTTTGTTATATCGCACAAGCAACGTTCCATTGGATACGGTTCATAGCATAACAACCCCGCTTAAGACATTCAGTCCACAGAGAGGGAGTGGCACCTGTGACAGGTAGCAGGGCCCACAGGGAAGATGTTATGAGTGTGGCTATGGAACCCGTTCGAGCCAATTGTCTACTGGCTGGAAATAATTTGGAAGCTGCGGAACTGGTCTTATATGCCTCATCTCATGTTGATCACCTCCATGACACTCCAATGGACTTATGGGGACTCCTAATCACTTATGGAAGGATGGCCCAATGAGCAACCCCTGAGGCTTTCTGGGAGCCCCTCGGCAATGTTTGATGCCTCCAGCCCTTGCTCTGCCTTCCCCAAGGTGGGTGAGTGCTGGGCTTTGAGAAGGGAGGCCCCAGAGTTTTGCCTTCCCAAAGTCAAATTAGAGCTTTCCCAGCTTTAGGAAGGAGATAAGAGGGCTATATCTGAGATATAGCAATGTCTGAGAGTCACCAGGCACAGGAGGGAAGACACATTTGAGGCATAACGAACAGAGACAGCTTCCAAGAAATGTGGACCCCTTTCTTTAACTATGTTAACGACCAATAATCAAGACCTTTCCTATACCAACTGCTCAATATTCTCAGTGGAGGGGTTACGTTATATTTGAATGTTGAAAGTGTATGTAAAACAAACACCATTATATGCACTGCTGGAGAAGTGTTTAATGGTTATTGTATTTGTATTTAAAAAAAACACAATTAAAAATGGTTTGGTTTGGTTTTTAAGGAGATAGGAGGGCTCTAGGACTCTACCAGAGCCTTGTGCCTCTTTCCCAGAGCCTGGCACCTTGCTTTGGGAAGGGACAATGAGGGCTGGGGGCGGGGGGGCTGTCAAATTTTGGCCTTGCCCCTCACCCCATGTGACAAGGCAGTGTGTGGTCCCTGGGTTCCAGGTCAAAGTACTCTTGCAGCCCACTTGATGTGAAAAAATTGAGCCACCTGATTTATGAAGTAATCTCAATTTAACACCTCCCTGCAGGTTCAGATCTGCTAAATCTGGATTAGCCAAGATTTATTAAGATCATAAACTACTAGAAGTTTGTGCTCCCACTCCTCCCACGAAGATCTATATCACAATTACTAATTGCTCTGCGGCCTCTTTCTGGAATGTTTTCAAAGAAGGGTTGTGTTTCTTTCTTTCATTTCCTTTCTAAAAATATAAAATTACACATATTTGTGTAAGCTTCCAGAAGCCATGGAATTAATGTGAAATGTAAACCTAAATGTTTAAATAAAATGCCCTTGGGAATGGGGGGGGGGGGAGGACAAAATGCAACCATGATATTGTAGTTTTTTTCTCTCTTTTTTTGGCCATCAAGAACATCACTGACATTTATTCACTTGAGATATAGAAAACCAATCAAGATAATCATTTCTGATCTATAGCATATGATGCATTCCCACCAATACAGAACATACAGTGGCATTACAAATGATCATTCAGCAGATTAAAACGGAAAAAGAGGTATAAGCATAATCTATTATACTGAACTGGGAAGTGTTATAGAAACCACTCAAACACTGCAGAGGAAGGAAAGACGATGCTAAGCCTACAGAAGTCTGTGGTTTTGTTAAATGTTTTGTTTCATCCCTTCCCCCCATTTTCCATTGAGATTTTAAGCTCTGTGTATTATTTGTAAGCCTTCTTGGTTTTGGTTTAATGAAAGATAGAATAAGAATGCAGTAAATATGGGACAAGGAAACAATTTTATTGCATTCTTTCCAATACAAGAGCAGCCTTCTCCCTTTTTCAGCAAGATTTCATTTTCCTGTTTGTGAACTTGCTTGGCTTTTTAGAAGAAACACGTATTTGAGTAAAGTCTATTGGTTTTAATCACTCTATGGAAAGCTAAGACGAAGGGATTGATAAAAATGGCCAGTTTTCTGTTGAATACAGCTCTAATAATCCATCATCATGGCACCCAACACATCAAATCAACTCACTATTAGATGCTCCACCACCTAAGAGCCAGCAGTAGGTTAGACAAAGTACAAGAGCACGCCATCCAACCATATTTCCACTCTATTTTCACACTATCATTATGCTTTGAAAGACTTCACAGGCATATTCTAGTTTCACATGCATGAAGGCCTGAGTAAATATGTCCCCAAGCTGTATCATTCTGAGGAAATCATCATCAGTGACACAAAAAGAAAACCTTGCCAAAAACAGTTCCTCATTTTGGTTTGCTAGCATCAAAGAGAACCAATTTCTGTACATTCAAATGCAAGTACCTGTACCTGTAACTCATTAAATAAATATTAAATTGGTCCCAAATGTGGTGGCCAGATTCCTAGCTCAGGTTTCTTTCAGAACTCATATATACAGCTCATGAAACAGCTGCATTAGCTGCCAGTTTATTTCTGGGTCCACGTGAGTAAGGTGCTCACACTAGTGTTCAAAACCTTAAATAACTTAGGGCCCAAATATGTGAGAGATCACGGCCTTCTTTACAGACTCTCTCAGGTGTTAAGATCAGCAGAAGAGGGGTGTATTGGGAGTTCCACTGCCACTACCCAGGTGAGGGTGGTTTGGGTAAAGGAATTCTCTGTGGCAGCCCCTAAATTGTGGAATTCCCTCTCCACACAGGAAATGCTGAAGATGCACTTATTTTATCTGGGCCTTTGACACCTGAAATGTATATTTTTAGGATCCACCTTACTTACTTAAAGTAAGAGATTCTAACTTACTTTAAACTGTTTTTACGATTGTGTTTTGAATCGCTGACCTGGGACCCTGGAATGAGGGGTGGGCAACAGATATTAAATTATATTATTAATGGCGGCAACTAGTATCTGCAATCTAGTTAAGACTTCCATGTTTACATATTTTCTAACTGAAATACATGAGTGGAAATCAGACAAGACTCCAGAGCCTAAAAGCTGCTTCCGCGTGGTTTTCTCCAATTCTCCTGTCATTACATCCCAGGCCTTCATGGGAGTTCAAAAACCTGAAGCTTGGGGTGCCAAGGGTAAGCTCCACTGGAGATGCAGATAGGGATTCTCCATTGCGCAAACAGAATTTTGCTGGCCCAGTTCCCAGTGCCATGCAGGCAACCCTGGGTAATATATATTTTTAAAAAATTATAACCCACTTTTCTCCCTCTAAGTCTCAAAGTGGCTTACAACAGCAACACCATACAAAATACCTAATTTAAATATAAATTAAAAACTCAGAAATTTAAACAACACTACACTAGAGGCATCAAGGATATCAAGCAATCAGTGCCCTCTCTTTGGCAGGAGTTTAGCATTGGTGTAGAAACAAGATAGAGTGTTTATGTATAATATCATACGTAACACACACACACAGCCTCCAGGATTGTTCAATTTTACCAAAAAAAAAAGTTTAATTTTATCAATATTACAACACATAAATTAATAACACTTCAATATCTAAATAAAGAGACACTATGTAACTCTTTCCAAAAAAAACCTTATGGAAAAGATAAACAATCCATTTAGTCTAATACTCCAAACATCCTTCTTCCACTAATGGCTATTCTGTAATTTCACAAATATATTGATTTTTAAAATGTGAATATTTTAAATAAGACATTTCAACATACAGCCTCTTACCTTTAAATAAGATCCATAGTATTTGGTAACATATGGACTGTCACACTGACTCAGCACTGTAATCTCTTGTTGAATGTCTTCTATTTCATCTTCAGCTTCTTCAAGATCAATAATTTTTATAGCAACAACTTTCTGACTTTGATTGTCAATTCCTTTAAAAACTTCACCAAATGAACCTTTGCCGATCTTCTCCAGCTTTGTAAAGAGCTCTTCTGGATCTGCTTTCAGATTCTGCAGAAATACAGAAAAGAAAAACAACACCTTTGATTTTATGATTCTGAGTTCTTGAAGGCATGTCTACTCAGAAGTGAGACTTGCTCCCCAATAGCATACACAGGATTATGGCATCAAATAATTAAATTTACACTGCAGATCTCAGTTCAGTACAAATATTCAGTTTTAATACAATCGTTTCAAACCAACATGGGAAGGCCTATTCTATGTTCAAACTATTTCCAAACAGGTTTTCGTACTTCAATTTTGTAATATTCTCCTTCCTAGATACTGAGTCCCATGTGATCTACCAGCAAAAGCAGGGTCGTCCCTAAATGAAATTCCAGAACTCCAATGTCTAAATGAACCCAAAATTTGCCTTGTGAAAACCAAAGTTCTATGCCAACCACAAGCTAAAGAATAGGACGATCTGCGCTTAAGAATTTGGATTTATAGAACTGTTGCAGTTGAGGGGTTGAAAAATTAAGGTGATTTCGGCAAGTAAAATGTATGCTTGTAAAAAGTAACGGGGCAGAAAGGAGGATGATCTTAGGAAGATAAGGGTGTTAGAAAGGCAATAATTCAATTTTACTCATTATAATTCCATCCCCCAAGTTACTATGGGCCAAGTCTAGCTTACACTGCCAATGTATGCTGTCATACTACATAATATACATTATACTTCCTCAATATAGTGTCGTCCAGATAATCTGGACCACAACTCCCATCAACCCCAGCTAACGTAACTTCCACCAACCCTGAATGTTGACTATCAAGTTGAGGAAAGCTGAAATAGCCTCACGTATAGGATTGTTGCTGCAGTCGTAATGCAGTGCCTGCGTGCAGCATGAGAACTTTGTTCCATGAATGCATGCTGTGCAGCTTCATACAATTCCACCTTTTAATAACAGAAAAGCACAGAAATGGCTGACATCGTTTACAAGGCACATTTAGGAAGCCCACATGTGCTTGGCCATAACGCATGCAGAGAAACAAAGCCCCAAGCACAATCTGTATCCTTCCCCTTCAAATGACTGGCTTCCATGGTGCCCAAACTAACCTTAACACATCGCAGTATGCGAGATGAGGGTTGATGCATTAAGATCAAGCAAAGGTATGTATAGCGTGTGTTTAGAGTTGACTAGTAGCGGACACCAAAACTACTCTGGGCAACTGTCAAATTACAGGGACGCGGGTGGCGCTGTGGGTAAAACCTCAGCGCCTAGGACTTGCCGATCGCATGGTCGGCGGTTCGAATCCCCGCGGCGGGGTGAGCTCCCATCGTTTGGTCCCAGCTCCGGCCCACCTAGCAGAACGAAAGCACACTTAAGTGCAAGTAGATAAATAGGTACCGCTTTATAGCGGGAAGGTAAACGGCGTTTCCGTGTGCTGCGCTGGTGCTGGCTCGCCAGAGCAGCTTCGTCACGCTGGCCACGTGACCCGGAAGTGTCTCTGGACAGCGCTGGCCCCGGCCTCTTAAGCGAGATGGGCGCGCAACCCCAGAGTCGGACACGACTGGCCCATACGGGCAGGGGTGCCTTTACCTTTTACTTTAGTAGCGGACACCAAAACTACTCTAGGCAACTGTCAAATTAACTAATTAATTTATTAGAACTCTGCCACATTATCGAAACTACTGTCTCTGAGAAGAACTCAGTTCTTCCTAGAAGGTCAATGGAACATTGTGCTAAATTTCATGCAAACTACTACTCAGCAGTAACAGAAAGTGTTGATGAAGCATCTAGGATTAGTTTTAAAAGACAAATTACATGGCCAGAGAAAACAGAGACTGTTTTCTACAAATTTTCCAAAAGTGTCAAATCTGAATATGACTAAAGGCATTATGATTATTAGCCACCCATCTGACCGGGTTACCCCACCCACTCTGGGCAGCTCCCAACAAAATATTAAAAACACAATAAAACATCACCCATTAAAAACTTCCCTGAACTGTCATCTGTTTGATATGGAGGGTGTTCCACAGGGAAGGAGCCACTACCAAGAAGGACCTCTGCCTGGTTCCCTGTAATGTCGCTTCTCACAGTGAGGCCCTCAGACATTTTAGGACATTTATATTCCACATCATGGGACTCAAGGTAGTGCACTAGGCACTAACAAAGCCTGCTTACTTTCTGCAAAGCCTTCTTAGACCATACCCTGGGACCAATCTTTTATCCTGTTCAAAAATAACAAGGCCCCTTCAAGTCCACAATATAAGCACTAACCACACAAAGAAGGGTCCCAAGGCCTGCTCCCTCTCCCCCAGCGATGTAATGTACCACAAGACTGGGACTGTGAAGTTTCTATATACACCCCCCTCATATTCCCACTCATTTTTACAAGTGGTTTCCATAAGAGTATGTATATAAATGCCAAACTGAACATTTCTGTTTAACTATACAATAACTAGCTAAGAACAACAGAGCTGCACACAAACATGCTAATAAGAAGGGGGCATATGTGCTTTCTCTGGGGAGGCAAGTTTTCTATTACGAAGAGCAATAAAGTTTTACATTTTCAGCTTTACAGCAGAGCTCTACAGAACCAGATTCGCAGAACTAACCGAAAGAGCTATTAAAATTGATGAGAATGTAATCCTTTACTGTGTGTGCTTTATTCAAGCTTATAATTAGCCTGCAGAGCATATGAATTACTCCCAGGCAACTAGGCCCAAAAACTTTCTAAAAGTTGGGGTTCTTTTTGGGGTTTTCCCCAACTACAAAAAAGAGCAGTCAAACCAAGATGGTGTGTATGTGTAAAACTAGTTTTTGCTAACTTATTTCCAAGACTCATCGTTTCAATAACGTTACCAACCCTAAAGGGATATGGATAATTGACAATATAAATTAGCGTTAAGACAAACAGGTAACCAACAAAAACTAGCAGTGAATTCAATACCTAAAGTACATATAGAAAAGCAAAACACAAACAAGATTATTATTGTTATCTGATTATAGCAGCAAGTGTAGAAAGAGGCATTTGTGAGGATTGGTTAGAAAAGAGATACGTTATATTCAGTGAAATTTACAGTATTTGTGAGGGCAGTGAGAACGCTAAGATTAAGACTTGTTACAGTAAAAAGTAATTGTATTGGAACAGATATAATCAGAATGTTCCTATGGAAATATTGTTATCTTAAAAGAGGCATAATTTCCTTTTGCCATTCAAAACAGGATGATTAATTTAAGGGAAAATGTGCTTAGATTATATATTGTCTACAGTTATCACTATTTTCGGTTCCCTTTCCATGACAATGCGCCAGCACATGAACTATAAAATGTATGTTTTGCAGATCTAAATAGGGTTTCAAAAACACAAATCTAGAAAACAGAGCCTCTGAGTTTAACCAGGAAATTCTAGTGCTGCATCTTGGCCACTCTCTTGCACCTGTCCCCTGCAACTCTTGTCTAACCTGTTTTAGTCAAGAACTTCACCAGATTTCAAAACGAGGAACCATATCCTGCCTAATCCCCTGTGTCCTTTAACCCAGCTGATCACATGATGTCAGCAACCCTACAGAGCTTCAAATGACTTCTCTCCAGTGGTTCCCAGTAGCTGGTCATGAATAATCCCTTGTTACTCAACAACCTCCAAGACCTTTTCTGAAACAGATGTTGCCCTCCTTGCAACACACCATTTATGAAGCAGCTCGGCAAAAGCAGTACAAGGCAGCACCCTAACATCATTTCTATAGGCCCAGTCCAACTTGTAAAAAATGCCTCCTCCCTTCCAAAATCTATTGTCCGTTTTGAAAACACTTGAGGATTGACTGCTGTTCCTCAGCTTCTTTTACTCCCCTGTATTCAAACCCGTTGCGTTTTTGACCACCTGAATTGCATTAATAATAATAATAATAATAATAATAATAATAATAATAATAATACCTGCCCATCTGGCTGGGCCTCCCCAGCCACTCTGGGCGGCCCCCAACAGAATATTAAAAACACGGTAATACATCAAACATTAAAAACTTCCCTAAACAGGACTGCCTTCAGATGTCTTCTAAAAGTCAGATAGTTGTTGATTTCCTTGACATCTGATGGGAGAGCATTCCACAGGCCGGGCGCCACTACCGAGAAGGCCCTCTGCCTGGTTCCCTGTAACTTAGCTTCTCATAGTGAGGGAACCACCAGAAGGGCCTCGGAGCTGGACCTCAGTGGATGGTGGTGGAGACACTCCTTCAGGTATACTGGGTCAAGCCGTTTAGGGCTTTAAAGGTCAGCACCAACACTTTGAATTGTGCTCGGACAGAGCTGCAAGGCATGCATGTATATAAACACAAATGCACTGGCAAATGCCATTTAGAGCTTATTCTATTTCTAGAATCTGCAGTGGTACCTCTGGTTATGAACGGAGGTCCGTTCTTAAGCTGAAACCATTCTTTACCTGAGGCACCACTTTAGTTAATGGGGCCTCCCGCAGCCGCTGTGCCACCGCCGCGCAATTTCTGTTCTCATCCTGAGGTAAAGTTCTTAAACCGAGGTACTACTTCCGGGTTAGCAGAGTCTGTAACCCAAAGCGTTTGTAACCTGAGCTACCACTGTAATCTCCATTCGTATACAGATGCTAGGGGACCAGCAGCCTAACACATACCTCAAGGAGTGCCTCTCTCCTCATGAACCAACCCAGAACCTGCACCTGAGGCCCTTCTTCAGGCTTACTCTCCACAGCAAGTGTGCAGGGTGGCAACATGAGAACAGTCCTTTTCCACAATGGCTCCACTTGTGGAATGGCTCTCCCCAACAAAGCATGCCAGGAGTCATTGCTGTGCTTCTAGGTGCCAGGCAAAACCCTGGCACCTAAAAGACCCAGGTTTATGTTTTTTAATTGCCAAGGCAGTTACCGTGGCCTTTGTGGGACTTATCCTTTAAGTGGTGTGGGTAGGACTTGTTCCTTTTAAATACAGGGCTGGAATGAGTGTTTAAGGTTTTGTTTATTGCTGTTTTTACATTATTTCAATCCCTTCCGTTTTTATTTCTGCAGTGCAAGTTGCTTTGAGGGGCCTGAGTGCAAGCGGTAACAATCACAGCTACAACTCACATCTGTGCTGGAATCTATTTACTAAATGAGCACTATTGGTCTCACCTGTCCCTGAGATCTGACTGTCCACAATAGTTTTTCTTTGTTTTTCTCTTCCTATCAGTCACTTACTACACCCCTGTTAACTCCTAAGTGTCTGCGCCCAGGAAATGCCAAGCAGGAATTAAAAGAACACTGGGCCATGTCATTTTTGAGCATGTCGCTTAAAAAGGCTCAGATCTGCCGCTCACGAGTACCAGTACTAGAGTTTCCTGTAGAAGCAGCCTCCCTCCATTCTAGAGGGCAGTAGCTCACTCTTCCTAACCCTGCTTGCTCTTTTCGGCTTCTGATTGGCTCCAGAGCCTCACAAGATCCAGAAACTCCAGTGTACTGGGAAATAAGTTTGCATAAAAACCCTCAAGCATGATATGTAATGCAGCCTCAACACTTTACCTCATAATGATGGGCTTGTAGTCTCAGCTGTGCCCCAATAAAATATACCTGCTAGCTTCCAAGTAGAGAACAAGGAAGCACACTTCTCCCCAGCTTCTGCTTCCCATTTTTGGCATAGTTACAGAAGAAAAGGCAACTCAACTCTCGGGCCCCCTTTCTAGACAAGGCACAGCCAACCCATTCAGATCTACTGCAGCCTGCAAAGAACAGAAAGCTGCAGTCTGGGTTAGTTCTGCTACTCAGCTTGGCTGAGAAGAAAGTTCTCTCTTCTTGTGTATGTAGTCACTTATCCCTTGGTCTGGTGAAACACAGGCCTTCTTCCCTCCCACCACTTCTCCTTGGTAGGCCATAGCAACACCAGGCCAGAATAGGAAGGCCTACATGTCTGCCACCACTTCCTGGGATACTGCAGGCCATCAAAATGCAGCGCTCTTGAGTTTGGAAAACCGGACTCCCGTCTTAACATACAAAATAGGAATGCCCATCTGAATTCACAGCAGAGTTCTTCTTCCCTGTGTGCCACGCACACTCAAAGAGATGTTATTTTATGCTACTTAATGCAAATACTACGACACTACAGATGCAAAACAAGTTTCAAAGAAGTTTTCCAGAGAGATGGAAAACTCACAGGCCGAAGACGGGCTTCTTACTTAAAGCATGAAAAGAATTCCTGAAACGGCTAGTATTTTAAATACTGCACAATTAAGTCCCCCCCCCCAAACAACAAATATTACTTCAAGGACGCCGTATATGGATTTTGCTAACAAACAAAAAAATAAGGAAGAAAAACTTAAGGTAAAACTCGCTAAATCACACTCATTCACTCTCTGTCTCACACACACACACACACCAGCCAAAAAGTTACCTCTTTGTACCTTTTTATAAACCTCACACAGTATATGACCCTTACCCAGATGTGATGACCATGGTCATCTGTGTGCCTTAACTGCAGTGGATCAGAACATTGGTTTCTTGTGAGGGGTGGTGTTGTTGTTTCTAAAGGGAGCCCTTTAAAAGATCTTGGCCACAGGAAACACACCTGCATTACTGCTAGCCGCTCCCAGGTGACAGCAGAACCCAAAATAAATTAAGGGTTGCCCCTTAATTTAAAACAGCAAACTATCCGGATTGTACCTTGAGCGAGGCACCAACCCCCTCTCTTTGCAAGGGGCGGCCTGAATAGTTAGCAGAGCAGGAGATTCTTAAATTTCAGGGTCGTGGGTCCGAGCCCCACGTTGGACCAGGAGATTCCTGCCCAGCAGGGGGTCGGCCTAGCTGACCCTCGCGGTCCCTTTCGACTCTGCATTTCTAGGAGTCTGTCCCCTCACCCCCCCCCCCAACTGCTCATTTAGACGCTCCCTCCAGCTCATTTACAAGTTAGCCAGGTTCACCCAGCCCCCACCCTCACCCAACCCAATGGTAGCACCCCCCGGGATGAAACAAACCCCTGCATATCACTAAATTAGCCCGGGGGGAGGAAGAAGAGTGTGTGTGTGTAACGTACCGCCCCCCCTCAAAAAAAAACCCACCTCCCCCTCTGCGTTCCCATTGGGGGGGGGGCTCTTGGATTGCAGTTTGAAGCCCATGCAGGGAGGTGGGTTAGGACGGGGGGAGAGCCCGGAGGCGGCGGCTGGTTTCTCACCTGCATGCCCGGCAGGCCAGGCTGCTGCACCGGGGAGTGAGCCATGATGACGGAAGCGGCAGAGGCAGCGCTGCTACCGCCCCTCCTGCGCGCGGGCCCCTCTCCTTTCCTCCTCTCTTGCCTTCCTTCCCTCCTCCTCCTCCTCCTCTCTCTCGAAGCAGCTCCAGGAACTGAAGGATTCACCTCAGCCCCATCCCCAGCCAGCACCCGCTTGCTCCTTCCCCCTCGTGCACCCCCGATCCACCAGGGCTAGGCGAGCCACCAGCCGAATACGGAAGGGACGGGCGGGCGGGCGGGCGGAGGACTCCCGGGTCTCTGTGCGTCTGTGCGCGCGCGCAAGGCAGCGAAGAGGGCGGGCAGGCGCACAACACAGCCGGGTTTGGGAAAGGGGTGAACCTGGAGGAGGAGCGAATCCTGACCCTCCTCCTCCGCGCACGGGTCCGTAAAGGGAAAGGACGAGGCCACGAGGAGGAGCCACGCTTCTCGCGCAGCCCAGCCGGGCCTATTGGCGCGCGGCGGCGGCGGGGCGGGCGAGGCGGGCGCCCCTCCCTTCCTCCCCAAAAGAGTTCTGTGAAAACTCGGAAAGGGAACTCGCTTGTAGATGTTCAGATGCCCTATTCATGTGCATATAGAGATATGTCTCGCCCGCATCAACCTCTGCAACCACAGCGCTCGGCTTCGCCCCCGATGGCGCGCTCTTCCAGTCATAGGGCTGAGGTCCCTTCGGCCCCCCCAAATAAAATATATGCCCTTAAAGTTGATGGGCATTGCCATTCAAATTTTGTTTGTGTCGTCTTGGGATCGATTTTGCGGGGTGGGGCTTACCCGCCCCCTCCCCATATTTTATTCAGATCGGCCCCCTTGCTTCTCAGATGCACGGATGCCAATATATAGGTCCCAATCGAATCGAACTCTTGATGACAAATGTCTCCGTTTGTGTCGTGTGTTTTCCCAACTCCACTTTCGCTCCTCCCTTTCGTGTGACCCTGGGCCATTCGGAAGTGGGCGGAGCCAGGCGCAGCTGACGGGGTGATTGCCAGGATCCTGAGGAGGGCGGCGGGAGGAGAGGGCGCAGCTGCGCGCGTCCTCCTCTTCTTTTTCTCCCCGCCTTCCTAGCACCCTTTTCCCGGATTGGGGAGCGAAATCGGTGCAGGAATTCTCACGCGCTGACCTTGAGCTTCGATTCAGGAGGCATCTGCGGCGAGCAGGTGCATGGCTTCTTCAGCTCTGCTGTGTGGAAATGGACTGCCGCAGTTATGGCTGTTTTAGGTCCACTACTACAGTATTCATCCAGCTAGCGGTTTAGCGGTCGTGCAGGTTTTCTAGTGCCACGGTCTCCATAGCTAAGTGTGTGTTTTCCTTCTCTCAGCCCAAGCCAGCTAAGCGAGAGGCTACTTGCAAGTCTGCCTTACAAAAAGCACACTTCAGTTAACTGCCCTGTGTGTTTCATGCTCAAAAGGATTTCTTAAGGCTCTGGTGCAAGGGCAAAAGAGGGAAAAAGAAAGGCACAGATTGAAAAGGAGATAACGGTAGTCATGCTGATTTCAGACGCTTCCAGTGTCCCTATTTTCCAGGAACAGTCCCAGATTTACAGAAGCCATCCAGGTTTCTGATTTGATCCCAGAATGTCCCACTTTTCCTTAAGGTAAAGGTAAAGGGACCCTCTGGCAAACCAGAGCAGCACACAGAAACGTCGTTTACCTTCCCACCGGAGCGGTACCTATTTATCTACTTGCACTTTGACGTGCTTTCGAACTGCTAGGTTGGCAGGAGCAGGGACTGAACAACGGGAGCTCACCCCGTCGTGGGGATTCAAACCGCCAACCTTCTGATCGGCAAGTCCTAAGTTCTATGGTTTAACCCACAGCGCCACCCGCGTCCCTTGCTTTTCCTTAGGACGTCCCTATTTTTATTGGATAAATGTTGGAAGATATGGAGTTAAGTGACCCCCAAGCCAAGAAGATAAGTAACCTTTAGAAGACTGCAGCCCTGTATAGGGAAGTGTTTAATGTTTAATATGTTGTTATATATATGTTGGAAGCTGCCCAGAGCGGCTGGGGCAACCCAGTCAGGTGGGTGGGGTCTAAATAATACAATTATTATTATTATGGAATAGGACATCCCTGTTTTCGTCGGAGAAATGTTGGAAGGTATGTGATCTCAGGTAGCAGGTTATCCATTCTGTTCTTCTGTGTGGAGCTAATTGACAGAGACGGCCAATCAATTTCCTAACAACTCTTCATGCGGTTATAATTGCCTACATTCCTTTGTTGGGATGATCAGTTAACCATTATCAGAAGTTTCTGTTTTAATGCAATAAAAGCATCACACCCACAACCTCAACGCTTACACAATCAAAGAGGTTGCAGATGCTTAATGACACCAAAAGGGCTGGATGAGGTTTCAGCAACACACTCAACCTCACTGGTTTCACAAGGTAGGCTGTCAAGATAATTCGGCTCAAGAATGTCTAGTGTTTATGCCTCACATAGAGTGGCCAGTTGGCAAAGAGGGCAGGGCTCCTGCAACTTTCATAGTTATGTAAAAGCCCCACCTGCTGAAATTCCCTCTTCTGGCATACATCCATGTATTTCCAATTTAAACCCATTTGACAACCGATCTCTTGCGACAAAAAAAGGTGGAGGGAAATGATTTTGAAGGTTCCTGAAAGGTTAGCGTTGGTTAAAACTATTGTTCCTTCTAAGCTAACTTTTCTTATTCAGAGCTTACCAATTTCAGTTTCTTTTAAACAGCTTTGGAGCTGGCAGCGGCAGCTGAATTATTTTATTTTTGCTTGCAAATGACCTAGAAAAGGTGGAAAGCTGCTGTGCTTACCTTTAAAATGGGGGAGGGGGGAATGGGGGCTTCCTGATTTAACTAGGTATTGCCAAGCAAACCAAATTAGACATTTTGTTTCCCACACATTAGATGATACCAATAGGTGGGTACAATTAGAAATCCAAGCTATTAAAGGGATCACAACTATATCATGTTTTTTGGTTTTTATTATGTATTTTGTGTTTTCATATTTTGATTTTATGTTGTAACCACCCTGAGACCTGTGGGTATAGGGCAGTATACAAATAATAATAATAATAATAATAATAATAATAATAATAATAATAATAAAATACAGCATAAAGGTAAAGGGACCCCTGACCATTAGGTCCAGTCGTGACCGACTCTGGGGTTGCGGCGCTCATCTTGCTTTATTGGCCGAGGGAGCCTGTGTACAGCTTCCGGGTCATGTGGCCAGCATGACTAAGCCGCTTCTGGCGAACCAGAGCAGCGCACAGAAACGCCGTTTACCTTCCCGCCAGAACAGAACCTATTTATCTACTTGCACTTTGATGTGCTTTCAAACTGCTAGGTTGGCAGGAGCAGGAACTGAGCAACGGGAGCTCACTCCATTGCAGGGATTCGAACCGCAGACCTTCTGATCGGCAAGTCCTAGGCTCTGTGGTTTAACCTACAATGCCACCCGCGTCCCTAATAATACAGCATACCCCTTCTTAAAGCATAAATTCAGAACCCATGGCTCATAGATTCATATTAGCCAAGCTAATGTGCTGGAAGGGGACTGCGGGTGTGTAGTTCCCTGCCATGTCGCTGGTGATCCCTCGCCCTTCCACTCTTTGTATCTAAATGTACTGTATACCATTTTTATTATGCAACTAAGTGGAGGGCTAAGGGATTTTATAGGCTTTTAGGTTTCTATGTTGATGGCCAGTGGATGATTTAATTATTTATTTTACTTGATCTGATCCTTCCTTCCACCCACATATGTATGGATCTCTCCAAAATCCTTCTACCGATGCTTCCGACTTTTAACAAACTCCTACGGTCCCGGTAGCAGCAGTGTCTAATTACTCCAGCCTAACATCCATGTGCCTGGAATTTGCAGTTATGTGGCTGAAGAGAGCCCTGGTCTGTTACCACAAAAAGGGGGCTTCACCATAGCCCATCAATTGCCAATCCCTCTCTGTTATACCTTAAGAAATCTCTTTAAATTGTTGCTTGTTTGGGTAAAAAAAAATTGTTTATAAGATAGTGTGAAGATGGGGGTGGTATGTAAGTCATACAGATAGGCCTTTTTTTAAGCTGGGACTTGCCAGAACTCAGTTGGCACCATTGCCATTCTAACAGAACGAGGGGGGTGTTTGTGGCAAGTTCCAGCACCTCTCTTTTTTCTAGAAAAATAGCACTGTATACAGACCAGGAGTAAATAAACTTTTGCAGTGCAAAAGGTGACACTCCCTTCTGGACAATCTTCCAAATGCCACATGAGAGTGGAGGGCAAGGACAAAGGCAAAAGTGGGCAAAGCAACAAATGTAATTTTATCTTTCTACAGCAGGCCAGGCTGTATTTGCATTCCTCTCTATTTTCCACCCAGACAAGGAGCATTGTCAGAGTTCACGGACATGTTTCAGACAGGCAGAATCACTCAAGGCAGGGCCAGTGAAGGCTGTAAGCTTTCCCTGGTGCCCCCATAGAGTCTCCTCCACCCTCTTAAATTAGCATTTTATTGTAATGAATATGGTGTGTTCCTGGTTGCGGTGATGTAGTGGGGCCATGAATTTACAAAAGGCTGGCAATTCCTGCGCTATCCTGATCCTCAACAGTAATGAAACAGAAGCCCAGCTCCCTTCTTCCTCTGAGAAAGTAAACCAAACCATTCATTTTTGGAGTCACAGTTTTATTTCGTTTGCCTTTGCTTGTTTATAATGCAATTCCTCTTTGTTCATCTCTACCACAGTAGGCACCTGAAGCTAGATTTGGCAGTCCTCTGGCAGAAAACAAAGGAAGAGGTGTGTAGTGCAATACCAGGGTCATCAATATTCAACTGGCTCAGATACGTGTTCTCAGGAGGAAAAACCCCCCACACATGTATAATAGCAATCATTATCTGTAGGACAGCATATCAAAGAGCCTCTAAAGCCTGTATGTTTTGTGAGACAGGAGCACTTGCCTTCTGATACAACATGAAATTAAAGCAGTTCTGTATAAAAAAAAATAATACTTTGAATGTCTTTTCATTGTGGCCAGGTGTAATTAGGTTCAGATCCCTTTTTAAGTGCAAAATCTGCTGAGAAAGAACTGGGGGGGGGTCCTCATTTTCTTCACAGGAGAACAGATGTCTTAATCTTCGCCCTCGGGAGGGAGGGTGTATTTTGATGGTGTTCACAAACCATCCCTGCCCAGTGAGAAGGCAGCACTTATGTGTCTTGGACTACAGATGCAGTTGTCCTGATGACAGTTTATATTCACATTCAGCCTTTAGTATATGTTCACATCTGAGTCTGTAAAACGGGTGCATTTCCATTTTCATAAGATGGCGGTTCCTTTTCCCTCTTCTTTTCGTCCTCTACCATTTGAGCTTCAACCTCAACTGGATCCACATATGTGTAAAAATAGGCCATGATGGCAAAAACAAGGGTAACTGCAACAAGTAAAGCTGCAAACAGAACGTATTCTACCCACTGTAAAAAAAAGGTTAAAAAAAAAAAGGTTTTAGATTTATATATATTTATATTTATATATATATAACATGCTATTGCTAACAAATAAGCATTTATGCATTAATTCAAAGAACAAGAGGATTTTTAGCAGAAGTCATTACATTATTTTAAGGCTTGTTTCAAATATTAGAACAGTCACATGAAGTGCCCTTGGGAATCGAAACTGCCTAGCTTGCCTCTTTTAGGAAGTAGCACATGGTTCAGGAAAATTGAGATTGCAATCCTAACTGTGTCTACTCAGAAATAAGTCCTGTTGAATTGAATGTGGTTTACTCTCAGATAAGCAGGGTTGCAGCCTGATGGGGAACAAATTTCCTTGCACTCCACAAAGGCTGTGGATAAGGAGCAGGGGTAATTTTTGTAGGATTGTGTCTGGCACTTAACACGGAAATTCTGGTATCTAGAGAACCTCGCTGAGATTTCCATTTCTATAGGTTTAACAGAACCTTTCTTTGGCTATGCTATTATTACTACTGCTAGTACATGGGCTACAAAATTGTGCTCTGCAAAAACTTAAAACTTCTGAGTCGTTAATTGAAGTCTTCCATCTTTAGATTTGCAAGTCATGTCACATTTGCTACCATCCAACTATCAGAGGTTACAAAGAAAGGAAAAATATACGATAACAACAAGAAGAGATGAGGAAAACAACAAAGAGAGGAATGGACAGAACTGTGAATATTAATTGGACAGAACTGCAAATATCAAAGCAGTAGCAATAGAGATGATTGGATCCCTTTCTGAGCTCGAAGCATGGGTACCCCCAACAAAAATTTAAAATTTGGCTCTGTAATTTGGAACTAATGTGATTTGATTGGTTTGTTAATAAAAATTATTTTAAAAAAAACAACAACAATTGCTACCATCCAGAATCACCAGATTTCCTGAAGTTCTCCGACCTAACCATATGCTTTTGTACCAAAATTAAAGTTCCAGATGTTGAGTGTGAAGGTTCTCCAGTGACTTATCCCCGGTCCCCACCCATACAGGATACAAGATATACAGCCCATATGAACACACAAGCCTTATCGAACACAGCAAGACCTGTTTCTGAATGCATAGAATTGTGTTGTTAATGTACTGGACCCCTGCTACCTTCATGGAACCTATACCAAAGATTCCAACACGTAAAACTAACATTAGAGATCAAGGATTCAAAGCCATCTGTATTTCTTGCTGTGCATCGTATTGACATCTTTGCACGCTCAGTATTCTACTGAAACTACAACTCTGCCATAGTAACAGAGCTGTGTTTTAGTGACTTTTCTCCCCATACAACGGTGTTCACCAGTATATCTATATATAAAAACTTGTAGCCCTGATGTTAAGACAAAGTTTACTTTACCTGTTCTTCAATTTTTGAAGCTCCAGCTATAATAAGAACAATGATATTCCCCACAGCCACTGTCAACAGCCATCCAGCTTGCAAAACAGACTTCATGTTTGCAGGAGCCTACCGAAACAAGTTATTTAATTGCACATTGTTTTGAGGTACAGTATCGAATATTTATGATTCAAAATTGGCTTTTCAAGGGCCAGTTGCATATTTAGCAATTATGTCAAGGCTATGCGGATGGATTAAATACTAAACTCAGGAGGCAGATTGCAACACTTTCCTTCCCCACTGTGGTTCCAACTAAAATCACCCCTACACTTGTTTTTTGCTCTTACTAGGGCGAATGCCATCCACACGTGGGGGGAGGGATATTACTGGGGTTGCAATGGGATCGCAGTTCCTATGAAGGAAAAAATGTCAAGAAGCATCCACCCACCCACTCTGCTGAGCTTTCTATTAATTGTTTTTAACACTCCTGATGTGATTGCTATATGCACCATCTAGTTTTGCCCTCCTGGTGGTTGGATGTAGCTTGTAATCGTTTGCAAGCTAAGAAATTACTTCTGGAACAGAGTAGAATTCTTTGTTCTTTTTTGATCACACCTAGTCACAAAAAACCCCATAGCTTGGCTTTACTGAATCACATGCTCTATCAGTGGTTCTCAACTTGTGGGTCCCCAGATGATGTTGGACTACAACTCCCATCATCCCTGAGCTCTGGCCTTGCTAGCTAGGAGTGATGGGAGTTGTAGTTCAACAATATCTGGGGACCCACAGATTGAGAAAGGCTGAACTGTATCAGTTTCTACATGGGAAGTACTGTGCAGACTAGAAAAAGATTCATAATGAGAACACCATTGAAAAATACAAATCTGAGTTCACAGAACTATGCCACAGAACTATGCTATGTGTGTCAGATGGTTTAGGATCCATCTCTCACACACAGATTCTACAAGCTCACTTGCAAATCCTACTGCTGGTCTTTCCTTGGGAGCAGTCTATATGCATTTCTATTTTATAACATCTCAAGGCTACCGTTGCAACTGAGATATCTCTCAAGCAAAGTCATCTACCTGGTCATATGAAAACGATAGTCCAGTGACTGAGAAGACCACTTCGGCGCAGGTGATAATGAAATACTGAGGAATTTGCCAGGCCATACTGATTGTGTTGGGTTGAATGTCTTCAACATAGTTGAGGAGTACTTCACTGCTGTTGCACTGAAAGGAAAACCAAATTACATTAATCCACACAAAAGCCCTGCATTTTAAATAGGCAGCACAAATTAAAAATAACTTTAATCACAGCGTAAACTGACACTGAAGACGTAAAATATGAATAACTGCAAAAGACTACCCCTTTTTTAAGTTGTTCACATTAAAAAAGATTATTATAAGCAAATCGACAATGAGAAACACAGTGATCTCAGGTGCGCTCGTCCAGAGATTCTGATGGCTACAAAATCTCCACTGTGCACACTGACAGAGCTTCCATGTCACCAAAGACTCCCCATTCATTTCAATGGAAGAAACAAAGGAATGCTTGAAGGGAGATACAGTCTCCACTAAAGTGAATGGGAAAGCATGTTCATATAAAGAGATCAATGTGCAGAGAAGAGCACATGACTATGGATTAAGTATGGGAGTTGTATATTATGACTACCAGATGATAATAATAATAATAATAATAATAATAATAATAATAATAATAATAATCCCAATTGACCGAGTTGCCCCAGCCACTCTGGGCAGCTTCCAACAAATCAAAACACAGTTAAGATTTCAAACATTAAAAACTTCCCTATACATGGCTGCGTTCAGAGGTCTTCTAAAAATCAGATAGTCTATAGTCAGACAGATAGGAACTAAATCTTCAATAGATAGCAGATCATCCAGGTATATTTTAATTTGAAACCAAAAGCCTTTGAATTATAAAGTGGCTTGTGTATTTTAAGTTTAAACAGATCCTATTTACATTTACTGTGACTTCCATCATTAGCTATACCAACTCTTCAGTGCTAATCTTTTACATGTGTTTACAACAGCAGTATACTTCTAGGCATATATATTTTGCTTTGGTAACTTTGGTATGGTTATGGTGTGATATTTGTTATATATCGGTACTGGTGAGCCTCTGGATACTGTTGGGCTCCAACTACCATCAGTCTTAGCCAGCATTGAGAATGGTCAAGGATAATGGCAGCTGCAGGGTCACAGACTCCCTAATCTTGATATTTATGGTCAGATAGCAAGCCATAATGAGGATAAAAACACCATTATAATTCATGTGGAATAATTCATGCACCATTGTTAACAGGTACCCAGAAACTTTCATTCAACTGCCAGTGGTGTTTCAATATTCCTTAAAGATAAGCAAAACAACTTACCCCATCTACTACAATAGTGTAAGCGCTGCCATACCCAAATGTCAAAGACTTGCCACTGCAGTTACGAAGATCGCTGAGAATGGTAACAGTGATTTCTTTTCTGGGAAGAAAGATGGGAGGGGGGAAATGAAGTCTGATCAACACAACCTACCCAATTTAATTCACTTACGGTATATGAAGCTGTAGTAGTAGTAGTAGTAGAAGAAGAAGAAGAAGAAGAAGAATTGCTAGTATTAAGAGCAACAGCCTGAGCATTATTTGTTCAGCTTACGATCATTAACCACGTGCATTTCGGGTTAACTGCTTACTCCCAGTTCTAAAGCTTGCTGTGGCAGGATATTGTCTAAGGAAGTTTTCTGACCGCTCTCCCAGTGCACCATCGTTACTAGTGATCAGAATGAATTATATTATTCCATAGCACAGGCATAGGCAAACTCGGCCCTCCAGCTGTTTTGGGACAACAACTCATCATCCCTGACCACTGGTCCTGTTAGCTAGGGATGATGGGAGTTGTAGTCCCAAAACAGCTGGAGAGGCGAGTTTGCCTATGTCTGCCATAGCATTTAAAAAGTAAAAGCTACCCCAATTAATGCATGTTTCCTTAATGACTTCTCACCAGGAACTAGGAGGCTCTAGAACAAGAGGGGGCAACCTTTTCGGCTTGGCAGGCTAAATCTGTATCTTTGACAGGTGGGTAGGCCTCTCCATTTCACCTGCCAATAATCCGACACCCTGATGATGATTGGCAGGCCCTGTCAAAGCTGGCCTGCAAGGGTAAAGGGGAGTCACTGACCAAGTTTAATCCCGCTTTCTGAAAGCAGTCGATCTAGTCACATCTGTAACTGTCCCATACTTGACATTACATATGACTTCAGGTATGGAGCAGGTGGACGTGGTTTGGGGAATATGGCCTTGGCAGGTGAAATGGAGAGGCCTTGTGGGCCAAAATCCACCTACAAGCCAGAGGGTCCCATCCAGCTGGTCTAGAAAAAGAGCATTTGCTTTACACAGCTTTCTCTCCTGCCAACCCCAATGCAATCTTCCAAAACTCACCTACGCTTATTGGTCAAGCATGCATCTGTTTTCTCACATTTGGATCTTCTTCTCTCTTTTTGAGCTGACTCCCATCACCACCACCTGTCTTCTGGCAGCCAGCATTTTATTTACTCATAATTACCTTGGACTTTGCATTTGTTCCAGGGCTTGGTGGGGAAAATGGCAGTCCCTGACAGCAGCAGTATTTTTTGTGGTGGCTGCCGTCATATTAATACAAAAAGTGTGCACATTTTCTCCCTCACAAGACTAACAGCAGTTTGAAGGGGCCATTTAGAACAGGCAAACAGTACAGCGCAAGAGGGACTAAAAATATCTCCACCATCACCAGTTTATCAATCAAATTCCGGGCCTCATAGCTCTATTGCAGTGAAAAATACATTCAGAGATCCAGTCACAGATTTTCTGCTTAAGATACCCTAGTCTATTGAAGCACACATCCCATGAGTATTCTCAGTTCCTTAAAGATACTCAGATTTGTTGTAGCATAAGCTTCCATGGACTAGAACCCACTTCATCAAACAAATGTTGGCACTGAGACAAATAATTGCAATAAGACAATTATTTGTTTTATAACTAAAGTTTTTACTTGTACCGTATTTTTCTGTGTATAAGACGATGGTTTTTTCTTAATTTTTTGAGTAAAAATGGGGGGTCGTCATAAACGCGGTTTTTGGTGGGGCGATCAATAACTTTGAGGGCAATCACCTCAACGTAGCTCAACAACTTTGAGATCCCCCCAAAAAGCTCAAAAATACTGATTTCTTAATTAGGGCTTCAAAAGAATAGGTGTTGTCATACACAAGGGCATCCTATACATGGAAAAATATGGCATATATTATATGGTTGTAAGCCATCCCATGACTTTTTGGTGAAGGTTTAAAAAATCTGGCAAACAAACAGTAATACTTACTCTCCTCTTTGGAAAGCCGTGTAGTTTGTGGCAGAAAAATAATCCACATATCCAAAGGTAACTCCATCCATAGTGATATTAATAGTTGAATCCATATTGTTTATGAACCTTTAAGACATGATTTAAATGAAGTGTTTTTAAACAGCACAATTTATCAGTTATTGTAGACGTAGGGAACTTTTGGCCCATCAGTTGATGCTAAACTACAACTCCCATCATCCTTGGCCAACTTCTATGAGCACTAGCAAGCATTCCCAGACGTTTGTATCAAACTATTAATACAAACTATGAAGTCCAGAGAGTCCATGCAAGGTAATATGAATTTGTGACACCCAAGACTTGAAGGTCTGTGTAACTTAAGTGAAAGGACATATTTCTTCTTTCATTTATATACAGTGGTACCTCGGGTTAAGTACTTAATTCGTTCTGGAGGTCCGTTCTTAACCTGAAACTGTTCTTAACCTGAAGCACCACTTTAGCTAATGGGGCCTCCTGCAGCTGTCGCGCCACCGGAGCATGATTTTTGTTCTCATCCTGAAGCAAAGTTCTTAACCTGAAGCACTATTTCTGGGTTAGCGGAGTCTGTAACCTTAAGCGTATGTAACCTGAAGCGTCTGTAACCCAAGGTACCACTGTAATGGATAACTCAAGAATGGTGGCCCTCCAGATGTTGCTGAACAACTTTGTTAAGAAAGATTTAAAAAAAATTATGTAGCCGAAAAGCTCAGTTTCTCAGTTGCTCCAATTTTTGTTAAAGGAAGTTGTTATATCTTATGAAATCCCATTGCTGTTGAAGCATCATTCAGACAGGAATGAAACATTATAGTCCATGCATGCATACTGCCAAAAAGTTCAGCCCCACTACACTAGGCCTAGGGATAGTCAACACATCACTACACGTAGTTGTTCTGTACCCACAAGTAGGCAGCAACAGGTGGACTGGCTGTGTGGGGCAGAGCAGAGGAACTTGCAGCAGAATGCCCTATGTTTTGAAAATCACTAGTGATTAAGGTGGGGGAAATGACACAGGGCTCGTTTCGCTTTGAACAGAAGTCAATTTCTAAAATAAAATTAAAAAACATAAAAACGAATATATTACCTGATCTCATTGTTTCCTTGATCTGGTTTTTCTGTGAGGCCATCCACAAGCTGAGAGAAAGGAGATTTTGGGTTAGAGGAGTCTAATGGCTATTTTATAATACCATTCATTTTTAACCAATGCTTTGTACAAACGATAATTCAGCATTCATAAACAGTTCTTGTTCAACTTGAATCAATACTCCCATATTAAAATGCTTATGCAACTGAAAACAGGGGTGGACTGTGTCCCCTTTTGAAATATGGGTGAAGATGGAGAAATATGGATCCTGGGAGATGCCTCCATGGAACATAACATCATAGGCAGTTTTAGACCTTGGATTTAATGGTCTCACAAGGTCTCCTTCAGGCAGCCATGTGTGATATTTGAGTTGTGAACCACATCATTAACATTTCCCTTCTCCCTGGCTCCACCGCTGCTATTCCATATAACACCGGTCTTGAAAGACCTACATTGGCTCCCAGTACGTTTCCGAGCACAATTCAAAGTGTTGGTGCTGACCTTTAAAGCCCTAAACGGCCTCGGTCCAGTATATCTGAAGGAGCGTCTCCACCCCCATCATTCTGCCCGGACACTGAGGTCCAGCTCCAAGGACCTTCTGGCGGTTCCCTCACTGCGAGAGGCCAAGTTACAGGGAACCAGGCAGAGGGCCTTCTCAGTAGTGGCACCCGCCCTGTGGAACGCCCTCCCATCAGATGTCAAAGCGATAAACAACTACCTGACATTCAGAAGACATCTGAAGGCAGCCCTGTTCAGGGAAGTTTTTAATATGTGACATTTTAGTGTATTTTTCATCTTTGTGGGAAGCCGCCCAGAGTGGCTGGGGAAACCCAGCCAGATGGGCGGGGTACAAATAAATTATTATTATTATTATTATTATTATTATTATTATTATTATTATTCCATGTTTTAGAAATGCTTCTTCGTTCCTGATATGTTAGTGCAGGAGAAAGCTTGCCAAGACCATTAAAAAATTAATAATAATACTTTGATCATGTGTGGTTTTACATTTCAAAAACGTTTCAATCATTGTAGCATCGTGATTATGCTGAACACATTTACCTGGGAATAAGCACCACTATGTTTTAGAAAAGGGTAATATATTCTAAATTCAAAACAATAGCGTGAGCACCTGTAATCAGGTACGTGCCTAGCTGGCTGCCTCCTGACCAAGTGCAGATGTTGGGCCTGTTTGTCCCTGCCACCCAACAACTGCAACTCTCAGGGTGGTCCTGGGGGAGGGCCTTGCAAACCCTGGCTGCACCTCTGCATAGAATTACAAGCCAAGTGTTAATTAGCATCAGTGTTAATCACCGTTGAGGACAACAGACTGCCCTCCTAACAAGGATTTGAAGTCAGCTATCAACACTGGTGAATACAGAACTCTGGTTATCCTTAACCAAGATTAATGTCGGTGGAATCTAGACACAAATAAAAAACGTTGTGGAAATGTTTTTTTAAAAAAAAAAAAGTTTTGAAAAATATATTGAATTTGCCATAGCTCACCATCACCATCTAGTGTCACATTTGTATAATGCACTTACAACACACTTAAAATGTTTTATTAGTACAGCTGTATCAGCCCTTTTATGTGCTTCAGTTTCCCTCAGGCTTCCAACGAAGACAGTTTTTCCCCAGAAAGTTGCCAGAAGTATCTACCTGGCATTGGACTTCCTGAGTATTATTTTCATATGCAACAGAAACTAGAAGGCTGGTTTCTTAACTAGCTTTTAAACGGACTTACCAGCTCAGCTTGGACCCCAGCTCTATTTGATATTTGAAGGGTGTGACGTTCTTTTCCCACGTAAACAAACGTTTGATTAAAAGATTCCTTCCCAAAGTTTATATCAATATTTTTTAACTCGGTTGTGTCAAAAGTGAAGTAGTCTGTCTATAAACAAAGATAAAATACAATGAAACAGTTAACATTCCTTTCACCAAAGAACTTTGATAAAGCTCAGCTTGCCTCTTATATTACAGATCACAACAATTACAGCTACACACAGTGCATGTGAAGTTCATAGGGTGTTTGTTTGTTTGTTTGTTTGTTTGCTTGCTTGCTTGCTTGTTTCTCTCCCTCCCTCTCAAAAGAGGTAGTAAATCAACACTGATGTACAGTGGTACCTCGGGCTAAGTACTTAATTCGTTCCGGAGGTCTGTACTTAACCTGAAACTGTTCTTAACCTGAAGCACCACTTTAGCTAATGGGGCCTCCTGCTGCTGCCGCGCTGCTGGAGCACGATTTCTGTTCTCATCCTGAAGCAAAGTTCTTAACCTGAAGCACTATTTCTGGGTTAGCGGAGTCTGTAACCTGAAGCGTATGTAACCTGAAGTGTATGTAACCCGAGGTACCACTGTAACCTTTTCCTTCTTCTCATAACATGAAAAACTGGAGTATAACAACCTTTATGGTAATCCAACCAGTGGTGGAGGAAGGGGGCGGTGTGGCAGTCCACCACAAGTGTCACCACTGAGGGGATGACAAAATGCCTGGCGGCACTCACCGCAGGGCCTGCAGTGCACCCAAGCCATGCATCTCTCCTGGGAGAGACGAGGTGGCTTGAGTGCACCCAGGCTCCGCGCTGCTCCAAATGGTCCACCGGCCGCCTCCCCATCAGCTGTAGGGCGGCTGAGTGGGAGGAGGCAGGCAGACACCTTGGAGGCCCCGCGGAGCGTCCTGCCCTGGGCTCAGGGAACACACGCCGCCCCAGCCGCCCAATCGACTTGCTCCACCGCTGAATACAACTGAGATAGACCTGGAGCTACGGTGGATGCTGTTAACAAAACAAGAAACCAAAAACAATATTTGGGGATATAACAGAAACACCAGTTCCAGGATATAAGAAATTACACTCCATTTAGGATATCCTGTACAAACTATCGCATTTTAAGAAGGATAAGCTATAAGCAACCACTCTACAGAATAAGTTTTACCCAAAGTTGACCCATTGAAATTAATAATAATCATATTTTTTTATTTATACCCCGCCCTCCCCAGCCAAGGCAGGGCTCAGAGCGGCTTACAAGCAATAATAAAAACAAGACGAATGATTACAACTTAAAAACAAAAATAAAATACAACATTAAAATAATGGAACATTAAAATATTAAAATGTAGCCTCATCGCAGGAGGAGAAGGAAAAGAAAACAGAAGGAGAGGGAGGGAGGGAATCAAATTGGCTCCAAGCCAAAGGCCAGGCGGAACAACTCTGTCTTACAGGCCCTGCGGAAAGAAATCAGATCCTGCAGGGCCCTGGTCTCATGAGGCTGAGCGTTCCACCAAGACGGAGCCAGAGTTGAAAAGGCCCTGGCTCTGGTTGAAGCCAATCTAACTTCCTTAGGGCCCGGGACCACTAGGGTGTTGTTATTTATGGACCTTGAGGCTCTCCGTGGGGCATACCGGGAGAGGCCGTAGGTACGAGGGTCCTAGGCCGTGAAGGGCTTTAAAGGTCAAAAGCAGCACCTTAAAGCTGACCCTGTACTCCACCGGGAGCCAGTGCAGCTTAAAAATTAATGGACTTTAGTCCTGTTCATTCATTTTAAAGGGCTTATTCTAAGTAAAACTTAGATTGGTAAAACCACCCTTAGATTAGAAAAAATAAGAATGAAGGGAAATATTTCTGTTGCAACAGAAAATATGGAAAATAATTGTTTTGCCTTGCTACTGAAGCCAGTGCTTTTTTCTGGGGGTACTCAAGGGTGCATAGTACCAGCACCTTTTTTCCAGATGTTGTGGCACTTACAGTAACAACTTCATGGTAAGCACCTTTTTTTTCTTAAAGAAAGCACTGACTGAAGCTGTCCCGAGAACCCTATTGGACATTAAAGTGGGATCTAAATGGAATTTCAGTGTCCCATTTCCACTTTTGGACTATTTAAATCGCAAACCATCCACCAGTGAAAACACCAATACATAAATAAATGGAATAGTTATTACCAAAAAAAGCACATGCCACAGATTCAAATAAATACAAAAGTTAAAATTAAATGCAAAATTGATTCTCAAAACTTACTGAATTTGCAGGACCCACTTCAGCAGTCTGAATGGTACCAGCAAAGTTAACTGTTGCACTGGTGTTCCCCATATTTATTATTTTGATTTGGGACTGGCCTGCAGCAGGAAAATCTGGAATAGTTTTCTGTAGAGGAAGAAAAATGTGTAAAAAGAAAAGGGTCACCTTTTTTAAAAAGCACCTCTTTCTTTCCCAGGGCAAAACCATACATTAAAAGAAACACCTAAAGTTCCCAAATCTTTTGTTTTTCATAAAATACTAATATGGAAGCAAAGTCATTTGCTTAAACCTTCCCACTGCTACTGATTTTCTCCGGCAAATCCCCAGGCCTTTAAAATAGGTGTTTCCCCTCCCCCCTCTCTCAGCTGGGCTCCAAAGGCAAATTAGTCCATTTCAGGGTAAGTTGCATAACTGAGGAGGAAACTTGCATGGAAGTATAATGAGTGGGAGAAAGGAAACACTAACTCACCCTACATTTCTCAAATTCTGCCCTGCAAGTGTGACTCTACCCATATGGCCAATATTTAGGTAAAGGTAAAGGGACCCCTGACCATTAGGTCCAGCCGTGACCGACTCTGGGGTTGCGGCGCTCATCTCACTTTACTGGCCAAGGGAGCCGGCATACAGCTTCCAGGTCATGTGGCCAGCATGACTAAACCGCTTCTGGCTGTTAAGTTGTGGGTGAACATATCAGTCGACACAGCGATTCTTCCAAAGCAGCTCTTTATTTGTAAGCTGGAACTGAACTGAAGGGCTCAGACAGCCTGCTTATATAGAGCTCCACTACCTTGTTACTGTAACAACTTTCTAAAACTATCCAATCACTGAACGTCACTTTCGATCCTTCATTTGCATACAAACTATCCAATCACTGAACGTCACTTTCGATCCTTCATTTGCATAACTATCTACAGTATCCCCCTGCTGGCCCAGGGTGATAACTTCAGTACATAACACCGGCGAACCAGAGCAGCGCACGGAAACGCCGTTTACCTTCCCGCCGGAGCAGTACCTATTTATCTACTTGCACTTTGATGTGCTTTCGAACTGCTAGGTTGGCAGGAGCAGGGACCGAGCAATGGGAGCTCAAAAGCGGCTTAGTCACGCTGGCCACATGATCCGGAAGCTGTACACCGGCTCCCTCGGCCAATAAAGCGAGATGAGCGCCCAGTGGCATAGCGTGGGTTGTCAGCACCCGGGGCAAGGCAAGTAATTTGCGCCCCCTAACCCGTGGATTTGCGCCCCCTAACCCTAACCCCCGGATGTTGCGCCCGGTGCGGCCGGCCCCCGCTGCACCCCCCACACTACGCCACTGTGAGCGCCGCAACCCCAGAGACAGCCACGACTGGACCTAATGGTCAGGGGTCCGTTTACCCTTTACCTTACTGGTGCTGTAACTGGAGACCATCTGAATGCAAAGTATGTCCTCTGCTACTGAATTGTGGCCTTCCCTTCTCAGATGAATTTTGACCCTATTCAACTCCATGTTCTCCAAAGTGGTCTCTTGTTTTCCCCATAAATATAATTCACCCTATCTTTTCAGCATTCCCTCATATATGAATTCGCTAAGAAGGATGTTGGGGGGGGGGGGGAGCATGTTAAATATTTTCAAATTTTCATTGTACGCTTTATTTGCAGGATCTGTTTGTCTGATTTGTATAAACAATTTTTAATACTTCAAAATCAAACCTCTGTTCTTTGCCTTAGTGGTAAAAATGAAGACAAAAAGCTAATTGGTTAGGCCTTGCTAGATTTTTTTTCCACTTACGTCTATCTGTACCTGCACCACAGCAGCAACGACAAATGCCAAAGCCGCCAACAACATGCCAACTGTCATCTTCCTCAGAGGGCTGGTGAAGAAAGATGGAGAAAGCAGATTTTCAGAAGCATACTTGGCTTGGAACAATGACAGGGGACTCTCTGAAACTCTCCAGATATTTATTGGACTAGAACTCCCATCATCCCTGCTCATCATCCCTGGCCGTGCTGGATGATGCTGATGGGAACTGCTGCCCAATAACATCTCAACAGCCACAGGTTCCCTGCCACACTTTGAAATTTAAACCCACTGCTGCTTACAAGTCTTTGAAAATGATTAAAATTGCCCCTTTGCACATTTTAAACTATCCCTGTGAGCATCTTAGAAATATTCTCCAGTAGTCCATGGAAAAATTACTTGCAAAGATGGAACTTATTAAATATCCCCATGGCTTTTAGGGTCTCTATAACACTAATTACTAGCCTAAATTGTCCAGAAAGCCACATTGTTTATAGCTTTTTCACTACATTATTTATAGCACTTAAGGAAGATGGCAGGCTCAAAGCTCATTCCGGCCACTTTCAGACATCACAAAATCTTCCCTTGGCATATGAAGCAATAGTCCATAGAATAAGTGCTCTAGTTTTAGTTATCGATGCTCAGCAATAAAGCCACATTTTTTTCCATTTGCCTGAGGGTAAGACCAAAATTCATCTGAAGATAATTTTCAGAAATTTTTTCGCTGTGCGGTTCTGCCTAAACTTTGGAGAGCAATTGTCATATTAAAAATGTTTTTAAATACCAACCCCACCTAGTCTGTATGTTTTCCCCACTGCCGCCCAACTTGCTGAATTTCACCACATTCACTTACGTGAAATTAATGTGACATTTCTTAATTAGAGGATAAACAACAGCATCTACAACTGGGACCATTATAACAATGAGGATTGGGTTTACAGTCTGTTGAGAGGAAAGGGGAAAAAACACGAGAAAGTTAATAACTTTCAAACAGCTTATATAAAGGTCGCTTGAAATAGCTGAAAACATAAATATAAAAGCTTACAGCACCTGCATCTGGTCTGGCTGAATCTGAATAGGGCCCTGGAGAAAAAGAGAAAGATGTATATCTTAGTTTTAAGGTACTTGTAAGTTGAAACTTTAAATATCCTTGTCCAATCTAGCCAAGAGTATACATGCATGTACAGCTGGATCAGACCAAATTCTGTCTATTATTATTATTATTATTATTATTATTATTATTATTATTATTATCCAAACATACAATCTAAGATCTGCCCAGAGCTCAAGCAGGTGTGAAAGTTTAAGAAACAACTTACAAAATCTCCATCCATTGTTGTGGCCTGCAATGTCCATCGTGATCCCTTTGAAAGAAAACATTAGAAATTTCTTTTAAAAAGCAATTGTCACTAAATATCCTCAGGGTACAGTAAGTGTCTGCAGAATATCAAAAGTATTTGCTGTACTAGGACACCTTGTGTCCATGTTGTAAAGAACTATGGGTAAGAAACCGAATAAGTAATTTTATCAACAATGCCAAAAGGCAAGAACAACTAATTTTTAGAAGCTTTTGCCAGCCTATAGGCATACCGAAAATAAAAATAGCACTCAGCAAGTAACTTCTAAGTGGACAATCATAGGTGAAAAATCTGCTGTGCCTTCTCTCACACATAATCACGTATGTTACATCAGTGGACACATAATTAATTAATTTTTTTACAAGCAAGATTGTTCTGCCGGCTAAAACACCTACCAATAATAATGAAAAGTATTATAACAAAAATATTGAAAAAAATAAACAGTGCATATCCAACGATACGTCATGACTTAGATGGGGTGGGGATAGGAGCGTTTTAAACACCTGAATAAATTGTTAACAACTTTCTTTTCAAAGTTACCTGCTGATCAAAAAGTGCCCAAAACATGGGAAGAGGAATATACAGGAACAGCACTCTTAAAACCATCTTTGTCTGGGCAATAAGTCGTTTCTATAACAAAGGAGTGAAACAAATCATAATAATAATTAAATACGAACTTTTTAAGAATGAGGTTTACAATGAGATTAGAGAAGGTAACAGCACCCTTCAGAAATACCAGCGACCAACTCAAAGGCTAGGAAAGGAAGTTGTGGAAGCTGGATTTATTAATAGTCCATCTGGAGAATGACCCATCCCCTTATCACAAAGCGACCATCCTGTAACTCTTGATGATCAAAATTATTGGAATACGTAGAAAGATAATCCCAGGCTTAAAATTATGTCAGAGGGTAGAGTCTCAGCCTAGGCAGAGCCCAAATGTGCCAGAACAATAAGGCTGATGAGATAACACAACTGAGATACAGAATATAAGAAGCACATTTCCAATGGTGGCCAATTTGGACCACACAAAATCTAGGCTGCACAAGGAGGAGACAACTGGTTCTGTTTCAGAAACAATGCAGTATCTTTATCTGCCAAAGACTGGATCCGTAAATAAACACCTGATCTCCATTGCAGATTAGGCACAACTGTGTCAATTGCATTTATTGATTCTGATCTTCTGCTTCCCTTAGATCAGCTTAGTGACTTACTGGACATAGAGAGCTGCCTTACACTGTTTAAGGTCTTAAGTGATGCTTACGCACAGAGCCCTCTTTCTTTTAATTTGACACTAGTTCAAGCATTTATTTAAAGCTCTGAACTCTGTGGATTCAGATCTTATTTGATGGCTGTTGCCTTTCCAATCAGCTGTAAATCCCCGTGTGATCTACTGGACTTGGAAGCGACAGGCAGAGAGATTTCACAAAGGGTTCAAGAGGCCAGAAGTCATGGAATCTCCTTAAACTTTGCATTGTTAAGTATAAGGCAAATATGTCATATAAGGGGCCAGGTTTTTAAGCTCTCTGAACAGACAACTAGCACAACTTACATCATACTTCTCGCTAGCCCAGTCCAACCAGTGCTCCCTCTTGGGGTATTGCTTGCTGCGATGTCTAAATCTGTTTCCAATAGAAAACTGCAAAGAGACCGTTTACAACTGGTTAAACAATGTTGTTGTTTCCCCCCCAAATTATTTTCACAAATTCTTGTGGAAAGGAAACTGCTTCCCAGCAGACCGAAATGCAAAATGAAACAAAGACAGAAACACTGCCAAGAGGATACGGCAACTGTCATCACTGCCCACCTCCCCCTCCTTCAAAGGGTTTACTGTACACTGTCTGAGCTATTTTAGTAGCTTTATTAATAAAGTTGTTGCATTTTAAATGCAAATGTATTATTTTGTACTTCACAGAGTTATATCAGCAGAGACCTCAAAACCTCTGTTTTCTGTACTATATATATGTCTAGACGTAGGTGCTATTGGCAGCTGTTTGCTTTTTAAAGATCGCTTTTCCACAATGTTTCAGACAATCTAGATCAGGGTTTCTGAATCTTGGGTCTCCAGCTGTTTTTGGACTACAACTCCCATCATCCCTAGTTAGCAGGACCAGTGGTAAGGATGATGGGAATTGCAGTCCGAAAACAGCTGGAGAGTTTCCCACGTTTGGGAAACCCTGATCTAGATGTTCCTGACAATTCCAGAGTGGAATTTAGGAAGAACCTAGAAGAGTAATTCAAACTAAAACTTGGCTCCTATGGTAAAGGCATTAATCTCTGTTAATCTATCTTCTGTCTGTCTATCTATCTAGAATTATTGTAGGGACTTATAATGTAATCCTAATGTTTGTGCACAACATATTTTTAAAGGAAATTGTTTTCCTCAAATAATTCTGGGCCCTGTATTTCACCCCTCACAGTTACAGTTCTCAGCAAACAAATTACAGTGCCTAGAATCCTTCGAGGGGAGAAATGTGCCTCAAAGGTGCTTTAAAAGTATAGTGAGTACACAGCATTTGAGTGGCATGACCACTCTACAAGCGCATTAACTTCAGTTTTAAACTGAAGTTAGTGTAACAAACTATTCTCTCTCTAGGATCAAACTCGGGGGGGGGGGAGGAAATGAAATAAAAAAAATCAATTATTAGAGACTTAATTTTGTGACACTTAACAGTTCTCCTTGAAAATGCTAGCCATGAATTATATATTGCTTACCGTAATACATTTAGCAACTCGGACCATTACGTTGCCTTGAGGTTGAACTTTTTTGTACATTGTGCTTCCAACTATGAACACAACTGCAGAGAAAAATAAAGAACACAAAGATTTGCAAACAATTTGAACTCATCTTCCTTTTAATAATTGTGACCGAATGTTGATGGTTACAGGAGAGGGAAGAGCCCTTTATTTTCTGTGATCTTAGGGAAAGTTTCCCAGGTGAAAACAATGTATTGAGGAAATAAAACAATAACTTATATTCCTGTGCAAATTACAATACAGTCATACCTCGGGTTGAACATGCTTCATGTTGAGCGCGTTCGAGTTGCGCTCCGCGGCAACCCAGAAGTAACGGAGCACGTTACTTCTGAGTTTCGCCACTCACGCATGCGCAGACGCTCAAAATGGCGTCACGTGCATGCACAGAAGCGGCGAAAAGCAATGCGCGTGTGCGCAGACGTGCCGTTGCTAGTTATGTTTGCTTCTGGATGCGAATGGGGCTCCGGAACGGATCCCGTTCACATCCCGAGGTACCACTGTAGAGGGAAAGATATGTAACAATGTTTTGACTGTAACAGTTCAACAGGAACAAATTCTCAAGTGCCAAAAGGCAGTCTGGTAAATCAAATTTTCATAATGGCTGATGAAGTCACTTTAAGATCTAGTACAGAAATCACAGCGTTCAGAGTTTAATACTTTCACAACTTAGCTCAGGTAGGAGCTGTGGCAAAGGAGTTCCTCCTCATTGACATTTAACTCATTTCTCCACCAAAAGCTGTACACAGGATGACACTGTAACTGCCCGTAACCATCAGCAAGAGATACCATTGCAAAATACAGAGGTTTAGGTCTCTACTGGCAGCATGAAGCATCAGGCCTCGTGACTAGTATCTGGATTCAGTGGAGGTTGGTTCATTAGAGCGAATAGGACCACTAACCTCAACCTGCCTTCTTACAACTAGTCTAAGGGGTGGCACTGCTTCCAGCTCCGTGTGGCCCTTGCAGAATTAAGCAGAGATAAGGATGCAGACAAAACTGTAATTAGTTGCCTCTGCTTCTTGTTGGCTGTAGCGCCACCTACTGTTGGTCTCCCCACCTTGTACCCAACCAATACCAATAGGCACCAACCACCACTACCTGGGTTGCTGAAGTGAAGAGAGAATGTGTGCCCCTGAGGACGTAGGACTAGCCACACACCCTTCTAACACCCTTTCCCCCCTCCAAATAAAGTCCTATCCTTGTCATCCTTCCACTTTCTTTACAGCTGTTTTTGTTTGCTAACTCTTTCCCCATCTCCTCCCAGTTCAACATAGCATGATATTCCTTCCCAACGACACACGTTTCATTTTTAGCCACCCCAGTTCTTATCTCCTCTCTCCCACCCACTCCTTCGTCAACACCACATTCCTCCTACTAAGTCTGACAGCTTCCCAAGCCTTAATTTAAGAACAGCAGATTCCTGGCGTGCTGCTCCAGAACCTAGTGTAATGTCACTAAAAGTCACAAAAAGTTTACAGGCTACTGAGCACTGCCTCACTGGAGGAACAGCCCTCATATTACAGACTAAGGCTGCAATCTGATGAGGAAGACCTACGCAGATGGGAAGATGAGGGGGTTGCTAATCCTTTCTGTTGAGAAAGTGCTCCAGTTGCTTTTACTTTAGCTGTGGAAAAGATGTGGGAGCCTACCAACTTCAGAGCTGGGTCTAAAATAAGGCTTGCATGGATGCAGAAAACTTGCATTTCCATAGGTTATATACAGCTGATCCAGATAGGATGAAACAAGGAAGTGGGTACCAGAAATCCTATGGATTCTATCCAACTAAGTTCTGCTCAGAATAAACCCACTGGAATGGACATAAGCCATGTCCATCAAATTCAGTGGGTCTACTCTGAGTAAATCTGATCTGATGATCAACAGAGAGATTGCATCCCATTTCTGATATTTCTATTTTAATAGAGCTACTACATTTTTTCTTTTCTTTCTTTCTTTAAAAAAAGCCCTCTTTTTCAAAATTGCAGTGCAATTATATTCCTGTCATTGTCCATCCTACCCTTGCCGGCCTGCAGGTAAAAAACGTTAAAAATCAATGAAGAAAGAGCACAATTGCTCCCTCTGGAACCCAGACTGCAACAAAATTCAGCAAATGAGAGTTAAAGCAAATACGACAGGTAAGTGGAAAACGAAAAAGCATTTGACTTACACAGTGCAACAGCCATTAGTATAGCAGGAACGCCGAATGCGAGAGGGTAACATTTTTGTCTGACGTGAATTCCACATTCCACCCCTAAATCGAATAAATAAGCAGTATATATTATCATGACTCTTTCCTTGAGCAGAAGCCTGTGTAGGCTACATTTTACCCATCTACCTCTGTCTATTTATTTGTTTGTTTGTTTTCTCACACATATTCAGCGTAACCACTATAGATATTTCTCAGGAGGAGTCTCATTTCAGATTTGTATGGGAGAGAGTAGAGATTCTCAGTTAGGTATTGGAAGCATGCTCTTCCATATATTCAGGATTACATTGAGGGGGAAAGCCCTGTATTTTATGAACATTTGGTACAATGACTTTATGTTTACAAAACCATAATGTTGATACTATTAACACAGGCAAGTTATCCTCTTTTTTCCCAGCCAAAATATTTGTACCTCTGCCATGCATAGGCCCTTTAAAATGTTGCTAATGATGGTCTCCTTACTACCCAGAGCCGGTGGCTTGCATCCAACAGGACCCTGCAGAAGTGGAACGAGATCTTCACCCGACAAAAGAGGTGTGTCTCCATTTTATGCCTCACAAACCTCCATGCTGCACCACACACTTGCTAGGCAGTCCCTTCACCCTCCAAAAATGTCTTTTTGGGTGGTGGGGTGGAGATAAGGAATTGTAGAAAGGAAGCAGCAGTGGAATTCTGTTCGTGCAGCTCAGTGAATGGGCCAGAGGCAGGGATGCTTCTAAGGAATAATTCTACCAATAACACAATGGCCTAAGTCCTGCTGTGTCATCACTAAATGGCACCACTGAAACTTCTGTGTACACTTTTGCCCAGTCTCCTTGCCATCATTTCTTAAGGCTGCTCACAGACAACCTGTTCACTGCACAAAGTTTCTAGGGAGGTTAGACGACACGGGCTATTTATTGGGAATTCACCTTGATTTGTTTTTGGGGGAGGTTAGACGACATTGTGTCAAGCAAGTTATCTCACGTTTTCCAGTGCCATCACTTTCCTTATCGCTAAAAGTCTAAATTTGTTGGGAACTTTATACTTGCACAACCTGAATTTGGTAGTATGTGATTGAATCCCATCTGAAAATACCATATTTATGCGAATCTAATCTAGCCATCGAATCTAATGCGCACCTCAGTTTTCAAAACCTTGAAACCCAAAAAGTATTATCTGGCGAATGTAAAGGTGCCATCAAATCCAATGCCCCCCCCCCCTAATTTTCATGACGTAATTTGGCCAAAAAAAGGTGTACATTACATTCAAGTAATTACAGCAGTAGCAGTCTGGACACACCCTTAGAACCTTGACCATTATGTTGGTTGGTTAATATTCTCTCTCACACACACACATTAGAAAAGCAATTTTTACCTCTAAGAATTGGTGTGATTATAGTAGAAAGAAGGCTTCCAGCATTAATGGACAGATAGAATATAGAGAAGAACCTATTTCTTTGTTTTTCCTGAAATACAAAGGAGAACATTAGTGTAAAATATCTTTTTGGAAGCCTATTTTTTGAAAAGCACAAAGTGCAAAGTAATTGCTAATTCAGCTAATGGTCAGAGAATAATGACCAAGCGCTTGATTGTGTGGGGTTTAGTTTTTACAGTATATGCTCATATATGCTGGCGTCTGTCTGTCTCAGGAGACAAATGTCCATCTGTACATGTGTGTGTTTGTGTCTCGTGTGTGTGTGTGTGTGTGTGTGTGTATGTATACACACATACATACATCCACGCTTACATGCAGGGCTGCTATAAATAAAACATGCTTTTGCAAAACCACCATGATAGATTTTTAGAAGCAAATTCTGCATTTCATTACAGTGTTGTGACTGTTATTATTATTTGGACAGGACAGGGTTAATGGAGCCGTAATGACTACAAACTGATACTCATAATAGCCTTTGGTAGAACTGCCCACGTCTTATGTTAGGGAAATTACAGGGAACTAGGTTAGGAAATGGTTGAAGAACATTTATCATCTTCATTCCTTCTCCTCCTGCACAGCAATACTCCAGTGAGATGGAGAGCACAAGGTAGATGTAAATGGAAAAAAACAGTAGAAACATTTTCAGATATGAGTTTTAGATGAAACAATGAAAAGGCAAGCTCTGGAAAGTGCCTTTGCGAGAGCTGCCTGTCTCTGGAGATCTGATGTGGATCAACCAGTATGTTTGTAAATAAATTACAAAATGCCAACAAGCTTTTAGTGACCTTACTCCAAATAAAAATAAAGCCCAATTAAGTGCCTCGCCTCTGGAACTTCTTACCTGATGATCCTCAAACTGGTCTCCACCAAAGGCTGCTACACAAGGCTTGATTCCTCCAGTTCCAAAAGCAATAAGGATCAAACCAACCATAGAGAAAGCACTGCAATAGCAGAAATAGATTAATAGTTGTTGTTTTACCCTTCACCATAAGGTCCCTGAGTATGCTACCACTATTTTAAGTATACAAATATGCTCACAGCAAAGAATGCTCTTTTAAGAAACTGGGTTGTATGCTGGCAGGCAATCCAAATGCAAAGCAATCACATGTAACAGAAGTAAATGTGAACATGCTGAGCTTCTCCATAAGTATACAGATATATAGGGTGGAGAGACAATAGATCTGGGGCCTAGCACAGAAGACTCCATGCCTGAGCTCCTTGAATCACGACCTAATAATGTCGCTGTCCCATATTGTTCTCTGGTTTGCTGTTGCTGATTCGCTGAATGCACAAGTTTTTCCTCCTTTTGTGTGTCTCTACTCTGACAAGAGAACTTCTGCTGACCTATGGTGCCTCAAGGGTCAAAAGTTAAAGTTAGTTTTCAACTGGATCTCCATGTTGTGGATCAGGCAATAAGTTTTCAGGCATATGCAATTATTTTTCAAGCAGGTGACAGGATTATCTGACAGGATTGCGGAGATTACAAAAGTTCTACGCCAAAAACAACATGTCTCACGGAGTTTTCAAGGCACGAACAAAATATGATAATTGAAACACTTCCTCCAAAGGATAGCTGCAGTTTTATTGAGATAGCAGAATAAAGCTCCTTGGACTTTGCCATGTGATAGGAGTCATATGGTTATGCAAAGAAAGGAACAAAGGCTGCAACAGTTCAAATCACAGTAAACAGAGGGTTTGTGGGTACACTGAACCACTCGATTCCAATTTGCACTTACAAGGAGAGCAGAAGTAACTGCTGCAACTTACATGGGAATTGCAACGTTGTCTACATGACCATCCCCGTCTTGATCCAGCAAATCATGGATGGAGCCTACCGACAAGACCGCTTGCCCAATTGTGTACACAATCGACAAGGAAATAATGGTCCTGTTATGAAGAAAGCAGACAAAAGATGTATTTTTTAATGACACAATCCCTTTATCTTTCTTGAATATGCTGCATTTTGCTTAGACAACTAAAGCACGACAACAAAGAGGTGAGCATGTTGTTGTTGAACATGAGCACGCCATGTCCATTCAACATTTGTTTGCTGCACTACTTCCATGCTCAGTATCCTATTCTGCTCTGTATGTAATGAAAATATACCAAATATGTAAAGCACGGTGAACGATTAACTGCTCAGTCCTATCAACATCTGCTCAAAAGTAAGTCCAGTTGATTTCAATGGGGTTTAGCTCCAACTAAGGGTAATTCCACAGTTTAACGCAGGGGGTGGCCCTCCAGATGTGCTTGGACTCCAAGTCCTATCAGACCCAGTCAGCCTGTCCAATGTTCAAGGATGATGGAAGTTGTAGTGCAGCCATGTCTGGAGGGCACTAGGGTCCTGCTCCTGCTTTATGGTTTCACTAAGGAAAGCAGCAATGTAAGTGCAGCAACTGTGTTTGCTATACAAATTGTAATAATCATGCCTATGCATATACCTGGGAATCAAAATTTCTATGCACCCAGGGCAGTAGGCCTCTGTGCAAAACCCGTTTCCTGCTTTCAGATTGGATTTGCTGCATTGCAATTTTCTTCAGTTAAAAGAAAAACATCTAGGGATTTACTAAGCATACTTAGCAGAAGGTAGGAACTGTACTATCATATAGCTAGCTCAAAAAGAAAATGCAAAACACTGCATTGACTAAATTCAGGAAGAGAAACTTCTTTCCTCAGGAAAACATTTCAGGAAGATTGGAATGTGCCTTATGGTCCATCTAGCTTCGTGTTGACTTGACAACACCGACTGACATCGCCTCTCCAGGTTTTCCTAGTCCTACCTGGAGAAGCAAGGAACTGAACCTGGGACCTTCTGCATGCAATGTGTTCTACCACTGAGCTACAGCCCTTTTCCTAACCAAGGTGAGTCATCATGTTGGAAAAAGGGATAGAAAAATGTGCTGATTATTATTTGTAGGTTATTCAATGCTACAGTAATGACAGCATGACCTACAACATATTGCATCTTACGTAATTGGCGCTGTCCAATTTGTACGTGCAACAGGTATCACCCATGGCATCTACTCTCTCCCACAAAACTGGAACGCCCAGTCTAACTGAGTAGAGAGGAACTTCAAGGCATGCTCCTACTCACACAGGGTAAAACCAAGCAGGGACTGGCAACATGAGACCTGAACATTTCTTAATTGTTGTGGCCAACCTGCCTGATACTCATTATAATAGTTAACAAGCTCTTGTACACATCCTCTCTCCGATACAATTGTTTGGCAATCTACACTTCAGTTTCTATTTGTATAAGATACATAGATATAGATAGATAGATGATAGATAGCACTTTTTTTAAAAAAATAAGCTAATCCATTTTATAAGTAAAACAAAAGGATGACACATCCCAAATGCACAAAACCAAGAATGATACATGTCTGAGTTGCAAGCTGAAATGTGGAACTTATAAAAAGGTTTTACAAATACTATTAACTACTAAGTAACTAGTCTCATAAGAATTCAAAGCATACATAATTTCATTTCCATGTAGGAAAAAAACAAAACAAAGTTACAGTTTACTTTTTTAAAAAAAATACACATTGGCCTAGTTTACTTGTCATGCTAATCCAAACTATGGCTTAGCATTGGCATGCAGCCTTCAGGACTCAAGGTTTCAGCCACCTTACTGCTTCTCGGTCATTCTGTCATTGTACCAAACTAAGCCATGGTTTGGCATGTTGTCTGAATCTAGGCTTGTGGTTTAGGTGCCCTGGATAAATCATAAGCCATCAACCATAAGACCAACCCTAGTTAAAAGAACTCATAGCTAGTCTGGTTTCAGACAACACACTAAGGCTACATATACACATTCATTATTGAATCAATGGAGATGGAGCACTTGGGGTTTTTTTTCCTATGCAGTACAAATGCGAGCTAAATTCCATTGTATATTTTTGCCCATGAAAAGTGCTTCTTGAGAAACTGGTTTAATTTTGAAAATACAAGCTCATAGCAGATTGCATCTACACTGCCCCAGTGTGTCCTTTTGAAAACAGATATATGCAGCGTTGGCATATACTAAGATCACAATCCCCATGTCCTGCATCATTCACTTGGGGAACAGAGGAAAAGACATGAATAACCTAATCAAGGGGAGGGTTTTCAAACTGTGTATTGAGTAATCACATCAACCCTTGTGAATGGCAGGTTCTAGAATCGACCTACATTAATAGCAACACGTTGAGGGCAAACATGAATGATTTAAAGTTTGAGGAAAGCTACATTTTTGTGCTGGAAATTGATTACTGTGTATGCAGCCTGTTAAGCCATGGCTTCGCTCAGTGCAGCAGCAAAACATCCAGGAAAAAGTAAAAGCAGCTGCCATCTCCCCTATGGAAGCCTGCATATTTGCACATCTGCATGGCAGCTTAGAATGATGTGCCCAGGCCAATGCCTACATCTTTATAGAAGCAAAACAGACAGAAATTCAATCTCATTGTCTCCATCCCAAGGAGAGGTAGATTTGGTGGATTTCTGCCTGCCTTGCTGTTGTCATTAGCGCAATGCATCTGCCTGGAGGTTAACAGGGAGAAGCAGAAGCTCTACTTCATCTTAGTATTAGACCAAAGCTTTTGTTAGCTCCACAAAAGCTCCTTTCCCATCTTTCAGACGTGTGTGTATATGTAAAAAGGTAAAAAGGTAAAAGGACCCCTGGACAGTTAAGTCCAGTCAAAGGCGACTATAGGGTGCAGAGCTCATGTCACTTTTCAGGCTGAGGAAGCTGGCGTTTGTCTACAGCTAGCTTTCTGGGTCATGTGGCCAGCATGACTAAACTGCTTCTCGCACAATGGGACACCATGACGTAAGCCAGAGAGCACAGAAATGCTGTTTACCTTCCCACCACAGTGGTACCTATTTATCTACTTGCCCTGGCATGCTTTCAAACTGCTAGGTTGGCAGAAGCTGGGACATAACAACGGGAGCTCACCCTGTCACACAGATTCGAACTGCTGACACCGGAAAGCTGGTGGGACCCCAGCTACTCACCCCATTAATTTGCCTAGAGGCATCTATACATATAAATTAATATGTGCACATTTTATATAAACCAATGTCACAGGCCTCTGTGCCCAGAGTTCTTTTAAGTAATGCCCCTTCGAATGAAACAGCTTGACTCTCTTCACGCAATTCAGATGCGTCTTCCGCAGAATTATTCTGGTATTCTAAAATTGCACTCACTTGAACTTTCCCAGCCAGGAATCAGCTACAAGCGCTCCAAGGATAGGTGTGAGGTAGCAGAGGGCAACAAATGTGTGGTAAATGGCTGTCGCAAGATTGTCGCTCCAGTTGAGAAAATACTTGAAGTAGAGCACAAGCACAGCTATGGAAAGAAAACAAGGAGAGTAATTAGGGAAAGGAAGGAGGGAAGAAAGACTCTGTCGCTGTAGCCACAAGCATCCAGCAGAAGTAAAGGCAAAAATCACCTCGCATTCCATAGTAGGAGAATCTTTCGCAGAATTCATTGATGACTATGAAGAATATGCTGAGAGGGTAGCCAAAGCAACCGGGCTGATGGAACAGAAAATCAAAAGAAGATTAGCATCAATAATTAGGACATTCCATGGGAGAGGTGGCGACTGAAATACACAATATCACAGCGGAACAACATAACAGAAACAGATTTGGCTGGAGAGCAAACAACAACACAACCCACACCTATTTCTGCAACAAACAGAAAATACGGATTCTTTCACTCACACACTTCTTAGGCCTTGCTCCTCATATGAGTCTTTGGAGAGCAAAGTCCAAGTTTGAGTGGACCTACCTAAGTGGGCCTCCTCCAGGTGACCTTGGGTCAGCATCAGGCGGCTGAGTCCAAGAGCAGCCATGTTAATTCCCCACACTGACGATGGCAGCCCCCAGACCCAGATAATTTTCTAAAGGGGAACACAGGGGGTGGGGAGAGCGGCAGGCACCAGCCCATTGGCAGCTGCCCAGAGATGTAGGGCTGATGTCAGGCATTCTGGATAAACTAATGATTGAGGCTACAATCAAACCCATTGATTAAGTATACTAAGGCCTTTTTAAAATTATTTCAACAGGCCTGAACGTGCCCAACTCAGAGCTAGATTGTGCTAAGAGAATGTACTTTTTGCTGGAGTCTGTGGGCAAGTATTTTGCTTGTTGGAAAAATAATGCTATTCCTCCCTTGACAGACTCGGTAATTGTTTTGTGTTGGGGTTTTTTTAAAAAAAAGATCAGCTACAGAATACTAATTGATGGAAAAATATAAGACAATTTTTCTACCTATAAAATACTGTGACTGCTTTTTTAAAATTAAATATTTAAATGCCACATTGTGTAAACAACTGGAGGATCCCCTGTTTTGCCACACCCATAATTTTCATGATACTTTCTAAGGCCACGTGCCAATGTACATGTTAGGCTTTGCATGGGTAAGCCTGGGCCAGACATGAAACATCAAAGCAGTTACAAGCTTGCATCAATACAATCATGTTTCCAGAAATTCTGGTACATCAGACAATGATTGCATTGCTTAAACATTAACTGATAAGCTGAACAGGTATTGGCTGTCAGGAATTGTCAGAGCGTCCTTCCTCATCCATTAATATGAAAAACGTGTGGGCAGGGCCCAGAAAATGATGTGAAAGTGTGAGGTGCAGTTTCACCCCTGGAGCAAGGCTGGCCTAGAGGCCTAGGGAGCAGCTGGATGGGAAACAAACTACCTACACAGGCTGCTCCGAACTTCATAGGAAAAGATCGTGACATGCTCATCTAAGAAATACAGTTTAGATTTGTGGTTGCTCCTCTGTTTGTATGGTTCTAAGTAGCCTTTTCCATTCATTTCCTACCCTCCAGAGCTGGAGAAAACAAGCTTGCTCCATCTTCCATGTGACAGCCCTTGAGATGTTGGAAGATGGCTATCATATCTCCTCTCAGTCTCCTTTTTTCCAGGTTAAACATACCGAAATATACTAGGAGTCGAGAGTGGATTTCATGCTCTTTATTCAGCTCATAGTGGTGAGGAGGAATGGAAGTTCCCCCACAATATCTGCTTTATATACATTATTTACACAATGGGCTGCACGTGACTGGCTAATTCCGGGATTCTCCTGTAGGCCAATCAGGTTGTGGATTCACTTCTACCTGGAGCTGGATTGGGTGGCTCCTGCGGACCAATCATACTGCTGCATTGTTCTAGGACCAATCAGACTGCTGTATTTTGGATCCTATTCAACTCAGTACATAACACATACCCAGCTCATTCAACCTTTCCTTATTCCATTAAGGTTTTTTAAGATGTGTTCTATTGCTTCTAGGAGAGCATTGTGCTTAAATGTCAGCAGAACTGCAGATATGTGGAGCAATCACCAAGAACAGCATCTTATCTGTGCTTGCCACTCACTCTTGCAGTACTGGAGACATGAGCAAGGAGCTTTATAAATCATATTAGTAGCAATGGGAAATAATGATGGAAGCAGTTGATTAAAAAAAAAGAATCTAAGTTACTTAAGACTTTCTAGATGTGTTCTAGGCAAAATTCAAGTGTACTCGCAACACATGCACATACACAACCCACCCAAACTAAAGCTGCCAAATTGTGCAGCACAAGCACTTACCGAACGGCTTCGAGGTCCTGTATTTTTCTCTGAAATGAGACAGGGGTGAGGGGAATGGTGGAGAAAAAGCAATAAGTAGCCTGAATAAATTTAATAGTAGAATGAACACACATTATTTTAATTTACTGTTGAGGAAATTGGATTTAAGCCACATTTTTGTATAGAGACATAAGGACCAAATATGAAATTAAGGGCCTATGAAATGCATGAAGTATAATAAATGCCATCTAGCCACAGGTTCCATATGATAGGATAAAGGTAAAGGTAAAGGGACCCCTGACCATTAGGTCCAGTCGTGGCCGACTCTGGGGTCGCGGCGCTCATCGCTTTATTGGCCGAGGGAGCAGCTTCCGGGTCATGTGGCCAGCATGATTAAGCCACTTCTGGCGAACCAGAGCAGCGCATGGAAACGCCGTTTACCTTCCCGCCGGAGAGGTACCTATTTATCTACTTGCACTTTGATGTGCTTTCGAACTGCTAGGTTAGCAGGAGCAGGGACCGAGAAACGGGAGCTCACCCCGTCACAGGGATTCGAACCGCCAACCTTCTGATTGGCAAGCTCTAGGCTCTGTGGTTTAACCCACAGCGCCACCCGCATCCCATATGATAGGATAAAAAGGTGTAAAAGATTAAAAGATGTAGAGGTCTATTATAAGTAGATTCACTCATAATTCGCACATTAATCTTGTAAAATATGTGGAGCGCACAGCAGATTCATGTGTAGTATTCCTACACAGCAGAAATAGCACACACACTTTTGAATGTGATCCACCACTGATCAACTCTAAGTAATCCTCTCTATCTCTCCCTTTAGCCAACACACTGTGGCTTCCACATTTACTCACTATTATAAAGATATAGCAGGCAAGATCAAGAGCTCAAAATCTCTTTGCCTTAAAAAATGTGCAAGTATTTATGCCAAGCTCATATTCCAATATTTATTAAGAGGTATAAGCACATACATACAAAATTCTTAACCAAGACTGAATTCCCACCGTATAATTTCGTACGTAACCAAATATCGGCCTTGTGAATTTACCAGTTTGCTTGAGACTAACCCCCCTGCAACTCCACTCCAATATCTTAAATGGTGCCCAGTAGAATCTACTGGGGTTGTCAATAAAAGAAAATCCCATTTTTAAACAGGAGTTACAGAGACTGGAGAACAGATATGATTGGTCTTCCTGACCTCCTAAATGCAATGTAAGTAGTCATCATATGTGCAATGCTCTCTGCTTTCATTCCAACTGCAGTGGTCCCACCCTTCCCTATTTTCATTAAACCTTTAAATCACTGGTTTATTTTAGGTATTACAATTTTAAATAAGTGATAGTTGATCAGCGTTGTTGATGTTGTTGTTTCTGATTTTGGGCTACCTTCCCAAGTTGATGAGCCCCATCTGCCCCTCACGTCCCTTCTTGGTCTCATCTGCTTAGTCCACCGGGGGATGGGAAACAAAGGTGTTTTGACATAATAAAATTTAATTAAATTTTAAATTAAATTAAAAGAAGATGGTTGTGTGGACACACAGCACACAGATCATGATGCACTTTTCACATTTAATGTGTGATATTTAGAGTGCAATAGTCAAATCTGGTTGCCCTAAGCACTTTTTCACTTCTGGAATTTTAAAGTTAAATTTTTATTCCATTTTTATTTTTATTCCAAACTTGCCCTTCCAGGAGTGGTCTGCTCCAAGGAATGGTCTCCCCTTTTTATCCTTGCTGCTTCAGAGATATGCACAATTAATTATATAGCCTTGTACGGGACACTGTGCAGTTTCTTATCATTGCTATCTCTTGCCATGCATTGGCCCTAATCCAACTAATGGTAGCAGTTATACTTAAGTACTGCTGGAATCAAACAATGGGTTTTCATTAGTTAGCGGTGATGAATTTGCCCCTAGAATTCCAGTGTCTTAAGTACAGGTAATATGTACCTGTGACAGAATGGCTTCTTTGCTTCCTGAAAGTGAGACCCCTAAAGCAGGGTAGCAAACCTGTAGCACTCCAGAAGGCATTAGGCTCCAATACTCATTGGGGATGGTGGAAGTTATAGTCCAACATCTGAAAAGCTGTGGGTTAGCTACCCATTTCTAAAGTTTCTCAACTTCCGGCTAAGTTTGCCCATTGTAAATATCATGGGAATAAATAAATTAAAGTATATGTCCCCTCAGGCTTTTAAAAGTTTGCATGACTAATGTCAGCACTTATTGTGCTACTATGTACCCAACTTCATTATCTTGGAGATAAGACTGTAGAACAAGAAGGATTTGTACTTTAGCATCCTGATTTGTGAAATAAGCATATTTCTATCACAGCTATATTCTTGGTCATAAGAGAAAGCTATTGCAGTTATTAACATGTGGTCCAGAGTTCATAAACAACTGGCAGTACTGTTAGCTAATCTTCAGACATAACACAGAAGAAGAAGAAGAAGAAAAATACTTGGTGGGACTAAGGACCTACTCAGACTTCCACTTCAGTGCATTGTGCCCATTGGAAAAACTGTGCTATTCTGTTTCCATCTCATTTGGTCCATGATAAGGTAGTTCTGTACATCCCTTCATAGATCCGAGATCCAGCTTTTGCACGAAGTTGCAAAAACTGATGAAAACAAACAGCTGGAACACACCTGAGTGATAATGCAGAACTGATGGTGGTTAATCACTCCTGAGCATCCTATAAGGCAAATTCTGATTTTCAGATAATGGGACCTAAATGTACAATAAATGTTTCAAGCACACAATCACCTCTTCTACTTAAAACAACAAAACAAAAGTTGGTTCCTGTGTACAAAGGAAAGATCCATCACTGATTGCCAGTTTCCATCTTTACCACAGATGAACAGTTTGCCTCTGGGGTGAATGGCTTTTTCTGCACTTGCAAATGGAAGTGTCAATATTTGAACATGCACAATATGAATCAGTGCAACACTGCTGCACCGATATGGGAAATTCAGGATGGATTTAAGTATTCCTGTGCAAATGGATAGAATTAGCTACAAAGGGAATAGCAATGGCACAGAGTTCACTGTTACCAAGGTCAGAAAAAACTAATTTCTAACTTTGTTAATATTCAGACTGCCTAGTTTCTCTTTATTCCTGTTACAATTAGCAAGGAAGCTGCAGTTTCACCTAAGAATGGAGACAGACATGGGTAAAAGCAGGCATCCTCCACCCTCAGGAGATGCTGATCAGGTTTGTCATGCCTCTTCTCAGCAAGCCTTGGTGTTTGGTACCTAAAAGAGCCTGATTTAAATGTTTACTACGTTCTCCTACATTCTCTTTTAAGACTCTGATTAGATGCAGATTCATGATGTTATTGCAAAAGTTTCAACCCCCACCATGCTTTGTTTACCATCTAGTCTGATTAAGACTTCTGTAGAACTCAAAAGCTTGGATATCATGGTGTTTGGGTTGGCCTAATAAAGGTCTTCCCTTGACATGGACTTACTTGTAGTAAGTCCCTCTAAGTTCAGTGGAGCTTCCTGCCTTAAAAGTATTATTTAGATTGTAACCTTAACTCAACAGTAACATGGTCCAAATACTTCTCTCTCTGGGCACCTGTGGATACACACACACACACACACAACCATAAAGGTATACACTCTGGTTTTTAAAATGCACACTGCATCTGTTTAAAAAACATTATTAAAAAGTATTTAAAACACTAATGATATGAGTTAATAAAAAATATGTATCACAAGAACACACCTTGAGACATTTGGTTGCACTTCTAAAACCACATGCATTGTCAGAATAGGCTTCACTGGACACAACTGAGATGTCTTTTTGGAGTCAATTGAAGCCAAACTCATCCCTAGGGTTGTCAACTTGTGAGTGGGGTGAGGGAAGGGAAAGAAAGACAACCTAGGTTGCTTTGGCCTCTTTCTCAGAGTCTTGTTATGCAGAAACCATCAGGTTTACCTTTTTGCTTCATGGCTAAACATCACCACCTATTTATTACAGGAGGCCTAGCTGCTCTTAAAAGAGCAGCAACTGGAGAGCTGACAAAGCTACTTGCTCCAAAGATGAGGAATGAAACTGATTCTCCACCCCTTCCCTGTGGAAACACAGTGACTGAAACAAGCGCCACTCATTTAATCTGAGTCTGATTTGCAGCTGTTAAGGGCATAGGAGCCCTGCCAGGAAAAGGTGGTAGCAGTTGCATGCACTAATAGCTAATTATCTTAAGACCAGCACATTAGCTGGACAACAAGCTCATCAGCCCCAGTTTCTTCAGTTGGCTATTTACTTAACCCTTCTGTTTTCATGCCAGATCAGTATTTGTGTCGATCTTTTTAGAAAAGCAACTCACTTAACTGAAAGTATAAAGGAACAAGAAATAGCTCTCTCTTTAGTATCCATATGAACTTCTGAATACATGAATACCAGTGACCTAAATATGTTGATGTGACTCAACCCTTTTCTGCATTTCATTATAGGCTATTGCCTCTAAGTGCAAGAGTGAGTTTAAACTTGATGCGCCCAAGCTCTGGTGAAAACCGGGACTGCAAACCTGTCTTTGGGAGTAGCTGCCAGAGAACCATGTAAATACAAGGAAAAGGAATGTTGTGACACCTTGAAGACTGACAATAGATTATGATGACATGAGTTTAGGAATAGGAAGCTGCCTTATATCAGGGCCAGATCACTGGCCCATCTTTTTCAGTACTGCCTTAAGTGACTGATGAATGACAAGCAGTGTTGGGGGCTAAACCTTTGCATAAGAAGCCGTGGTTCTGCCTTTGAGCTTTGTGGACCAGAGTCCATTGAATCAGACTCTAATCTGGGAAAGTTGTAAACCTGTTAATCTTTTAAAGGTGCCACTTATGTGAGAGGAAGTTGCAAGACCAGGGGTTCCCAAGCTGTGGTCCACAGGCTTTCTTCAGCAACATGTCCACATTAAATATTCACATTGATATAGTTTTAAACTGCATTGTTGCTGCGTCTTCTATTTCTCAAACTGTATTTTACTGCATTACAATTCAATTTCTTTGGAATGCTAATGCAACAAAAGAAAACACTATAAGAAAAGAAAGCAGTAGTAAAAATGCAATTATAATTCAGAGAGTGTCCGGCACAGCACACTGCAATTGCTACAACAGGCGGATAAGTGATTAAGCAGTCCAAAAAAACCCTCAGCAATATTCAAGCAGTTTGGGAGCTACTGTCCTAGATTTCAGAAGCGCAAGCCACCTCTCCCACCACGTCTCCAGGCCTCTAAGAAGCACGCCTGGCTTTAGACTGCATGTGCTCTCCAAATATTGCTGGACTCCAACTCACTTCAGCTACAGCCAGCATGCTTGATGGCCGAACATGGTGGGAATTGTAGTCCAGCAACATCTGGAGGGCACCACGTTAGACTCATTGATTGTAGAGTTGGAAGGGACCCCAATGGTCATCTAGGCCAACCCCCTGCAATGCAGGAATCTTTTGCCCAACGTGGGGCTCGAAACCACAACCCTAAGATTAAGAGTCTGATGTTTTGCCGACTGAGCTGTTCTTGAGGGGGCTCCAATGCACTGTTCAGCTGCCTAGAAAGCAGAGCAGACCCTAATCGGAAGAGAACCGAGCATCAACCGAGGCCAGCAAACTCCTCTCGTTGCCCTTGGAAGCCTGCACTTGCCCGCAGACAACCTGAGCACTGGCTCACTCAGAAATGAACTTTTTTGTGGGGTGTCTCTCTTTCTCTCCCCACCCCCACCCAATATCTCCAGGGCACTTCCGTGCTGCTCCCAGGCATTTGAGAGTCCCTTCTCACGGTTTCATGTAAGACACGGGTGGTGCTGTGGGTTAAACCACAGAGCCTAGGACTTGCCGATCAGAAGGTCAGCGGTTGGAATCCCCGTGACGGGGTGAGCTCCCGTTGCTCGGTCCCTGCTCCTGCCAACCTAGCAGTTCGAAAGCACGTCAAAGTGCAAGTAGATAAATAGGTACCGCTCCGGCGGGGAGGTAAACGGCATTTTCGTGCACTGCTCTGGTTCGCCCAAAGCGGCTTAGTCATGCTGGCCACATGACCAGGAAGCTATACACCGGCTCCCTCGGCCAATAAAGCGAGATGAGCGCCGCAACCCCAGAGTCTGTCACAACTGGACCTAATGGTCAGGGGTCCCTTTTTACCTTTACCTTTACCTTTTCTCACAGTTTCAGCCAATGCGCCCACGTACCATTTCAAACATGATTCCCGCCTTCACCCCAAAGAATCTTGGGAACCGTAGTCCCCCCCCCCCGTAGGGCAGTAGTTCCCAGAAAGCTTGGCAAACTACAGTTCCCAGGGTTCTTGTTTGGGGTGGGGTGGGAGCATGGATCAGTCAGGGATACAGTTGTGGGGGGGGGGAGGCATCTTCTCCCTTTTCTTGGGGAGGGGAGAAGAGACCTGTTTCAGCGGTTCTCAACCTATGGGTCCCCAGATGGACTACAACTCCCATCATCCCTGAGCTCTGGCCTTGCTATGGGATGGGAGTTGTAGTTCAACAACATCTGGGGATCCACAGGTTGAGAAAGGCTGAACTGTGGTATGTGAGGTGGGGCTTAACTGCCCCCCCCCCAATATTTTATTCAAGTTGGAAGAGGGAGAGGGAGAGCTCAACCTGTGGGTCCCCAGATGTTGTTGGACTACAACTCCTATCATCCCTCAACTCCCATCTTCCCTGAGCTCTGGCCTTGCTACCTAGGGGCGATGGGAGTTGTAGTTCAACAACATCTGGGGACGCACAGGTTGAGAAAAGCTGTCTGAAATGGGCCTGAGTCAGAACCCGGCGCTCGTAGCTTTCCTGAGGGAAGTCTTCCCCTCAGTGCTCAAGCCTCCCCCATGGCTCGCGCCCCCCGTCCAAGAAAAAGACAACTTATTCATTCAGGGCGCGCAGGAGCGCTTGGTAACACGGGCAACCCGCATTGACAGACGGCAGTTCGGACGGTTGTGTGGAGAAGGCGATTTCAGCGGGTGCAGCTTGCAGGAGCGCACGACTCTTTCCCGCCTCTCGGCTGGCAAGGAGAGCGCCCGTCTCTTCTGCCTGGACTCTCCTTGGCTGAGGTGTTTGAGCAGAGGCTGAGCAGGCAGCGGGCGAGGATGCTGCGCTGCAGGTCGTCGCCTTCGACGGCTGCAGCCCTGACGAGTGGCTACCCTATTAGGACTCCCAGGGAAGTGGGTATATAGACGCGCGCAGACGCACACGCGCGCACGAACAGCGGGGTCAGCTCAGGGCTGCGCGCGTTTCCCGCCTGGCGCCAGCCCTTCCCACATACGTACCCATCGGGGCGCCCGCGGATGGTACTGCCGGTCCTGCTGAGGCGAGCGAGCGCGCGCTGCGGAGGGAAGGAGGACGCGGACGGGGTTTTGTTCTTTAAAGCCTCTGGCCCTGGGCCCGGCGCCAAGTCCTACCCCCCACTTACCTGGCTGGGCCAAGGAAGCTGAAGAGGTGGTAGGCGGGGAGGAAGCTGGATCATGGGCCGCCCTCGCTCCCGAGAGAGAGAGAGAGAGGGAGGGAGGAACCACTTTTCCCCATCACCACAGAGACATCGTTGACCTCGCCGACCCACTAAGTTACACAAAGAGGGAGGGAGGCTGTCAGAGAGGAAGGAAGAGGTTTGGTCCCTCTCGCAGGAGGAGAGAGGCCGCCACCTTTTCCCTTGGCCTTGACTGGCATCCTGGTATAGAAACCCAACAGGTGCCATCGCTCCCTCTCACTGCACTGCCAGGACACGACCTGTTGAATTTCCACCTGTCATGCAGAGACTCCGATGTGGGGGGGGGGGGAGAGAAGTGCTTAGCTGTAGGAGCTGAAGGGTTTTAGGAGGTGTACACAGTAAGGTGAAACAGTTTTTAACACAAAAAAACTAGAAGATGGAGAAAAGGAATATTTAAGAGGAGGTGGAGACACTGGGGAAATGTGCTTGTGCCAGGAGAGAGGAAGAGACTTAAGAAGGGGGGAGGGAAACTAAACTGAAGGATTAAAAGGTATGTACCAATAATTTTTTTTTGGGGGGGAATAATAGAAAGCCCTCCCCCCTCCCAGCTTTTGTCCTGTCTGAAGGAACATGAGCTAGAAAATGCATCGGGCAAACACAAAAGAAAAGGTAGCTGATAAGAAATGCAGATAGCAAGGAACAATGGATGTACATTTATATAATCTACTTAAGCACGTGAATTATATATTTATATGAACAGATCAATATAGTTTGATGCAACAGCATTTCTTTGCATTATTTGTATTTGTGTATGGCACTAGTTGAGTTTTCTGCTTTAACTCTAATAATAATAATAACGATAATAATAATATCAATTACTTTACCATAAGGTCTCAGGGTGGGTCTCAACAATAAAAAAACTGTTTTCAATAACAACAAATTACTACCACAAGTGTAGAGTAAGCTCTCATACACACACACACACACACACACACACACGTATGTCAATAGTAACTTACCTTGATTATTAATACATTTCTGGATTACATTTTCAGGCATTAATCCTAATACAACTGGATATACATTGGAGATGGATCCAAACATTTTCTTGTTATGGCTGAAAGAAACATTGTCTGGTTATGATGTCAAACTTTCTTGTTATGGGAAATTTGTTATAAAATTGCAATTCCGATGCCTATAGAATACATTAAAAGGAATATTGCAGAACAGGAAAACTACAGCAGAATTCTACCCAAGTTTTCTCAAATGTAAGCCCCACTATGTTCCATGGGGCTTACTCCCAAGCAAATGTGCATAGGATTGAAGATTATGGTTAAAATTATAAATAGAATGGTACCTCGGGTTAAGTACTTAATTCGTTCCGGAGGTCCGTTCTTAACCTGAAACTGTTCTTAACCTGAAGCACCACTTTAGCTAATGTGGCCTCCTGCTGCTGCTGCGCCGCCAGTGCACAATTTCTGTTCTCATCCTGAAGCAAAGTTCTTAACCCAAGGTACTATTTCTGGGTTAGCGGAGTCTGTAACATGAAGCCTATGTAACCTGAAGGGTATGTAACCCGAGGTACCACTGTACTGGGGAACTTAAGCCGCACAGAGACTTAACTTTTGAGATAAATGTGCCTAGTACTGTTAATTCACATCAGAAATGGCCACATCTGGTCTCAGATTAAAGAAACAAATGGCTGAACTGTAATAAGTAGTAAAAGTAATATTGTAAAGGTTTCCAGAGGGGGTAGCCATGGTAGTCTGCTGCAAGAAAAACAATAAAGAGCCCTGTGGCACCTTGACTTAAAAAAACAATGGCATAAGCTTTCATGGAATAGAGTCCACTTCAATGTTGTAAACTGTATTTCTTTTAATATACTACAAAGTAAAGTTCTGCTGATTGGAGGCAAGTGGTGGCAGCCCATCTTGTGTCTGCATTCTGAAGCAATTTGCTTCTGGATATATATGTGCAGATTAAGCTGCAGGTTATCTAGAAAGTGATATTTTCCTTTAAAAACATGTTTTGCTCACATTGAAATAGTCTTGGTAAGTTGTTGCAGCCAGTACAGAATCTTAACAAGCACTGCTTAATTTTTATTTTTATTTTAAGAAAGCTTCTGACTTGGTTGTGGAATACCGGAACCATAGTGTAATTCATAGAATCATAGAAATGTAGAATTGTAAGGGACCATGAAAGCAATCTAGTCCAACCCCTGCAATGCAGGAATCTTTTGCCCAGCGTGGATCTCGAACCCATTACCTTGAGATTAAGAGTCTCATGTGTTTGAAAACATGAAGGTAGCATCCACAAAAGGCACTAATATCACACATGGAACTTTTGAACTTTGCTCAATTACAGTGCAATTCTAACTATGTCTACTCTGAAGTAAGTCCTACTGAATAAATAGGTCTTACTCCCAGGTAAGTGTGATTAGAGCTTCAGTCGTACATGCCTTTCTCGTATGAGGTTTAACAACTCATCCTTAGCAATATACTTTTATTTTCTAACCCTTATTCTTAGTACACCTTTAACCATTTCTTTATGCATTAAATTTAATGTAAAACAAACCTTGTACAAAACCCAAATAGCAAGAAACCCAACTGAAGCTTCAAGTGCTGTGCTGGCATATTCCCCTGAAGGGAGCATTGTTTTCAGGCTTGCGGTGGGAGCAGGTGGGAAGTGTCCTATGTATATACACACACCACACAAAGCTATACAAACCTTGGGTCAACTTCTTGTTCTCGAATGTATTGCTTGTGTAATCATTAATCTGGAAAACATTGCTGTAACAGAAGAATATGGGTATAGATTGCTATATGTCATAATTACTGGCGACATCCCCCCCAACGCCTCCTCCCTCCTGGATTTCATCAGTGGTACTCTTAACCATGGGACGTGGGTGACGCTGTGGGTTAAACCACAGAGCCTAGGACTTGCCGATCAGAAGGTCGGCGGTTCAAATCCCTGTGACGGGGTGAGCTCCCATTGCTCAGTCCCTGCCCCTGCCAACCTAGCAGTTCGAAAGCACGTTCAAAGTGCAAGTAGATAAATAGGTACCACTCCGGCGGGAAGGTAAACAGCGTTTCCGTGAGCTGCTCTGATTCGCCAGAAGCGGCTTAATCATGCTGGCCATATGACCCAGAAGCTGTACACCAGCTCCCTCGGCCAGTAAAGCGAGTGCCACAACCCCAGAGTCGGTCATGACTGGACTGAATGGTCAGGGGTACCTTTACCTTTACCTTGCTCTTAACCATAGTCCTAAACTTTATGTATCAATGCAACTTAAACACTTTTTTAAAGCTTGTTTGCCATTCCCTATCCTAGCTCACTCCTAGCTATGTGAAGCTGCCTAAAATTTCAAGATTCCTGAACAGCAATAGAGCATTAACTAGAACCTTGAAAGAGCAAACTATCCAGGAAGAAGCAATGTGCCCTTTTTTGGACAACATGAGATTTCATATCCGCTTCATTATTCTTGTTATCTATGAATAGTAAAAGGTACACTATGTGGCTACATGAAAGACTGTGTAGGTTTCTGGTTAAATTTTCAATTCCTGCTTGATGCTGTCCTAAGGCAAACTCACTAAACAAACAAATAAACAAATTCATATATTTGCCAAAGACAGTTAACTACAGAGAAAAGTGGTGGTTGGTCCTGTTTTGAAACCAGGTATTATTAAGTATTGTTTGGAAGTACTGCCAAAATAGACATGCACAGGAAACATGAGTTGCAATAATAGCTGGATCAGACCAAAGTTTCTTCTAGCAAGCCATCATTCAAAATAGTGCTTACAGTATTTGAAGTGCTAAGTGCTCATAAACACTGCTTCAAAGTAAAGCTGTGTTCCACTGATTTTTACCTGGCACAAGTGACATCAAAGTGGAAACTGAAAAGAAACATGTTTTTAAACTATTTGAAGGAAGATAATTCTTGTACTTAGTAGCCAAACAATCTGTAAGGTAAAGGTAAAGGGATCCCTGACCATTAGGTCCAGTTGTGACCGACTGGGGTTGCGGCGCTCATCTCGCTCTATAGGCCAAGGGAGCTGGCGTTTGTCCGCAGACAGCTTCCAGGTCATGTGGCCAGCATGACTAAGCCGCTTCTGACGAACCAGAGCAGCGCATGGAAACGCCGTTTACCTTCCCGCTGGAGTGGTACCTATTTATTTACTTGCACGTTGATGTGCTTTCAAACTGCTAGGTTGTCAGGAGCAGGGACCAAGCAACAGGAGCTCACCCTGTTGCGGGGATTCGAACCACCGACCTTCTGATCGGCAAGTCCTAGGCTCTGTGTTTTTTGCCACCCTGGCTCTCTGCAAGCAGTATATTTAAAATCAGCCACTGAGCTCAGCTTGGCCCACCTATAGCATGCCCTGGCTATAGGTATTAAGATGAGGCCTGGTGTCTCTGATCCTAGAAACAGTATATAGTATCATGACTAGTAGCTACTTGTTGAGAAAAAGAAACCAAGGTCCTACATGGGAGCAAAGGGTCCTCCATTCTAATGAGAAGCTGGGTCAAAGAGATAGCGTTGGTTTAAAGGAACATGGCTAGTTATCTAATCAGGCCAGAAACAATATATAATCTTTGCATAATGTTTACAAATCCCTGGGCATGGTACTTAAAGCAGGAAACTTGGTATTTAAAGTATACAGTGGTACCTCGGGTTACATATGCTTCAGGTTACATGCACTTCAGGTTACAGACTCCGCTAACCCAGAAATATTACCTTGGGTTAAGAACTTTGCTTCAGGATGAGAACGGAAATCATGGTCCGGCGGCGCAGCGGCAGCAGGAGGCCCCATTAGCTAAAGTGGTGCTTCAGGTTAAGAGCAGACCTCCAGAATGAATTAAGTTCTTAACCCGAGGTACCACTGTATATCCAAAAGCCTCTCACTGTGAGAATACCAACTCTGAAGATACCCTTTTGTATCAACTCAACTGAATCCTTTCAACTGCAGAAAAAAAGGGGAAGCCTGTAATTGCTTTCCAAAAATATGTATGGGAAGTGGAGCTATCTGGTAGCCTGACTAAAATGCAATTTTGCACATAGGCATCTGGTTATGTATATAACATAAACTGAATTACAATTGGTAAAAGACCTCAACACAAGTTTCCTACTATCTGTTAGGTTAATAATTTATTTAGGTTAAAAACTAAAGCACAACATGCAAAATGTCCACACTTCTAGTGTCCAACTGGATCGTCTAACCTGGGTGTCCCATGTAGAATATATGAACAGCCATATAGAAGCTTACAGAAGCTAACACATCTGTAAGTTGGCTTATTCATTTTGATAAGGTTAATTTCAGTTGATGGATGTTTGTACACAAATGGGTGTTGGCTTGTTGATAAAATATATCTCCTAAATTACTGTATTGAACTTGGAACTTCATGCTAAAGACAAAACATGGTGCCAGGAGTGAAATGCACTGTGTGGAGGTACTGTGGAATGATTAGTGTTCTGCATGCTTTATCTCTGACACATGGGGCAGCAGGAATCAGAAAAGACACAGGAAGAGGTGTGAGATTAGTGGGAAAAGAGGAACCCTGAAAAGGGAAAAGTGGCTGTTTTAAACCATAATAGAAGTTTAAGTAGAGTGAGCAGGGGGTAACATTGAGTGGGGGAAAATGGCATTTAAAAACAACTTTTGGGTACATCAATAAGGGAGTTGTCAAAGTCTCTGTTGTGTTAGCTTTTTGGTGCTGCCTTCTGTGTTGTACCCATCTCAGCTTGGTGTCTCTCCATTCCAGCTTTAGTCAAACTTCTTTTGTTTAAAACTACCAATTATTTTCCTCTCAGTGTTTCTCCACTCTAAGTTTGCAATCTGGTTTGATTTTATTAATGATTACAGAGTATGGTCACCCAGCCATATCTGCTTGAGCAAATGTCTGGATATAATAGGAGACTATCTCAAGATAAATGGATGGCAGACCCTGGGTCGAAAGCAAACAAAATGGGTAAGTTAAGGCTTAAAATTACACCACATTCTTCCAGACTTGATTTCTTAAGGAACTGCAATACTGGAAATCCTTTTGGTTTCTGTACTTACAGTGGTACCTCGCAAGACGAATGCCTCGCAAGACGAAAAACTCGCAAGACAAAAGAGTTTTTTGTTTTTTGAGTTGCTTCACAAGACAAATTTCCCTATGGGCTTGCTTCGCAAGACGAAAACGTCTTGCACCTTTTTCTTAAAACCGTCAATGCATTCCTATGGGAAACCGTGCTTCGCAAGATGAAAAATTCACAAGACAAAAAAAACTCGCAGAATGAATTAATTTCGTCTTGCGAGGCACCACTGTAATTCAACCATGTGATATACTGTTATGTTGATGACGTATCTTCCTTCTGTACTGCTGCAGTTGTCCCTTCAGCGCTTTTTATTAGTTTAGATTTTTAAAACAAAAATATTTTTAAAAACCAATTATATTTGTAGAAAAGGAAAACAAATACGTGATACATAAATTGAAATATTCTGACAATAAATACAGGTGGAACCTGCAACATTTGCATTCTTTTACCATGAAAAGCTGTTGAACAGCAAGATCTTATGCATCTGTGCCCAAAATAAGAAATCACAAGTCTAAACATGATACACATATGCCCAGTGTAATGGTGTTGTGAGCTGACCTGCTTTGTTAGGAATATCATCCTCTCTTATTGGCAACTACTGACAAAGTAAGTAAGCAATCACACACAAAAAATATTGTTCCAAGCATTAAGAAATATTCAGAATAGGGGCTGAAGATGAAATAATTTTTTCTAGGTGTGGCAAATAGGGTTCTTGTTGGTTGGTTGGTTGGTTGGTTGGTTGGTTGGTTGGTTATGTATGAGGGGTAAAGTTGTTATTTTTGTTATTTTGGTTAGACGTTTTTGAGATTCTAGGATCTTTCTTGCTTTGGAAACTAGTTGCCCACATATGTAATTGTTATTGTACCTCTCTTTTTTTCTGAGCCTGTACATTTAAAATTAAAAAGATTGTTATTTTCATATTGTGAAGCCTCTTCATATTGTGGAGGCTGCCTTGAACACCCCTGGACTCTTCAGGGAAGGGGTGTTTGCAAAATGTAAAGATGATTCTCCTCTGTTAAAATGCATTTTCATAGTTTTGGGATTAGGAAATTTAAGAACAATTTTTGTATAAACAGTAAAACAGTTAGACAGATGCAGAAAATGCTACTGAAGATTAAGGATTCCCACTGATTGAATCAAATGTTGAACTGTCAGAAGATGGAAATCTTGGAATTCATGGAACAAAGCTAATTATTATTCTCTTTCCTGAAAGTATTGCACACACCACTCAATAAATTAAATTATGTTGAAACTAGTGATAAAGGATGAGTAATTCAGAAGTCTAAGAGGAAGCAGTTTGATTATGTGGAAATGCTTTCTAGCAAAAAACAAGTACAGGGGATTTCAGTAGTTTTGCAGCCAAATGACCTGAAAATTTCAGCATTGATGAAAAGGCCCCTATGAATCAAATTATGATCAATAGAGAAATGAGTCTTGTGGAGCTGTGAATGAAATGCACATACGTATCTGGTGGGAATGACGTGAATCAAAACCATTACATCACTCTTAAAGATATTATATAGGAACAATAAACTTACAAATTCCATACAAGGCTTACTATTTATGATATAAAGCAAAAAGGGCTAGTGGCTAGTTCAGTGCTAGAGTGGAAATGTAAACCACTACTATTATAGCAGAATTATTGTTATTATGATTTTTATGTGTGTAATGGCTGCTCGCCAAACACAAACAGAACTGAACAGAACAGAACTTTGCATGGAAAGGTCTCACATGAAACCCTGATATCTCCAGGTATGGCTGGAAAAGACTTCTGCTAGAAACCATGGAGACAGCTGCCTGTCATGCATGGACCAATAGTCTCAGTTGGCATAAGACAACTTCCTATGTTCACCTCAAACAATAAGTGATGTAAGGTAAACTTAGTAAACAAAGAAAAGGAAAAAACAAACTACAGGCAGACATTAAAGGTAAAGGTAAAGGTACCCCTGCCTGTTCGGGCCAGTCTTGCCAGACTCTAGGGTTGTGCGCCCATCTCACTTAAGAGGCCGGGGGCCAACGCTGTCCGAAGACACTTCCGGGTCACATGGCCAGTGTGACAAGCTGCATCTGGCGAGCCAGCGCAGCACACGGAACACCGTTTACCTTCCCGCTGGTAAGCGGTCCCTATTTATCTACTTGCACCCAAAGGTGCTTTCGAACTGCTAGGTTGGCAGGCGCTGGGACCGAACGACGGGAGCGCACCCCGCCACGGGGATTCGAACTGCCGACCTTTCGATCGGCAAGTCCTAGGCGCTGAGGCTTTAACCCACAGCGCCACCCGCGTCCCTACCAGGCAGACATTACACTATATATTTAGTACATTTTTATTTCCCTAGGAATGCAGAGAAGCTGGGCTGAGGATAAGTCTTGAAGGGATGAATAAGTAAGTAATTTGGATGTTAAATTGTTAAATTATTGAAAGCTGAAAATAAAATATGAAAAATAAAGGAATGCAGAGAAGCGCAGGACTCTCAACTCCCAACTCCTTCTCCACAGCTGAGAAGCCAAACAAAAAAAATACAGCTCTTTAGTATGGGAAGTCCTTTTGACAGATTATTGTTGCCATGCAAATTGTCTTTATTATATAAGAATTCCCCACCCGATGTTCCTTAGAACATATTAGGGTTTGAGGAAGTTCATGGCACATTTGAATATGGTGTTGAAACTGATGTTTTCAAGGTCAGGAAACCAGTGCTATATGACTGTCAAACAGGTTGTGATTAGTTGCCTAATGCCTGGTTCTTGTGACTTCTTTCCACCTTCCATGCATAAATGTAGATGCCAATATTGAATAGTGGCACAACATTAAAGGCCCATTCCATTTTGCTGGCTGAGGTGAAATGGGAAGGTGTTGCTGTCCCTCTGCTGAAGCCTCACCGGGGTCACACGACTTCGGTGGCAGGGACAGGCAGGGCAGCCATGGGGGAAGTGCCCCATAAGATCCTGCTACAGGACAGCTGATTCACTCTGTCTCATGGGCAGGCAGACCCTGATTAAAGGTGTAAGTAGTAACCACAGAGCCTAGGACTTGCCGATCAGATGGTCGGCGGTTCGAATCCCCACGATGGGGTGAGCTCCCGTTGTTTGGTCCCTGCTCCTGCCAACCTAGCAGTTCGAAAGCACGTCAAAGTGCAAGTAGATAAATAGGTACCACTCTGGCGGGAAGGTAAACAGCGTTTCCGTGCACTGCTCTGGTTCACCAGAAGCGGCTTAGTCATGCTGGCCACATGACCCGGAAGCTGTCTGCAGACAAACGCCGGCTCCCTTGGCCAATAAAGCGAGATGAGCGCCGCAACCCCAGAGTCGGTCACGACTGGACCTAATGGTCAGGGGTCCCTTTAACTTTACTAGTAAAAAAAATTGCACCCGCAGTTAAAAGTTAAAACACACAGAAGGTCCCACTGGTAAACAAAAAAGGGCACTTCATATTCGCGAGTGGTTTGGGATTCTGCAATATATGACTGGAGCTAATTGAATGGCATCCGAGAGAGAGAGAGAGAGAGAGAGAGAGAGAGAGAGAGAGAGAGAGAGAGAGTGCAGAAGGAAGGGGCAGAGCTTAGTGGAAAACCACAAAGTGTATTCTCATTGACTATCTGCTAGTCTCAGCTCTGCCCTTTACTGATGGGAGGGATGCAAGGTTGCATATACACAACAGAAATATAGGGACATTTTTCTACCAGGTAACTGATTCTTGTCTAAAGATGCAAAAGGTTTACCTTTAACTTTAGCAGACCCCACATGTTCCCCACCCATGCCTTAGGAAAACTCCAAGACTGAAATCGCAACCCTGCTCCTTTCTCCTGCCTTGACTCTTTTTCTTCTGTGTTTAACAATTTGAGATAGCCTTCTGCTCAAGGAAATGAGTTTGCTGTCTGGTAAAAGGAAACATATCCACATATTGATGAGGTAGCCATCCCACCTACTTACTCTGTTGGTGCCAAATATCAGAATTTCTGTGGAGGGTTTTTCTCTCTGAAAGAAGGGATGGTTTAGCACAGCAATCCCAACATAAACACAAAAGTATACAAATGAAAATATGGCGGCATGGAATCATAGTGAAGCTAATGTGGATGCAGTAATGTGAAAACATTAGGGAAATATTTCAGAACAACTGATAAAACGGGATGCAGAATACATCCACGTCAAATGCAGTCTTAATGCATCAGTGACGTTGCTGCAAACTCCTGCAGTAAAACAACAGATTGGATGGACCCACAATTATTTATTGGTCTAATCTTCATCATCATGGGTGTTATCCTGTTTCTATTGGAAAAATTAGATAGAAACTGAAAGAGAGATAAGAAGCATCATGATTCCAAAGTACGTTTCAAATCTTATCTTCCATAAACTTTTATTTCCAGGCCAGATTGAAAACTTCTTTTTTTAAAAAAACTATGAACTAATAGCCTTGATTTCCCACAAATAATTAGATAAATTGTGCCCCATAGTAGTTGGATGGTCTCAAGTTTTGTTTCGAATTTACACCAATATTTCAAAGTAGGAAAAGGCAACTTTTTTTTTAGTTGTTCTTATAGGGGTTTAGGATATTTTTTTAATTGATTCTTTGACATAATTTCCAAGCTAGTGGATAGAAAGAGTGCAGCTTTAACACCCTGATTATTGCTGCTGGAGTAGGTTAGAAAATAGTATACTCTATACATGCTCACCTACTGCCTTCTACCAATCATTAGAAAGCATGGCAACTGGAACACTACTATTGGTGGTGCATCCACAAATGGTAGCAAGTATAGGGCCCGGGTGGTGCTGTGGGTAAAAGCCTCAGCGCCTAGGACTTGCCGATCAAAAGGTCGGCGGTTCGAATCCCCGCGGCGGGGTGCGCTCCCGTCGCTCGGTCCCAGTGCCTGCCAACCTAGCAGTTCGAAAGCACCCCCGGGTGCAAGCAGATAAATAGGGACCGCTTACTAGCGGGAAGGTAAACAGCATTCTGTGTGCTGCGCTGGCTCGCCAGATGCAGCTTGCCACGCTGGCCACGTGACCCGGAAGTGTCTGCGGACAGCGCTGGCTCCCGGCCTCTAGAGTGAGATGAGCGCACAACCCTAGTGTCTGTCAAGACTGGCCCATACGGGCAGGGGTACCTTTACCATTACTATAGGGCCCTAAAATGGTGAGTAATGGGACTGTGTGAAACAGAGCTGAGCTTGGGTCCACTGGATACTAAGAAGCTCCAAGCAATCTGTACCAGCCTGAAACCAGCACTGGGACAAGGGGCAGGATCAGGGAAAAAATGCCCCACCCTCATCCAGATCAACACTAATGATACTGGCGATGGCAAATGCTGAGCTTAGCTGGAATTCTTGCTTCACTGCCATTGCTCTGGTAGGGATAACTGGGGATGCTGGAAGGACGGCTCCCTCTCCTTATAGGAACAACTGAAGAAGACAAATCCCTTCCTCCTCTTCATGCTTCCTAAAGGTTTAGGAATGCCCTCTCGAGTCCAGGGAGAAAGGTGATTACTTACTTACTATTTATTTATGCATTTATATTATTTGTAACCTGCTCTTCATCATTCACACAATCTCAGAGTGGGGAACAACACTGAAACATAATAAAACAATATTTCAGTTAAATACAACTTCAAGTGAAAACAGAAAACATTTATTAACAACGCAGCTAGATTTATGTATATTTATGTCCCTGCCCATGCTCCAAGGAGCTCAGGATGGCCCACAGTGCTATTTTCCCCATTTTATTTTAAAACAGTGCGAATTAGGATAAGAATGTTAGTGAGCTGCCTACAACAACATCACAGAGATTTATAGCTGGACAGGGATTCGGGCCTTGTCTCCTTGCTCCAAGTGCAACAGGTTCCCTCCCTGTTGTGTTTGTTTTGACATATCGGAATTCACTGTGAAACTTTAAACACCTCTAAACAGAATCTGCCCACAGTTATGTTGTAATCTAAATTATACCGTCCTAGTTGGAGGCAAAAGGCTTGACCTCAACTCTGATTTGAGGAGGAGGAGGAGGAGGAGGAGGAGGAGGAGGAGGAGGAGGAGGAGGAGGAAGGCATACAAAAATATACCAAACATAGATAAGTGCTACCTGGTGGTGTCAATTCTGTCTTGGATTTCTCTCTAGTCTTCTGGCGGTTCCTGTGTGCAACTGTGACTGGTAGATTCGGACAACTTAAATTTGCTGCTTAAGGGTAAAAGGAATTAAATTTGCTGCACAACATTAGAAATGGAAGCTCAGGAGCACGTTTGGCTTCCAAGGCAAAGTTCGAAAGCCAGAACACTTACTTCCAGGTTTGCAGCGTTTGGGTTCTGAGTTGTTCGGGAACTAAGCTGTTCAAAAACTGAGGTACCACTGTACTGTGGTTTCCAGTGCTGGGTTTTTAATCTGTGCTCACATGGCTTTTCTCACATTGGATTTGGGATAGCATTTAGGTGCTTGCCACATTCTGAATATGAAGAGAACTTATGCACAAGATAATGTCTCACATTGTATCTCCTTCTAGACAAACATCACTGACACCAAATTGGGCTGGAAGTGGGTGTGGACGAGGTTCCTTGCTTCAGTAAAACATCAAAGGAATGTTGAGAGAAGCAGAGGAATGTCAAGAAGACTAAGGGAAACTCAATGGGTTTCCACTTAATGCCAGATTTTGCCTACCTTGAAATATGAGGCAAATTCAGAGATGTCTATTTGGGTACAATATCTGCAAAATTCTAAGGGGTGGTGCAAGGATTTTAATTAGAGTTTCACACATCCCTAACTACGGAAGATGGAAGCACAACTAATGTGAGTCACCTCTGTTAAATTCAGGCAAAGGTTATAAAGATATTGGCCAAACCCAAGTGATTGTGTTACCTACATTCCAAACATAGACCTTATGAAGGTATAATTTCTTCCCTTTAGCTGTTATGTAGCTTTAAATTCTAATGCATTTTCAGATAATCTAGGTTGAAAAAGGTTCCATACACTCCCTCTGACCCTACAGTCAGCAGAATGGGAATTATTTTGTATAGTGCATGTGTGAGCTAAGGCTGCACAGCATGCACACAGACTGTACATTTAAAACACCTGAATTCCCCCAGTCCTGGGAATTGTAGTCCTGGGGGATAAATCCCAGTTCCCAGGATTTTTTTTGGGGGGGGGGGGACAATGTGCTTTAAATGCATGGTGTGAGCACAGCCTTTGGCTCTAGGTTGAAGCCAGAGATCTGTTAGCATAGTTCTCCTTACAGAGAGCACTACTACTACTAGTAGTAGTAGTAGTAGTAGTAGTTTATTTTTTATAGCCCGCCCATCTGGCTTGATTTCCCCAGCCACTCTGGGCGGCTCCCAACAGAATATTAAACAAAATAAAACTTCAAACATTAAAAACTATCACCATCCAGATGTGGGTGGATCGCAGCTTCCACAATTTCTGACCACTGACCATGCTAACAGTGTCCAACAACATCTGGAGGCTCACAGGTTCCCCTAATGGGGATGGGGATCAGCAAGATTACCACTCTCTCCTGTGAACTGACCTGAGATCTATGGGTATAAAGAGGTATACGAGTATAAGAGTAACTGAATTAGAAATTTCTTTCTCCGTTACGCTTGTGTGACCTCAATAGATTAAAATATTGTTTCAAAGACTGCTGCTTCCAGAATGCAGTGTCATCTCAGTTGACAAGACAAACCTTCTGCCACTAGGTGGATATTTTCCAGTGCGCGAAACAACTAAGCTAGAGAAACTAAATATTAGGTGTTAACTCTCACAAAACCAGTTCTGCCAGCCTAAATGTGAAACACTTGGGAGGGTGTGTCCATTCTTAAAATGTGTCAGTGAAACTGCAAATAGTAGGCAAGATGATCAACAGTAAAATGAGGAGATTGTCACTGTCATTGTGATGGATTTTAATTGTAAGCTAAGAAGTGTGCATGCACAGAAAAGCTCATACCAATAACAAACTTAGTTGGTCTCTAAGGTGCTACTGGAAGGAATTTATTTCGTTTCGACTACGGCAGACCAACACGGCTACCTACCTGTAACCAGCTGAAATAGTGAGATATAAATTAGAAGCAACAAAACTACAAAAATCCTGGTGTAGCAAGAATTTCAAATTATATTTAGAACCAATATAATTGAAGTCAAATGATACATTCAAAGTAAAAGTATCTTCAAAAAGCACCCTAAACATCGCACAAAGACACCCCCCCATACATAGGGGTCTCTCTCTCCCTCCTGTGAACTGACCTGAGATCTATGGGTATAAAGAGATATACAAATTTTAATCATCATCATCTCTAAAATACAGTGGTACCTCGGGTTACATACGCTTCAGGTTATAGACTCTCCTAACCCAGAAATGGTACCTGAGGTTAAGAACTTTGCTTCAGGATGAGAACAGAAATTGTGCTCCGGCGGCACAGCAGCAGCAGCAGCAGCAGCAGGAGGCCCCATTAGCTAAAGTGGTGCTTCAGGTTAAGAACAGTTTCAGGTTAAGTACAGACCTCCGGAATGAATTAAGTACTTAACCCGAGGTACCACTGTATATGAAGAGGATTAGACAAGAATAGCAAATGTAGCTGAACTGCTAAATAAGAAGCAGCAGATTCCACTTCAGCATCTGCATGTGTATTGATAAGTCTTGGGTTGTATTTTATACTTTTGGAATGGGGTTATCTGCCCTTTATGCATAAAGAGCAGGATGCTGTGTTTGGGCACTGTGTGTTTGGTACACCATTCATAAAGGGTGCACATCATCATTGCGGCTTCAGCGTCAATGGCAGGGTGTGCACAGACTGCTTCCAGTGACAGAAGAAACCATCATGACTCTAGCAAGTGTTGTGCAAACACCTCTGCCGAAGGCCTTAAGAGACCTGCTTCCTGTCAGAACAGGCAATCCTGGGCTAGATGGACAAACAGGTCCTATGTATTAGCGCCACTGGTGGGTGGATGTGCTGGTTTCTAGGAACACTAGGTATCGGCCTACCCATGAACCTCCCTGAGGCGCCCATGTTGTGAGCACAGTCTATGCACGGCTAAGGTTCAAAATGCATGCAATGGTGCAAGGCTGCATGTTCAAACCCGAATCGGCAGCAACCTGAAAGGCAAGGGTTCTATTTAAATATGGGACAAAGGATAACGAGCTCTCTTCCACACTTCTCACAGGCTTGGTCTATATGCAGCAAGATAAGAGTGTAAGTTTTAATTTACAATTAAAAAACCATGTAAAAAGGTTCCTCTAAGTAAAAAAAAACCACAAGTACAATAGAGAGAAAGGTTCTAGACCCAGCCTTTTCCCTGTTGTGCTCGTTTTCTAGAGCTTGCACAAAGTCCCGTCCCCCCATTATTTCTGGGCAAGATTCAATGACTCTCCCCCAACTCCAAAACCCAAAAGTCAGCAGTATCAACCCAGCTATCTTTTTTAAATCTCTCCACTCAGATGTCTTGGCCACAAGGCCAGCTGCTGGAAATCACTGAGGAGTGGGTACCTTTTCCTCTTCTTCTGTTGCTGGGGCCCCATATTTAAATGTGTTGCAATTTGAAGTGCACACAGTCCATTCCATTTCTTCTGGACTCGGCACCACTTTCTATGGAAACGATAGAACATGCCTCAGCAGGCTCACTTTGGGGTGTAAATGAGGCTAGGGGCTACGGTAAACCATGGGAAAGGTACAACTCATCACTGATGTATCTTTGTTGCTGTTTAATAGACTGGGCATACCTTTTACATAGCTATTTAAGCCTTACAGGTATTTCAATGGTAGTCACAGTGTAGGACACAGTTGTGCAGTTATTGAAAATAGAGTTTAAATTGGGATCTGCCTCAAGGGAGGGAGATAGTACTTTACTTCCCCCCCCCCCCCAGCTATCTAGTCCTCCTAGTCTCCCTCGATTGATCATGCCCTGTGGGGACATACACTTTTTCTGCGTCTGATCCTGATTTCCTCCTGCAAGATCCAGGTGCCTTTGGGGCGGGGGGGGGGGCAGGGATGAGGCTTTGCACACGACGAGATGAACTGTAACACTAGTGGGCACTGCAGAAGAGGTTTCAGTCATTGATGAGGGATGACTGGGAGATACAACACACCCAAACAGTCTATAGGAAAGGGGTGGATCTAAATTCCTTCTCCTTTCAGTTTTGTTGCAAATGAGTTGAGGCTCTCAATATACTCAGTCAAGTATTAATTTCATGCTCTTTCTTTCAGCTCATAGGAACAGTGATTGAATCCCCCCCACCCCCAAACCTCAGGCTTTATATACATTATTTACACAATGAGTGCTGATTGGTTGATTATGTTTCCTGCTGCAGGCCAATCAGTTGTTGCATCCTAGTATCCTACCGGCCTAACAGGCTGACTAAATTCCCCCTGGGAATTGGGCTGCTCCTGCTGGCCAATCAGGTTGTTGCATTCTAGGATCCTATCTGCCTATAGTTCTAGGATCCAATAAAAATAAATATCCAATAAAGAGTTTATTCCTGTTTGCTGAGGATAAAATGTTGACGGGGACTTGGGCTTTCTCTTTCTTTTGCAAATTAAGAGCCGCCTTTGTCCTGTGAATCAAGGGCAGCCCAGATAGCAGAATTTCATTTGTCCCCTTAGCAAAGGAGGGAAGTATGGAAGCATTTTGCTCAAACTCAGCTATTTCAGATCAAGGCAACAGGAGAGGTGTGGTGCTCTGTCAGTCAATACAAATTTTCATACTTATTTTTTCCCCTACTGCACAGTGTATCTTGAAGTCAGGAGAACTTGCCAAAGCAATGCAGAGTAATCTCTCAAGATGAGCTGGGGTGGGGGCTTCTTGAGGAGAGGAATTCAAACCTAGAGGCTCTGCACAGTAGCCACATATGATTCACATCCTGAAACAGACAGTGGGATTGCAGTTCCTCAGTAACCTCACTTTCACTTCACTCTCCTCCCTCAGAGGCAAAGCCTCCTTCAACAGAGCAATTAAGTGGGGAGTCAACTGCAAACCTGTTCTTTTTGGCTATAAATTGGAGAAGCTGCCTCAGGAAGCCCCTTAAGTCGTCCGCATCCGAAGATGAAGGAGAGCAAAAAAGCTGGGAGGGATCCTGTGAATCTAAACCATCCCTCTCCTGAGCTGGGAGAAATGAAGAAGCATCTGGGGAAGAGGAAGTCCACATGTGGGCAAGGAAGGGTTGGGAAGATCTTCACCTCTCCTGTAACAATTGTCTTTTTCTTGATTCAAACTCCGTTTGTCTGGCCTGTCTCCCGCTGGCATGATGCCACTGCCTCCAAGCCTTGATCCTCCTCCTCCTCCTTTGCCCCAAGAGGCTTCCCAGGGCAGTGAGGGTCATGGCTAACTGGGCCTGTTGGACCTCTTGTCATGGAAAGAAGCTTATGGCCAGAAGGCCGGGAAGACAAAAGATTACCAAGCTCAGTACAGTGGTACCTCGGGTTAAGTACTTAATTTGTTCCGGAGGTCCGTTCTTAACCTGAAACTGTTCTTAACCTGAAGTACCACTTTAGCTAATGGGGCCTCCTGCTGCTGCCAGAGCACAATTTCTGTTCTTAACCTGAGGTACTATTTCTGGGTTAGCGGATTCTGTAACCTGAAGCATATGTAACCTGAAGCATAGGTAACCCGAGGTACCACTGTATCTCAGGAGGAAGGAACAGAGCTCAGAATACCATGAGGAGACAGAGCTCAGAAGGTCATGAGGAGACTCACCGGATCAACAAACCCTGAGGCCACAAACTGGGAGAAATGGAGCTCCAGAGCGACTGGGGACGAGGCCTCAGTCCAAGCTAAGGAGCTTCAAAGGTTGCCTTGCCAAATACTCCTTCCTCTCTTTCCGACCCAAAAGAGCAGGCAAAAAAACCCCATCCACCAGCAAACAAAGCAAGGGGGTGTGCATGTGTGCGCATTGGAACAAAAAAAGGCGGGAAAACAGAACACAGAGGGAATCTGAGGTAAATAATTTTTGTCTTCCTTCCTTCCTTTTTTCCCCCTAGTAAAGGAAAGGAGATTAAGGGCAACTGATATCAGCGGAGCCAAGAAGAGATTTGGAGAAGGCAAATAAATAAAAGATAGCGAAGAAAAGTGAGTAAACTTGACAGAAAAAACAGAAGTGATCTGCTCATTGCAGGCAGGAGCAGAAAAGTGATGGGGAGCCCTGAAGAATTTTGCTCCTGCCTTGTCATCCTAAGACCAACCTCATAGCCCAGTGACACCCTCCATAAATTGATTTAATACACAGTATTCCTTTACAGCAGCAAAATAAAATGATCCAACCACACTCTACATAAATTAATTCCTTTTTAATATAGATGAAGTACATAATGTTTAATTACAGCAGGCCAGTGATTCCAGTTAAATAAAATTAAAACCCTTTATCTTTCTCAAATATAAAATTACTAATTCATGTCTTAAAACAATATAGCAAAAGCTTTAAATTACATCACCATTTAGCCACAGTAGTTTATCACCACTTATATACTCCATCACTTTGGCAAAAATTATGTATTCTTTTTAAAAACAGTGCATAACGTTATAGAAACTGTATACAACCTCATATTGCACTTACTGTATTTATATACAATAACTGTAAAAGAAAATAGAGCATTTACTTGGAATGAACATGAATTTATCACAATTGTAGAAGGATGAAAGCTGGTATGAATATTAAAAATGTTTAGAAATGCATTTTATTTATGTACAGGGTTTATGAGTTGTATTAACAAATATGTACATGTCTTGCTTAATATATAGTTAGTTAGTAACATATGGTAGGTAACCTTTGGTTGGATGCAACTGCTTGATCAATTTTAAGCTCATGTGCTCTCCAAAATGCCAACAAGGTATAAAATGGTGCACAACTGTTATAGTCAACAGTACAAAAAACTACTTCTACCTACATTAACCCCTCAAATTAGTGCCTATTAAGTCTAATAGTGTTTGTACTTTATATCAGTTTGTATGTGCATATATCAAAGAACACTTTTATGGTTTATGTCTGCAAACTTACATTCCATAACACTTGCCTATAATGTGCCATTTATTTTAGAATACCATTATCAGAGCAGAAGAACCAGTTAAGTTCCCCAGAACAATTCTGTGTTGGGTGTTGTAATATTGCCAGCAGAATATAAAAAATATGTGCACCATCAGTATATGTTTTAGAAATCTACCTCTTACTATTTCCTTATCCCTGACTGACCCAGAGATTTAAGCATGCTCAATTGTTAGTATCTTCACAGTCCTCTTTCAGATTTGGATTTCATCCTGAGTTTGCAAATGTTCAAAGATCCACTTGTGTTCCAAGGTAAGCAGCGCTTTCCGTCACAAAATTATTATGCCACTGAAGAAGAGCTGGGCATCCCATGAACTGTTGTGCTTGTTGGTGTCCCACTAATGGCATTGAAAATGTGTAGCGAGTTGGGCATTACACTGGCTTTTTCTTCCATAGCGGTAATCTTAAAGAGAGAAAAACACATGCCTTAGACATGGCTGAGGGAGGAGAAGGTTTTCAAAAGAGTGGGGTAACCATGGGCTTGTCCTCTGGCTTCTAGCTAAAATGTGAATGGGGACCTAACTTCAGATACAGCAAGTAGGGGGGACACATTTTAGTATGCAACTCTGCCTAGCACATAGATCCTTGCAAAGCATATTTTCTCTAATATAATGCAGTTTTGTATATTATTTTCACCAAATAAGCATTTTTCTGCTTGGCAGGAGAACTGCATTACAAAATTGGGAAGCCTGCGAATTTCCAAGGATGGCTGTTTTCTGGTTTGCATACTGTTTCAAAAAGTGGGAATTAGGTAGATTCAGTTTTAAATGCAATCAGGATTAAATTTCTCCCCCATCTCTACTTGGAAGCAAAGTCCAACTTGATTTAAATGGAATGCGTTTCTAGATAATTGGAATTATGATAGGGAGCAAGTCTATAGGGACACAAAAGTTAGATATAGGTCAGATGACCTTCTGAATTAATATATGTTTAATTTTGTGACTGGTTCTGAAAATAGCAAAGATGTTTAGCTAAAATTCACCCTTCTCTAACGACTTCCGTCAAGAAACTAGATCCTCTTCTTCTTTTAAAAAAATCTGATTGCCCTATTGGTTTTGTAAGAAGCAGTGTAGCAAAACATTATTATTTGACTGATAAACATTCTGTTAAGCAACAGTGATATGCATAATGATTGACTATTCAATATTAAAATGAAACAAAGCCTAAGTCTCCCCTCAGTTCTGCACTACAAATTCCACATTATATATTGTGTAAAGGAAGTTAAACAAAACTCAGAACTCGAAAGAGAAACTAAAAATGTATTACCATCCCAGCTGATCACATTTTCAAAGCAGCATAGGGGAAAAGGGAAGGAAGAAAGAGAGATGCCCATTAAGATTTCTATAAAATGTATTAAACAGGGGGGGAAAATATCTCTGAAACATTTATTTAAGAAAGCAAAATGGACATTCCAATGTTGCAGAATAGGCAGTACAACCAAATTTACATGCAAGCCATGCACTTATATTTCCATAAAACGAATGTTTCCTTGGTATTTAAGAGCTGCTTCCATTATGATTACATTTTCCAATGGAAAAATACATGAGCTTCAAATCGAAATTAAATCTGTAAAACAGGAATGGGGAACCTTTTTCGCTCAAGGGCCTTCTAGGCAGGGGAAAGTAGCCTGAGGTGGGCAGAGTCAGAGGCAAAAGTGGGTGGAGCAATTAATGTTAATTTTATCTTGGTGCGGTAGGCTAATTTCTATTTGCCTTTGCCCACCCCTCTTCTCTACACTCTGTCCAGACAAACAAGAGGCACTGTCCGAGTTCAAGGGCACATTCTAGCTGGGCAAAAATATTTGGGGCGTAAAGCAGGCTCAGAGAAGTATCGTATTTTTTGCTCTATAAAACTCACTTTTTCCCTCCTAAAAAGTAAGGGGAAATGTGTGTGCGTCTTATGGAGCCAATGCAGGCTGCGCAGCTATCACAGAATCCAGAACATCAAGAGGGAATGCTGCTTTCACTGCACAGCAATCCCTCTTGCTGTTCTGGCTTCTGAGATTCAGAATATTTTTTCTTGTTTTCCTCCTCCAAAAACTAGGTGCGTCTTGTGGTCTGGTGCGTTTTATAGAGCGAAAAATATGGTAGGTGGCCTGGGGAGAGTTCAAACTGTCAAATGCAGAGGCATGCAGCCCCTGAGCCTGAGGTTCCACACTCCTTGCTGTAGAGGAATGGTTAGAAATCTATTAATTTTTGAACATTCACCCACATCATGCAATGTTGAAACACAGTCACAGCAGAAGTCATTCTTTTAGCAAAGCAACTTGTGGTGTACTTGTGGACTGACCATATTCTAGTGTTACATCGCCAAGTACAATCAATTAAGCTGTTTTATTAGGGGACAAGAATGGAAAAAAGGGAGAGAAAAGTGCTCATTTTTCATGTTAGAACTAGCAGGCTTAAGGCAAGATAGGCTACTGCATTTAAGTCTGATTCATGTGCCAACTAAACTGATTTTCTTTGTGAGTCTGTTATTTTAAAATCCCCCATACAACTGAATTCATGAATGTGTCTGCATTGTACCAACCAGAATGGAAGAAATGAAAGGATTTATTGCTAGATAACTGTGTTACAGCAGTTAATAAATCATAGCATATGCTTCAAGGGCATTATCCATTAACATCTATTATAAATATTAACTTTAGATAAAACATTCCAGGGTGGAAGTCTTAACCCATTTCCTTCAGCATCATTATATTATTTAATGTCATAAAAAGACATATTATAATTCTTTCACATTTATTTATACCTCGTCTTTCCCCTAAGGTGGCTTACAGAAAGAAACTTGACTGTAAAAAACAACAACCACCTTCAAAGCAGTAAATTGTTATTGGCAATTTACAGCAATTTACAGTTAGGCATATACTAAAGACTTTGATCCTCTGAATTAAATACTCAAATAATAAAGATTTCCAAGAAAAATATTTGGTTCTTCTCAACCAAAACAGGATGACCTGAATGAAATACTTAACGTTCAGTACATACTTGTTCATGCATGATTTCAGAGAGTTCTTTTGCCATTTCTCTGTAATTAGCCTTCATTCCTTCTTGATATTCTATCTGATCTTCTTTTATAAGCCGCTCATTTACTTCTAAGGCCTGCCCACAAGCTTCAACAAATTGTCTGAAATAAATTTAATTTCATAAAATGAAATATACTGAGAATGGTTCTAATCTCAAGGTTCCAAAAAGAAACTTAATAAACTTTCATATTGTTTTACCTGAAAACTTCCTTGAGTAACTTTAGTTTATTGTCTGGATACCGTTTGGTGCTTGTATCATCCAGAAAAGCTCTGGCATATGCCAATGGCCCAGCATTAACCTAAAAATATATAAACAGTTATAAATTATGTTACCACCCCCCTGCAATAATATTAAAACCAGTTTTGCCCATCCCTCTGAATAGGGCTATGCACAAGTCAAATACATTTCTGAGAAATAGCCTGTATTTATTAAAACATTTATAAGGGACGTGGGTGGCGCTGTGGGTTAAACCATAGAGCCTAGGACTTGCCGATCAGAAGGTTGGCGGTTCGAATCCCTGTGACGGGGTGAGCTCCCGTTGCTCGGTCCCTGCTCCTGCCAACCTAGCAGTTCGAAAGCACGTCAAAGTGCAAGTGGAACAACAGGTACCGCTCCGGCGGGAAGGTAAACAGCGTTTCTGTGTGCTGCTCTGGTTCGCCAGAAGCGGCTTAGTCATGCTGGCCACATGACCCGGAAGCTGTACGCCGGCTCCCTTGGCAAATAAAGCGCCACAACCCCAGAGTCGGTCACGACTGGACCTAATAATCAGGGGTCCCTTTACCTTTACCTATCCTGCAAAACCACTACTGAGTTCATACCCATGAAAGGAACAAGTTGCACACAAGTGACTAACTAGACAGAAGCTCTGCAAAGGCATTACCCTTCATCTGATTAACTTCTCCATGAGGGAAGAGTGGGGTTGTGCCTGCTGGCACCAACCCTGTGTGGGAGGGCATGCAGGAGATTGTCTGAGCCTTATCCATGAGATGTGCCACCACAGTGCCGGCACCTAATTTGATCTGATGCTACACACTCGTATGCAGTAACGCAGGTCTGGATTTTACTATCGAAGCCTTGCAGTGCATACGGACAGACATGCATGTTTCACCCATTAGGTTCCTGGTCAGTTGGGAGGCACAGGGCATTCCTGGCATGATTGTAGATACGGCAGGCCCCTGGCACTCCCCCAGTAGCCTTAGCCCTCCAAGGCCTGGGGCAAGTGTACTTGGCTGCTCTCCCCTGTGCGTGGGCTTGCCGGAGGACACACCTGTAGTAAGCAGCTTGCTCTACAAGCAAAGCCCTGCTTCAGGTGATTTATAAGCTTATGCATTAATCTCATGAGGGATAACACCCAAACAGAACTACAAATGAAGGGGCTTCCTGCGAAATAAGGTTGAGAATTAACAAGTTGCTCAAGTGATCGCAGTGTTGAACCTGTGGTGCTTTTCAACTACGTTTTACTCAGAACAGACCTACAGAAATAAATGGACATGAGTAGGTTAGGCCTATTAATTTCAATAGGTCTATTCTGAGTAAAACTTAGTCTCAAATTCAAAGTCTACCACTCTTATTCAATGGACATTGTTGGCGCTGCATATTATTTTATCAGTGTGACACAAACACACAAACAGAATTCTAAAGCGAGAAGAAGCTTATTAGGCGATTTTAAGGTAAAGGAAAACTCCACACCATAATCAATTTAATCAACATACCTGAACGCTAACACTACCCTGCAGCTTCAACTGAAGTTTGATCATATCTACTTCAGCTGATGAACAAAGTTGCCGGAGCTCAGCAACTTTCTTACTCATTTCATCAATAGCGACTTCAATTGGGTTTAAATCTGTATGGTGTTGATACATTATGGGAATCCGCTTCTTTACATATGGAAAACAATGTATAGCTAGGGAAAGAAAACAATGAAATTATGTTTACACGACTATACTCATGCTATCTTGAAATATTAAGAAACTTGCAAGTCAATGCTTTTTATTTTGGGAGTGAGTAGACTTGTAAACAAACAAGCCTATATTTTAATAGCATAATTCTATAGAGCAAGGCTAATCAATGTGATGTGTCCAGATGTTTGGAACGACATTTCCCATCAGCACCAGTTCTCATTGCCTGTGGTCTGGGATACTAAGAGTTTAGTGCAAAACATCTGGAAGGCACTACATTGGCTACCCCTGCTCTGCAGACTGTGTGCTTCTTTTGTCCAGTGTTTGTTTGTCCCTAGAAAAATTCTGATCTGCAGAAGACAACTAGCCTGTATCTTCTCATTATGCGGGACATATATAGTACTGTCTGCTAGCTCATGAAAGTTGCTGTTCTATCCAGAAAGGACTAATGATTAAGTATCAACTGGGTAAACCAACAGGTGGGAAAAACTTAGAAAAATATTAAGCATGGGTCTTTCTATGCTTTTCTATTTGTTCAGTTTATGTAATTCACATTTTGTTATCTAAAGAAGGATGACAACACTACTGCTTCCACTTGGTTCTTTGCCAGGAGATTAGCTATCAGCAATAACAGTTGTTCACATGCAGTGTCAGTCTTTAAGCTACCAGTAATCCTGGTGCAAAGAGTAGCCATGAGTCAGCATGCAAAATAACTGGACCCTGGCCTTGACATATTGGCACATGAACATAAGGCAATTGAGAGGCAATAAATGTTTGAGTCAACTTAAATATCTACCTACCTACTAGCTATCTATTAGCTATTCACGGGACTGCAACAGTACATACTAGGACAGTTTGGGGATGAAGCAAAATGGGGTAGCATACACCAGTGAGCCTAAGGGTAGTAGACTAGTTGTATGGCAAGCCTGTGGCACACATAGCTCTGATCTCCAATAGAAGGGAATGGCTCAGGAGGAATGAATGGGGAGGCTCCTGTTTCTGAGCACCTGCTGCCAGAGGTGAATACCTCTGTCTAATTTTACAGCCAACTGCCCTGAACATAAAATATCTCCCTTTCTACACAGGTTTTAAAATACACCCAAGACCTTTCTCTTTGAGTTGGATCACAGTTACAAGTGTTTCTAAAACATGACCTTGCTGTTAAACAGCTTCCTGGCAGACCAGAGAAACTGCATCAATAACATCCAGGGTACTGATAGAGCATCAATTTGTGTGTCTTTGTTTCACACATTATATTGTGGTAGCCCATAGTTGTCAGATTGTACCCTTATGTCAATTCCAGCTCCCCAGCAAGTATAGCAGTATAGTTCACGTGGCTGCAAAACATTAATTTAATAACACTTTACGTGTACAAAATGTGAGTGTATTGCATGAAATAGCTTTAACTTGGTTAGTTGTTAGTTATAGGTTAGTTTCCAGTTAGGCTCCGATAGGTTATTAGGACCCAAAACATGCAGGATTTAGCAAAGACTCAGATTTCTCTGTGGCTTTTTTGGATTAAATGGAAGCATGTTACAGGTGCTATAGACAAAAAACATCAAGGAAAGGTGTCAAGTGCTCTCTTTTGGTTTTTGGTTTTTAGAAATCAAAGTACTGTTCAAAGAACTGCAAATTTTGACCTAGTACCTGTAAGAATGGTGCGTCGTTTACATTGTTCCTCCACTCCCCCTCTTCTTTTGCCCATCTGAGTAAATGGCATCTCAAACATAAAGCGACGGATGTTGTGATTTCTTTCAAATTCTGTTTTTCTCTCTTGTAGTTCCTTTTCCTCAAAGTATGGAACTACATGAGTAACTTGAATATAGGCATATTTTGAATCCAAATCCTTAGGATTTACCTTAAAAGAATTTGAGAGAATTAAAATCTCAACTATGAAAATATGCAATTATTTAAAAGTTACATTATTAAAAGGTTACAAGCTAATACGCTGATCATCATTAATAAAAATTTAAAATTCTTATGGTGCCTTCAATATAAAAATTATCAATGTATGTTTCCAAGGCCCTTCTTGCTTCATTCATTTGGTATTTTTTGTACTGCACAAGTAGATGATCATCCTTAGTGGAACGACATTTTACTATGCTTAAGAATTGGCAGGCTAGAAAGAAAATTTCGATTTGATCTCATGTTAATTTTTATATAAATCAGTTGTATATTATTAGTTAAGTCCTACTTTTCCAGAGTCCTGGATCATCCTGACATTTTCAGATCCAAACTTATCTGAGTAGAGTTTTTGTAGCCTCTGGGAAATCTCTGAAAGGCATGTGAGTTTAGGCTCTTTGTATATATATTCTTTTCCATCTTCATCTTCAAAAAATCCCTTTAGAAAAGAAAAACCAATAACAACAGTTAAGTTCTAAACAAACAAAGGTCCAAAAAAGAATGACTCCTAATAATTAAAGCAAGGTCAATGTAGAACACAAAGGTTGCAAGCAAAAAGAAAAAGAAAAAAGTGATATTGAAAAATCAAGGTAAGGAGAGCAAAACAGCTATTATAGTATGGATGCATTGAAAATTATTACAATATTATTGAGGGAATGCTGTAAATTACATGATATGTCAACTTTAATGTTTTGAGGGTACAGCACTCTATTTCCATACTCATTGTTCACATGCCTGTTTCACATGCCAATATGGTAGTCCTCTGAAAAAGCCGTGTTATTTTGAACAAAATATAGCCAAGTGTTCTATACAAATAAACCAACCTTATCTAGATAAATTTTAATATAATCCTATTTTATAATTGAAGCCCCAAATGCAACCAATATAGGTCCCATGGAAGGTGAAACAGGTGTCTGCTTTCATACAGAATGTCAGATCTGAGTTAATGTTTTAAGTTGCAAAAATAAATATTCCTATCTGAAGATGAAATGGACAATGTAGTGCAAGGATCACAACATAGCATGTATAAACGCAAACTAGACTTGACAAAAATACCCACAACAAACTAAGCTTATATGCAGTAGTTTTTACTGCATTGCTTGTTTTGTACAGCAGTTTCTGTAATTACCTCCACATCTGTTTCACTGTCTGTAAACTGGTATTGCTACAGTCATAAGAGACAATAGAATAAATGGAATGTTATATCACTCAAATTGTACAACTCAGTGCCCTGACTGAATATTTTTTTTGATCAACTATTTCTATCTAAAACTGTGTTTCCTCCATTGAATACACATGCTCATGTCACACACACACACACATCCTGCAGTCACTGTATTTTGCCACTATGGAATAACATATAAAAGTGAAAAAGTTTGATTCTTTGTATAAGCATGCAGTACAAAGATAGAACATGTGCAGTTTTCTTCTGCAAGTGGAACTAAATATATTAATATTTTAAAGCAAGATAATACAGATCAGAAAGTGAACCAACATAATATATAAAAACACCAAAGGCAGTGTTTAAGTAATAGCTATGAATGGCTATTATTGAAAAACTTACCGCTGCCTTAAGAAAGTAATAGAAAAAGGAAAAAAGGAAGAAAAGAAAGTTTACTGAAGAAATTTCTCATTCAGAAAACAGTTATTAGTTCAATAGTTCATTAGTTTCAAATACATGCAAGTAGAAATATACAATGCAGTTACCACATGCTGTAAAAAAGAATACATTGCAAAAAAATTGCAATTTTTCAGATGCTAAGTTAAAGTTCAGGAAAGACACTGGACAATGCTCACCTGCCCAAAAAATGCAACTCTGAAATAGGTTCCCAACAATCTTTTTCCTGAATGCATAACTTCTGTAACTTTGCTGTACGCCCGATGCAATGTGTCATACAAATGAGCTAGCCTCTAAAAAAAATGGGAAAATACGTTTTGGTAAATGGTGGCACTGAGATATTTAGTATATTCTGAACAACACAAAACAGAATAAAAAGCATACAAGCTTTTATATATCGTTAGCAAACTGTATCAAAATAATACAGTACTTAACGGCTTGGAAAACCCAATTGTCTCAACTTAGCTAAAATTAGGGATAACTAAGTACCACTGAAAGCTATGGAACAGGTTATGATTACTTTTTCAGGTGTCACCTTATATCTGAAGTTGACTTAAGTAGCAAATATATATTAAAAACATGCAAGAATGATAACGAAAAGTGAACATTCCCCCAAGTATACACATATCCTACCATAACATTATTATCACTGTAAACCAGTAAACAGCTAACCATCCACTGAGTGAGCAGGATGCAGATATCAAAATTTCCAATGCCTTGGAATCTAAAGAAGTCTTAGCCTGGTTCCAAAAAGATGGTGGACTAAGGGCTTGCTGCAGCTCCTTGTGAACAGCATTCCAAAAATGGGAACCACTTCAGAAAAGGCTCTTTCTTATGTAGCCACTCTCCGCACCTGCCTTAGAAGAGGTACTTGAAGAAGGGCCTCCAAAGCTGATCTGAAGAGCTGGCCAGATTCATAGGGGAAAAGAGGCTCCATAAGGTAATGGGGTCCCAAGCCTTATAAAGTTTTATAGGTAAAAAAATCCCAGCACTCTGAAGTTAGTTGCAATCAAATGAATCCTCACAACTTTCAATGAGACTTTGCTGTATCTTTAGCTGAACATTACCTATTTCAACGCCCCACAGCATTAACAGGTATCAAATGAAATCATTATAGCATAAATAGATTTGCATCAAATACCTCAAAATCTCTCCGCTTTTCATAAATAGGAATTATTAGTTTATAGATGTCAGCAATCAGTTCATAACGTTCAGCCTTCCACAGACCATCTGCACACTGTTCTAACAACTCCATCAGTACATCCTAGTTACAGAAAGAAAAGCACACACATGTGGATAGAGACTAATCTAGAGCAATCTAACTTTATTTTTCTCAAGCAGCATAAAAAAGGATTCATTTCCAGTACAGTGTGTTTCTGATCCAGCAAAGGCTCCTGACAGTGGAAGGGGAGAGGCAATTTTCACCAATTCTCCCTTCTTCCTACAGTCTGCAGTGTTACACTATTCTAAAGGGTTCAGTGGAAATCCCGTCTGGTTAACATTTAATTGCCAGGTCCAAGGTTCCTCCGTGCTCTCTCCCCAAGCCTGGCTTTTATAGCATCTCCAGCATAACTTGGCCTCTTTGTCTTAACATGCTATAAAGTGAGTAATGGTGTATGTTATTTATTATTTAGTTGTGTTTCCATGGGTTAAAAATATTTTCAATGTGTTATGAACTCTTCGGGTTAGACAGCAAGCAAGACATTTTAGAATTCAATAAAAAATAAATTAGTATTATGATGATACAGAAATAAATATGAATTAAGTTTACATACTTCATTAAAGTGAACATCTTGCATCCCAACATCTTCCATCATAGAAGCCTCTTCATCTATATTTGGAGTGATTACTCTGAAGCTTATACAGCCTTGTTTAAACATTCCTATTTATATTGGATGGGAAAAATGCAGACAACACTCTTGAAGTAGATCAACGGAAGAGAGGAACAGCAAAACCCACAAAGGCATGAAAGAAATTAACACTCTTAAAGTTGCAGTGAATAGATCTAATTTCAAGTTACGCTTGGTTGGGGGGGTATTGGATTGAGTAGAGGCATCCCTTTACTAACTTCTGAAATCTCAGCTGGTTTCCTCTTGCCAACTGAGTAGTGCTTGTGCCACTATGCTGAAGCAGCCCCCCCCCCCCTTTTCTGCCTGCTGAATGTGTGGGCAGAAGGCGAACTGGCAGTATCCTTGCCAGCATGCAGTCCCCAAATAGGGCATTCAAGGGCATTCTGTTGGATCCCAAGCTGCTCTTACAGCCAATCCCAAAGTCCTGATCCACCCCCTGCCCCACTGCAAATCTTCTGCTGCCACTGCCAGTGGCTAGGCTGCAGCACTGCCTTGTGGCAGTAGCACCACTATGCAGGGGGTCAGCAGCAGCAGGTTTGGATTTTATTCTTAAACAGTATAGTGTTTTAGTAAAGACTTGAATAATCAGAAACCATGCTCTTGGGTTTCTGAACCATAGGACAAAATTCTACTGATTGCACGTAAATAGTAAGCAAGTCTATTTTCACAACCATGGTTCCTTCAAAGCCTAAGATGGAAACTTGGGTAACAGGAGGGCCTCTTACACATGGTTACTAATGACTATTCAGGCTGGCATTGGATATAATTATCTTCAGTAACCCAGTGTGGCAAAATAGAAGTGAGGTGCCTTCACAGCAAACAGAAAAACTATATGGGGGTCTTTAGACATTATAGACAAGTAGAGGTAAAGGTAAAGGGAGCCCTGACCATTAGGTCCAGTCGTGACCAACTCTGGGGTTGCGGCGCTCATATCGCTTTATTGACCGAGGGAGCCGGCGTTTGTCTGAAGACAGCTTCTGGGTCATGTGGCCAGCATGACATGGCGAACCAGTGCAGCGCATGGAAACACCGTTTACCTTCCCGCTGGAGTGGTACCTATTTATCTACTTGTACTTTGACGTGCTTTCGAACTGCTAGGTTGGCAGGAGCAGGGACCGAGCAACGGGAGCTCACCCCGTTGCAGGGATTCGAACCGCCAACCTTCTGATCAGCAAGTCCTAGGCTCTGTGGTTTAACCCACAGTGCCACCCGTGTCCCTACAGACAAGTAAAGAAGCTGTTTGTCTGATGGTACATCCTGTGATGCTGATATGTTTTAAAGGCTCACCAGTGCAATAGAGCGGTCCACTGAACAATTATTACCATGCAATCACTGCACAGACAAGATTGTTGCGAGAATAAAAGGAGGAGGGAGGAGAAGAGAACCCTAAGCTTTTTGGAGGAAGGCAATGAGGAAACTAAAAGAAACAAACATTCTGAGTGAGTTTAACAGATGGAGTGTGATGAGATTACATTGGATTTTCCTTTCTGTAACAGTCTTTTCTTAAGATATTTCTTCAAATGTTTTATTGCTATTTTTTAAATAGAAAGAATAATAATTTAATTGTTATTTATTAAACTATTTTTGGACCTTTATCCACATGGATGCTAGGGCAATACACAATATGCATAACTACAACTGGCTAGACAAAACATAAATGCACAAACTATAAAGCAGACTGGTATATAACCACTTAAGCAGCAGTTTAAAATAGCCCAACAACAATGGAGTAGGTGCATGATACATACCTTTTCGGAGAAGGTACTCTGCCACCAGAGCTGTTACGTGGACATAACACATTGCCGCCTAAAATACAAACAATAGCAACCATTACTACACAATTTTTGTTGTGACTAAGTTCTGTATACAGCATGCCTGCAACATTCAGCTTTACATGCTTGGCAATTTAAAAAACAAAAAACAAAAAAAAAACTTTGGCAATCCCACCTACCATTGTACCCATTATATTTTGACTATATGCAATTTTGGCTTTAGGCACAATCCCTGGAATGTAACCCCTGCATAAGTTGTGGGCTTACTGTATATCTTGAATAAAACTTAAAACGTCAGAGCAGCACAGCAATTCTTTCTAATTTTTGTTGGCACATTTTTCTCCAACCTCTTCAATATGTGTGTGATAGATTTCTAGAATTATTTTGAACTTTAAGAACAGTATTGCCAGATCATCAAAAACCAGTGGAGTACTTTCTGTCTTGCTTACCTCTGAAAGATCTCCATTTTTAACATGAATTCTTGCCATGCTATCCAACCATGTCTTCCTGAGTTCAGGTGTACTGGCATAAGACTTTGCCAAACTGTACTGAAGATCCACAAGCATTTCTGGATCATTCTCATGCTCCTTCATTTGCGCTGTAGCCATTAGGACTGTACGGATGCGTTTTGTCAAATCCTTGACATCAGAAGGAAATGTCGTGTGCTGTAATGTGAAAACAGCGGCAAGATATGCAAAATGAGCTCAACAAGGGGAAACTAAACTGTAACTATCCAGTTAGTGACCTATTGCTTGAAATTCCTTTAGGAAAAATCAAGTAGTATCAAAGAAGAGTAAAGTTGTGTGGACTATTCCTCAGAATCCTAACCACATGAACATGGCCTTTACTATTAGTTGCATCTACTCCTGTTAATGTTACATTGTTTCCTTCAAAGCAAAACAACTCTAAAATGTAACTATTTTAAAAGCTAATTTTGTATGTACTTATATTATACAATGAATACTTAAACTAGTGTCTCAAACATGGACTATTGTGATCTGAAAAGATTTTACAGAGATTTTCCTTTTTCTCTCAAGCATCAAGAACAACTTGGCATTTTTGGCATTTTCAAATAAGACTTCATCAAGGTCCCTTTGGCAACTGCTTCTGTATTTTTCATTCTACAGCATTTTTGTACATTTTGTTCTCTGCTTATACATGACTATAACCTTCTTACGTTCATCCATAAGGGCTGTTTACATGTTGAGGTTTCAGCATCAATGCCATGGGAATGAAGCTCATAATCCAGACCCTTCTTTATAATTTTATAATGAAATGGGAAAAAAAGCCTACTACAAACCTTAGTAAGTCTGTCACTGTTAGCACAGTTATTGATGATAGAAAGAGACTGCTGAAATCTGGTTCCACCAATTCCGACAACATCTGCAATCAGCTGACTCACAGAAATGATAACCTTGTAAAGAAGCAGAAACATAAATCTTGAAGATTTCAGGTTGGGGTTTATATTGTATGCATTATAAATTCTGTATACAGTTTTGGAACTTTCCTAAATAATAAGCAGCCTGTAACTTTGTGTAAGTAAACAAATACAAAAAAATTTAGATTTGTAGACTCTTCTGGGGAAAATGCAAACCTGTATATGAATAATTTGCATTAAAACTGCAGTGATACAATAGGGCATGAGTCTGAATATCTAGAAACACCAGCTACTTGTTCCAAAATTTGTGTATAGGAAGTACATATAGAGAGTGCAGCAGCAAGGGTGACCTTTTCACATAGCTGCTGGGCATGCAGCATTTATTATCACACATAACTTACAGTGTGTGGGTGTGCTGCTCAATGCACTATGTAGCAGCAGTCTGTTGTAAGATTATGTTGCTAAGTACACACAATCCAGTCTTTAAGACACGATACCAGAAAAGGTCAGCATTTCATCTCCTTAAAACCCCTTAAATACATAAAAACAAACTGTACTGACTTGTAGGTGTGTCCTCACAAACGATCTCTTTCCTGTGTAATCAAAATTATTCCTCATCAAGAAATAAAGGAGCTGTGATGCTTCTGTTCGTATTGAGCTCAGTTTGGAATTGCAGCACTTCAAAATTTCATAGCACAGTGAAGAACACATGTCAGCCCTTCCTTCATAAAATGTAGAAGGAAACTGTAGAACACACAGAAACATTTACTCTTTAAAAGGTAGGATAAAACGAAACCATCAGGTAACAAGTTTCAAATAGAAAAGTGTTAAAAAAAATGTCACATAGGAGTTGGCTGTTTAATTTGTAACACACTAGAAAGGGTCCCTGAAAACAAATACCCTTGATATAGATATGTGCATCAGTTTGTTTAGGAGTCCCAAAGTCAGCTTTGCAAATAAGTATACAAAGAATTTGCTAGCTTGTCTACCTCACAAATCTAGTAATTTGTAGTCTGTGCAGAAATTTGCAACTTTGTAAAGCTTCACCCTTAAAGTGACTAGAAAATATATATTTGACAGCCTGACAGAAGGTAGTGGTTGTCTCAAAATAAGACCAAAGCTTACGCAGGATTTCAGTGTTTCGGAGCTGTCAGATTTCAGATCTGCAACTCCATTTCCCAAAAAGAAAGCAATTGTGACTTTGTCACCTGTTTTAAAGGGTGGGCCATATGGCCCACATTCTAATCTCTCCCATGACACCTGGAGATAACGACTGTAAAACTGAATGGCCAAACACTATGTTTACATACCGGACTAGCACTTGTTGGTAATGCAGTTCTGGGTTCTGAACATACAGTGGCCTGCTCAGTTAATGGGTCCACCTGTTCCATCAAGGGATTTGGGAGCCTGCTTCTTTACACTGGTTAGACTGGAACGTCAGTCTACTCAACAAGACAATGACTTGTCCAAATTCAAAAAAGCAATTAACCTGGCATCTAGTTCCCAAGCTAAAACTCCATGAACACAACAGAGTCCTCCTTCACTCAGTTTCAGAAATATATACTCTGATTGAACAAAGAGATATGCTCTCTGGAGAAAAGCAATACCCTGCCCTAGGCTCTCTACATTTAGAGGCAGCATATAAGTAACAAAACAGACCCCCCCCCCCCGCAATCAATATAACATATAGAGAGAAGGTTATAAATTGAAGACTACTTACCTTAAAAATTAGTGATCTTAAGGCATTGAAGACATTTTTTAATGCAGTTTCTGACTGATTTTTTTGCAGAAAGCAAAGGTACACATCGAACACTTTTTTCATCAGAGGATTATGCCCATGATCCATCAGGAGCTGATTCTTAAAATTAAGAGAATTATATTTTGATACCTACACAGATGAATTATTTTAAGGCCTCAAAAGCCATTATAAACCTTATAGACTTGTTAATGGAATGCTTCCCTCATGGCTATCTGCACACAAACATCTGGGAAAGAATTATTGGTCTTACTCGAATTGCAGATTGGTAACGTGGACAATGAAGACACTTGATTGGGTAATCAAGTGATGGAGGCAGGAGCACAGAATTGTGGGAGGCAGGCTTAATCTCCTCGGTTTTTCAGGCTCATCAAGCAGCAGTAATCAATGTACGTACATAGAAATCTGAACATACCTGCCTACCTCCCCCTGGCTGACGACATGCCCCCCAAATAAATAACGTAACCCCTTAAACATAGGAACAAAGGGAACCCTTAAATAAAGCCTTGACAGCAGTCTGAAATTAGCACAACTGCAGACCACAGCAGGGAGGGCTCTGGTGTCTTCATCTGTTTGTCATCTTACAAATCTACTTTTCAGGTAAAAGACCAATTGTTCTATTTATTACGGTGGACGATGAAGCCCACTGGATTGGGACATACCACAGTGATTCCCAACTGGGTGGGACTCAAACCGCAGTGGTGTTGCTTAAAGTGCTTGATGAACGAGCATGAGCACAACTATACACATTGTGTCAAACTCAGAGGTTACCCGGAAACTTCACAAACAGGGGTTGTTTGAAGAGTTTTTCAATGAGTGTTCTGATTATACATGATTTCACGTAAGTGTGCGGTGCCTTGGGGTGTAACCCACGCACAAGTTGGAGTCCAACAACATCTGGAGAGCACTATGTTGGCTAAAGGTAAAGGTAAAGGGACCCCTGACCATTAGGTCCAGTCGTGACCGACTCTGGGGTTGCGGCACTCATCTCGCTTTATTGGCCGAGGGAGCCGGCGTACAGCTTCCGGGTCATGTGGCCAACATGACTAAGCCACTACTGGTGAACTGGAGCAGCACACGGAAACGCCGTTTACCTTCCCGCCGGAGTGGTACCTATTTATCTACTTGCACTTTGATGTGCTTTCGAACTGCTAGGTTGGCAGGAGCAGGGACCGAGCAATGGGAGCTCACTCTGTCACAGGGATTCGAACCGCCGACCTTCTGATTAGCAAGTCCTAGACTCTGTGGTTTAACCCACAGCACCACCCGCGTCCCACTATGTTGGCTACCTCTGGATAAAAACTATGGCTACGCCTAACTATACAGGTATCTAAGCACATACCTTGAATGCCATTGTGAATAAAGATAAAGTGTCCAGAATTGTAAGGCAAACTTCAGTGGCAATGTTGGCTTCAAGTAAAGATTGGTGAAGGACATCTGCTTCTGAATGGCCATAACCTGTGGAAATTTGAGGCAGTTGTTACTTTGAACTCTGTACCAGACTTTGACAAACCTCCAACCTTTTAATACCAACACTACTAATCGAATAGTAGCAAAGCTGGAATTCTTATGTGTCTTACAGGAATGCTGCAGTTGCAGGTATATAGCATGTGCACATATTTGCCGGCTTGGGTCGTGTAAATGATTGCTTTATGTTTCAGATAGCTTGAAGCAAAAAGTAAGGGCTGAGAGTACATAAATAACAAATGAGTTACAGTAATATTCCAGTTGTATCCCAGACCTGTGGCCTACACATAGGTGGAATTAGCCTAGATATGTGACAACTGATAAATAATTTTCAAAAATTCTGAGACCCATTCAGTTTGGTCTAGGACAGTTCTTTTCCAGACTTCTGATAGGTGGAGCACATTTTTTCATTTTTTAAAAATTGAAAGCGTATCAAAAAGTTTTACCCTCATACTAAGAATGTAAGATTAAGAATTACCCACCTTCAAAAAACACAATCCATGTGTTTCTTAATGAGTCCTCATTCTAGGATATGCCTGCTTGTTGGAAGGTGACAAGTCCTGAGCAGACTCATGCAGACAGACAACTGTTAGCCTCCTCTAAAGGCAGATAATTCTGCTGCACCAGGAGTCTTTAAATGCTCTAATCATTTGCAACACAGACAGAAGGAAAGAAGTCCCCAGCATGCATCTCTGAGAGGTGCAATGGGCAATCTCCTTCATGGCTGCATACAATGGGCTCCCAAGAGCAGTTACTTTCATTCTTATCTGAATATATAAATGGAACCATTGTAACACTATGCCACGGATACTCTTCTCACTAAGTCAATCCAGGAGAATAACATGGCCAATGGTATCAAAGGCTGCCGAGAGATCAAGCAGAAGTAAAAGGGTTGCACTCTCCTGTCCCTTTTGTGATGAAGGGCATCCATCAGGACAACCAAGGGTGATTCAGTTCTGAACCTATGCTTAGGAATAAGGTGGCCCTTGAATACATATAACCCTCCAGATGTTGCTGAACTACAGCTCCGATTATCCTTGGGCATTTGGGAATGTTTGCTAGGGCTGACGGGTAGTTCATAAACATCTGGAATGCCAAAGGTTCCACAGCCCTGCTGTACATTAAAGGAAGCAGCAGAGAATAACTGTCATTGAAACATCAGGTGAATGGCAAATGAATTTTGGCAAACTGAGAAATATGGCTACAAGAAGAAGAAATCTAAGCATCTCCTAAGGCTCAAGCAGAGACACAGCGGGATTTGCATGCACCCATTTTCCCCCTGAATACCTTCCTTCTCAAAAATTGTCCCAACCAAATTCCTGAAGTGCTCTTTAAATGTCTGTGTTCAAAATAGGATTTGACATGAGGGTTTTAAAATAGAACAAAAATGATGATTTTGGTCCTAAGTTCCACTTGTGGAACAGGGGTTTTCTGCCTTCCGTCTGCTGCTCCTGGGGCCCTCCAGAGAAGGTGGTGTGGGAGTTCCAGATGGAGGGGAAATCCCCCCACTTTGCTTGAGTGGAAATTACTTCCGATTTCACAAAGGCAGTGTTCAGTCAAATCAATCTTCATGCAGCAGTACCATGTCCATATTTAAAATGTGTATTGGAAAATCTCTTCGCCCCCACCTAAAAAAATTGAACTCAGGGATAGAAGTCTTCTGGAGAATAATTCTGGGGATTCTGTGAGGTATTTTTGAGAAAGATCTGTCAATCTGTCAAACTTTTCTGTGTCTGGTCTGGGTGATCTTTCCGTTTTGGAAATTTTGAAAAATGGGGAATACACTGCTAGATTATAGCCTTAAAAACAGGCTAGAATGAAGAAAAAGTATCCAAGACTTAAATCAGCTCACTACTAATTTACAGAAAAACAGATGCATTTGTTAAAAGTATTAGGCAGTACACAGTTAATGTGGGTTTTATTATTTCAGCAAGCTGCCCATTCTTGAATACTGTGAAGCTTCACAAAAGTCAAGTGATATTCTTAATGATGCAGCTGAAATATTTTCAAAGATTACTTAAATCTAGATTTCATTTCAAGAATTCCAACAGAAGCTGACTTCAACCTGATTGTCTTACCATTGTCTACAGAAATTCCAAGCAAACTTGATATTTTTCTCACACTGAAAACACAGAAAAAGTCACTTCATTACTGGGTGCTTCTTCACATCCAAACTAAATCATGGACTTTCACAGTACTTTTATGCTACTTCAGAGTATTTCCCCTTAAAAACTTTATGCCAAAACATGGTCACATGATCAACCAAGCACATTTCACCGTTTTCAAAATGTTCTTGAGAAAGAGTATAATGAACGTTCTCAATGGCAGTTGAAAACGTTGTTCAAGATGAACACCACAGAATGCATAAATTTGAAGTAGCATACATCAAATACCAATGTATACAAAATTTTGAGTATAGCATGTTAAAATGCTGTAGTTAACCATGTTCCACATTGTGTCATCGTTTGGTACTTCCGCTCAGCTGTGAACAGAATTCATGTTGGTGCTTGACCTTGAAAAATAAAGTCCATGACATGCTCTGGTGTGGGTTTCGACCTGCCTCTGGTGTTGTGGTACTGGATGATATTTCAGGTGTTATGTCATGGAACTTACTGTGGCTAAATGTGAGAGAGTTATCCAGGCTGCTCAGCTGCTGTAATCTGGCATGCATCATCCCTGTTCTGTTACGGGAAACAGGCAATGTCTGAGATTTTCGATCATGAACTATGGGTCCCAACCCCTCCTGGTTCCTGCAAGATGGGTGAAATGGGACAGAAGCAAAAGTTAAACATGTTGCACTGCAGCAAGAGAGGGTGAGAGTTAGTTAAGCAGGCCAAGCAAAAACTCTACTAGAAGATGAAAATACAATGCAGGCTATTATCTATTTTAGTTAAAGTTTTGGCAAATTTATCCAGTCAGTCAAGGCAGTACATAAAGGATGTGGACTATAGTATTTACTTCTTGACCACAATGGACTATTTACAGTTGGACAGACTGGAGATAGTCAGCTATAGTGAGAGTCTTAGGAAGACAGACTCAGTCAGGAAGACTAACTCTGCCTGACCACTGTACTTTGGTCATTTTACATTAGCTTAAAATAGGCAGAATTCCGAAAGCATCACAGCAAGTACCTTCTCAGTCCAAAAGCTTCAAAAATGCTTGAAAGCAGCAGCACACAACTTGCTTTAGAAACATTTAGTTCAGAATAGTAAATGTGCTACCGTGTATACAAATAATTTTTAAGAGAGCTTTGTGTGATGTGAATTGGTTATAGAAGGTTTAAGGAGGATCTGAGAGAGTATTTAGTAAGCACACATGCAGATAGAGCAAAATTACGTGATATACTAATGCCTGTATCTTACCGAGGCAGGAAGGGAGTAGAGCCATACACTTTGTTAAACTTGCCAGCAATCAAGTGAAGGAAATAGAAAAGTGATCTGTGTTAGCAATCAGTACAGACTAACCTCCTAGTGTGTACCACCACCAGAGCTGACAAGAAATGAAAACCAATACCAGAATTACACACATCCCTGTTTCCTCAACCGTAGGGTGTGTAAAGATTGCATGCACTATTTTTTTGCTAGCACATTCATTTGGTGCATCTCAGTGTGAAATATTTGTGAATCACTTCAATAATCACAATTTACATCAGAAACGTGCATAGTTTTCAGTTCAATGTTTTCACATGCAACACAACCAAGTGGTATGTTATTGGTGAAATTGTCTCTTAAATTCATCAAGAGCTATTTAATGCATTTTCATGCATTATGAATATTCCTACTTATACAACGATATCAAGTGGGTAAAAGCTCAAACTGTAATTTCAGGAGCAGCAATATGTATTATTCTTAAACAAAATGGTTAAACATCATGTAGTACATTAAGAAAAATGCAACAATAAAGAAATAAAGGGTATTTTACTCCAGCCCAAAGAAATAACACAAGTACCAGTGCCACATTAGAAATGGGTGGCTTAATTCTGGATGGTAAAACCATGTATGTGCTGTATCACTTCAGTCTGCATGTGAGGTCTTACTCAAGAGTAGCCAGCACAATGCCCTCTGGATGCTGAACTTTAATTCTCATTAGCCCAGTCAACATAACCAATAATCAGGATAATGGATGCTATAGTTCAACAATGTCTTGAAGATAAGAAGGCTAGGCTGGCATCCTTCTCCCTGACATCTAATTTATTGTGTGGAGGGATCTTTTGGTCAGAAGAGCCCATACCTGCTATCTGAAGTGATTTACAGATCATACACTGCTTTACCACCTCAGGCGCTTTGTGAGAACTAGGTGCAAACATTAGGAAGCAGGCAGAACAAATCTAAAGCTGGGGGAAAATCCAAGGTTCAAAGAACCCCAAATGGCATTTACCCCTGGGAGCAGGCTGGGGAGATGGGGGATAAATAGCCATATAAGTGTTGCAACACTTTTAGGTGAGTTCAAATACATATTCAGTTTGATTCACAGAACAGCATGCTTTATTTTGATTTTTCCATGCTCCTTTTCAAGACATTGTCAAAGATTAAAAGCAAAATCAACCAATGGCAATAGGATAATCTTTGGGAGAGAAAGAAAGGCAATGTATGTTGTATATTTCTCTTTCATATATCCAAGTCATAATTTCCTGTATTTGTGTCTGATGTAAGTCACAATAACATCAGCTAGCAAGAGACAGGCTTGTGCCAAAAGTCCAGGTGGAGGCTGTCTCTAACATCAAAATATTGCAACAAACGAAGTAAATTTCCATACAAGCAGCTAATGGAACTAAGACCAGTGTGGCCAGCATTGGATAGGATGAAAAGATACATGTGGTGTTACAAAGCCTTGTTTAGTCTGACTGGAGAGTGCACAGGAGGTAGGAATAATTCACAGGCTATCATTCCGGTACTATGCACGGTTTTGAGAATGTCACAAGGCATTCCTCCACAGTTTAATAGCCAACACAAAAATCCCTAACTATGTAGTGCAGCAATTTCGGATGAGTTTTCAGCGCTAGTAAGGCAACACAGGTAACATGTGTCAAGCACTACAAAGGCTGTATACTTACCTTCTAATACAAAGATATCTCTTTCCAGTATTAACTGAACATTATTCAAATGACAAGAATTTAAGGCATTCTGTCGCAACAAAGTTACACCATTAGGTTATACACAGTACCTGGCGATGTATCGTTTTCCCATGTATTGAAACTGATGCAAGCACACTCTGCAAAGAACACAGTGAGGATTAGTTTTAAAACTAAGACGTAATTTTAGTAAAAACTTAACTGGAGCCAGCTCATGAAATGATAAAATAATGAATGTCCATGATTTTAATGATCCCTTGGCTTAATTCCCATCCCCACCTTTGTCACCTTTCTGCCAAACAAGTTATGTTCAACACTTTCTGCTCTCATGCAGAGTTGCTATGCCTGTCTTGTTTATTAAAACAGTATAGCAATTATCACTGACAATTTCCCCCACTTTCTTTAGTACTGTAGTGCAATCCAAACCATGTCTAATGAAAAGTAAGTTGTTAGGATTGTACCTGTGTCTTCAATGATCTGCAGTACATTTAAATTCCTGAACCCCCAACAGTGAAGAAACCGTTCACAGCCAATCTGCCTTCCTTCACAAAAATATTTATGCCAATGCTACGGCAGCAGCATCAGTCAAGTAGTAATGAATGAAAAGCCTACAGGCATGTGGTCTTCTTTAGGGCCAAAATGCATTCTTACCAGGATCTGTCTTGGGCTCTACTTATGCTAAAGAGGTCATGATAGTAACCTCTAATTATAGAAGGCAGTCTAGAGAACATCTCCCACACACAGATACTGTGTGATGGGGGCATCATAGAACATGTTGTTGCCTTGTGGAGCGACCTTTCCATAAAAGTTCACTACCTTGAGCATCTTCTGAAGGCAGCCCTGTTTAGGGAAGTTTTTAATATTTAAAGCTGTTTTGTTTTTAACACTTGACTGGAAGCTGCCCAGAGTGGCTGGGGAAACTCAGCCAGATGGGCGGGGTATAAATAATAAATTAATTATCATCATCATCATCATCATCTTCTCAAAGAGCTGTAACAGTGTAACAGAATACACACACAGGTTTGCTTACATCTTGTTGGAAAAAACTGCAAGCTGATTTACTTCTAATTGCCAACATGGTATTAATGTTGAATGTGTGGAAATAAATGTTTGCATGTGGGCGCTTGTGAGATGTATTGCAGATTTCTCCATTACCAGGACATTTTGAAAAGTTGCAATGCTATATAGGATATACAATATTTGCTGTGAACTTTAAGTTCATGTCTGAAATGCAATAACTGTACTATACAAAGAATTATAGTAATAGCCAAGCCAACTCACTCTGCAATTGTGAAAAAATCCATAAGTTCTGATGTTGAGGCCTTGTTCCAGTATGTGAAAAGGGCATCTACAATGTATTGGATAAAGCAATTAATAAAATGTGAGTATCACTGATGTGAATAGTTTTAAGGACAGGAAGCAGGAAAGCTAGTATGTTACACAAAGCAAAACCTGGTTTGAGACTACACATCTAACAGCAGACAGCCTTCTAAATATGCATTTGAGGTACAAGTGCACAGCTTATTACTCCACATCTCTTCTGTATAGGCTCTCTATGCTATACTATTCAAGATTACATAGCTTGAACTAGAGATGGGCCAATCTATCAATTTCTCTCAGTTTCTAATTTTTCCACCCTTCAGCTCAGTTCACCACATTTCCACATTAGCTTGTGATTTTAAAAAAACTACTCAGGAATATTGCTCTGCATTTCAGCACACATTTCTCCTAATATGCAAACAATACCCCCTAATATGAAGCATTTCTGTATTGTATTTTTACCTTTTGCTCATTTTTTTGAGTGAAGAACTGGATTACAACATTTGTAGAAATGTGAAATTCAAAGGATATTTTGGGAGATACCCATTCGGGAAGGATTAGGTAGGTTTTGCAAGGGAACTAGGATGAGATATCACCTAAGTGTGTAGGCTGGATGATATGGAAGGAAGCACTCCCTCAGGTCCCCAGCCATGTAAATTTATGCCAGAGCTTTGAATCTTGCGTGGCAATTGCCAGGAGTTTCCGAACAGTCTTCAAAACCAGTCCCTTATACAATGCATAGCAGTAGTCTAATATGGAAGTTTAGCAGAGCATGGATAACTGAGCCAGATTCTCCATTTCAGATCGGAAGGAGCTTCAGCTGGTGGAAGATGCTCTGTGCCACTAATACACATTGGGTATCCAGGGACAAAGCTGTAGCACTCCTAAACCGCAAACCTGATCCTTTTGTGGGGAGAGGAATCCCATCCAGAACAGGCTGAACTCCACTTCTGTAGAGGGATAAACTACCCACCAATGGTACCTTTGTCTTGTCTGGATTAAACATTCATCTTGTGGGCATTTTCTGCTCATTTATATAAGTTTACACCCCTTAGCAAGTATTTGGTTGGTAGAATGCCAAATTCAGAGATGAGTTCTGGGGCAGGGAAGCAGGAAGCACTGAAGTAATCAAGTCTTCAGCCCCTGATAAATAACAGCAGAACCAGAAAACTTTTTGCAGAATTAAGCACAAGGAATACAAATCAGAAGAGAAACAAACAGAGGCTATTACATTCCAAGTTACACATGACATGTTACAGCTGTTACTGAACAGGGTTTAAAACACCAAGTTATTGTGTTAACTCACTGTCAGAATTTAAGAAGTGAAAAGCTTTTGCTTACCATCTGACATGCTTTTTAAAATATGAAGGAAACACATCAGTAGACTTCTGATTTCAGCTTGATCAAGCTTGTCACATCGAACTACAGAACTTCCCAAAGGGCAAATCTGTTGGTTCTGAAAAATACAGGAATACAGTCGGACAAGAGGCTCATCTTAATGCATTAAGGCACAAACACAGCATCTCAAAACTGAGAGGACAAAGGTGGAACACTCCTAATCATAAACCAGATCTTTTTGTGAGGAGAGGAACACATACATGTTGATAGTGTAAGTTGCTAAGACACACCAGCATATAGATCGATCTAAATTTGTACATTGAACCCAGATCCAATTCCCTATTTGTACACATTCCATGGTTACCTCTCTCAAGCCTTCAATTTGTAAACAAGAAAAACTACTTAAGGGTAAGAGTTAAAGTAAATGCATATCTTCTTTAGGGCAAGTGGTCAGTATCTAAAGGTGTATGATACAGTCATGCTTCAATATGTGATTTGTATGTGGAAATGCCAAACCATAAAGCAATTACTTTTGAGCCTCAAACTACAATAGCAAAAGTATTACACTGCAAACAGGCACAAACAGCTTAAACTAATGTGGAATTAGAGAAGACTATGAGCAAGGAATGAAGTGTCATGGTATAACTTTGAACAATAAAAAGAGCCAACACAAATAATGCATCATCATAACTGCCAAAAATGGAATAGAAACTATATGGAAGTTTCAGAATATTTGGTAGGCATGCATGATCATCTGACACACAGGAAACAGGAATATCACACAAAAGCCAAAGACAATTTGACAGTAAATGCTTAAACTTGCATTAATTAATTAAATAAGCCTTACAGATGTTTCAGGCCTCTGTTTGCCTGCATGCCTTCCCCCAGGCATACTAATTTTGAGATAAAAATATACAATTACATATGCAGAGTAGTCTTTCAATCCTATTAAGATCAACTCAGGTTTTCTGACTTCCATTCCTGAGTTGTAAAGACTTTCTGCAATATTTGTTGCTGCAGGAAAGCTCTACACCCATCACTGTAGCCCCAAAAGGTAACTTGCTTTGAAATCAATCAGCCCAAATAAAATATTATCAGCCAGGAGAAAAGCTTAGACGTAAGTCAGGTAGGATAAGTACCATCATGAAATGTATAATGAAATAGCAACTATGTCAAGGAAGAAACAAGTATAACTTGAACATATGATATTCAAAAAGGCTACACCAAGTTTTAAAATTTCAGTACTACTGTCAATTGCTTCACACTGCAAATCAAGCCATTACCGTGAAGAAGAAAAATAATTAATGACAATTTTGCCATTTAGTAGAAGCAGCCTTACAGTGTACAGATCATTAACAAATCTGATGGTGTGGTTTTTTACATTTCAGTATGCCATGATACTTTCAAATAATTAAGATACTGTTTCCTCTTCAGTAGAAGCTTCTTCAATGCTCAGGGCAAAATTGGCAACAAGCTGCACTCAGAAACTTAACCAAATAAACCACACAAAAATGAATACTTCTTGTAATGGAGGAGATACAACAGCATGGAAATCTCTCTCTGGTAAAGATGGAACTGTCAATAGTGAAAAATCCACTGTAACGCGCTTTTTCTTTGATGAATAGTAGTGTTCTCGTTCCTCTCCACTAGCAAATAATGTATGAGCAGAATGCCTTCTGAGAAGTTTCTCCCTCTGCCACAAGGCGGCATGTCAGGGTCAAGAAGAAAACATTAAACCATGGTGTGACTGCCACAAGATCCAACCTCAAAACGTTAGAAATATGACAGGTAAAAGGCAAATGCAACTGAACGTGAGAGGCTAAATACGCTTAATTATTAAAACTCTTTCACTGAAAGCAACCATGTGGATTTATACCAGTGAACTAAGACAAGTAGGGCTGTATCCAATGGTAAGGTAAAGGTAAAGGTACCCCTGCCCTTATGGGCCAGTCTTGCCAGACTCTAGGGTTGTGTGCTCATCTCACTCTATAGGCCGGGAGCCAGCGCTGTCCGCAGACACTTCCGGGTCACATGGCCAGCGTGACAAGCTGCATCTGGCGAGCCAGCACAGCACACGGAACGCCGTTTAGCTTCCCGCTGGTACGCGGTCCCTATTTATCTACTTGCACCCGGAGGTGCTTTCAAACTGCTAGGTTGGCAGGCGCTGGGACCAAACCACGGGAGCGTACCCCACCGTGGGGATTCGAACCGCCGACCATGTGATTGGCAAGTCCTAGGCGCTGAGGCTTTAACCCACAGCGCCACCCGCGTCCCTCGTATCCAATGGTAGTCACACTCTAACCAGACCCATTGATATTAATGAACCTAAGTTATCCCCCTTAATTTTAAGAGCTTTACACTGAGTATGGCTACTATTGGAGACAGCCCTTGGTGAATTAAGAGTGTCCTTCAAAGAATGGTACTACATTTTCTAAAACTATTAATTTATTGTAAATTTTCCTGCATTCATGCAGTCTAAAAATAGCCAAAATAAGTTGGTTTTATATATACACATATAACATATTTATTGAGACAGTGGCATGGTTTTCTCTAGAAATTAATGTTCACCCAATAGGGGCCTCCCCTTACAGCTAGACACATTTTATTTAATGTAGAATAAGAGAAGAAATAGAAATGGCTACTCATTTTCCCTCAGCAGAGTAAGTTATACAGTAGTAGCAAAAAAGCAAGATTAGAGTGTGTAGAAGCTTCACTTACAGACACAAATATATAAAAGTACCCTTACCTTGTCAAGGGAATTGCTCTTTTCATTATGTCTTTCTGGGAGACTGTTTCCTGAATCTGTACTTATAAGAGAACCTCTTGAGTCTGCATTTCTTACACAATTAACATTTGGAGTCGAAGAGGTATATGGGGATGCTGAATAATAAGATGGTAGAAAAGGGATACATTAGAGGCTCTGCTAGTGTGAGATTCAACCTGCATTCAACTGCCCCTCTTTTATTCAAATAACCCTTCCAGTATCTATATGCTAGGTAAATGCCAGAAACCTGGCTTGTAAAGGGATTGCCAGCTGGGTGCATGTTTCAGGTGACAGAATTCAACATCTGGATTTATCAATAGGAGATATCTGAATGCGAAGAAATACAGACTTACAGTATTTTTCCATGTATAAGACTAGGTTTTTCCCCTTAAAAATAATGTCAAAAATTAGGGGGAGTTTTATACGCAGATACATCGTCCCCCATTTTCTTAAATCTGAGTCCCCCAAAATAGGGAGTATCTTATACATGGGGGCGTCTTATAGATGGAAAAATACGGTATTTAGTTAAAGGATATACATATACATATATATGACTTCATTATTTTATATCCCATTCAAGAAACTAATGAGTACCCAATTTTTTCCTTATAACCAACTGAAAGTAGATTTGGCTGAGAGAGTTTCATGGGAACAAGCTCTGTAACTGTGTGGAAATTTGATTTTTTAAAGTAATATAAGGGCTTAAAGGGACGTGAAGTTAGAAATAGAACACAGAAATGGAAAGAAGGAGAAACCGTAATGTAAAGGATGAAAAAGTATATGGGAAAGTTATCAAAATTAGATAGAAAATTAATTTAAAAACCTAACTGAAAAGAGAGATTAGCGAGAGCAGGAAAATGAACTGCTCTGTCAGGCAGGAGAGAAAAAACTGACGAGCGACCACACCTGCCTCCCAGAGTTCTTTGCTCTCCTGCCTCCATCACATGACAAGATAATACCCAAGCCATTTACGGCATCAACAACAGACTCAAATTTTGAACCCATGTCTCAGTGACCTAAGTTCAAACACCACCCACTATGCCACATCAACATTACATCCCTCAAAAGATCATTTTCACCAATAAAAGATCTACATGTAAAGTATCTAATTTCATTTCTTAGAAGAATTAAAATAAGTGTAAAAAATATTTTTAAATGGTTACCAATGCCTGATATAGCACCAAACACGTCCTTGTGGAGGTTGCTATCAAGGGTATTCACAGATTTTTGAGGAGTCATCAGTGGATTTGCAGCTGGTAAGCTAAGGGATTCATCTTTTGTACTCTGTTAAAAAAGAAATAATTTCACTTCCTTTGATATGCCTAAAAGTGGTATATTTTTACACTAGAGTTTTTTCAAGCTTTAAAGTTTCAGAAATAAAAATATCTACTCACACTGCTGGAAGCATTAATAGGGAAAGGTGAAATATCCTTGACATCAATTCGATGGGCATTTTCTATCAGCACCCCAAAGGTTGGCAAATACAACGTAGCTATTCTCGCTTGATGGCTCTGTACCAAAACATTTTTGTTCTCATTATTCAATGGGAATATACACACACTCACATTTCAGATATTCACTGTTGTGAAGCTAGAGTTATAACTTGATTTTTGGTTCTTGCACATTTAAAAGGAACAGATGTTGGCTGTTCCTTTTAAATGTGCAAGCCCTCAAACATATCCTTTCTGCAGTCAGGTGGGAGTCACAAGTTTACTGAATCCGAATTTGCTAATCATGATGTTAGCAATTAAGAAAAAGCTCAACAAGTATGGCAAGGTGAGAATTAATAATATATTTTATAGTGCGAGAAGCATATTTTGCCAGGTGAGCAAGTCTATCTTTGCCCAATGAGTCACTCTTGCTTGAGCTGATAATACAGACAAAAGGCTCTTTGATCATCTCCCCCAGTGTTCTCGAATCTCATCTCTGCATACAAAGAAAAATAGTTTTGGTGCATAGACAGGCTCCCCCTATTCAGAGAAGTGCAGTAAGCTTAGAATCCTGTATTGCTTATGATCTCTGCATCTACTATTAAAGCATGAGTAGAGGAGCCCTGGGATTAGACTGACTTTATTTGTGAAACTTCAGGTATTTTGTAACATACGCAGGCTTGCTTAGTGAAGTTCATAGAAGGAAATATTTTCACCCCCTCCTGCCTCTTGCAGCTACCTATAACCTCCACAAGGCCTCTCCAGAGAGGTAGTGCCTCCTCCTGAACAATGTGGGGACAGAGCATGGAGGCCTGTTGGGAGAAGGATGGGAAGGTGAGATTTCATTTCATGAACTTCAATTTATCTGTGAATTGCAGCCTAATATAGGATTCCCAATAGTCCCATATACCCACATTGTTCAGGAGAGCACCTCAACCTCCTACACAGAGGATTCTCATGGGGCACAGGCGGTTACAATAAGGAAGAAGGGATATAAAACATTTATTCAGTTCACTTCCTTAAATTAACTTTTCTTAGGACCCAAGTCACAAAAACTTCTGCACTTAATCTGACTAAAAAAGCTTCTGAAAATACACTTACCCTGGAAACATATCTGTCATCCAAAGAATGCTTTATCATCAAATTCTTCAAAACACTGATTGCAATTTGACGGATGTCTCTGAACTCTTGCAGTGCATTTCCCACCTCCCTCAGCAGCAGTCCTACCAAGAAGTGATGCTTGCAGAACTCATCTGATAAGGAATAGTCAAGCTGAAGGTCTGAAAGCAAACACCACAGTTAAGAAAGTGTATATTTTAATACAGAAAGATGCAATCCATTGCCGTTTGGAAGCACCACAATGTTCACTACATTCCATGTCCTCTTAGAAAAACAAAATAGTGTATCTATAGATTCTTTTGCTTTTTATAAGCAGAGCCAAGACAAAAAATGAAAATATTTAAGCAGTAATGAATTACAGGCAATTCCTAGTTTATGTACATTCTATTTGTGCACTACCATGCACACACAGTGCCAGATACCCAGAAGTGGTACCAGGAAATGGGGATCACCTGGTCAACGGAGTTGGAGGGATGGCGGAGCTTCCACAGCTGACATGAGTGGTGAAGAAGCTTCCCCACGCACGTCAGCTAGGTTGGCCAACCAAGACCTGCCATCCCTCTGGCTCCCACAAGCCAGAGGAGCAGGAGGGCTTTGTTGAGCAGCCTCAACAAGCCTCTGGCTCATGAGGAGACCCTTCCCAGAGCCCAAAGAGGATGAGATGGGAAGGCTGAGCATCTCAACAAAGCCCAGCAGCCCTTCCAGCTCACGAGGAGACCCTCCCTCTTTGGGCTCTGGAGTAGGTCTTCTCCTGCTGAGCCAGGAGGACTCGCCAGGGTGCTCTCTATTTTACATTATTTCGCATATGCGCATGGGAGCCTAAAACGGAAGCCCCGTGTAAATGGAGAGTCATTGGTACTGACAGTAATTCAGTAATTTGCTCTCTTGAGTACATGGTGGCTTACTGACTAAATATGAACTCTTGGAAAAGACCTCAGTTGGTGGTCTGCTGTGGTCCAAGTCAATCTCTTTCATGCTTTATGTGGCTACTGAGCAACACTTATGCATTTTAAATAATTTTCAGACAACCACACTTTCGCACAAATATGTTCTGCTAAAACCAAGCAAGTGTGGGTGACTACAAGCAAAAGGTCAGCTATCTGTGACAAAACTGAACATGCATTTTTTAAAAAGAAAACAACCAATGGCACACCTAGTAATTCAGTGGCACTTGTACTATCAAACTTCTTGTTTTTAATATTACTTTTTTATTTAGCCCAGGAAGCTAGCTAGCCTTCCTTTTCTTGGTTGGAAAAAAGGCAAGCACCGCCCCTAGAATGTGATGCATTGGAAACAAGATATGTCCAGGAAATACATCTAAAGAAATGTAAATAGAACGTGGAAAATGGTGGAAAAGGCCTTATTTTGCTTACGAACTATGAAACAAAAGAAAAGAAGAAAACATCCCCCATGACTCCAATTGTAGAGAGCATCTACCATCTGTGTCAGCATGTTGTAGACAACAAGAGGCTGATGAGGCAGCTTTTGGAAACCCCATAATTAATATATCCTTAAAAGGCTAGGCCTTTATATTTGTGTGCCTCACTTCTTGCATAATAATTCCATTCTGTTGGTCCAATGACACCACCAGGGTGCATATGCGTATAGAATACGTCCAGTAGGGGGAAAGACGGAACGAGTCCTTTTGAATTTTGAGAACTTGAAATTTCGCTTTAAAGGATAATTTAATATTTATGACTGCTGGAAAAAGTTAGGTATGTGATTCATTGCAAAGTACCCCATAGTCTTCATTGAAAATCAGAGTCACTCAAAAATGATTCACAACTAATCCCACCCCTACTGCTCCACAATTAGCATCAGCAAAGCTTGCTGACACAAAACAGGTTCCAAAGAGAGCATGGGCATACCCAGAGGGAATTTATTCCCTTTGAGTAGCAGGCCACATCACAAAATACTTTTGAAAACCCTTTCTGTATCAAGGATTCTGCAATGAAGTGCAGGGGAGCTGCTATTCAATACACACAAGCTTGAAGCATCCATGCAAGCACAGGACAACTGAAAGAAAATAAGTGTTTCTTGATACTCTGGCTTGTACTAACAAGATGAAAGCTCTGGGATGTTTTCAATCAATTTATAGTGACATGTTCATGCATTTTCGATTTGTTTCCAAATGAGCACGTCAAATTTATTTTAAAAGCTTTATTTTATCCATAGCAGTGTAGCATGACTCACAAATGGAATTACTGCACATTCTTCCTTTTTACACAAGTCACCATGGTTTTTAAATTAGAAAGTCAGTGTAGGATCAAACAGCACACTCCACACCTACCTATAGGAGTGTCATAGGATTCCACTGTTGGTGAAAGAAAAGCTAATTCAAAGGAAAAAAAGAAGCAAAGTAGGACAAAACCAATAAGTAACAAATAGCTTTTCTGGTTTGAGACAACACAAAGAAACAATGCTAATGAGACAGTGTGTGTGTGTGTGTGTGTTACACCAGAACTAAATTACTTACCTATCTGCTTTCACTCTATCACTTTATTATACAAACTGGTGAAAATTAGAGGAGACAGAAATAAAATCTCCGTCTCACAATTAAAGAACACAATATACATGTACACACAATATACATGTACCAAGTCACAATAGATTTCAAGATTTTTCTTACAAGACAACAATGTCAAATTAACTTTTCAAATGTGAATTTACCTTGATATCGCTGAATCCTGCCTTTTCCAAAAGGCATAGGCAGATTCAAAGGAATGTAGTGTTCATGATTACATACTACTCGGAGAAATTCAAATTTGAATTCAAAGAGGGTCTGCAAAAATATGTTGAAGTCATAAAATTGGTTGTTTAACAAAATTAGTATATTTAAATTCAATAAGCAAGCAAAAGATTTTTAATATCTGGTTTCAGTTCTTTGAAAGGATGGCTAAGAAGACCCAATAAACAAACAGCACACTGTCTGTTTTCCATACAATGTTTTCATACAAGGACACACATATTCTGATAACATGAGGGCTCATTATATTTTTTTCTAATTTTATTAGAAATATGAAATATAGCAGATCTTTTTGTTTAACCGATTTCCAGCTTACACATGGTGAAATCTTGCCTGCTTTGTGAGATAAGATGAAGATATTCTTGGAAACCAAAAAACAAGCAAGCTTTGCTTTGGAAACGTATTTAAATATTGCAACTAAGAAAAAAAAAATCACTGCCCATAAAATATATGTATCAGAATGCTACATGCATGAAGGCTGCACTTACAGGACACAAAGTTACGGACACAGACCTTTCATGGGTGTAACAAGGACACAACTTTTACTGGTTACAGCAAACTGGGTTTGGTCTAGCATGGGGACAAGGAACTATCCATAGTGCAGCCCCATCTGCAGAACTCAACCAGAAATGAGGAGCTGGCCTGAGTACAGGGCAATCTGAGTGTGGGCACATCCAGTGGGCCTCTCAGGCAAACTAGGATTCATGCCACCTGTGAGCTCTGTTTTAGGTAGAAAGCAACAGTCCAAGATCCCTTAAGGAGAGCTGCTCAGTGGCAAGTAGGGTTAAACTGCCAGGCTCTGGTCCTCAATCAACCAAATGGAAGCTCACATTAGTTCCCCGCGGAAGACCTGTCTGTGCTATGAGTCAATCAGCGCTGCAGAGCGGATCGCATCCAGGACAAGCCTTTCCCACCCACTCTGCCCACACAGGGAGCCAAATAGGGTTCTCTAGGTAAGCTGGGGACCTGGGACAAACAAACAAAAAAAACCCCAAAATGACAATGGCAACACAATTTCTTAAAACAAAGCTATTCAGTACCTTTGGATCTCCTGGAGCAAAGAAGCTGATATAGTTATTAATTTGCTTGAACACAAATCCTCTGTCCATAAAGGTGAAACATCTCTGCAAAAGCAGAAAAAGTCACAAGAGCATTCTAAAGGCATGGTAGTTAGTAAGTTATATTTTTATAGCTATTTCCAAGAAAAAATCTATAAAAACTAAACTAGCCTAAAGCAACAGTCGGATGCCAAGCATCAGATGCTTAATAAATGACTCATAAATTATATATTTCTAAATTAAATCAAAGATTTAATAATCTCATCTGAACTTCTTATTGTACACCACATTTCAAACAAGTTTTTATTGTACATAACCACTTATGATGAGAGACTATGAATTCATAGTCTTCACTATCAATCCAGGATCAAAATACCCCAGAACTGCAGGATTTTTATTTCAAAAGTGCTGACCCTTCTATCATCTCAGTACTATCTATAATTAATAGCAGAACATTCAAAACCAGCTTTAATCAAAGATTTACATTATCTATTTTCTTGACACATACTTTTCTTTCATATGCCAATTTATTGGGGGTGGGGTAGGGAGAGAGATTGCCAGCTATTGCTTTCTAAACCTGCTGTATCATGTTGACCACGAGAGAAAAGAAAAGCTTAAGAACAGTTTGAGATCTGCATGAACAATTGCTAAGACAGTGGTGGGGCACACCCAACTACCTGTCAAAATCCCTTGCTTAGGGTTCCCAAGCCTGGTGGCTGTTGGGTGCTTGGGAATACTGCACATAGGAGGTTGCTAGCCCTGTGTTCAACACTTCCCAAAGCATCAAACACAGGACAAGCAAAGTGGTTCTTTCTCCCTTCCCCATGGGGAGGTGGGGGCACAGAAGTTGGCATTTTGCAGGCATCAACATGTGCAAGAGAGGTCCCTCCCAAAGCCAATTTGCCAAAAGCTGGTTTCTTCCCCCTGCATTTTGCAGATCAGCTGAGAAAAAGCACTCCTCTCACAAACACAATGCAAGAGCTTGTAAAGTTTTGTTTCTGAGATGGCTGCTGCTTTTTAGCAAGAGTCCAATACAACCCTCCTCCTGAATGAGGAAGTAGTTTCCATGGAATCCTGTCAAACTGAACAGGATTTAACCCCTAGTCATTAACCCATGACAGCAGGGGAGTTAAAAACCCACAGCCGTGCCTTGGCTGCATGCAGCCTGTTCCCTACTGGATTTAACAATGTGCTCCCATCCACCCAGGGGCATGGTTTGGGGCAAATTGGACCTCCTGCCAGGCCAAGATTGGCTTGTGGGCCAAAGAGAAATTTTCGTAACACTTCAGGTATTGCTATGTTGACTAAGTGAAGCCTTCTTCAAGAAAGGCCAACAAAGAACCATACTCACTTTTATGAAGACAGCAAGGCTATGGTTTGCATTTTTTGAAGCTTCTGGGTTATCTTTATACTTCTGAGTAATGTGTGGCATCAACATGTTTACTACAGTTTCTACAGCGTGATGATAAGATGCTGGAAATCTCTGATTTCGTAACAACTAGGGGGGGAAATTAACCAACAGAATGTGACAAAATTATCCTTTTACCCTTACGCGGTGTTTGAGAATTGGTAGTTAAAAACTCAAACCAAGAGGAAAAGGCAAAAAAAGTTTCTGAATATCACTGGCATCTGTTTATTATTATTAACTAGACTTATATCCTGCCCTTTCTCCAGCCAATGTGGTTCTTTTCCCCCCCTCTCATTTTATCCTCTCAACAATCCTGTTAAGTATGTTAAACTAAGAGATAGTGACCAACCCAAGGTCATCCAGCGAGTATGGCATTGGACTTCTGTCTCTCTGGACTATGTCATGCACAACTATTCCATGTTGGTTCTAATAAAATGTATGCTGTTGGATTATTTAGAGCAGGAACATCTTTGATATAATTCTGTTTGATACTCCTTCATATGTTACAAAAATATAAAAATAAACTGGCCAGGCTGGCTGGGGCTGATGGGACCAGGTTGGGAGGTTGTGGAAGGCTGTACTAAAGAAATAACTAGACTTATGCATTGTTCCGTTTTCATACAGCAAAAAATTGGAAGTGCCTAGAATTAAGGGGACCTAGCCATTTACCAAGCCTCTTCAGAATATTATACGTACCTTTACTTTAGCATTTTCTAGCAGGTGCTGGGCCATTGATTTGATTAGAATTTCAAAGAAAAACCAGGAATACTATTAAAACAAAACAAAACCAACACATTATACAAGCAGTCCATTTATACCTGTAATACATAAAATGTTTATTGTTAATGGGATTATTGTTAAATGGTTTTCACTGGAATTGCTACTCTTTGTTCACTCATTTTTTAAAATAAAAAATGTAGATAACTTTGTCAAATTGTTGCAGTCCATCTTTTTCTGTCTTATCTCCTCATGCTTTTTAAAATATCTGATTTGCCACCATTTTTATCTTTTGCAACAGCATGCAGTTGCAGTACAACCAAAGTACAGTGGTACCTCAGGTTAAGTACTTAATTCGTTCCGGAGGTCCGTTCTTAACCTGAAACTGTTCTTAACCTGAAGCACCACTTTAGCTAATGGGGCCTCCTGCTGCCGCTGGAGCACGATTTCTGTTCTCATCCTGAAGCAAAGTTCTTAACCCGAGGTACTATTAGCTAAAGTGGTACCTTTAGCTAATAACAGTTTCAGGTTATGAACGGACCTCCAGAACGAATTAAGTTCTTAATCTGAGGTACCAGAAGGTTCATAGCCATGAAGAAAGGAAGATCTTGGATAATATATCTGTATATTATGTGCAGTGTGGAATCTCCACTTAAATTCCACTTTATGGAAAAGCAATGCCTCAGCAGCACTAAAGACTCCAATCTAGTTATAGAACAACCCCGCACAGTTAAATAGGTAATACCAAGAAAAGCAGCAATCAATGATTTTTTCAATACATACCTTTAACAGCTTGTTGCTTGTGAGAAAGTCAGCAGATGGCTTCAAGATTGTTGTCATGGATTTGGCAAGTTCTTCATGTACAGTCTTATATTCAGTAGCAATGTAAGGCTCTGCTTTGTAGGCATACTTGGCAAGACAAAAAGTGAAATTAGCTTTGCATAATGCAGAAGTAATTATTACAGATGTTGATGGTACAATTTTTGATAAAGCAACTTTGTATGAATCCTACCTTGACATAGGACCTCAAGTAGCTATCCAGCCCTTCTTCATGACACTGGGCAACCACATGGATAATAACCCTAAACAAAACGAAGTGATCATAAAATATCATTGCAAAGTACTTTGACAAAAATTAGAACAACCTTGGCAAATTAATACCCCAAAATTGCTTTTTAGGTGATTAAATGTACCAGGACTGTTGCATCAAAATGCTTACCTTGTCACGTTCACTGCAACTTCTTCTTGGGTTGCTCTAGTAAGGACTCTAAACAATTGGTTTAAAATAGTAGGCAGGAAAGCTATCATCACATGGCCCTCCATAGCATGAAGACTCTAAATTAAGAAAATAATAAAATGAAATCAGAATTGTATGAGAATCAAAACGTACTTTATATATATATATATATCAGAAGTGTAAAGCTAACAATCTTCAGAAACTTTACTTGGAAGCAAGTTCTATTGAAATAACAGGACTTACACATAACTTATTCTAGGAGGAAACAAGGAAATCTAAGAATATAAGTAAATGGTTTCCTATGCAACATCTGATGCTATTTCATAGCCTGTCAGATTTCAAGCAGATGGGGTAAATGAGAGAGTGCACTGGGAGTTGAAGGTATACATATACAGGATACATTATTAAATAGCAATTCAGCAGAGAATACTGAAATCAGCACAAAAGCATCATGCTGTGGGATAAGATGACATGTGTTCAATATGATAGTGGCTAATGCTGCCTTGTTAAAATACTTGTCAAGACATTTGTGAAATAAATGTTGATTAAATGTTGAAAATACTTCGCAGCCGCAACATTGCAAGGTGCACATTTTGCATGGCAAAATATAATAGTATGGCTAAAATATAAAGGAAGTCTAAAATATGTGCTAGTTACACGTGATCACTTCCTCCCCGCATGTTGCGTTGTGGCATACCACAGGAAGACTCAAATTCAGGCTACATGTCAAGCCACAATTAAGGAAGATTAACTATAATTTAGTATGACAGTCTACACTTCCAAGCCACGGTATATATCAGGGGTCAGCACACTTTTTCAGCAGGGGGCCAGTCCACTGTTCCTCAGACCTTGTAGGGGGCCGGACTATAATTTTTTGGGGGGGAGGGAGAGAACAAATTCCTATGCCCCACAAATAACCCAGAGATGCATTTTAAATAAAAGGACACATTCTACTCATGTAAAAACATGCTGATTCCCAGATTTCCCGGATATAGAAGGTGACTGGGCCGGATCCAGCCCCCGGGCCTTAGTTTGCCTACCCATGGTATAAATTATATACCTTAAGATACTTCACAAGATCAACTCCTAAGGCTTGAGCTCCAGACTCAGTTTTTTGACAATAATGAAAGAAATTGTTTAAGTGCTGGTCCTAGGAAAAGAAAGACAAAAACAGGTTAAGTCAATTAATACATAATTCAAATTGATTTGATCAAATGTGCCATTGCAATGTCACTTCCTCTAGATAAAAGAAATCCACTGTAAATATGACCAAAATGTTCCTCCTTTCAAGTATCCATTAAAGTTAAGCTTAAAAATAATAAAGCAATGTGACAGAATTCTCAGCAATTTAAACTTTGCATAACTCCTGATTCTTGAAGCTACATTAATCTCACAGCCAAAGCTTATGAAGTTTGCTTTTGCTTGCTTCGTGTGCTATAACAGCAAAGATTTTATAATATGCACCAGAAGACCAAAAATTATTTTTCACTTCTCTCCCCCCTACCTACTCCAACTCAGCCCTACCATCACTGAACACGGACTTTTGTCATCCTGCCCTCCAGTTATGTACAATCTAACAGCACAATCAACTCAAAAAATGTGGTAAAAAGCTCTAGTGGAATAGCCTACCTGTGTATATACAGTGGAAACCAGATGGGTTGAAATCTTTAACAGTGGTTTGCCTCCATCTACCCATTTAATTTCAGAACCAGAATGCTGTATATAGAGAACAAAGTTAAAATACTGTTGATATTACGTAAGTATTGCTATTACACCAAATATGGACATGTTGGCCTGGTCTGCACATGCAGAAAAGCCATGCTTTTTTAAAGCAAACCATGAATTAACCATATGTTGTCCAATAATGGTTTGTTACTTTCGCACAAATAAAAGATTTCCCATCTACTCTTGAGTTAACAAATGCCAAATATGGATATACTGGCCTGGTTTAAATATAACACTAAACCATGGCTTGTTTGGCAAACCAAGGATTCGAAATGCATGGTGTACTTTCTGTAGCAAGAACCATAATAAATTATTGGTGCTTTCATTTATTTCGCAGTCAGTCAGTGACACATGACAGTGAACAGGTATACAGCAAGCAGGCTTGACACTTTAAAATTTGAAAATGACAAAAATTTAGTAATGCACTTTGAACATCTTGCATATTTAGATACAAAAATTAATGTTTGCTTTTGTGTGTGTGTTTTAACAACTCTGCCCTATCAAGTTCTATGAAAAATAATCAATCATTATTGTGTTGTTGGGTTTTTTTACTTTGATCATGCCAGGTTCTTGATTGTTGAGATATCCACATGGAAGGTATGCAGCTACTGGGATATGTTGTTCATTTGTCACTACTCTTCCATCTTTCAACAACTGAAGCCAAGAATACCCAACTAAAAAAAAATGCAAAGAAAAAACATTTCTAATATTCACACCTTTAGTATATAATGTAACACAACACAGCCTCATCTAGCAAGACTTGGTGGGTCTTATACTTCACCCGCTAAAATCCTGTTAAACATGTAAGAAAGGCTCTACCCAATGGAACAAAGCACCCATTTTTATCTATAGCACTTAAGAGTAAAATTTCAATTTTAAAAAGCAATTGACAGTCAACTTATTTCTCTAAAAATGCTTTTAAGTCAGTAAATATATTTAGCATTGGACTCTCTTTATTGTAACCCAGCAACAAGAAAATGATAGATTTAATGATAAATCTTCAGAAGCTATGAAATGAGTGGCAGACTTTGAATTCAACACAGAAAATCCAAGTCAATCATACCTTGTGCTTCAATTATGTCCTTCTTTTTGGTAGTCCCTTTGCTTGAACTATCACAGCTGACATGGTAGAAGGTAAACAACAAATGATGTTTTTCATGTAACTGTGTGGGCAACTCTATTTTAATCTAAGAAGAAGAAACATATAAGTTTGGCTTAGAGAATATTCCCAATAGTGTCATGGTATGCCTCATAAAATAATTTTTCCCAGTTTTGAGACCTATTTACCTTGGGACTCAGCTATACAGCTGCAAATAAAACGTTTTAAGTGTGCAATATACAATGTGGCACTAGATGGCGATGGTGAGCCTTAAGGAAAATTCAATGTATTTTTAAAAACGCTTTTAAAAAAAAGCATTTTCAGAACTTTTTTATGTGTGCATAGATTTCACCTTGATTTTTGGCTCTAAAAAGGGCTCAAAAAGATGCTCACAATAAAGACAAAAAACCCAATAAAATTCCTTTTTTAAAAAATTGGACATCATTCAACAGTTACACTAATGTAGTGGTTTTTACTGCACACCCTAAATTTGCTCTGGATAGTTAGGGGAACCCCTGGGGTAGATTTAGGAAACATGCAGGGAAAGGAGAGGAACATACAACGTTAAATCTCTAGATGATTTCTCCCAGTGGTTGCAGGTGCAACACAAACCTCAAAAATGGCAGATTAAAGACTTGTTTAGGATTGTCAAAAGTGCAGGATACAACTCATTTTCAGCAGAGGTCTCTCTATAGCATTTTTCAGAATTGATGGTACTATACTCTTCAAGATAGGCATTAACTTTGCTACCCAAGTGAACAGACCTCCTCTGGCAGCTTTCAGCAGCTACAATAGGCTTCAAACCTCAAGCAGATACCATGGGCACAATCAGTGACCTTCTTTAAATGAGAAGTCAAAATCAAAATGGATTCTAGCTGTTTTATCAGTAAAGTTTTCCACAAACTATTCATAACAGACCACAAAGGTTTCCTCTTCTTCTGCTAAACGATTTAGATATACTAACCCCCTTAGTATGCAGAAAAGTGTCACAAGTCAACGTGGAATTTATGTAATGGTGATAAGCAAGTAAGATCTCTTTTCCACTTGCACATCCATAGAATAATCCCTAAAATGAGCTGTATCCTGTTCCCCACCCCCAATTCTTCAGAAAACTATAGAGCTCTGGTTTTTGTAGATAAGAGAGGTAATCTGAGAGAAATTATACCATCTCATCCTACTATCTTCCAATATGTTTCTCTGTTCATTTTTCTGTTCCAGAGATCATCCAGGGCTTCTGACAGGACTATCATTTAAGGCAGCAAGCAATTTCTCCAAAGTAGTCAAGAAACTGTTCAGATCCACCACTTATTTATTAAAGGTAAAGGTAAAGGTACCCCTGCCCGTACGGGCCAGTCGTGTCCGACTCTAGGGTCGCGTGCTCATCTTGCTCAAGAGGCCGTGAGCCGGCGCCGTCCGAAGACACTTCCGGGTCACGTGGCCAGTGTGACGAAGCTGCAGCTGGCGAGCCAGCATCAGCGTAGCACACGGAAACGCTGTTTACCTTCCCGCTAGTAAGCGGTCCCTATTTATCTACTTGTGCTTAAGGGTGCTTTCGAACTGCTAGGTGGGCAGGAGCTGGGACCGAACGACGGGAGCTCACCCCGCCGCGGGGATTCAAACTGCCGACCATGCAATCAGCAAGTCCTAGGCACTGAGGTTTTACCCACAGCGCCACCCGCGTCCCTACTTATTTATTACTAGTTACTATTTTACAATACTTTCCTAAACACTCAAAGCGCTTAACATGCATTATTCTAGGTATGCTTACAACAGGACTGTAAGATGGAAACTGAGGCAGACAGATGCTAGCTTGCCTACGGCTACCTGATAAATTGATTAAGACAGTTGTACTCTAATTCAAGGAACCAGTTCCACTCTCATCTCGCTATGTTTTTGGAAAGTGGCAAGTATATAATGGGTTACCTCATCATAAAACTCTGGGTTTTGGTGATGATGCAGAACTGCAGCAAATGCTTGTCTTGTAAATACTGATCCACCGGGTCTGCCATAGATGCACTAAAAATCAAATAACAAAAGAAAGACTTATTCCATTGTATTTTAGGTCAAGAACATGAATGAAACATTTTTTGATGGGCTGTTGAAAAATCCAAAGAGAACTTCCAATAACATTACGTAAACACAACACTTGCAGCAACATGCCAAAATACAGCCTAGTGAAAGGATCTCAAGTAGCAGGGCTGGGAAATTTATCCGCCTGATACCTTATATAGCAGGAGAAACTTTCTCAGCCAAGAGTCACATTCCCTCTTGGGAAAGCCTCCAGGGTCTGCCTATGGGATTAACTGATTAACTGGGCCATATTCCAGCCATACAAAAGTCTCTCTCTCTCTCTCTCTCTCTCTCTCTCTCTCTCTCTCATACACACACACACACACACACACACACACAATCTCCATTAGGTAAACAAGAAGTGTTATCATGTTTCAAGGTCACATTCCAACCAGGCAAAAGCATATGAGGAGGATGCAGAGAAGGCCTGAGGATATGTAGGGAAGAGTCCTGAGGGGCATACTGAAGTGCATTGCCCCCTGCTCCCAAAGGTCCCCACCCATGCCTTAGAGAACTGATTTTAGTCAAAGTATATAGTCCTGGGCCTAGATAAACCAATGCTCCCACTCAATGTATGACAACTACACAAGAACTATAGTTGTTTTATGCAACTAGACTGATGTCTACAATTTTAGACCATAAGCGCCTGGGGGCAGGAACCTGTCTTTTTGCCTAAGTTATTCTATAAATTCACATATATATGTGATGGCACTGCATCACCTAGAAACTATATTCAAATGTAAGGGACACATAAACCACAATTAGGTAGCAGCTGTGATTAAAGCATACTCTTCATATTACTTTACTGAGAAAAGCATGTCTGAATAATCAGTACTCTCTTTCTTCACTGAAATCATCAGAAGGATCACATACTCAATATCAGGCTTCCTCAACCTCAGCCCTCCAGATGTTTTTGGCCTACAACTCCCATGATCCCTGGCTAGCAGGTCCAGTTGCCAGGGATGATGGGAACTGTAGTCTCAAAACATCTGGAGGGCCGAGGTTGAGGAAGCCTGCTCAATACTTGTCTACAAGTACAAAAAAGCCCTACTAAAGGAAATGTTACTCAATCTAATTGAAAAGGCCATAAACATATTCTGAAGCAAATTAATTCCTGCCTTCAACTACTAGGGGGAGGTTGAGTTCCTACTTGAGGACACCTTACCTGCACAGAATAATAAGCAGTGAGTTTTTGAATAAATATCTGTAAGTCAGATCAACAAACCTTTAGAGGTATGGAATCTTCATCATCTGAATCCTTGAATTCAATGCAAACTGCAATATTTCTTGCCTAAAAAGAGCATATACAGAGATTTTTGTTTTTCCTAAAAAGTGCCAGATAAGCAACCAAAACTTCCAAGAAAGAACACCAAATTCAATTCAGATTCAATTTGGTCTTGAATCTGAATGTTATTAGTGGCCCATTAACTCACCTTTGCAAATGACTTTTGACTGTCATATTTCAAGTGCTTTGGATAAACATAAAGATGATTGTTGTAGATGGTGAAAGGCTGAGTGTGTTTTGGTATACAGGGAACAAACTCCTCTACTTCAAACGTTAATACTGTCTTGGTACTGTTTTCAAACTGTTTCATGGGAATGTATGATGAGCTAACAAAATCTGAAAATATATTAAAAACCAATAAAAAAATTGAAGAAAAAATGCTTCTCAGCTATTTAAAAGTACTTTTCTATACTTACTTGGGATGTCTGGAGAAATATTATCAATTGTTATGTCTAGATTTCCTAAAATAACGGGTAGCTTGGCCATCTTTTCAGGTCTATGGAAGAAGGAAAAAACAAAGTTACTCAACAGAAAAATCACTCGGGATGGATAATACAGCAGAACTCAAATAGGAAAGGAAACACCCCAAAAGGCTTGGAAAGCATGACAAAGTCTTTTTCCAGAGAGATAGGTAAACACTACATTCCTTGGCAATACTTATATCTCCTAAATTTGTGCAGCTTTTCACTGAAACTACATCAAGCCCAATTTAGCAACTTCCCTTGACGACTTGACCCTCACAGACTTGACTTTTTTAGCCTTATGACAAGAACAGCTGTACTGACCACTGTCTCCAGTCCAGACTTTTCACCTATAATCTGTTTGTAAAAAAAATTCATTCTTCCACAGCACCCATTTAACAGAAACCTTAAAACAGGAGAGGCCAACCCAGAGCCTTTGGTATGATGGCACTCAAAAAGGCCTTCTTTGGTGCCTCCGCCCTCCATAATAAACAGCAAGCACTTGACAAATGTACAGTATGTGAAAACAGATTTGGCTCTGAAGTTGTACTTGCATGAGTAGAAAGCACTTCCACTCATACTCAGATTGTTTTCTTTATGGAAAGAATCTTGCTGCAGACTCAGTTCAAGAGATATTACTTTATTTGTTTGAATTAGTCTTAGCCACATTATTATTATTAAATTTCTATACCGCCCTGTATAGAAATTTAATAATTTACAATATAAAACCACAAAAAACCCACACAACATAGTAGCAAACAAAAACAATACCCCATAGTTTAAAAGGCCATAGATTGTTTAATTAGCCAAAGACTTGGGAGAAGAGGAATGTTTCTACCTGGCGCCTAAAGATATATAACAAAGGTGACAGGTGCTGCTTTAAGAGCCCTTAAGGACAATAATGCAGGATGTAAATATTCTAAATAATAAATATGTACAGTACTCACTTTTTGAAATCAGCTAACAATTTAAGCATGTCTTCATTTGAGAGCTTGTTACTGTCTTGTTTGTAGAGTGCTGAAAATCGTGCATTTTTGTCTAGTGTCCCAGATGCATCCTTAAACAGTGTCCTGAAACATGAACTCTTATATAAGAATCTCATTACAAAATGAAACAGAGAAAAAAGTAAAAGTGAATGCTTCATATCCTGAAATTAGATTGGCAAACTCTGATCCACTGAAATATGCATAAATGCTCACAAGAAAAGAAGCCAAAATTTATTGTGTAACAATACATATTACTACCTACACCAGTGGTTTCCAAACATCTTTCCCTGTGGAGCATTAGAAAATTGCTGAGGGTCTTGGCAGACCACTTAATGATTTTTCTGCATGTTGCAGCAACTGTAATGCAATGAGCAAGAAGCAACGTGATTTTTAAAAATTGTACTTTTAGTGCTTCTTTTATTTCTTATATAATGCATTTTATTGATTATAATTTGAATGCTGTAGAATGCAGATTGTAATGAAATAAAATACAACAAGAAGCAATAAAAACACAATTAAAGATCAGCATGAATATTTAATACCGTGAATTTGTGTTCTCAGCCACAAATCCACAGAAACACCACAGACCACCTAAATGAAGCTCACAGACCACTGGTGGTTAACAGAGCACGGTTTGGGAACTCCTAACCTACACAATGTATTTTTCTAAAATAGTATCTGTTTTTTTCCATGTCCTGTGATTTAAATACAATAGGTTGAGAGTGACTTTAGCCTTGACCACTAAATGCAAGGAATTCTGTCCCAAATACTAAATTGAGTTTTGACTAAAATAAAAAGGCACACAAATTAATACACTTAGAAGAAAAGAAGCCCCAGTCTTTACCTAGCTGCCCATGCGAATGGCATTCTGTACTGTCCTAGCCGCTGACATGCCTGCTTTGCATTTTTCAGAACTTTTTGAGCAACCTGTAAATGATAATAGAAATACATAAGTTTTTCATCAAATAACATTTGGTTTATTTATTTAACCTCACTTCCACTGATAATGACTTATCTCAAATACTCATCCTTCATGATACACTGGTACCTCAGGTTAAAAACTCTTCCCCAGGATGAGAACGGAAATCGTGCGGTGGCGGCAGCGGGAGGCCCCATTAGCGAAAGCGCGCCTCAGGTTAAGAACGGACCTCCGGAACGAATTAAGTTCATAACCAGAGGTACCACTGTATTCTTCTTGACAGGACCACAAGAAGGATCTCTTTCCCAGACTGGGAATTTTGGACTGGAAGGTACTGGTGAAGATTTTAGGTTTTTAACACTATTACTCACAATAGTAGCCAAGACACAGTATGGCACAAGACACATACACATCTATATGTGTTATAATTATTCTCACCAAGTACCTGGGTTCCCTTCTTCGTTTTCCCGTTTCTGTTACTTTATTATTAAAATGCATATATACATGGTATTATTTGTATTCTGCCTTTCCACAGTTCCAACAATGCTCAAAGCAGCGTACAACACAAAAAATACATAAGTACAACATAACAAACTATAGGTAGAAAAAATCAAAGGGGAAGAGAAATCCTACACACAAATGGTGAGGAGCCAGTGGTATGTTCTTAAGTTTCCAAATATGATTTGGAGGACCAGGTTTATAATGTCTGAATTGAGCTAGGGGCATCAGAGTGAAATTTTGTATGTGTGCTCAAGGCAACCATGAACCTCAGCTCAAGTTCTGCAGGGCCCTGACTGATTTCAGCTGGGGCTGCTGAACAGATTATTGAGTTGGGGTGTTGTTTGGTGGTGGTGTTGGGGGTTGCCGCTTAGTTTTTTGTATCTTTATTTTAGATCTTGTGATTTATTTGGAAATTGTTTGGCTTGGTTGTGTATTTTTTAATGATTTATTTCTTGTTTATGACTACTTTTGTTATGTTGGTGCCTTTGACTATGGCAGGTTTGAAGTGGGTCAGAAAATGATGGCTTGAAAGCAAGGCACTAACAACAGTTCTCAAGCTCTGGTAAAGGTAAAGGGACCCCTGACCATTAGGTCCAGTCATGACCGACTATGGGGTTGCGGCGCTCGTCTCGCTTTATTGGCCAAGGGAGCCGGCGTACAGCTTCTGGGTCATGTGGCCAGCATGACTAAGCCGCTTCTGACGAACCAGAGCAGCACACAGAAAGGCCGTTTACCTTCCCGCCGGAGAGGTACCTATTTATCTACTTGCACTTTGACGTGCTTTCAAACTGCTAGGTTGGCAGCAGCAGGGACCGAGCAACAGGAGCTCACCCCGTCACGGGGATTCGATCCGCCAACCTTCTGATCGGCAAGCCCTAGGCTCTGATGTCATAGCAAATTACAGTTAGAAAAAGCCAGGTGAAAGACTGAACTTTCAAGAAAGCAGGGAGAAAAGAGGGAGAAGGAACAGAACCTGAAAGCCCCTAGTGTATCTCCAAACCACAGCTGAGAAGACCTGGTTTGTGATGTCTGCACTGAGCCATAACATTCAAGGGAGATATTGCACCACATTTTGAACTTTCATGTTTAACAAAGGATTCAGAATCTGATCTGATCTTTGACCCTGAGAAGTTCATTTGCCTTGAATATATGTACTACATTTTAATACTCCAGTGTATATGGCATTGCAAACAAACTGAGACTTACAAATGGGATGTCAAACAGTCAAGAGTATACCTTAGAAGAATCAGAACTTTTCATATATGGTTCAGCACAGTGGGTAATGCTCCCTTGCAGGACTTTCTCTATTCTGGCCACTAGAAATATATCAGGATGTGGACACGTCACTGAGAATATTCCCTGAAAATAAATGCTTGTTTTATTGACACTGAAATGAAAATAGAGGTCTTTATTTTGCAAAGAAGGGGAAATAGTGACTTCTTTATTCCTTACCTGTTTGGGATATTGTAACATTATCTCTGGAATAACATCCTGAATCCGATGTAAGCAATCACTGCTGTCATTTAATACCTGTTGAGATGCACTACCTAGCATATTCCTCACTGTGCTATGATTCAAATCCACATGGAAATCTGATGAAATCTTCCGGTTCTCTTTTATATCAAAAAGTGACAGCGTTATGAAAAATGGCTCTACCTGGGCATTTAAAAGAAACAAAACAGTAAACATGGCCATCAGGCAAAGAAATAATGGGTACTTGATAATTGGCACATAGAAAGAGCTGTTTTTATATTATACAGTGACTTTTACTTTATAAATTCAATGTGTTGGAATTGTATTTTAGAACCTCTATAATTTAGAGAGCCAAATACCTTATACCACTGAATATGTAAAGATTTTAGGCTCTCTTTTAGTAAAATGTATTTTATTCAACAACAAAAATCCACACACTATAATATGACACTACAATGTTTGCTATGTAATCAACAACTAATAATTACTCATGAAGTTCCGCACAACTTATGCCTTTCCTGTTTTCTCTCTTTCTGCTGGCAATAGCCACTCATTCTGCTTCTGGGCTGGTTCATAAAAATCTTGACAAACATCTACAGGTGCAGTTACGTCCCTCATTGTTTTGTTTTCTCTAAACATCCATTAATATATCAAGGGGGTAGATGAAGGGGACATTTAGGCATGATATTGATTCATCATTCCAACATCAAGGGAGTTGAGAACTCTCAGAAGTATTTACATTTGTTGTTGGTCCTTCCTCATTTTCAGCCACACAGCTTTGCAGATTGAAAGATAAATCATTGCACTTCACCAGAATCTTCTTCCCAAACTTCTCTTCAAATGGTTTTACTTCTGGCTCAATACCAGAGAAGTCAAGTTTCTTTAAGATAAATAGAAGAGAGAAAGCAATGTCTCACTTGCCAAAAGAGAATAATTATTTCTTTAAAATTTTCAGTTTTCCTACCAAATTATCTAACCTGTGCATCTGGATCCAATGCAAAGAGTTTCACTCTGCTTTCACTTTTGAATTTGATTTCAGAATCTCTGGAACTCTGCGAAATAATAAGTTAATATTTTAAAACAGGATTTTTACCACAAACACAAAAGGTTGCTTCTTTAACTGTAAACATGTTACGATTTAACTGCAAACATGTTACAAACAATAGTTTACTTATGAAATATTTCTAGAGAAAAGTGAATAATTGGTACCATTTCACAGAGTTCTCACAAATATAACAGATTAAAACAATGTAAAATCACAGAAGCAAAGTGGATCCTAAAAATGTACATCTCAAGCGTCAAAAACCAGAGTAAAGAGGTGCATCTTCAGCATTCACTGGAAGCTGTATAATGAAGGCACCATAGGCACCTCTGTGGGGAGGGAGTTCCAAAGCTTAGGGTACGCCACAGAGAATGCCCTCCCTGGGGAACCAGACAGAGGGCCTTCTTGGTAGTGGCACCCACCCTGTGGAACACCCTCCCATCAGATGTCAAGGAAATAAACAACTATCTGACTTTTAGAAGACATCTGAAGGCAGCCCTGTTTAGGGAAGTATTTAATGCTTGATGTTTGTAGTTTTAGTATTTTGTTGGAAGCCACCCAAAGTGGCTGGGGAAACCCAGGCAGATGGCCAGGGCATAAATATATTATTATTATTATTATTATTACCCAGACACAATCCAAGTGGGTGCTTCCAAAAGTACATTCTCAGAGATTTTGTAACCCTGAAGCATATATATTTGCTTACATTGCAAAGTATGGAAAAGTCTATCAGGCATATCAAGAGTATGAGCAAACAAAAAGTTGAAAAGGAATCACTGTAACAAGTGCCAAGGTTAAGGAAGTAGTGCAGAAAGACTGCCTGTTCTTATGAGAAGAAAAACTAATAAAACGAAGAGGAAGTATTAAGTCATTGAGACAAAGTTTATAGTGTAACAATGGGGCAAACTTTCACATTTGGCAACATATTCAGTTCTGCACAGTTCTCCAGGAATAAAGTTTATTTTTTGCAAGATCTACTTTTCAGTTATTTTTGTACTAAAACACAACCTTCCTGACCAACATACATCCTGTCTAGAATTATTTTGGTTCAAAACTAAAGAAGACGACTGTGACAGGAGATTTTGGCACTACACTAAGAATTAGGATGGCACAGTGAACTCTGCAAAACAATACAAAACATCTGCAATGATATTTTGTGAAAATGAAGAGAAGAACGTATGATAAGTAGCATATTACCATTGGAGATTCTGCTACAAAGTTTATTAAAAACAAAGCAAAACAAGAAAGCATCCAAAATATATCAGGCACACATTGTGTCACTTTTGAGAATGCTTAAGACATGGATGGGACACCTGCACATGCTCTCCAAATGCTATTGGACTTCATTAAATCCTCTGTATGGCCAATAGAAGAGGATAGGAGTTGGAGCTCTACAAAATCTGGACGGTTACAGGTTCTCCATGCCTATGTAAAATGTAAATTTGTATAGAAAAAGATAGCTAACAGATTGATGGTGAGCATTAGAGCCTAGTTCATAGCACTTAGGAATTTTCTGGAGACGTTCCAAAACAAAACAAAATAAGCTGATCGTAAAGAGCAACAAAAAGTACACAGCCCCTGGAAGGCAGGGGAACATAGCATACAAGAAAAACACAGATGCCAAAATAGATTCTAGCATTCACGGAAACAGGAAGCTGCATTTGTGGCACCAAGATTAGATATAATAAGCAGGTGTTCAGACTTTCAAGGAGGAGCCAAATCTCAATTATTGCCTATAAACCAAAACATTTCCTATTTCACAGTATATGTGCTTTAAAAAGTACAAATTTTAGAATTCCTCACACTTTAAGTTTTATATCCAGTTTAACTTCAATAAATTAACAAAATGTAGTCCAGTCTATCACAGATAGATGATTAGTTTATGCTTGTTAAATTCACCCAGCATCACTGGGTACTGGATGAAAGGAGCAACTTTCTGTAGTAGGAGGAACTCCAAGGAAGTGCAATTCTATGAAGAATGCTACTAATGTGGCTCTACTCCCTTCTCTTTCTCACTGATCTTGCTACCCAGTGTCTGGAATCACCAAGCACTGTTAGATAAGTAACTTATATTTGTCTTATTTTAGGATGTTCAAGGCCAGAGTATTGTTATCTAGGCACACTCATGATGGCACAGAGAAGCTTATCTTAAAAGCTCTGTCTTTCCATTGCCCAGAAAGAACAAGAAGTCTGTTTTTGAGCAGGGAATGCTACCTTTTAAAAATAAGTGAATAATTTGAAGCAGCAAAAAAAGAAGAGGCTTTAGTTGATGAATCACAGATCTGATACTGGAAACTATCATCCGTCTTACAGTTGAGCCTCCATAGATTGCTTTAGTTAAACTGGACAGACTAGTCCACCCATTACATTCTTCAGTATAAGTGGTATAAACGTGCACAAAAGCAACTTCATGTTGGGCTGGTTTTGGTTATCAACGGAGGGGGAAACTACATTAACTTCTTTGTAAGATTTAGAGACTATTAAATAACTATTTCAAAAATACTTGTCTGATATACATTCAGCAAAAGAACATTTATGGTGTGAAGGTATCATAAATCAAATTGCAATACAGTCAGCAGTGCTCCCATAATTAGGATTAGATTTTGTAATTCCTTTGTTGATATACCATACTTAAAAATTTTAAAAAGCACAACATTACCTTGGCACTTTCAGGAAAATAGCTATCTATACTGGATGAGGAGTTGTCCATCTTGCTTTGCTCATCATCTGGAAATTTTAAAAAGTGAAACTATAAAAATTGACTGATGACTTTAGGAAAGTGCTATAACCAAAATGTTGTAAGGATTAACTTGAAATATGGAGAAGGCAAATTCTAACTTGAGATGTTTTTGCTGTAACCAGCAATTCCCTCAATATTTTTTTCTATCCTAGGTACCATCTAATGGACCAGCTGCTTTTTACCGTGATAACTCTAAGCACTCCCTAAATAAAATGGTTCACAGTTTAGCCATCACAAAATCATTCAGATAATTCTTTAAGGCCACTTCAGATGATGGCAAGCATAAATCTTAAAAGGAGGAGACATAGTCATGGTAGATAGATTTATTAACAGGTATTAGTAATCACAGGTAGATAAAATCTCCATGTTCACATTATAACTCTGGGTACCAGATACTGGGGAGAAGCTTTCAGCCCTCTGAAAGGTATCTGGCTGGCCATTGTTGGAAACTGAATGCTGTACAAGATGCAGATTTAATCTGACCCCTTCCCTTTTCCTTCATAAGGTTGGCAATATGATCCCAAATCTAAAGAGAAAATGGTCCAACCTAAGAAACCTGCCACCCCTGCAAATGCAAGAAGACAACTGGGGCTTTAGTGGAAGGGGTAATCCCTTCAAGAATGTTGATGTTAGCTAGCAGCTGCACAAAGAAACAAAGTATTTCATGCAGTGGCTGAATAAAGTGAAGTGTGTAGTTACTATATTGTATTTAGTAGCCACAAATCCTTACAAATCTTTATTTTAGTGCATCACATTTTCTAAATTACTGAGCAAACGTAACTCGCACTTACCCTCATGGGAGTCTCCATTTCTTTTTTCTTGCATTGCAGCTTCAAAATTTAATTGGAGAATTTTATTTAGAGTTGCAATCCATTCTTCCATTTCTACTTCACTGTCTGCTGCAAGAAGATAGCTACTCTTGTCTTGCATTTTAAGCTCAAAGGCAAAACGCCGGACTTTGTTGTTCTGCAATAAAATAAAGGATATTAACATGTTACCTGCAATGGATTTATTTATTTATTTTTGTCATCTGAGGTCATCACACATATTTAAGCATTGGGCAAATGTAACTGTTTGAAGCGGAGAAAAGTATCGTGCATAAACACGTTCAACATAAATCCCTGGAGCTTGTAGAACTTGTTAACTTTTTGAAGCCCTTTTTGATTGCTTTTTCTTGGCAAGTGGAAAAGAGATTCTAGCTTCACATTCACAGAATTAAATATAAGCATACATTTTAGGCACGGTGTAATTTTTGGTGTGTAGCTCTAAACATATAACAATCAAAACAAATATGAAATGTGTAGATATAGGATGATGTAGAACCAATATAAGAATTGCTTTTAGGTTAAATTAAGTTAAGTTAAGTTTTGTGATTGAGCTATGTTTCAAACTTTCACACCGATAAAGAATTGGAACTAGTAACCAACTTTATCATATGGGGAAGAATACTTACGACTATTTTCTTTTAACCCTAAGATAAAATTTCACACATGGGACCATTTACAAATGAATGAATGAATTAATTAATTAATGCATACATACATAAATATCAATTTCACACATTCTGATGCAGGTCTACAAAATCTGTAAACTAGAATACTACAAAATATAAGCAAAAGATGTTTATTGCTGCAAAGCAATTTGTAAGAATGTATGATTGCCATTATGACTGAAATGCAATAATCACTAGGAGAGATCCAAGAACCCAATTGTTTCCAAGTTTGTTCCATCAGAACAAGTCCATAGTGTTCTTGAGCAGAACACAGATGCAAACAGCCTATTTTTGGCATTTGTTACTGGCAAGATTTAGACTTGGAGTTTACGTTATGTTTTGCTTCAAAGGGTTGGGTTTTTTTTTTATAAAAAGAAGTTAATATCGGAAAGGTCAAGTGAAAACATTTGGGAGTACAGCTATGAATGTGATGAAGCTCCTACAACTGAAATCCCACACAAGAAGTTATGCAAAACATTTTACAGTCATATTGCAGCACTGTTTGTGCTTCTATTAGATCTTCATGCAATCTTAAATTCCATTCTGTGATTTATTTATTTTTCCATTCTTAACTCCAGAGACATAAAACTTAAGTCAGCAGATAATCACAAATAATCAGTTGACAGCAGCAACCAGCAGAACACTTAGTGGCAATATTTCTTGATTGTTTTATATAAAAACAGAGTGCTCTTTGAAAATCTTGATATGAACTGTGCTACCATTACTGATTTTTTAAAATAAAAAATGCACACATTATTTTATACTATTTGCTCACTAAAAGCACAGAAACACAATGTTTATCTAAATCATCCCTATTATTCAATATGCACTGAGGGAGCAATCGTGTATATTCAAAAGTAAGACAGTGTGTTTAACAAGGTAAACATCCTACTATATTTATGACTGCCACCTAAACCTATTTATCCACTCCAAAAGTTCTGAAGAGAGACAAAAGGAACATATAGATTTAAGTTTGTACAATACTTAAACAACGTATTAAACAGTATAATTCTCTACTTACCTGGACCACTCCCATGCAGGAATCCAAAAATATTGACCCTTTTGGTTCTTTTGATATTTTCTCATCTTTGTAGAAATTCAGGTTATATGATCCATCACCAAGTTGGAGTAGATGAAAAAATCTTCTTTTGAATGACTAGTTATGAAAAAGTACTCACATTAAAAATATGAAACTAAAACACACACAAAAGCACTCAATTTCCATACACCATAATCCAAAGACCCTATTAGGAACATGCAAGGGCTTGTAAGCCCCCAAACAGGAACAGTCATATTGCCTGGCGCAAAAGCAGCTTCAGAAACATCCTGTAGCATTGTGAAGAGTGGTTGTCAGAGGAGAAAGTGAAAATGCACTTTCACAGATCTTTAGTAGGGAGTTCTTCGGATTTCAACCCCAATGCTACAATGCACTACACACGCTGAAGTGCTGTTGAAATCAATAATATTGACAATGTGCAACTGTGTGCACTGAAAGTCTAGCAGAAGAGATAAAACCTACCCGCATAGTAACACTGATAGCACTGTTCATGTTGCCTTTGTATAGCCATCCTTGTTTTGTAATTCCTCCCTTCTGAGATCCTAGAGAGGCTGCATCCTGGGGATTGTTTGTTTTTTAAAAAAGAAAAGGCTACAATAAGGCAGTGATACATATTTGGGTCCTTTATCATGAGCTGCTGGTTCTATATATACAGTGGTACCTCGGAAGTCAAATGGAATCTGTTCTGGAAGTCCGTTTGACTTCCAAAACGTTCGGAAACCAAGGCATAGCTTCCAATTGGCTGCAGGAAGCTCCTGCCGCCAATCAGAAGCCGCAGAGGATGTTTGGGTTCCAAAGAACGTTTGCAAACCGGAACACTCACTTCCAGGTTTGCATTGTTCGGGAGCCAAACTGTTTGACTCACAAGGCATTTGGAATGCAAGGCACAACTGTACTAGAGATCGCTAAATAAGTCCATTTCAGTTTCTTGCCGTTTCTCATTTTTCCAACCTTAAATTCATTTCACATTTCTACATCTTTGAGGGCCCTATTAACTTGTCTGCCAATTGTAGTCAACAGTTTGATGTTACTGTGGTAGATCAAGATTGCATCAGCTTTAACATATGTTTCCTTGAGGGAATAAGGCAGGATATGAGAATAAAGAATTAGTTTACAAACTTTGAATGTACCTCATAGCAAGCCATCTGTTCAATCAAGAAGACAATGCCCTAACTAATTACACAATAATTTTATAACAGAAAGTGACTTTCTAGTTCCTGTAGGTCAGGTCATTTCCCCATCAAAGTTGCACACAGGTCATGTTTTCAAATGTCTTTTGAATCAAGCAAAAACTACTTAATGCTGATAGGTTGTGCCAATGGCCATATTAGATTATTATTTATAATTTTGTTTGTTTCACATTTAACTATTGAGATTTAATGACACTTTCTCTAGTTTTGAGTTAGAGAGACATAGCCTGAGAGAATTTCCACCAAAGTTACATTGAAGTCAGCAGGAGCTGACAATAGCGCTAGGATTATTGAGCTGCCAACTCTGGGACCAGATATGCACCACAAACTAAAAACTGCGTTTAGACGGAGATTTTACACATCTCTGATAACCATCTGACATTCTACCATGCTAGAATATCTGAATAATTATTACAAGAGTTTGAACTGACAAGTTGAAAGCAGAAGTCATATGCTTACCTCATCCTTATCTGCTTCTTCATCAACTTCATAAACATGAACTGGAAGTTTATCTAATTTGGTCCCTTTGCTAAAAAAAAAAAGAATACCACATCCCACAATAATCAGTTCAGGATCACTAGAGTAATGAATGGTCAATGCATATATGCACAGTAAAATACAGATGTATACTTGAAAGAACATATATTATTAGTTTGCCTAAATGGAAGTAAAAGTAGTAGGGCTTTTTGTGGGGGCAGTGGCAGGTGAGACACTGCATGGAATTAGCCTTTCAGGTTCAGCACAATTGTATCTTATTAGAAAATGGTATTCTATTTCTCTTCAAAAATATAAAAAACAAAGTTCCTATTTGCCAAGAAACCATTAAAAGGACCTTTTCTACAAGCTGCAATGATCCTAATTATGGCAGAAAAGGCAAGGTGTTTGGGGCATACTCGCTATATATTCCGCCAGTACCAACACAGAGATCACATTCACCCCTTCCCATGTTTACTGGGGTTTTGCATTATTTAGCACATTCTATGCTCTTTAATAAAATTGAGTTAGCAGCAAGTATGTCCTCTCAAAGGAGAATTTGTTGTCTTCTAAAAAATGTTTGCCTCTCCAGTCATTCCCATTTTGTAGTACCTCCCAAGTAACAAGTTGCTGTTTTCAGAGGTGCACTGTAAAGGTAAAAATGAAACTAAGACATTTAAAATTAACATTCCTTATAGCGTTCCCACCCATAGCAACTTCAGATACAACATATGGTGGTACAACAAAGTAGCATAAGAGCCAAATGACTCCTGTGTCCTGCATTGTTTCCAATGAAATATGTAAGTTGTACCTACATCTGGAACTCAGGGATCTCAAGCCCCTTTCAGTAGTTCCAGAGAAGACATACCAAACATGTTTAGGGCATGCAGAATTTTTCTTTCAACAGGCCTATAAATCTCTCTGTGATGGAAAATCTTGAAGAAACAGGGTTCCCAGTCATAGGCAGAAGTGCCGAACAAAGTGTGTCTGGGACACCGTGAGCATATAAGGAAGCACACGGATACAGCCTACTGCTACAGTACTGCTCTCTGTGTTCATTAAAGGACCTCTTGAATATCTGAAGGGGGCAAGAGAGGCAAAACTATTTCAAACATTACATAAGCAGCACAAAGATAAGGAATTGTCACTCACCAAATCACCCACACAGCCTCAGATTAGTTATCCAAAGTTTACAAACATCTTTTTGCAAGTACAGAGGTAGTACAATCCTAGAAAATCCTACTCACTTTGGAAGCTGTCGAAACTCTCCTGAGTAATCTTCATATTTATAATTGACAACATGCCAGTCTGAGTTATATGTTTTAATGCACTGCAAATAAGGAGAAAACATATGGTAACTTTGAGTGAGATTCTTTATAGAACAGTGTGATTTTCTTAGCAGTGCGAGAGCTTCTTTTTATTTAAATTGTTGCCTTTAAAACTGTCAGTTAAAATTTTTGATGAGATTTGTTAGCAGTGAAAAAGCATTTCTCCCCATTAAATAAGGATACTGTAGTAAGAAAAAGTATAAAAATAAAAATGCACCCATATACTGTACAAAATTTATCACAATTAATATTACTGAATATCCATCTGAATATACAAGTAGCTTGTTCTGCTGCTAATCTGGCTAAAATTGCAGCAAAACCTTTTCAACCCTTGATCAGAGGAAGTACATTTTTACTCCACCCATGCTCTGCTAACATAACAATTCTCATTTATTTTCGCTTCAACACTAGCTTATCTTGCATGTTGGTCAAACTCATTATAAGAACTAAGGCTATGCTAGCAACTAATTTTTCATAAAAGTTAATTTAGTAGCTGCCCTTGAAAGTCCTATAGTGAAATGATACAGCTAGATAAACCACACAATTCTCAACTTGTAAAAAGTACTGACATTCACAACTGTGAAAATAACACATGTATGAACAGACTAGAATGGGAAGCAGAACAGTCAGCAGAACAGACAGTCAGAATGTCTTTACCACTTCAGAGAACACACTAAAAAGTGTAACAACATTTTGCTGCATGTTCTACTTGCTACAACATAAAATTAAAAATACAAAGCATGGAAATCAAGTAGCAAATACACCAGAAGCATTACCTCTTTAACAAATAAACTCTGAGCTTCTTTCTCTGCATTATCAGGAATCGTAGAGCATACATATCGATGCTGTCGTTTCAGTACTGCTGTCTTTAGTGAGAGATCAAAGTATAATTAATTGCAAATAGTTTTCACTTGTATTTATAAGTGCTAATTACACCCTCCAATGCAATTCTATCAAGGTCTACTCAGACCAAGCATCATTGAGTTCCATGCGGCTTACTCCCAAATAAATATGGCAAGGACTGCAGCTGAAATGAATATAAAATTCAACTAAAATCATTTCTAAAATCAAATAGCTCACAAATTGTTAATTTTTTTTTTATTTTTATTTTTTGGAACTATATGTAAAATAGCAAAATACACACTATGGAAATAAATTGTCATTACAGAATTATTATAATTTACATTTCTATCCCACCTTTTTCTCCAAGGAGATCATGGTGGTGTACACTCCCCTCCTCATTTAATACCCACAATAATGCTGTAAGGTAGGTTAGGCTGAGAGGCACAACTGGTCCAAGGTCACCTAATGAGCTTCAATGCCAAGGGGAGATTTGAACCATGGTCTCCCAAATCCTAGTCCAACCACTACACCACACTTTATAACTAATATGTTTTTATTGTAGCCTGGATTTTGTTAGTTTAGTCATTATACATATCATTCTGAGACAGGGCCCTTAGTGTTCACAATCCTGTTTTTGAAATACGAAAAAAGCCAAGAGAAATTGTCCCAGTTTTTTCCTACCTCTCTTATCTCAGATTCAACTTTTGAAGCATCTTTATTCTATAGTTGTTAAGGCTGTGTATGAGTTAACAAAGCTGAAGACTAATTTTCACAAGAGTGTAGACTGGCTGGATGTTTAACTGACCAGAGAGACAAGGAACCTCAGGGGCGGCTCATCCTGATTTGTTGCCTGAGACAAAATGGAAAAGTGTTTTGCCTCACCCAGCCACTACCGCTACTGCCACTTCCACTGCTCGTCCCTGCTGAAGCCCTCTCCCATCAAAGAAGAGGTGGCAGCAGCAAGAGCTTACTAGAACCCACCGCTCATGCTGTTTCTCCTCACTTCTCTCATAGCAGCTTCTCCTCTTCAATTCCACAAACCTATGTTTTGTCTGTTGGGGTCAACAGAGGGATGGCCTTCATTTTCTTTCACTGAGTGCAGATGAAAAATGCCCTCCCCTAATTCATTACCCCATTGGGGGGCAGCAAATTTGGGGAAATATTTTGGAACTATTCCTGAGAGGGAAGGTTAATTTGTATTTAAAGCTTCAGAGAGCTTTCCTCATTTGCTTTAAAAAGAAAAAGAAAAAAACAACAATCTGACTTTGCCCTCACAACATATGGTGGACTGTTATAGGACTATGTTATGACATAGCACTGGAAGAGGGAATAGCAGCTGACAGAAAAGCAATTTAAAGAAAAAGAATGCTGTAGTTGCTACTGAGAGGCCCCCTCCCTCCCAAAATTATGGGGCGTTACCCCAAAAATATTCTGTAAGGGAAAATCAGCTCCCACTTTTGCCTATCCCAAATTCAAACTGAAAGAACTTTTTGTCTCAGCTCTACTTTTAGTCAAAATAATTCTTTCCTCCCCTAAATCAAACCTCCCCTGGCATGTCCTATTTCCCCCTCCTCTCATCAGTGTATGCCTGAACTATGAGACTCATGCCTCTCCTATCCTTCTACACCACAATAATCCCTCATCTACAAATCTTCATATACATAACTTCAGTCAAACAAAGGATCCCCAAGTGATTTGCCTCTTTTGATGTAATAGTCCTCTGACTCTCTCCATAGCTATTAGCAACGGAGTATTACATTACATATTATATGGAGTACAGTAACATACTATGGTTACTACTGTATTACAAATCAAATTGTGCATCAGAAAGTCAGTTCTGTGGCAGAACTGGTAGTTTAATTTGTTTTGTAAAGTACATTATGCATATTAACTTTGATGTCTTCCCAATAATTCTTATCAAGATTATAGCCTACACTCTAGGATGGTTTTAAACTTATTTGGAGTCTTACTGGATTGCTAACAAATCCCAAGATGTTTAACTTTCTTTGAGCCACATATACATTTGCTATTGTTTGCAGTCAACACCTGCTTCCTGCATTCAATACTGGTCTTTCCATGGATGCTCAACATACTTCTTCCTTTGTTCTGCTAAAAATAGTATTATCCAAACATACAGATAAACATAGTTCAAACCCTTTAAAGAAGGAGGGCATCCTTCTTTAAAACAAAGGCCATTTAGCAAAAAGGAAAAGAAAAAAAAGTAACATGCTCATATCCAGAAAAAATATCAGCATTCCATGAATTAAATCCAGTATTTATATCAAACATTTCAGGCAAATATCAACAAAAAATCACTCATTTTACTTTGCATCAGGATACATGGGGCTTAAACAAGAAATAGAGAAATCTCACAGCCAGAACTGTGATCATTTTCTTAAAGGCGTTTAATGAATAGTAAAACCCCAGAAGATCCTGCAAGTCTCAAGAAGATACAGCAAACACATGAAGCAGGTCTGCCATGCTATGTTACATGTTCATTTTTTGCACCATCTCTGTCAAAATGGTTACATACCAGTTTAAGTTACTTTCATGATAGCTGTAGAGCCTTCAGAATAGTTTTTGCTGTGTGTTTTTTAAAACAATGTCACCATGCCACAGCCAGTTATAGTGGTCCATCCCAGAGCAGTTAAAATACTTTCACATGGCTGCAGTAAGAAATCCAAGTCTTCTTGTGAGACAAACTAACACCGCTGGGTTTTTTTTTTATGCTAGCTGTACAACCAGGTCTCTATATCAGGGGTGGGAACCTCTGGCCCAAGCGACAAAAGCAGTTGTCCAAGCCTCTCTATCTGGCCCTTGGGATTCTTCCCAAACTACACTCTCTAACCACCTCTGACTTTGCCCTCTAGTCCTGCATTGCAACTTCCTTGAGTGTTTTTGACTGGCTGGAATATGTCGTTGAACTCTGATGATGCATTTTGCTTGCCTTGACTGGGGACAGAGACGGATGCATGAGTTTGTGTAGAGAACAGCCTACTATATAAAGGGGGGGAAATTCATTTTTTGCTCCACATACTTTTGCCTCTGTGTGCACCACTGGTGTATGTGGCCCCTAGAAAATTGCTGAGAAGGAAATGTGGCCCTCAGACTAAAAAAGGTTCACCGCCTCTGCTCCACATACAATCTTTTGTGGTGAGGTGAAGGAAGAAGAAGTCACTGAAGAAATGCACACAATTAAGTTAACCTTATGCTGGAAGCAGAATATTTGTTTATGTATATTTTTAAATAAAGAACTCTGTCTTGGGGGGAAATAACTCCTATAGCTACACTGAGGTGATTAAACATAGTAAATTTCATATTTACTTTTCCTTTTTTATTTAAAAATTGTATTCTATTTTTCTTTCAAAAAAGAACTCCAAAATTGATGTATTTTGTATCGGTTATTAATTTGATTAACAATAAAATTAGTAAGAGTTTTATAACAAAAAAATGAACATGACCAAAGCCACAGAAGCAAACAAAAATGAAAGACACAAAAAAGACAGTGGAGAATGCCAAAAGCCATTTGCCAAAAGCCAAGTTGTGCAATCCCAAAGACCCTGCCTTAAGAGCCAAGATGTCACTATATGGCAAAACCACACAGTGATGGGAGTTACATCAGCATCCCTAAGGGCAGCTAGATTCCATGACTGAGAATCTGTACCTGCCTGCACATCAGACACACAGAGCAAGACACAGAACCTCAGATGTTGATCTGAGCATGCAGACACAAATGTACAAGGAGTCACTCAATTTAAAAAAAAAGATTAGGACCAAGACATTGAACAGAGTCTGGAGACAAGCAAGTAAGCAGCACAGAATAAACAATAGCCTTGTTTCTTCATAATGGTAAATCATGAGTTTACCATATTTCTAATTTAAAAGTACTAATACACACACACACACACACACACGGTGTGTGTATACATATATACACACATATATATAGATATATACAGATACACACACACACACACACCTAGGGGAGGGGAAGCAATAGTAACCAGTAAAATCAGTTAGGTTATAGCCTGAATCTAAGTTTAAAGGAAATAGCATTTGATGTTTTATAGCTAACCAGGTAATACACAATAACTTTTTAAAAAATTGTTAGTGTTGGAATTAAAGACGCTACCTGGAAGTCATCATAGGGGAAAAGCAGCATCTCACGCAAGGCATCATTGAGGATTTGAGTTTTCTTTTGAACAATGACATTTTCATAGTCTATTGGTTCAATGAGCTTTGGTTTTGCCTAAAAAGAAATAGAAATATTTAAGTTATTAGATAACACAAATTTATTTATAAATATACTTATGTGGATTTATATATACCCATGGGCTACTGCAGCACAATTCTACACATTAAGCTCCATTTAAGTGTGTATAGGATTGCAGACAATAAAGTTAGAATACCATAGAAACAGAGTTTGAACTGAACTACAGATAACAAAGTGTTTGTATAAAAAACAATATAGCCAACATGTGTGGAGAAATGGCTGTACACAATGGAGACACAAGTCAAGTTTTACTTAAGTTCAAAATGATTAACAAATTATGCAGGTTTATGTATATAAAGCAATCAATTCCTTTTAATCAGCACAGTATTATGTCATTAAGCTGATGCTTCGCTTTTATCTAATAGCTGCATTCTCCTGGTTTACAAATGAGATATTTTACTCTTATCACTGAATACTGTGCAGCCCTTCTTAACACAAGGCAAACACCTCTAATATCTTTTGCTGCAATTAAGCAATCCGATTCTAATGGCTTGGAAATAACTGTAATACCACGAATAGATAATCTATCTATCTATCTATCTATCTATCTATCCATCCATCCATTACACATACATACAATTTAAGCAAAATTACTCTACATAACATAGATAAAGAAACTATGCCAATTATTGCCCAACTCCAAGTGAGCAACTGATTATCTTTTATAGAATCCCTGAACAAAAAAACAAAAAAAACCTTTTGGATCATGGATCCAGGTAAACCTCTAGCTGAAACTGTGAATACTAATTATGCTGCAATAGGACACTTTACATGTCTTGATAAGGTTTTTACTACTATCTAGAAAGGCTCTAGTTGTGTAAATACCATGGAAGGAAGCTTGCAAAAAATAGTACGAGAATGGTTTAAGTTCACTTTTCTGCTTGAATTCCCACAAAGTACCGTATTTTTCACCTGAATGCTCCTTTTACTGGAAAATATGTAATATTTATCTGTATCAGCAACAATATGTGGGAATTTAAGTTCCAATATTTAACAATTACATGAAGTAAATTAAGGCAAATCAGAAGACTTTCTATCAAAGATCATTTTTTCCTATCTCAGGATTCAGAGGAAGATACAGCATATGTTAAGATTTTCTTCAAAAAAGGCTTCTTTGGAGCCACACTGATCTGCACACAGGTTAGTCAAATTTAATTCAGATTTTCTAATATCTACCACATGGGAACATTCCTGTTAAATAAAACGTCATATTGGACGGAGTTCAAAAGAACAAAATGTTATATTTGGAAAGAAACACTATCAAAGGAGAGGCTAGAGAACTGGGAGTGTGCAACTAAGTTTTAGTTTTTGTTTTTTTACAGAGAACACAATACATTATCACAGAAAAGAAAAGTATGCTTTAATTGTTTGTATAGCGGAGCATACTTAGTTCAAAGAATAATAAGAACACCCACATGCAAAAGAATAGGCAAACTTAACTTCAAAAGTAAACGTAGAAACTCTTGACGACATAATAAGATAGACCAAACCCTAAAGAAATACGACAAGGCACACACACAGACACACACAGAGAGCTTTTCTGGTTGAAATACAATTTGACCATAATATCCCACTTGTTACTCAACAGCTAGATAACTAAATCATTACATCTCTAGTTATACAGACATATTTTCGCCGAAACCACCAGCAAAATCTAATGATTTCTGCAAATGAACAAATCAGGATGAGACTTATTTAAAGCAGTTGACCATTGCCAATGAATGTGAAAGATAAATCCCTTTAATCAAGGAACACTGATTAAAAAGAACATAAAGGTAACTGACCCTACTCTGAGAAAGGCGTACTGCAGAAAAGTATCAAAACTTTAACAGACATGATATAGCTACCCATCTAGGTTCTATTAGAAACAGATTGCGTTGACATAGGTATTTCACACAACTGTATGGGAAAGCAATAACCACATTTGATAGCAAAGCAGAAATGTTTTTATTGTGCTGTATAGGAATAAATAACTTTTATGTGTATTATTTATTTATTTATTTAAATATTTCTATACCACTGTATCATAAAAAACATGAAAGCAGTTTACAATAAAATCTATATAAAATACAACACATACACATTTAAAATCAGTGACCATCAATTTTCTTAATTGCCTGCATAAGCCAGGTGGCAGATTTTAAATGCTAGAATGTGTACAGTTAAGAGTTGCAGCAAATTTTCTGCCTTGCTTCTAAGACAGAACCATGAAGGACTCCAGAGACATTTTCCCAAAAGAGTATTGTAGACACAAATTTACTTAGTATCTTCATTTTTCTCTCAGTGTTTGAAACAGCAACAGCACGGCACAAAGGAGTAAAACACAATAGAAGCCATTTGGCTTGAACATTCTAGTATTAGGACACAGACAGATCAACTTTGACTTGAGTTTTTGAGCCAATAAAAGCCAAGAAAAATCTGTGGGTGAGCTATTTTTGTTTACTCCTAATCTAAATTTAATTCAGAATCTTTTTCAAAGGAAATTGTTTCTCAATTCAACAGTATTGCTGCTAAATTTGTTTCTGGTTTAAAATGATTAGCCTGCCTTATAAACAGAGGATGGAAAGGGCAGCGGCGGAGCAACCCAATCAGGCGCCTGGCAGTGGTCGCGTGCCCTACGCCCGGGAGTGGGGCCAACCACCCATGGGGCAGGGTCAGCTGGGGCAGGACACTCCGCGGGGCCTCCAGAGTCTACCTGCCTCCTCCCACTCTGCCGCCCTACAGCTGAGGGGGAGGCAGCGGGCGGACCATTTGGCAGAGCCCGGGCATGCTCAAGCCACCATGTGTCTCCCAGGAGAGACGAGTGGCTCAGGGGCACTGCAGGCCTCGTGGTGAGTGCCGCCCGGCATTTTGTCACCCCCCTCAGTGGTGACACCCAGGGTAACTGCCCCCACTGCACCCCCCTTCCTCCACCCCTGGGAAAGGACACTACATAGAGCTCAATGATAGCATCTCTCTTCTAGCTGAGATCCAATCACACCCCTTCATGTCAATTAGTTCCATTTGGTGCTATTAACAAATACTAGTTCTTTGTTAATCTCAAAAGGGAAACAAGCTACCTAAAGATCTGTTACCCCTGTGCATGAACTGCTAACCATAACAGTTATTTCCTCCACCAAAGAAAATATACACGAACAAATGGAAGAGCTAGAGTCTGTAATTTGTACTTTTCACACCACTGTTTAGATTAATGATACTATAGGGTAGGGAAATAATGACTATTAATCCATGATCAAATACAGTGGTACCTCGGGTTACAGATGCTTCAGGTTACAGACTCCGCTAACCCAGAAATATTACCTCGGGTTAAGAACTTTGCTTCAGGATGAGAACAGAAATCATGCTCCCGGGCACAGCGGCGGCAGAAGGCCCCACTACCTAAAGTGGTGCTTCAGGTTAAGAACAGTTTCAGGTTAAGAACGGACCTCCGGAACGAATTAAGTACTTAACCCAAGGTACCACTGTACTCACTTGTTACCGCTGGGAAGCAGAATGATACTGAAGCTCTTTCACTGCTAGTGAAAGAGCTTCCAGTTGCATACATCCAGAGAATGCAATTCCCATATGCAGATATCTTCCAGATCAGCCATACTACAGGTGCAGAAGCCAACTGTGGGGAGGGCTATGGTGAACCAGTTAGTGCTGTGTCTCAAACACAGCTGCCTGTATGTGCACACTTGAACAACTGCCATCTTTGTGCTCTCCTCACCAGTCTAATAGGTAAACATACGAGAGTCTTCACTCTAAAGCTTCATAATGCCAATCTGCAATAGGAGAAACACAACTAGAGGCACACCCTTCCCCTGTTTATACTCCTTCAACTGTGGATCAGCACTGTGTTGAGCTCCTGCTTCAATTCCAGTTGGCACTGTAAGAGAACAAGCCCATCTATGCAATGTTCTCTTGCTTTTGTGGTTCTCTGGACAAGGGCCCAGGTCTATTAGCAACACTAAGAAAGAACACTGGTTTTATGGTATCAGGTGGAAATATCTCCTACAAACACAGCCTAGACTATTGTTTTTAAATATGCTTCCTGAAATTCTATTTCCTGAAAGCTTCAAAATAAAGCATATCATGGAAAGTTTCCTATGAAAAAGGCATCTGGTAAGATTACAAGATACTGATAATAGCACGAAAAGTTCAAGCAAAGTATACACACACAATGTAAAATGAGAGGTTCAAGCCCCAAATAAATACACATTTCCAATAGAAAAATAACTAATTAAAGCAGCTAGAAATATTACCGTTAAAGACAAGCCTGGAAAAAGTTACAACCTCCTTCTCTCTTCCTCAGTGTGGACAATTATATTCCAGATCTCTACCCACAACCAGTTTTAAACTCCTTTCCTCATTTACTTTACTATAAAATTTGTTGTTTGAATACAAGTAAAAGTTATTCTTCCCTATCATGACAATGTTTTAAGATTTAAGGCACTGTACATATTTACTTCTATGTTCTAGCAAAGTAGTTAATCTGTTGAAGAAAAAGCTAAGGTTTACGAATAACTGGGAGATTATTTGTTGTTTGTACTGACATGTGTTGATCCAACAAAATAGGATTATTTCCCCCTTTCATCTTGCAACCACATGTAGTTACACAATAAAATAAAGAATGTATTTCAAAGCCTATTGTCCCAAAATATTAATAAAGCAATAAACTGAAGCCAAATCCTGGTAAAATGGAGGCTCTATGGGTGAATGGCTCTGCTGTTCTGGATATAGGTCAGTTACCTTTTCAGCATGGGGATATATTACCTCTGAAGGAGTATTTATATAGTCTAGGAGTATTTCTTGATCTGTAATTGTCACTGGAGGCTCAAGTGGCCTCAGTGGCCGGGAGTAGTTACTATAAGTTTTGACTGGTGTGCCAACTACAGATATTCCTAGACACTGGTAACATTGGTAAAATCACAACTGAATTACAGTGGTACCTCGGGTTACATACGCTTCAGGTTACAGACTCCGCTAACCCAGAAATACTACTTTGGGTTAAGAACTTTGCTTCAGGATGAGAACAGAAATTGCGCGGCGGCGGGGCAGCAGCAGCGGGATGCCCCATTAGCTAAAGTGGTACCTCAGGTTAAGAACAGTTTCAGGTTAAGAACAGACCTCCAGAACGAATTAAGTTCTTAACCTGAGGTACCACTGTATTGCAATGAGTTCTATGTGGGCCATAATACCTGTGTTGAGAAACTGTCAATAAGCTACTGGGCCAAATTTAATATTTTACTGTTTATATATAAAGCCCTGCTTGTTCACTGTGATCATCTATGGGGGCCCTGCTTGTGGTGTCCCATGTACCAGAGGTTTGTTTCACAGTGACTTGGCGTCCTTCCACACAGAGTACCTGCCTTGTGGAATACATCGCCCATTGAAGTTAACCCAGCTATGAGATTGTACATATTTTGTCAGGTGCCAGAAACTCTCCTATTTCTACAGGCTTTACAGGAAGTATGAGCTGACTCATGGGCAGTAACCGATTTCTCTTGGGATAACTGCTTTATTTGTTGTACTTTATTTGTTGTTGTAAGCTGCTTTGAAACCTGCATGGTGGAAAGCAGGATATGACCTTTAAACAAACAAATAAAAATTGTTGTAAAAACCACTGGGGTGTTTTGTAAGGTTTAGCAGTTTATAAATATAAATAAAACAACCATATAATGCCTACTAGCTATGATGGCTATGTTGTATTTCCACTGTCTTAAGTGAGAAGTGTTCATACACTCAGGTGCTGCTTGTGATCTGGCTGGTCCTGTAAGAGCAAGATGCTAGACCAGATGGTCTTTTGGCCTGATCCAGTGAACCTGCTCTTATCTTCTTTTGAATAGCATGGATTACATTTGGCTCTAATGGACAAGATTCCTATCCTTTCTACCCTACCGAAACATATGGAAATCTACTAACCTTAGCCGTGGGGCCCTCGTTAAGACTGCATGCTATTCTTGAAACTAATGCCTCACACACCTATGCATAACCCTAACAATAATCATCTCATTTAAGAGAATATTCTGATATGTTTTCTAGAGTTCACATCCTCAGTAAGAGGAAGGATATTTCATCATTCTCAACAAAAGAATAGAGGACAACATATTGACTTTGGCACTACTTACAGTGACACACTTTCCAGGAAAGCAGATTCTCCCCTGTGCTCCCTCTTACAGATATTTTCCATTCTATAAACCACTGTCTAACAGGGAAAAAGTTATAGGCTACATACAATACCACCTCTAAAGCGATTATTTTTGGGCCTCAAGATGCTAGGAAATAACGTCACCCCTTTAAAACACACACATTTGGAAGCACAAGTTTCACTGTAGTTACTCCACTCTTTAGATGTATTCAGAACTACATCTTGTGACCTTTAGGGGTAAGTAGTGAACAGAGGTATTTGTAGCACAAGAAAAGGGCCTGCTGAAAAGTAATGAACCATGCAGCAGGTGTGGTGCAACTCCCACCCCCCCTGCCTGGAGAGCTATATTCCCTCTGGGTCTGTAAGGCTGCAGTTCAGCACTTGTACTATCATAAGAACATAAGACAAGCCAGTGACCTATCTAGTTTAGCATCCTGTTCTTGCAGTAGCCAACCAGATGCTTATGGGAAACCCGCAAGCATGACCTGAGCTCAGACATACTCTGCTCTTCTACAGTTTCTATTAACTGGTATTCAAAGGCATACTACATCTGACATACTACATTCAGACCACATCTGAATCAGCAAAATTGGTATTTTTTCCACACTGCACATGTTAATTGGCTTATCAATGCCATAATTTCTGTATTATCAACTACTTTTGTGAATGGCCATTCTTAACAAGGTAATGATCACCATTTGTATTTTTCTATATTTCATTTCCTTCTGTCCTCATCCTTACAATCCTACTCCATACACATGTGGCTGAATTTGGAATCTGAGACCCATTCATGTGAAGTAAAGTCTGAAAGGTCTCAGTAGAGTCTGCATTTCTGCTCCTTCCTCACTACTTTGTACAAACCATACAAGAGAAGTTATATAATTCAGGACTCAAAAGGGTACTGGTTAAAATAATTGTGTGTCCAATGTGGTAAAATCATTTTAGCATTACTGCTCTAACATGGGATGCGGGTGGGTAGGGACGTGGGTGGTGCTGTGGTGTAAACCACTGAGCCTTGGGCTTGCGGTTTGAATACCCACGGCAGGGTGAGCTCCCGTTGTTTCGTCCCTGCTCCTGCCAACCTAGCAGTTGGAAAGCACATCAAAGTGCAAGTAGATAAATAGGTACAGCTCCGGCGGGAAGGTAAATGGCGTTTCCGTGTGCTGTTCTGGTTTTGCCAGAAGCAGCTTAGTCATGCTGGCCACATGACCTGGAAAAACTGTCTGCGGACAAACGTCGGCTCTCTCGGCCAGTAAAGTGAGATAAGAGCTGCAACCCCAGAATCGTTCACGACTGGACTTAACTGTCAGGGGTCCTTTACCTTTTACTCTAACATGAATTACAGCAAGAAGGTGATCCAGTAAAGGAGCTGTGGAACTTGAAGAAAGGAGAGAGGGAAGCAAGATTTAGGAAAGCAGCATATACATTCCCCTTAGGTACACAATTAAAGACCAGTCTGTTCTGCCTCACCACCATGACTTCCCCACCCTACTGCAAAAACATGGTAAGCTATGAGCAAAGTATCTGAAGCATTCCTCTCCCCCTTCATGAAAAGCATGAATGGCAAAGAGGTAGGAGAAAACGTAGTATTTCAGTACATGACTTATCCTTATCAAGCTTACTTTCATTTGGTAGGATTTAAGTATAAGTAGTTGTGTGGGCTTTTGCTAGCAGGTCCAATGAGTTGAATCCTGCCCTATAATTTTTCTAAGAAAATACACAAAGAAATAACATTACAGTACTCAACTTTCCACCTTAAACTCACATGTATTTTTTTATGTCAACCATAATGGAATAACTTTTCATATTACTGTTTATAGTTTAGCACTACATGCACAATGGATCCATGTTCTAAAGTTAGTTTGTTTAGAAATTGTGTGTGTTTTAAACAACAATTTTTGGTTCATACATAATGCTGCAGAAGTCCTTCACCCAGTCACATGGGGACAGGATAGTCCCAAGGCTTTGCTTGGGTTCGTTCTAACTTATGTACATAGCGTGAAGCAATGGCTTACTATTATGTTGAACAAGGATATTATTTCTATGGTTAGCAGAAATCCACCTTGCGATACGATTTCATTTTTGATCTACCTTTAACCGTTACAAAACATTCTGAAATTTCATGTGAAAGGCAACAAGCCATGCTTGTTTCCCCAGGTGGGAAACAGAAAGCCCTTCTTTTTACAACCGTAATTGGCATCTTCCCTGTGAACTAAATGCACAAGCATAATATATAACCAGCATGCAGAATAACTTCACTTTTAACATTTAATTAGTTTATAACATAAGGGTGAAAACGCAATGTGTCTAAATAAAGAAGCATTGCAAAAGAAGGGCTGAGAGAAAGAAAACTTGCTTAAAATATCTCTGATGAAAACCTGGATATTATTTAGAATATACACCCACTGATTACTAGTTTCTCAAAACAAGGGATGTGGCAGTTAGCAGTGTGCACTTCCTTTGGGGTCAACTCATGAGCTATTAAGACATAACATGTCTCCTTTTCCATCCCCCACTGCCCTTCCCAAATACTTAGGAAAGTACAATGCATCCAAATACAAAATCCACAAGGATTTTACAGGAAGGATATTCAAAACAGAAGCAAGCAGGAATCTAGCACACTGCTTATTGCTTTCTCCTTAAAATGAATCGCTTTCTGGCAAAACATTTGCCGTGTTTATTTTATTTCTCCATAGAGAACATGCATGTTTGAAAATTGTCTAGTAGATATTAGCCATTTATATATTAACAAACAATACACCTAGGTCTAATGAAGAGTGCCTGCCAACTGGAACAATTGCTCACTTGCAGCTGTTTTGTTTTAACACAATGTTCTAGTTAATGTCTTGCCAAACAGCTGAAAGAACTAATTATCTGAGTGCAGTGTGTTGGTGGACCTTGCACACAATAAGGTCCAACCATACTTCCTTTGGTGTCACAACTCATGAGCTATTAAGTCATAACATTCTCATCCCCCCCAAAAAACCCCCCCAAAACAAATGAAAACAATACATATCAAAATTAATGCAGATTTTACAAAGAGTATGCAACCAGAAACTTCTTGTACAACTATACAGGTCACCTGTGGAACATAGAAGCTCATCAGTCACAAAGAGCATAATATTTTCAATGATTCCTCAAAAGTGCATTGCATGCTTTGTTCCCTCACCCAGAATATAATCAAGCTAAACAAGAGGACTAGAATTCTCAGTCTGCACATACAAAAAATGTTTCCCTTAAGAAATGTACTGCAAGATAACAAAGGCAACAATATCTGTACTGTACATTTCAAACACTCAAGTATTTTAAATGTACCCTACATTGAAAATTAAACTGGGGACAGCAGAACATTTGCTTCATAATATTATTTAAAATATGAAAGGATTAAGAGTTTCCACTTTAAATTGCTTATATTAATTTAATATTAGGTAGCCGTTTAGAAAAGAAATTAGAAAGTGTTTTTACCAACTATAAAGAGAAACCAAATTAAGTCACTGAAAGTCACACTAGCAGATTGCAACAGAACAGTGAACAGGAGAAGATGCAATTGTTTATCACAAAGAAAATTAAGAAACTTTACAAGCCTTCAAGGATTTCTAAATAGAAATGTTTCTGCATAGCCTCTCTCCCTTTTACACACACACACACACACACACACACACACACACAGAGAGAGAGAGAGAGAGAGAGAGAGATCACCTTACCAAAACTTCAACTGGACTGTCCACTTCTGCCTCAGAACTTGCTGCGTTTGGGCATTTTTGTGGAGATTCTATAACCAGTTCCTTTTTCATATTTTTACTATTTGTTCTTGCCAGCATTCTTAACCAAAAGGTTTAACACAATTGTAGAATTCAGCAATTTTCTCTTCCAACAGCAGCATACCAGTGATCTCAAGGAAATGAAAGCTTCTTCCACCCTCAAGCTAGAAAGAAAACCAAGTATTTGTGCTACTCTGCAGCAGTCTGAGACAAGTTAGGGTGGGAATGCATGACATATGAAGGCCAACCCCTTGGGAGGGGGAGAAAGAGAGTGTGGGAGAAGAGAAGGCGGATCCCTTTCAGTGTTAGGAACAGAAAGCAATTTTTCCCATGAAATAAAGCTAGCAAATCTTACAGTTCAGTATTGTCATTTCAGTAGATTTTCAAAATTATTAACTTAAACCATGAAATTAATTACTAACTCAAGTCAAAGTTCTCTCAGTTAACACTGCTGTTGATATGAAATAGCCAACTTTTCTCAGGAGCATGCAAAGTAAATTGTCTGAACCTTTAATGTGGCACCTCTGCACTGATATTACTGAACTGAGCCACCCAAATATGTCTCTTTCTACAATATTTTGCAGAGTAAAGTATTGTGGCTACTGTGGGGAGAGGAAACAGTGTGGTCAAGTTTTAAAGAGGATGTGGGCAATATATGCATATCACAAAAGGTTCAGGGCAGCCACAAGATTACAGTAGGGTGCAGTAGTGGCTTGTGGTGGGGTGTCACACTCATCAGGATGGGGAAGGCCAAGGTGGAGGTCAGGTCAGGAGAGTTCTGGTGATGGCTCTGCAACTGTGTGCCCACCTGCAGAGCCGCAATTACCAATAGCTTCTACTGTTCCCCAACCCAGTAAACAACATATACGGTAACTCGTCCTGATAAAATTACAGACCTTTGTCATGCTATGTAATAAAGTTTCATTTGACTGCTCTAAAAGATCATACCACATTTTCCCATGAATATTGGGCGGATTTCTGCCACAGTCTGAACAAATTATGTATTCAATGAACATTTGACATATGTTACTAGGAATAGGGATTGTGTTGACATTTTAGTTTCCGATATGGAAAATTATGAGTTTACTTCATATCCTCCATACCTTGAAGTTCTCACTTCGGAAGCAGAATTCATTCAACAGGAAGAAGGATGTCACAGATAACCCTACCACTGCTTGCTCTCTCCTCCCTCTCACACCCATTCATTTTCTTCTTATTTAGGGTCATATACCTTAGACAACTTCACCTCTCCTTCACCCCAGTCAATGGTCCTCTATTGAAGCTGATATAGGAATGGTTTCATACTGGTTCAGCAGCGCTATTAGCCTAGGCCTTGTCAACAGGTCTTCTAACTCTCAGCCTTGGTTCACCCCAGAAGTTAATGAACCAGTGATAGTTTTCTGGACACAACCTGAGAGCAAAGCTTCAAGGACTCACCCCTGTTGCAGCCTAGCATCAGTTTTTGAAATGTAGATAGCCCTGCTTAGCTTGGTGCTGCAATAAGTCAGGTGGCCCAGGTATTTGAGACCAGAACCTCATTTTCTGCACCTAACTGTTCCAGCATTCAGCACTTGGAGGAAGCTGAAAGTTAAAAATAATATATTCTCTTTCTAGAGTGAAGTTAAATAGGCAATAAATAGATGTTAATATATTTATTGCCCATTTAAATATATTTAGCGATGCTACCAATATAGTACTTTCTCTCAAACAGTACTTCCACTGCTATTCTGTTTACCTTGTGGAATGTGGCACATGTGTATGCATGTGTGGAGACAGAAAGAAGGGGACACTTGCTGCACATCTTAGTGATGATGGTAGTGATGAACAACACAATCTACCACATTCTCCTGATCTTGCTTTCTAGCTTGTTTTAAAAGGTGTTTTCACAGAGTACCACTGATCTGGAAAACTGTAAAACAAAAACTATTTGATAATCCCTCTACCCATGTGGGTTCCCTTTCACCTTTCACCTGTATAGCTGCCAAAACTATCTGACAGAAACAAGCTGATCTGTATTTGGGAATAGCGAGGCCTGGCTTCCCTTTTGCAGTCATGAAATTTACAGGTACTTTGCTAGTAAAGATAGCCATTTTTCAGTTATAAATCGATGACCTACGTACCACACTGAGGAGATTCTGATATTACTGATGGGTTTAACATTTGGCTGTCAGCCACTTCTTTGTATAAACATGTATCTGCACAAACTGTCAGAATTTCCATTTGTTTAAAAAAGCCCAATCATTAGGGATTAAGATCTGGACAACAGCCTGATGCTTCCTCTGCAGAGCTCTGCATAAACCTACACATGAAGTGGATCTCATCATGATAAAACACAGATGTAACATTAAACATTATCTAAAATGTATGCTAGTGAATTTATGTTTGACATTTAAAAGACAAACGAATGTATTTAGTCACAGAAATGGGTTAAATTTATCACTGCAGAAAAGAGTTCAAGATAAAATGTGATGTCATATTTCTATATAAGGATTATTGGAATGAATAGCATCATTTTGTAGATAAAGGAGATCTGACTGCCTAACACTATTGTCAATGTTGATTTATAAGAAAAGCAAACATAGTGACTTAGAAACAATGTTTAGCCTTAAATAGAAAGCTGAAGGATTATACAATTAAAGTACTTATATTCCAACTCTCCAGTTAAAGCTTTGAACCAATGAAGGCAGCTAAAATAAATTAAACACAGAAACATAAAACATGATTAATAATCAGTTGATAAAAACTGCAAAACAAAAGACAGAAGAGTAAGCAGAATTAAAGAAGTGACAACCTACTGAAAAAAAAATGTTCAGGAGATAATGGGATGCCAATAAGTAACTTATTTGGTGGATTTATACCCCAAATATTAGAAAAAAGCAACACAAGGTGGCTCTCAAAATCAAACTAACATATAAAACACATAGGGTTAGTCATACTCACGAGTATGACCACTGAAATTAAATTTTAAAAGTTAGTCGAGTCCATTAATTTCAATAGGTTTACTCTGATATGACTTGGGACACCCACCACCACAAATATAATCTACTACTACATACTGATGGAACTTCAGTCCAAATCTCTGGATGACTTCTCCCAATGTTTGCATGTAGATGTTAAAAAACATGAGTGACAGAACAGAACCTGGAAATGGTCATTACGTCAATTGTCATTATGGGGACTGAAGTCACTCTTCAGCACTGCCTGAAAAGAATAATCCACAAAGGACCAGAAACACCATCACATCATGCGTCTCAGGCTGAACGACAAGTGCTCCAAAAGGTTCTATGGGCAGTGTTATTGAAAAGTGCTGAGAAGTTCAAGAAAATCAACTGGCTTGAATTTCCTGTATCTATTTCACCAGTGTGAGTCATTCACCAAGGTAACCAAGACTTCATCTATCCTAAAACCAGGCCAGAAACCAGATTCTGCATCTTCCAACACTGTTTGGAGTTGAACAGCCAGCATACGTTTCAACACTTTGTCCAAGATAGAATATTTGAATCTGGGTGACAATTATCCCAAACCAGTAGGGCCAATGCTGTGTTCACATTACCACACTGTTTAAATTCGAATTTGCATGTTGTTTTATAGTTCCTCTGTTTGATGTGTTTCCACATCTCCTGCTGTCTGTCCACACCAGAGGGTGAAGAGGGAGTGAGATGTCTTTGTTTGATATGAATTGCCTGGTTAGTTTCCCTGCCCTTTTCATGACGCTTTCATCATTTCAACCCTACCCAACTAGAAATCATCTTTGTGCAACTGTCATCTTACTTCCAAACAAGTGTGAAAGCATAATATTGCAGCCTGAGAGTGCAACCCTGTACAATTCAACTCAGAAGTAAATCATGCTGAATTCAGTTCTCCTGGGAAGACACAACCAGCAATGCATCTTGTAGGACCCCGCCTCTTCATGGGAAACCCAATGCTTGCCTCATCCTCCTGCCTGATGCCCTACTGCATAACAGCCCCAGATCCTTTGGGCCATCCAACCCAACTTAAGCAGTCTGTGGCTGTCTCAACTCACTTTGACTGAGGCCCAAATCCTTCTGATCTGATTTGGCCTGAGACTGAGGCAGAAGCCAAATCTGGTGCACGGCCCTACTAAAAACAGATGCTACACATGATGAGAAGGGCTACAGAAAAGGGACATGGACCGTTACTACAATGGATATTCAGCTGTTAAGACTGTGTGTGAATAAGTGTTATGAATGGGTGGCATTCGCAGTGTGTGTTACTTCTGTGTAAATAGAGAATGGATACAGAAGGTACATAATATAGAAAATAAATTTTCACTAGTCTCTGCTTGTAAACACTGAAGCATTGTACTGGGTGACATGTGGTTAGCATTAACAAAACTAAAATATAGAAACATGTGTATTATTGTACTTAACAGAAACTTTGTTCATATCTGCTTATTAAAATCTCTATAAAAAAACTATTATTTGTAACCAAACTAGTTTAGCCATAAACTGCTTTTTAAATCACAATGACAGTGGCATTTTCAATTGTAAACAGGATAACCAAGCATATGTTTTTCAACCAACCGCAAGTATTACTCTACCAATTTATTTTATGCATAATCACATATCTTGGCCTGGTTGGCAAATTACAATAAGCCAAACTATCGTTTATCAGGACAACACAAACAAGCTCTTGATTACAGCATGTGCTTAGGGATGAGAGAGCTTGATGATAATCAAAGAGAAAAGCAGCTGTGAGTGCCTCTCTCACAGCAGCCTACATGTTTGCAAAGTCCCAGGAACCCGTAGCCAGGCCACTGTCAGAAATTATGTCAAAACTCACTTGTTTAAAGGCTTCCCCAACCGTTTGCCCTCCAGAGGTTGCTGGGCTACAATTCTCACCATTCACGAGCATTCGCCATGCTGGCCAGGCTTGTTGGGAGTCACATCCAACAACATTTGGAGAGAACCAGGCTGCGGGAGGCCAATTATTATTTCCATCAGCTAGTGGGTGGTTCTTTCCCAGTAACTGGGGAAATGATTGGAGGCCTTGCAACAAAATCTCTTCTAGGTAATGCTATCATCAAAGATGCACCATATGCTGAAACACAATGATCCAGAATAATTCACATTTTTCAAAAATAAAATAGCCCAGAATGCTGAAGTGCATGCACTTGAATATTAAATACACTCTGGCACTGTTCCAATCACCACCAACTCCACACATGGCACATATAAATCTGCATAATCCAAATTGCCAGGCATTCTATTCCTTCACAACACAAAATATTAGGGGAGTCTGCTAAAATAAAAACATTTTGACCTGTCACCTAGTCACACAAAGTGAAGTTGATTACCACAGTCCCTAACAAGTATATAATCTATGTGCTTTTATTGAGAAAGCCAAACGGCACACACCTATCTTCTGCATCATACAAGGCAGGGCATACTATAGTGCCTTGAACGAAGTATATTCCCAAAACAGGTAAGTTAGGAATGAGCAGGCTCACTAGACACAGAGTGTCTGCTTAAAAGAGAGAGAGAGGGCAAAATAAAATGGAATGGAGTAGTCTGGGAGAAGGCATAAGACTACTGAGTGTAAATTTATATTAGAAACTAGCTTCAATATTCATCCTGGTAATGTATTCCCAAGAGCATAGAGGAAGAGTAAGGAGTTTCTTTTAGGACAAAGTCATGATTCAATATTCTGATCTGCTCCTAGGCAAATTTTATATTTGCTTACATTTAAGAGATAATTTGGAATTTTTCAGTGTCCTCAGAACAGCACCCAATAACCTTCATGTCTAAATATGCAACTTTTTCTAGCCAATGTTTCCTTTCAAACTTTTCAAGGAGAAATTACATCCACTGATGTGGTAAAGATTAAAGAAATTTAGTAGTGTAACCTAGTTCTCCTTATACAGCCTTTTCAAACCAAGGTGTCTTCATAATTTTTGGTTTTTGCTTAAGCATATTCAAATGAACACACCTTCCATAAAATATCAGTGTGTCAGATTTAGGATTGACACTTACCTCCACAAGTCTGCAGGCATCTAGCTACTTTAATATATAAATATTAGCACAATGCTATTTTAAAAAGGTGAATTAAGATGATTCTATATCTAGATTTTCTTTTGACACTGGATGGTTATATGAATCAGGCTCATTAGCTACCTTATTTCCAGAACTTCTTTCTTCAATAAAATTGCTTGCACTGTATCAGTAACCCACCCAGGGGGTCCATGGCACCATTCACACAAAGAAACTACCATAGCGACACCTAAATTTCCAAAAGTAGGGGGTCCATGGCTTGGCTTTTAAAAACAGGGGATCCACAGTGCATAGCTAACTGGGAACCACTGCACTTTATCATTTTCTGTTCAATATTTCTGATTTTATTAGAAAATGTTAGACACATAAATTCCATAAAAACTAATGAAATTACTGTCTCCTGCTATCTACAAAAAAACATAAAAGTACAATCCATATTGTGTTCAATGGGACTTGTACAGGATTGCATATTCCCAAAACAGCCATGCTAAACACAAAGGAACAAGAATCAGCCTTAGGTAATTCCAAAAACTATTCAAATGAGCTTTTACAGTGTATAGTTAGGCGAGTGGTACCTACAGCCACCACCACCAAGTACTAGTTCATGCACTGTTATGCCAAGAAGCATCAGTAAATGAGTGATGCCTATTTCCTAAGCAGCCCTCTTTAGGTTATCAACACTTACCTACAAAACACCTGGCTATAAGAAATAAAAACCTGCCTTTGAGGCTATGACTTATTTTTGTCTTCTGTGCATTCAGTTCATTCTTTCAATCAACCACATTAAACCACATATATTGTACAGGAAAGAGAAATAACTTTCCCATCTACCCCAATCATGGTTTATCCAAATGTATGATTTGGACATTTGTACAACAACAGAGAGCTTCCTATAATTATGAATAAGCATATCTATGCAAGATATGTTGCTTTCCACAAAATAAGAGCAGTATTAAAATCCCATTCCAAATAGCATTTATAGTGCCAATAAAGACTCAACAGCATTGTGTTCAGTAGTTGTTGGACCATTTCTGAAATACCAGATATAAAAAAACATAATCATATTAAGTCAGTTTAAAAAAATCTTAATGAAACAAGTGAACATTTACCAGTAATGAATGGCTCAATAGTCCAGAATCTTCTTTTGTCAAACTATTTGCTGCATATTCCAGAGCATTGTTTTCTCCCTGATGTTTGCAAATATATGAACAGTTTCTCTCAATAACTGTACGAATGCCTTTAAATAAAATCACGCTAGTAGTGCAACCCATTCCAGAAACAATTCAGCTTGCATTTCTTGCTAAATGATCTCTTCAGAGACAAATTCCTTTGCTTCACAAGCACAGTCTTCTTTACCAAGTCCAGCTAGTAGCTATTCAGATTAAATACCATCAGTGACCGTATTGTAAGCTTGCTTAGCTGAGTGCTAAAAATCCTGTGGTTTCAGCAAGAGCCACACCTCACAATATAACCCTCTCTCAAAGAGAATGCTCTCTCAAGTGCTATTAATACAATAGACTGAAACATAATATTGTTAAAGAAATTGCCTCAATTCCATTTGTCAAATATCCTCAAATCTTATTAAAGCAAAGATGCTGCTGCAGCTTCTACTGTCAGGCACAAAGAATTCTCATCTGCTGCAAGAAAAGGCTAGCCCAGAATGCTTAGCTTCAAATTCAACGTTTCTTTGCTTGACCTAAATATTGCAGGGTGGGGGAGTACTGCATTGGGTGGGGGAACTGACAGGGAACCATATCCCTTTCATAAAAATCAAAATTCAGGAGAATTATCCCACCTACTGCTGCTATGGAAACACTTTAACACATATTAATGTGCAAGCCTATTTCAAATCACTTTATTACACGCTTGTACTGTGAGTAGAAAACCACCAGGGAGCATAAGATTTTGTTCTGTCGTTTTTGGTTTTTCCCCTTGTCCAAACAAAGAGGACACACCTTGTTATTTTAACTGGGGACACACACAAACAAAAAATATATACTAAACTCTATTTTCTGGTCATAAGCCCTACTGAATTCCATGTGACTTAAGGCAGACAAGTATAGGAATGTGCTGTAAACTTGCAATCCTATGTCCACTCAGAATGGAACAAACATATTTAACACTTCTGAATAAAACTGTATTTGAAAGTAACTCACAGTGAATACAGAAAACAAGACTATGAGGTGTGTTCAACTAAGACCCATTTATACAAATGAGCATGTCCACATTAGTGCCATTAAGTTCAATGGATCTACTCTAATTAAAACTGAATTGAATACCACCCTATGGGAGGAATTCATCATCATGCTGAAACAAACATTCTGTTAGCGCACATTGCTACTTGCCTAATGGAGCAATCTTCACTCTACTCTTCCCATGCACTGTTCTCAGGCTTCTACCAACACCCCCAAGCCAACAGGGCGTAGCAGGGAGAGGGATGGGGAAGAAACATTGCACTAGCGTACGTTATTATGAGGGCTTCTGCTAGCAGGACCAGTTAGCTGAATCCAATCCCATATGTTTAATATCAGAATTGAAGTCAGAATTTGAATTTAAAATATTATTGCGGAAGTCGCACGCCGGCAGCGGGAGGCCTCAGATTAAGAACGGTTTCGGGTTAAGAACAGACCTCTGGAACGAATTAAGTTAGTAACCGGAGTTACCACTGTACAAAGAAGGGTTGATGAGGGCTATGGCCTTGGGACGAGAGAACTGTCCTGGGGAGAGTTCTGAGGACCAGAGAGAGGTTTGGAGGGCCACATTCAGCCTCTGGGCCTGAGGTTCCCCTCCCTGATATCAAAACAGATATTTTTTCTGTTTCCAGGGTTGGAGACCCTGTTGGTTCCCCCAAATGAGAGCCAGGAAGGAAAAGGAGGGATCCCAGGTGAGAGCTGGGATGGGCTGCTACCTTCTGTAGCTTCTGGGACTGAGAATTGCCTTTAGGAGAGAACTCGATATTCCTCTTGTTCTGCTTGTATTATGAAAATCTTTAATTAAAAAAAAATTTTTTTTTGAGAAAGATATTTCCTGTTTCTTATATTCATGTATGTTGCATCTGTGCTTATTTTTTGGTACCTGGCCCATGCAGTATCATTTTCTAGCTTCCTGTCCCCAGTTTCTTTGTTTTGTCTTTGAGGGAGCCTTTTAAAATTTGTTAGCATATGCATTAAAATTGGTGAAATGGCTATTGACTTCTACCTGTTAATGATGTGCTGGGAGGCCACTGCACCCAGCCCGGGCTGCAAGAATGCTGCTTGGAAGCATCCTGACTCGATGTCACCCAGCCAAGAGGGGTAGCAGTTTGATCCAGGAGTAGAGTTGCCGGGTGCGGACCAACTGCTCGTCGGGAATGAGGGCTGGGTTAAATAGAGGGTTAAGACCGTGGGCAGGCATGAGGCACAGAGGGTGGTCTTCACTCTCCACACTCACCCAGCTGCACACCGAGGATCTCTGTGGGGTTCAGGCACCCCTCTCTGTTGTGCACCTAGGGCAATGCCCCCCCACACCATGCCAGTGAACAGACTACCACCAGCACATAACTCTGGTGCCTAAAAGTTTGCACTGGCTGCGCCTGTGTTACTTGGCAAAGTAAAGGGAGCGGGTGGCACTGTGGTCTAAACCACTGAGCCTCTTGAACTTGCCAATCAGAAGGTCAGCAGTTCAAATCCACACAATGGGATGAGCTCCTGTTGCTCTGTCCCAGCCTCTGTCAACCTAGCAGTTCAGAAGCATACCAGTGCAAGTAGATAAATAGGTATTGCTGCAGCAGGAAGGTAAGCGGCGTTTCTGTGTGCTCTGGCACTCGTCACAGTGTCCCGTTGCCCTAGAAGCAGCCTAGTCATGCTGGCCACATGACTTGGAAAACTGTCTGTGGACAAACATTGGCTCCCTCAGCCTGAAGTGAGATGAATGCCGCACTCCATAGTTGCCTTCGACTGGACTTAACTGTCCAGTCCTGGGCAGATGAAGTCTATCTTTTTACCTACTTGGCAAAGTTCAAGTTTCTTGTATTAATTTACAATACCCTTGACAACTTGTGCCCAAATACCTTAAGGACTGCAGAATTCCTCACATTCCTGCCTAATAATTGAGCTTTTGTGATGGGGGAGTCTCTTTTAGAGGTTACCAATACATAGATAGATAAATCACTGTGGTCAAGCTATCCCTCTCCAAGAACAGCTATACAGTGGTACCTTGGGATGCGAACGGGATCCGTTCGGGAGCCCCGTTCACATCCTGAACAGAACGTAAGACGCGACAGCGCATCTGCACGTGCGCGAGTTGCGTTTCGCCGCTGGGTGTGACGTCATTTTGACCATCTGCACATGTGCGAGCGGCGAAACCCGGAAATAACACACTCCGTTACTTCCGGGTCGCCGCAGAGCGCAACCCGAAAGCGGTCAACCTGAAGCGTATTTATCCCGAGGTATGACCGTAGTTGGCATACCAGCCATAGCTGATCAAAGGCACTCCTACCCTCTGAGGCTACTTGAGCCTCAAGTGAGAGAGATGGAGCCTGCAGCACTCCCAAACAACAAACCTGTTCGTTCAGAGCAAGTGCAACCCTATCCAGAACATCAGTTTGTATTCCCTTCTCTGTCTATTAATTATTACAGCCACTCCAAGCAGGCGTTTCTTCTTACAATGCTTGATAAGAGCCTAGAAATTGGAAATATTTTTTCCAGCCTTTAGAGTAAGCACTAGAGAAAACTGCTTATACTCAGTTGATTTTAATTTGTTTGTACATAAGATCAAGGAGTACATAAGATCAAGGATAAGCATTTTTTTTCTATAGTGTATAAGCTATGCTGTTAGAATGTTTATTTTAAAGCAAAGGTAAGTGTGGTTGCTGACCTTGAGCCAGACATCCTGGAGAGTGAAGTCAAATGGGCCTTAGAAAGCACTGCTAATAACAAAGCCAGTGGAAGTGATGATATTCCAGCTGAACTATTTAAAATTTTAAAAGATGATGCTGTTAAGGTGCTACACTCAATATGCCAAACAAGTTTGGAAAACTCAGCAGTGGCCAGAGGATTGGAGAAGATCAGTCTTCATCCCAATCCCAAAGAAGGGCAGTGCCAAAGAATGCTCCAACTACCTCACAATTGCACTCATTTCATACGCTAGCAAGGTTATGCTTAAAATTCTACAAGGCAGGCTTAAGCAGTATATGGACTGACAACTCCCAGAAGTGCAAGCTGGATTTCGAAGGGGCAGAGGATCCAGAGACCAAATTGCAAACATGGACTGGATTATGGAGAAAGTTAGAGAGTTCCAGAAAAACATCTACTTCTGCTTCATTGACTACACAAAAGCATTTGATTGTGTTGACCACAGCAAACTATGGCAACTTCTTAAAGAAACGGGAGTGCCTGATCACCTCATCTGTCTTCTGAGAAATTTCTGTGTGGGCAAGAAGCTACAGTTAGAACTGGATATGGAAGAACTGATTGGTTCAAAATTGGGAAAGGAGTATGACAAGGCTGTATATTTTCTCCTCCTTCTTTAACTTACATGCAGAATTCATCATGCGAAAGGATGGACTGGATGAATCCCAAAACGGAATTAAGATTGCCCAAAGAAATATCAACAACCTCAGATATGCAGATGAAACAACCTTGATGGCAGAAAGTGAGGAGGATTTAAAGAACCTTTTAATGAGGGTGAAAGAAGAGAGCGCAAAATATAGTCTGAAGCTCAACATCAAAAAAACTAAGATCATGGCCACTGGTCCCACCACCTCCTGGCAAATAGGAAGGGGAAGAAATGGAGGCAGTGAGAGATTATACTTTCTTGGATTCCAAGAAAAAGTGATGACAAACCTAGACATCATCTTAAAAAGCAGAGACACCACCTTACCGACAAAGGTCCGTATAGTTAAAGCTATGGTTTTCCCAGTAGTGATGTATGGCAGTGAGAGCTGGACCATAAACGCTGATCGCCGAAGAATTGATGCTTTTGAATTATGGTGCTGGGGGAGACTCTTGAGAGTCCCATGGACTGCAAGAAGATCAAACCTCTCCATTCTTAAGGAAATCAGCCCTGAGTGCTCACTGGAAGGACAGATCCTGAAGCTGAGGCTCCAATACTTTGGCCACCTCATGAGAAGAGAAGACTCCCTGGAGAAGACCCTGATGTTGGGAAAGATTGAGGGCACAAGGAGAAGGGGATGACAGAGGACGAGATGGTTGGACAGTGTTCTCGAAGCTACCAGCATGAGTTTGACCAAACTGCGGGAGGCAGTGGAAGACAGGAGTGCCTGGCATGCTCTGGCCATGGGGTCACGAAGAGTCGGACATGACTAAACAACAACAAGCAGCTTCTTGATTTGAATACTACCTTCTACTAGACATATTTTGGTTTATTATCCACAAGCTTAAAAATGTTACAGATATGACTTGAAAAATATGTTTCTCACTGGTGATAAACAAATATTTCATATAAAACCCCAAAGAATACAATTTGTCTTCAAATATAGTTTTTTGAAGTATGATGCATCTTATTTAAAATGCTTTCATATTACTCCATCTAGTGGTTGGAGTACATATATTTAAAGTCATGTGCAGTACTATTCTATGCATATTACTTCAAAACATTACAGTGAATTCACTGTTGCTCAGTCCAATGGGGCATTTTCTCAGCACTATATTAAAAATACAGTATTTTAAAAATCAACAAGCTGTACTGGTCAGGAACATGGAAGTGAATTCACACAATACAAAATAAATATTCAGTGCTTCAGCTACTAAAATGTTCAAGTGCAAATTAATTATAAATCTTTCATTTAAGGATATTGTTCCTGTTCTCTCATTATAAAGTACACTGTTGCCCCAAATTTCAATGGTTGGGGAAATCTTGAGGTTAATTAAAATGAGCTAATAGTAAAGAGGTTGTTGTTGTTTAGTCGTGTCCGACTCTTCGTGACCCCATGGACCAGAGCACGCCAGGCACTCCTGTCTTCCACTGCCTCCCGCAGTTTGGTCAAACTCATGCTGGTAGCTTCGAGAACACTATCCAACCATCTCATCCTCTGTTATCCCCTTCTCCTTGTGCCCTCAATCTTTCCCGACATCAGGGTCTTTTCCAGGGAGTCTTCTCATGAGAATAGGTACATTATACATATAAAGCATATTTTCAATTTAGATAAAAGTTACCGGTATTTTAGGGACTTGGTAAATTGCAATGTGAAGATGAAAGCAGCCATATATTTTTGTCTATTGCAACCAATCTATGTTCTAGGGTTAGATGGCAACATAGGTGTATCAAGGATAGATACCAACGAATACATTTAACTCTAAATTTACTACTCTGTGAAGCATGGACATACAAGCCTGGACACTGCTCTCAAGTTGACAGGAATTCCTATTAACTACTGGGCAGGCACTAGCCCTCAATCAACCAGGACTGGAAGCTTAAAGGAAATAAGCAGCCCATCATTAGCTTCCGTTCAAGTCTTGGACTGGGAGAAGGGGGCTGGAGTGGACAATGGGGCTCTTGAGGACGCAGTGCCTTCTCCTCTAAGGATCATTTGGTAAGTGAGAGGAGTACCTTTTTACCACCAAAAGATTTGAGGGAAGGAGAGAAACATGCTTCTTAAAGCTCAAATTCCTACTCAGTATTCTGTGAATTTTCATGAGCTCTAATTAATCCTCAACTAATGACAAGACAAACGATGTGTAACTGGTTTAAGTCAGTAGGGTGGAATTCAAATTTGCAGGCATGCTCTCTCAATTTTTTCTGCTGCTGATCTTGCCGAAAGGCATTAAACTGTAGGTAAAACCAAACAACTTCTGAAAAAAAAATATTCAACAAGTTTCTACTGGAATAAGGAATGCAGAATTCCTCATCAAATTTTACCAATGAAGTGGGCACCAAGGTATACTGAAAAAATGTTTAGTGAATCTACAGGTAAAGGACTTGAAGCAGAATACCCCTGCAGTGGCTGAAAAACAGACATAGCTCTAGTGGAATTATCAAATAAAAATCTGATGGGGGGCTTAATCATCAAAAATTTCAAGCCTAACTTCCAGTCTCATTTAGCTATGCTATCAGTTCATATATTCCAGCGATGGGTGCTCTCTATAAGGATTAGGTTAAATTGTGTGTGTGTGTGTGTGTGTGTGTACACACACACTATATATATATATATATATATATATATATAATCCAACAAGTTTGCTGACTAATTCTTAATCCATTTCCCAAACATTTTATGAGTTAACACTACAGAAAAGTTAGAGTTTTTCTACTCAATCCACGTACATAGAGCTGATTCCAATTGTGGTTTATATGGCAAGCACAAACAAACAGTAAGTCTGTTTATATTGCCATTCAATTGTATTCCTGGAACAATTTACAAAAAATGCCCCCCAAAAGCATAAAACATAAGAAAAGCATAAAACAGCAGGCTTAAAACCATATCTAAAAAGCTCAGTATCTGCTTGGTGCCAAAACGACAATAGGTTGGCACATGGCAAACCTCTCTAGGCATAGGAAACTGTGGTCTGATCAAACCGCAAAGCAATTTATTGAAGCAAGGGAAGGCACATGTTAGCATAAGGTTAATTCCCATAGCACCAAATCATTTTTTTTGTATTGTCTGGCCTGAGCCATAGAACTGAATCAGGAGTCTGATTAAGAGAAGGTTCTTAGATATGTCCATAAACTAAAACAATTTTTGAATGAAATATATGTTCAAATAGTTCCATTTTGTTAAATTCTCATCACTGCACATGGGCTGGGAGTATTCACAGGAGATTCACTGAGGTAAAGTAGCTAGTGATAAATCTCATGAACCAAACTGACAGCCCCAGGATTATAATGGCATTTTATCCTGCTGCTCCTAGATTACACAATAATCCTCTGGAATTCAAAAGGAAAAAAAATATGTATGAACACAAATAGATTAGGGTCTATCATAGCTCTGGCTCTCAAAGCATATTTTAAGTGTGTATTTAAAAAACAAAAACAATAGTTTTAAATTTATGTCTTATAATTTGAACTTTTGAAGCTACATACTTCCCCTAGAATGGGTGCCTTTCATTTAAGAGACAAGTTGTTCTAATAAGTAATAAACATGTTCTCTGATCCCACATATTGTATCCTCATATCTTAGGCTTTACAGTTCCAATCTTCGTATTTCCAGGTGAGGGAAATAATGACTCTCCCCTGCTTCCCCTACATTATTTCATTTGAGTTAGAGAAAGGCATTAGTAAAAAGTCATACTAAGGACTCAGCTATACAGCTGCAAATAAAACGCTTTAAGTGTGCTGTAAAGTGCATTATACAAATGGGACACTAGATGACAATGATGAGTTGTGGCAAATTCAATATGTTTTTCAAAACATTAAAAAATAGCATTTTTCACAACATTTTTTATAAGTGTCTAGATTCCACCTATATACAAAGGAGAGAGAATAAAGATGATAGACCAAGGATGAAGAAAAGGACACAAGACTGGAGGCAAACAGGCAGTGGGGCAAATTATTATTTAGTGATACACAAAAGAAATAAGAGGTGGTGAACCCAATATTTATGAATTAAACTGCACAGGACTATCCTCTCTCACAGGATGGTTCTATTTTAATATTATTAAATATTTAGATTTTTCAAGCAGAGCATATCTAAAAGGAGAATGCTTTAATTATGATTAGGTACTCTGATGGTCTAACTTTTGGTTAAAGATTGTGCTCAACTTAAAATAAACTTTGCCAGAGGTTGATTGTCAGAATTAATGGTTTAGCATTTCAAAGCATATGTTAAAATTTGACATACCACAAATCTTAGCAAGCGATGCCCCAACAACTCCAAACAAGAGGATAAAAGGATTGGGCTGAAAGACCAAGGGTAAGTGTGAGCAAAAGGAGACGAAGTTCTAAGTGATCATTATGACAGACTGAAGTACATGTTTACTTTTTATAGCCAAAGTGGCAAGCCAACAGTCTATGGAGTTGATCAGAGTGGCCGGCCAAGCTTCTAGCCATCGGTAAAAAGTCAGTTTTGCATACAGAAAGTCCCAGGTTCAATCCCTGGCATCTTCAGGTAGGGGCAGAAGATAACCCTGTCTGAAATCCTAGAAACCACTGCCTGTCAGTGTAGACAATACTGAGTTAGACAAACCAATGGTCTGACTCAGTGCTGGGTACCTTCCTATGCAAGTTTTGCCTAAGCATCTGGTGAGCTTTTCAAAAACAAATGGGTAAGGATAGGAAAATTGGGGGAATCCTTCATTTCCCCCCCTCTTTTTTCAGGCATTCACATCTCTAGATGCCACTATCCCCACCTTCTGCTTGATTTGATGGCAGCTAGGATGCAGCTCTACCCTGGCAACTCCATCTGCCAAATCAGGCATGTGCTGCATTTGCCAGGACGTCCTTCACTTCTTTGCACCCACAGAATTCCTGACATGCATTGTTTCCCATTTAAAATGGGGTCTTAGAAACTTGATAGTTTTAGAAATACACAATGCATTTCCACTGAAGGGCAGACTCCCACAATCTCTCTGCTTATCTTATGTATTCTAAGAGACAAAAATGAAAATTTAAATGCATATATGATGTATTTGATGACCAGAAAAACACTTAACATTTGAAGCACCTGTAGTTTTAAAAAGCAAACTTTCTAAAACTGCTGTAACTCAACAATTTTTATAGAATTTTTCTGCAATTTGCTCAAATTACACTACTAATGAAAGTAAATTCCCATGTCAAATGTCATATTGATAGGATAAACCATCTTATCTTCACAACAAAGTTTTTGGGGTTTATAATGACTGAATGTTTAAAAAGCAAGTCCCCTTAAAACTATGGAATCACTAAAGTTCCATAATGAATGCCTCTACCAGTTCACAAAGTTTTTTTCAATGAGGTTATTATTGGTTAATATAAGCATATGGACTTTGAAGACAGGCTGTCAGGCAAGCTCGGGCGTACGGAGGAGAGTGCAGAGAGTGTGGTCCGCCCCAGGTGTCATCCTGATGGGGGGGTGACAAAATGGCGGGTGGCACCTGTCACCGTGGGGCCTGCAGGATGCACGAGCCACACGTCTCGGAGCCCGCAGGCTCTCTGCTGTCCGCCAACTTCCTCCCCCCCAGCTGTAGGGTGGCTGAGGCCCCACTGTGTGCCCATCCCTATGGGCACCGGATGCCCTGTTTCATCCCTATGGGCGCTGCGCGCGGCCCCTGGACACGCCGCCCCAGGTGCCCGAGAGCCTTCCTCCGCCACTGTAAGCACTGACAATTTGCTGATTGTTAAGGAACAGGACCGATTGACAATGCCTGCAAATTTTGCTTTGCCACAGGTATGGGACCAGTGAGCACTGTTTAGCAAAAGCAGCAAAACGGGAACTTACTGGGCCCAATTAGGCCAGTGCGCTGGAGGTTGCCCAACGCTAGATAAAGAAAACATGAGTGACTCACATCAATAGATGTGAGGCTATATGACTTTAATCCCCCCCCCCAATTTTCTAAAAACTTTTAATTGTATTGTTTAACTACTCTGTTGTTTGCTGCCCTGGGCCCTTCAGGAGCAAGGATGGAATCTACATTTAGTAGTAGTGGTGGTAGTAGTAGTAGTAGTAGTAGTAGTAGTACTGTAATAGGATCAGCTTTGAAAGACAGGTGAGAGGGAGTATTAGTATGAATCAATAACTAAAATAATGTTAGTGAATGGATAAGAGACCAGAACAAATTGTAACTGAAAGCAAAGAGCTTTCCCTCACTAATATAGTGCTCATTATCATATACGTATGACCTTATTGCCAGAAAACACTTCCAGGGCTCTCAGCATAGTGCTTCAGGTTTCCCCAAGGCCCCATTGAGCACCTGGTGATACAATGCTGTTAGGTTAGGAAACCCTGGAATGAAGCATCACCACACACCCAAAGCTTCAAAGTGGTCTAATAAAGGAATTCACTTAATTCACTGATGCAGTTCAGGTATAACAAACCATGACTCAGGATGAGATCTAGATTTGATATCCCGGATTGTAAAAAAAAAAACCAAAATCTGGTCTGCAGAAACCACTGTTTACAGTGCTTGTAAGAAGCAACAAACTACTGTTTGTTCCTAATGATGGCAGAAACTATAAATCCCCTCCCCTCCAATATATAGGGGAATATAGTTGTGCAGGCCAGAGGTTCGTGCCAGCTCTCATGTGTCTGTTAATAGTTTGTTATTTCTGAACCTATGCACTGTTAAGATTCTTCTTAAGGGCCTTGATTAGGAAGAGATTCATTTTTCAAGGACCTTGAGGAAGACAGACAAGAAGATACTACCAGTATTGCAACCAAAATCAGGGGAACCAATTATTCTTCAGTAGGCAATACTTTGCCAACTGACCAAGCAGAACAAATATGTACAAACATGAGAGACAAAAGATGATAACAAGGATCCAGATGATAGCACTATATCCAAGGAAGATCAAAAACAGATGTGAAATAAATGACTTGAATGTTTCCAAAAAAGCAAACTGAAGACTTTAGTAGAACCAGATTGAGTGACAGGGATTTAATTTTTTCACCAGGCTTCAACTAGATTAGGTGGGCACCAGCATGAAAAAAAAGAGTATTTTCTAACACAGAGGATATTTCCCAGATCCAAGTTGACTAGTACCTCTGCTGGGAAACAATTTCACTATGGTAGCCAGTAATATACAATAAACAGAAGAACTCAAGCCCAGAACAGCAAGATTTTAGAACATATTAACTAGATGTGGTATTATTTGCCAACACATCCATAGTATTTTCAACATATTAAGCAACATTAACTCTAAGAAATATATAGAATAGCACAGAGGGAGGAATACCTCACATAGTAAAGAAAATGCACTATACAGAGTTTTGACAGTACAAATGAAAACTATACAATGAAATTTACACAGAGGGGAGAGAAGGTAGAAAGACAGCTAAGAGATCTGTGAAGCAGTGGTCTGTCATATTGCATTGCATAGTAAAGCAATTCCTTTAAAACCTGACCAGTACACTACTTATGGTTCAGCCTTTAACAGCTAAGAGTTATGTGGTGATGGAACAGCTTGTAACCAGATAGAATCTAGCTTCAGCAGTTTCTAAAGGCTGTACATTTTCATACCTTTATGTTTCTTTGTTTAATCACATTTTATTTCTGATAAACTGGAGAACAAGTTAGTATGTCAGAAGAACCTTCAAGTCACTGAGAATGAAGTAGTCAACAATGCTGAGAGCAAGAATTTAAAAACATTTCTTGACATATGTCCAGCTCATGGTGGCCATGTTTTCCACAGCACATTGCAGATGTATAGTGAACAGGTTTTTAGAATCTGAAACTCTGCCAGCTACAACAATCTTCTAATTATGGTAATGCAATGGCATTTCTGCTTGTGACAATAAAAGTAACATGATTATGACAATCAAGCAATTAATGTGCACAAAAAGTTTACCCTATCAGCACGATAGTCATGTGATACATACCAATCCTCATCACAAATTCAAGTGCCTTAGCAAAGTGAATATACATCACTGAATGAAATGCTAAAGCTCCCTTTCTCCCTCTTTTTACCTATTTGCAGGCAAGACTGGTCTAACTTTTGTTTTATTGTACAGCACTTTGTTCTTATAAATTAATAAACACATCCATGGCCAAGAACTATCTGAAAAATTCTAGGATACTAAAAATATGTTTAAGTGCCAGTCCTGTCAAAAGGATTAGATAGCAGCATCAGATTCTTAAGACAATTAATTGTGAATGACTATACCAAGTTATTGTTAATAGCAAATGTCTTAGAATAGTAATATCATCACACTAAAACCTTGCAATGAATTCAAGGTGAATAATAATGCAGTAGGAATTAGAATAAAGGCTGCCAAAATATAATACTCTGTGTAGATTATGAAAGATTTTATAACACATATTTTGCTTGAAATAAATTCTATCCTTGCTGCGAATCTTCAGTTTAGCTTACTATATAGCTACAGTACTATACCCAGTGTAAAAGGAGGCAGGGAAGCAACAATTAAGCTGCCAAACTAAAGACAAATAGAAACACAATGAATGTGCTCCATTTGCCATTCCAAGTATGACACCAAGAGACAGCAGATCACAAAAAAATCATAGAACTGAGGACAGTGGCAGTAACAAGAATGCAGTCCAGACTTTCAAACATAACTGGGGATGCGTAAAACTATTTAAGCATTAAATCAAACATTCACCCTGATATCACTGTATGAATGTACAGCCACAACTTTGAGTGTTGGGTTTTCTGATCTGATGTGGGGTGGGACTGAACAAATCTGCGAATTACCCAGAAATGTTTCCCAGCCTTTATTCGTGTGCGGGCAGGCAATACGAAATATGAAATCCCCCTCCAAAGTTTTCCAGCCACTCATTCATTCATATATATCGCGGGGAAGGAAGCAAGGGCGGGACTCAATGTGAATGGACGGAAGTTTTCGCAGGGAGAGAAAGAAAGGGGGGGTGAGAGAGAGGGAGAAGCGCACGTCTGGAGACAAACGCCGCAGCTACAAAGGACCACCCTCTCCTTCCCGTTCCTGTGCGCTCAGCATCCCGATGCAAGGAACGGGAAACAGAAGGGTTTGAGCGACGGGAAATGGGGTCTAAGTATTATATACGCAGGTTGGAATGGAAAACGAAAGGAGGAAAGGCCGGCCGGAAGCAGGCTGTGTCCCCCTTCTCTCCACCCACCCAAGCGCTCCTTTCCCCCCAGCTGATTAGGTTAAGCTGAGCCATGCAAATTCCGACATGCGGATTAGGAGAGAAAAGAGGCAAGAGGGGAGAGAGAAAGAAAAAGAGAGAAATCTCCCCAAGGCGCCCTCTCCTCCTTTTGCTTCTTCTGCCTTGGGCTGCGCTTTCACGCACGCTTCCCTGGGAGGGAAGCAAAGTCCCCCCCCCTTTTTTTTTTTAAGGAAAGGGTTTCCTTCCCGAGGAAACGAAACCAGGATCCGGCCCCTGGATACGCCCTGACTTGGAAGAGGAGGAAACCCCCACTGGAGGGGGGGATGCGGAGCGAGTGAGGCTTCCGAGAAGAGACATGCCCGGCGGAGGATGGCGGGGGGGGGGGTTGTCAGGCCAGGTGGAGGGACGGCGAGGAGGATGAAGTGCCCCAGGAGGTGTGTCCATCTCGGCCAGGTCCATCCGAGGGTGGGGGGGGGAGGCAGGAGGGAACAGGGCGCCAGGTTCAACGACGACGCCCCCCCCCCCACGCGAGAAGTAATGGCGGGGCAAGAAGTGGGCGCAAAGTGGATATCCCTGTCAGGTGTGCGCGTTTCCCACCCGCGTCGCCGTCAACTCACCACAAGGACGGAGCCTCGCACCACCTCAGAGACGCTCTGCCGCAACTCGGCGGCCGTGCCGGGCTTGCTCAGCGCCCGCGTGAACTTGCGAGTCTCCGGGGGCCCCAGCGCCGGCTGGAAGGGCATCGTTGCCATGGCCCTCGCTCCTCCCGGCGGCCCTGGCGGAATCCCCGGCCCTCTCAGGGCGCTGCCTGGAGGCTCCTCAGGCGGCGTCCCGTCGCCGCCCCCACCATCCCCTGAACAACGCCGCGCGAGCGAGAGAGCGAGCTGCCGGCCGGCCAGTCAGTGTCGCAGCTGGTCTTGGCTCGCGGTGGCGCCGCTCCTGTCAGGCGGCCCCTCCCTCCGGGCGACGCGCGCACACACACACCAACGGCGCCCGCTCGCGCCAGCCCCCAAACACTGGCACGCGGGAGAGGGTGGGCGGTCGGGGGTGAAGAGAGCGAAGCGGAGGCGGGTTCGCTTGAGCTGATTGGCGCGGGCGCCGCCGGAGGGGCGTGGCCCGGCTGCTCCCTCCTCGCCCCCACAAGGAGCGAAGTTCCCAGCCGCCTCCCCAACCTGCGTGGCCCTGGCGAGGTTCCTGATTGGGCCTCGCGTTACCTGCCCGGCTTGCTCTCCTGCTCCACCCTGGCCCCGGCCCCCTTATTGGCTCGGCCTGGGAGGAGGGGGCGTGGCTGACAGGGAGCGGAAATCCCATCCCAGAGCGGCGTTTATTTTCTCCTGAGTGCCACCAGGTCATTCCACAGTGCATGGCGGCGGTGGAAGGGATGCCCTTGGCAGAGCGCTGTGCCTGCCGGTCTTTTTTTCCCCTGAAGTGCAATACATATAGCTCCCAGCCAATGGGCAGCGGTGCGGATATGTGTGTATAAATACGATTTGCACGTTCTATAAATAAGATTTATTACTTTTAAAGCATTAGCGGGTTTTTTTTGTATTCCGATCACCTTTGCGTTGTGAGTACTTTCCCCCGATGCAGCTTCAAAGGGCGGCTTCGCGAGGAAGCTCTTTACCGTAAGTGATGCATGTTGCTAGAGAGCTCTAGCATCTGTGCTGGCTCCTTAAAACACTCCAGGAACAAGGCCAGTTGCCGGCTTCAATCCATAATGGCTCAGGCTCTACTTATTTAAAAGGCCGCCACTTCATTCTGTTCCAACTCCATAAGCACTCTTCCAGATTTCACCCACAATTTTTTAAATATTCCAACTACATACTGCCAAATTCCTGTCCATATTAGGGAAGTAGATTTGGTAGCGTTTCTACAGGGGTCGGGGCGGGGGGGTACAGCGGTACTTTCATTTAGAATTCTTTTTATTTATCAAGGCCGCACAGCCTTTTATTAGTCAAGTATGGTACAATGCTGCAAAGAATAATCAAAGGCAAGGGAAAAGGTAGCATTTTTAACGTTTTTCATTTTTTAAGTTACATCACTGTTTTTACACTTGAATGTTACAGCAGGAGCATGCCAGGATTTTTGTGGGGGTGGGGCAGATCCAATGTGATTGGTTAGTTAAGTATTTTTATTGTTTTATGCCCATGAGCAGGAGATTGCCTTGAAAAAGCAACACCTGGCAACCTGCCAGTTCCTAATATTCTAGCCTGGCATGACAGACCCAGCTTAGGGCTATGCAGGTGGTTCTCAGCTGAGTTGTATAGGAGAAAGTGAAACGGCTGGGAACCTGGAAAAGTAGAGGGGGACAACCTACTTCTCCAGTCCAGAAACTATTGCCACCAGACACATCAGATAGTTATCACATTTTCTGAACCTCTGTCCAAGAGAATGGCTGTCAGTAGGGCTAGCCCTAATTTACATTCGAGCTACTGGAATCTATTGTGTTACTGAAAATATACATTTTATGTTAGATTCTTAAAAATCCCCCAAAAATTATATTCACAAGAATAAGGAAATTTCAAAGGGAAAAGGTACTGCATAAGGGGCTAGAACAATCCTAGACACCTCTTTGCACGTCAGTCCTAATTTCATGAGTAACAATGGAACTCTCTGAGGGTTTATCATGAGTAATATGGTGGAGCGAAGTAACTTAGGGCACATATTTTAATACAGTGGTACATTGGTTCTCAAACTTAATCCGTTCCAGAAATCCGTTCCAAAACCAAGGCACACTTTCCCATAGAAAGTAATGCAAAATGGATTAATTCATTCCAGACTTTAAAAAACCCCTAAAATAGCAATTTAACATGAATTTTACTATGTAACAAGACCATTGATCCATAAAATGAAAGCAATAATTAATGTACTGTACTATAAAATAAATAAGATAGTATTGTAGCTGTTAAAAATTTAAATTATTTTTCCCCCTTACTGATGATAGTCATTGTTTGGATGGGGGGCTTTTATCCATTTCCACAGTCACACATTCATTCAATCAATCAGTAGCTGAACTGGGCTCCACACAGTCACAATAACAAATTAACAGAAAAAGCCTCAAAAACAAAAACACAAAATAAATAGCAAAAACAAAAGCACCAAACTTAATCCATTCCGGAAGTCCGTTTTGACTTCCAAAATGTTCGAAAACCAGGGCACAGCTTCTGATTGGTGCAGGCACCCCAGAAACAATAGCCAACAACCACATCGGACATTCAGCTTCCAAAAAAAGTTCGAAACCAGAACACTTATTTCCAGGTTTTCGGCATTTGAGAACCTAGGTACCACTGTATTGGGTAGAGTGTGTAGGATGAACTGGGTGACTTAATAAACCATGGCTAGAGATATGGAATAAAATTCACTAAGGCATGTTTGCAAGTCGTATGTTGAGGAAGAAGTGATTTTTGTTTGTTACCATCTTTAGACTCATCTGTCATACTCTGGAGCTGACTGAAGTGGAACACCGGGTGAGGCAAGACTAGTTAGAGAAGGTTTCATGATGTGCTCTACCCCGCACAAAACACATAGCTCCCATGTTGCTTCATCAAGGAACGAACTGAGCCTCAGCCCTATATAGGGTCAACACAGTTGCCTCCTAATTGTGAGCCCTTCCAGTATTGGAAGCTGCTGCTTTGCTTTAAGGAGCTCAGTTAGTATCTGGTTGCAGTAGGGAGCCAGAGCCAAAGGGAGTTTCTGGCTACTCTGACTCTTCCATGGAGTCACTGGGTCGCAGTGCTTCTGGGGTGTGTTCAGCAGACCCTTCCCCTTTTGTTTTGGAGTTTCTCCACTTCATCACCTGAACAGGATTCCCGGTGTTTGACATCATCAACTGGAAATGACAAAGACAGGGGTGGCTCCCCCTCTCAGTGTGTCAGGTTTATTCACAAAACACTCATCGCACACTGAAAACAGAAGCGAGATAGTCACAGTGGCAGCAGTATGTAGATCCCTAAAAAGGGCTTTTGAACAGCTAGGGCAATAATATCTGCTTCATCAAGCGCAGATCCATGGAAGCAGTGGAGGAAAAGCCAGGGGAGAAACAGAGTCAGACCTGGGCTATGTGCTGGCAGCAAGAGTGATTTTGCAATTTGGCTGTGGAGCCCAGAGTGAATATACCCTCCTAAATAAAAACTTCCAAAACTGATTGGCTATAGGAAGGCACGAATTCCTGGGCATCCTTTTGTTCTCTACAGCATAGTAAAACTCTATTTGTGGCAAGACAGGGCAAGTCCCTACACTGCCAGGATATTCTTTGTTTATTTTGTGGAGAACAGTAGTGTTATTCACTCCTTTGTTAACATTATTAAATTTGTACTGCTGAAAAATTGACCCATCTCCAGAGGGAAATCTTCTTGTAAGGTGGGTAGATTGGATTGGATTGCTCAAGCTATGTCCTGCTCACAAGATATATAACATCACCTCCCCTGAGGTGACCAATTTGATCCCTTCAGCTACTTTTCCCATCAGGCAGGCCTCCAGAAGCCTCCATGCTTTTTCTGTGCAGCAAACCATACTGAAGCCACTTTTAAAATCATAAATGCAAATCCAGGGGTAGACTTGTCTCCCAGGCTCTTGTATTTAGCAGCCTGCCAACATGCTCTGACCACTACTGCCATGTGGCCCTCAGAAAGCTGTCTAGAAAGAAATGTGGCCCTTGGGCTGAAAAACAGTTCCCCCTCCCTGCTGTACATTGTAGAAGGTTCAAATATTACATATAAGTGAAAGGTGGAGTATGTGAACTCCTATCTCTTTGCCAGGAGATCAAGGCCGTCTGTTAGCTCTCCTGCTAGTGATGTTGTTTTAGAGTAGCCCAAAGGCTGCTTTGTGTACAGTTTGGAGTCACAGTAGTTTTTGGCCTCTAAAGGCTTAGAGTGCATATAAGAATTTGCAAACCACCCAGTACACATACTAGTCCAACCAGTAAAATCACGTTTTGCTAGGTGCAGCTAGACATATTGTGTGGGAGCTATTCTCCATAAGCAGCTTCCGTGAGACTGGGAGAACATTTAAATGAGCCATTCATGTGTACATGGATCAGCTGGATCTTTTTGCTACAGCACCAAGCAGTTGACCCACACAACTCTAGTTGAGTCATCCTGACTGTTGCTTTAGGGATAAGCTGCATTTTGCTCAGTGGAATTTACCTCTTGGTAAACATGTACAGTATAGGATATTACAGTGTTTGGAATTCTCTCAGCTGGGTAGGAGCTGCCCATCCACACAGCTGGGAGGATATTTAAAGAGTATGTTGATATGGGACTAACTAGTAATCAGTACTAAAAATATAGTAAATCCTAGGTTCTGACAGGTTCTACCCACGTGACCTATCTGTGTCTATTGCTCTGCAAACTTTAGCCTCTGGTCCCATCCATCACTGGTGTGTCCCTGGAAGGTTGACCACAAAAAGAACGTGGACCTTGGTCTGAAAGAGGTTACACACCCCTGCAATTGCCTAGGTGTGCTGTCTAGTATCCCTTGCATAGTGCTATAGTATTGGAGGATTTGTTTGGGTGGTGTCCATGGATCCCAACCAAGCCTGTGATTTCATAACTGTAAGGTTGTAGTTTGTAGTAGAACCGATCAGACCAGGTTTGTTTTTTGTTTTTCCCTTGTTAATTGCCCTAACCTGGCTTGTCACTCTCCATTTGCATGTCTGACAAGGTGGTGAAGAACACATGTGTTGACAACTGGGTACTGATGCTTTTTCTAGAGGAGGTAGACTTTCCTCCCTACTGGCTAGAGGCCACATCATCTTATAGGTAAGAGAACAGTAGGCCAGGAGCTAGTCTTTTGGTTTAGTATGGGGCCATGTGTGAAAGCTGGAAGGTCACAGAGGCTTGAGTTGCCATCTGTGCGGAATCCAAAGCTCTGGGTTTGGGGACACAACTAGATACCTTATAACAGGCATGTCCAAAGTCCGTTTCAGGGGCCCGCTGGTAGATTTAATCTGGCCCCCGTGTCATTATAGTAAAAGTAAAGGGACCCCTGACCATTAGGTCCAGTCTTGACCGACTCTGGGGTTGCGGCACTCATCTCGCTTTATTGGCCGAGGGAGCCGGCGTACAGCTTCCGGATCATGTGGCCAGCATGACTAAGCTGCTTCTGGCGAACCAGAGCAGCACACGGAAATGCCGTTTGCCTTCCCGCTGGAACCTATTTATCTACTTGCACCTTGACGTGCTTTCGAACTGCTAGGTTGGCAGGAGCTGGGACTGAGCAACGGGAGATCATCCCATTGCGGGGATTCGAACCAACGACCTTCTGATTGGCAAGTCTTAGGCTCTGTGGTTTAACCCACAGCACCACCCACATCCCCTCCCATGTCAGTATATGTCCTGGGTAAAATTCTTAAAAAAGCCCAACAACTTTGGGGGGAAATCCTAAGAAAAAAGTTCAACAACTTCAATCCTAAAAGCTCAACAACTATGGTTGGTCTTTTGGTCGGCCTTCACACATGTTCACTTAATGAAATCTGGCCCTCTTTGAAAAAAGTTTGGGCACCCCTGCCTTATAGGAAAACAAGATCTGCTGCGAGCATTTCCAGCTTATGCCCAGGTTATATATGTCAATCAATCAAATCTTTATTATGGTCATAGACCAGCATAAGTAGGGTAGGGTACGGTTATATATGTTGTAAAAACCATATATCCTAAAGACATCAGAGCCTCCATTGACCTTCATTCCAAGAAAACAGCACCCTGGATATGTGCTGGAACCCCTAAAGTCTCTCACTGCTCAGAGATTGGGGTGTGCACAACAATACTTATCAAGGTCAAATGTTTCCAGACCACACAGACCAGCTTAGATAAGCAGAGTCTTTAATGCCAGGGAAGTTAAACTGAACAGATGATTTTGATTCTGCTAGTTCTCAGTGCTAACATCTTCCTTTCCATTATGCCTGCCCATATTCAGTTGTGCTTCTCTCTGTGCGTCAGCACCTTTGACTTCAGAGAAAAGCAAGATGGAGCAAGTTAGGGTGGTATTCAGCTGTAAAAATCTTGCAGTTTGCATAGCATAAATATATCTCCATAAAAGTGCTTCATGGCAGAACAGCTGAGTAAGCTTAAATCCCTGCCAGCAAGCAGATTTTTCTTTCACCTTCTCCATCCAAACCCTTTTTAAGGAAGTGGCTCATGCGTTGGCTGTCATATTATCCTGACACCAAGTAGTATATAGGCACAGTTGACTCATAACCTGTTGCAGGAATAATGGGAGCTGTTAATTAAAAAGTATTAATATCAGTTTGCAGGTACGTGTTTGCTTATAAAACAAAACTCACCAGACAGCATCAGCTGGCTGTCGATTTTATTGGGTAGCTGACCTAAAAAAACCCACCCCCTGCCCCCTTTATGGCAGAAAAGAACTGCTAAAACTGGATTTCAGACTATAATCATGAATGGATATTAGGTTTCTTAATTTGCTGTCATGAGATAGATACTTCAGTTGGTTGTTTTAAAGGTTTCAACAGACATCTAACTTGAGGCAAGCACTGGAAATATTCTTTTGGAAGCTTGTTGTTTACCTTCTGGTGGAAATGTAAGCCCCACCCCCCAATAAATCTCTTTGCAGAAACAATAGGATTTACTCAGATAATTTGCAGGATTAAGAGCTTGACAGTTCCCTTAAGGCAAGAGTGTGCATGTGAATGTGTCTCTGTATGTGAGAGAGTGTTTTAAGGTTCGCAGTGACCTAACCTTGAGTGATAGCAACCTATAGACCCAACATAACCCACTTAACAAAGCCCTGCCTATTTAACTAAACCATGCTAGTTATGACTGACACATGGCTGAAACAATGGCAGAGGTCCAGTGCTTTTCATTAAATTTTGCCACAACAGCCTCCGCCCAATCCTTGCTACCAAACTCTCTGGTGAGCTTAAAAAGCAATTTGGCAACATCCTGTGCTTAAGTGACTTGGCAGAGATGCAGACAAAATCTTAGTCTGACTGGCACAATGGTGTAATGGCAGAAGGTTGTAAAATACATTCCTCTTTGAAAAATAAAAATCAATGTGTCAATTATGCATGTCGCAGAGATGCAGGAGGGAAGCGGCTGTCTTTTGACCAGATGGTGCCAGCTTGTTCTGTACAATTCTGCTAAATCTTTGGAGGCTCTGCTTCTTCTTCAGAAAGAGTTGTTTCTTTATTCATCCCTTGAAACAAAGGGATGACACTTCTTAGTTTAGAAAAAAAAAACTTTAGTAGATATGAGAGAGGTTTATACAATTATGCATGGTAAATGTAAAGTGGTTTTCTCTTTAGTTCACAACACTAGAACACACAGTAGGTTCAGGAAAATCAAAGGGAGGTACTTCTTCATACAGAACATAATTCAAATATGGACTTTGCTACCATAAAAAATGTTGATGGCCACCAATTTGGATCGCTTTAAAAGACAAGTTCTTGGAGGATTAAGCCATAAATTGCTTCTAGTTCCTCTTCAACCAGGCCTTTGGCTGATTAACATTCTATGGTTTTTTAAAAATGTGTTTGTGGGAGGTTGATTATGGTTTTTTTTTTATTGTTCTTGTTATGTATTTTGTGTTTTTATTTTGTATTTTTATGCTGTGTACCACCCTGAGATCTTCAGATGAAGGGTGGTATACAAATTTAAATAATAAATAAGAATAAAAACTAAAAAATAGTTATCTCCAGAGTCAGAGGCACTATGCCTCTCTGAATATCAGTCATTGTGGGACAACATAAGAAGACAGTATTGTGTTCATGTCCTGCTGTGTGGGCTTCCCACTTTTTCTTTATTTTTCTTTGTTAAATTTATTTATTTACTCAATTTGTATCCTGACCTTCCTCCCAAAGGAGTCCTGTTTATTCAAAGACCTATATACTGCTTTTCGCACAAGTATCAAAACACAGCACAACAATAACATCAACCACAGCAACAGCTTATTCATACACACTTGGGTAAATAAAAAATGATGTTAAATGTTGGGGGAAACGCATCACTGAAAATGCTCACCAAATTGCGGGCAGGGGCTGCTGTTCCTTCAGGGCCACAATTCAGATAGAGACTTTTGGCTCCCAAAATGAAGATGAGCTGGTGTTCTCTCACAACAAAGAAGTCACGAACTCTATTGTACCCATCAAGGGTTATTTACAATCCCAGAATTCTTATTAGGCTGTAGGCCAACCCAAATGATCATTATCTTAATATCCTCTAATAGTACATAGTTTATTGTGGCCTAAGCCTAGCCGCTTCATTTGATTTAATCCATCCACCTGCTTTAATTTGTATCCTTCTTAGCATCTAACATCTGATGAGCATGTATTCTCTGTTATTTCCAGAACAGTGTTCTTTCACTGTCTTGTGGATATCTTTTTAATTTCATTGAACTTAACAGACACTCAAACAAAAGAATTACCGTATTTTTCGCTCTATAAGACGCACCAGACCACAAGACGCACCTAGTTTTCGGAGGAGGAAAACAAGGAAAAAAATATTCTGAATCTCAGAAGCCAGAACAGCAAGAGGGATCGCTGTGCAGTGAAAGCAGCAATCCCTCTTGCTGTTCTGGCTTCTGGGATAGCTGCGCAGCCTGCATTCGCTCCATAAGACGCACACACATTTCCCCTTACTTTTTAGGAGGGAAAAAGTGAGTCTTACAGAGCAAAAAATATGGTACTGAATGCAGAAAAGATAAGGGTCCAATCCATTTTAAATAAGTATATGCTCAATATAATTAATCATAAATGAGCTGTCTGAGAAAAGAACTGGGTGGCTAGAGCAGCCCTGCCCTTCTGGCCAGGACATTGTCATCTGCTCTGGTCAAGGATCCGCTTGGGGTGGGGAAGAGTACTTCTGCGAAGGGGTCGCTCTTTGCCAGTGCCAAGTCAGCCAGAAATTCCACTAGCATTGGCCATCAAACCCCTGCTGTGAGTAGTAGTGACAGGGAAGAAAATTTGGTTAATTTAACAGTTTGATGCATCCTTACCTAATTGCAGTTTCCAAAACACTATGTGAGCTGAAACATGGCTATCCTTTGAAATTCTCACTTCTCAGAATTTTGCAATGCATTTTTGTAAGTAAATGTGTGCAAAAATCATACAGTTTTGTATTCAAAGATGCATATATTCATCGAAATAACCTAAAAGATTGCTAGCAAAAATGTGCATATTAGGCAAAACTGCATACAAAAGTACTGATGGATTTTCATGAGGACATTTTCTATGTAAACAATAATCACGAACTGATGCAGTAATGTGACCGGGAAAATTAGAAACTGGGAGAAACAGAAACTGACAGATTCATCTGTGCCTACGTGTGACATTATGAGGATTCTAGCTGCCATCAAGTCAGCTGTCTGGGAACAGAACTGCGTTGCAGGAACAGCCGTGGCCTCCTATCCTAGACATTGTCCCCTGATCAGGGTGGATATTTTTCTGTTCTCCTAGACAGCCAGGATCTGCACAGGTCTATATAAATGTGTTATAAGAACTGGTGCCTGAGATTGTTTCCCCCCTCAGTGGCGTAGCGTGGGGGGTGCAGGGGGGGCCGGCCGCACCGGGCGCAACATCTGGGGGTTAGGTTAGGGGGCGCAAATCCACGGGTTAGGGGGCGCAAATCCACGGGTTAGGGGGCGCAAATTACTTGCCTTGCCCCGGGTGCTGACAACCCACGCTACGCCACTGTCTTTGTCTTCTTTTTCTCGTGTATCATGTCACTGTAAAATTAAAGACAAGGACTATTGTACTTGTTTTTGTAAGTTTCTCGGGCGGTCTTTTTATCTGAATGTTGGGGTATAAATTATTTAAATAAATAAGGTGGCTTTGTACTATTGGTAAGACAACGACCTTATTACAGCATCAAGAAGTTCAAATAAAATTTGACACCCGCCTCCCCCCTCCCCGGTATAATACAGTGGTACCTCGGGTTAAGTACTTATTCGTTCCGGAGGTCCGTTCTTAACCTGAAACTGTTCTTAACCTGAAGCACCACTTTAACTAATGGGGCCTCCTGCTGCCGCCGGAGCATGATTTCTGTTCTCATCCTGAAGCAAAGTTCTTAACCTGAAGCACTATTTCTGGGTTAGCGGAGTCTGTAACCTGAAGTGTATGTAACCTGAAGCGTATGTAACCTGAGGTACCGCTGTACTACATGCAGCTGAAATTCCAATACTCTGCCTTAAGCAGTTTGTGATATGCATTGGCTATCTGAATGGTTCTGAAGACCCTTTCTAGAAAAATGGGTGCCGTAAGTGCCACCCTTTTTAACAACAACAAAATAGGTGTCGGTACTGCGTACCCTTGAGTACCCCCTTTTATATTAAAAAACCCCACTGCTGAAGACAATTATGATTACGTACTTATAGTTCAGGCTACACAAGGAAATTCTTGTGTACAACCAGCACCAGGAAAAATTCTTACAATAGTCATTTCTTTGTTTCTTGGCAACATAAATATACAGAAACAAATCCAACTTCCCTAGAGCCAATAACTGTAAGTCAAACATCTGAATTTGCAGCCAGGCAAACCTGAAGTCTGACGGCTTTAATCCCTTTGTGCTTAGTCTTAAAAGGACAGAGTTGCGGTGAACCAAAGCAAACGTATACAGGGGTTATTTCTGAAGCTCGTGGAAAAAAGCAAATGAATTAATCCGTAAAAAATGATCGGAACTGCCACGTACAAGAGGTTTATAGACAGAGAACTGGCTGGTTGCTTCAAATGGGCCTCACATCCTCAAAATTTGTTCTGTCAGCTCTGGATAAAGTTTTTCATTTCCAAGTACGCTTCCTGATGCAATTATAATTTCATGTATCTCTCTTCATTCAGGTTACTGATGCTCACTCAATTGTTTTACTATTAATTAATTAATTTTTATTATAATTATTAATGTATTAATACTACTACTACGGGACGTGGGTGGCGCTGTGGACCACAGAGCCTAGGACTTGCCAATCAGAAGGTTGGCGGTGAGCTCCCGTTGCTTGGTCCCTGCTCCTGCCAACCTAGCAGTTTGAAAGCACATCAAAGTGCAAGTGGATAAATAGGTACCGCACCAGCGGGAAGGTAAACGGCCTTTCTGTGTGCTGCTCTGTTTTGCCAGAAGTGGCTTAGTCATGCTGGCCACATGACCCGGAAGCTGTACGCCGGCTCCCTCAGCCAATAAAGCGAGATGAGCGCCACAACCCCAGAGTCGGTCACGACTGGACCTAAAGGTCAGGGGTCCCTTTACCTTTACTTACTACTACTACTACATTTCTCTACCACTTTTTCTCTGAAGTGGTGTGTGGCGTTTGCCTCCTAGGTGTGTCACATCATACTGGGTCATAAGGAAAGGGTTAACTAAGTGTAAAATGATTAACCAATAGGAACCCAAGGGGAGGAGTTAGAGTTGTTAAGAAGTGAGTCTGGAGTTAGAGAAAGGAGAGGGAGGATAAGTCTGTGGGTTAGGCTAGTTTGACGTGAGAGAGTGAGAGAATCTGTTAAGAGGAGTCGGTTAAACAGTTGGGGTAATCAGTTAGAAGGTATTAGGAAGGTGTAGGCCGGTAAAAAAAACTAAGATTAAGAAACTGACAAGGAAAATTATCTGAAACCATAAACTTGTTCATGCTTATAAAATGAACTTGTTTATTTGGTTTAATGTTAACAACTGTCTGGACTCAGTGTGTACCCGAAAGAAATGGGTTGGTGGCAGCGGGGAAGCGAGCACAGTGGTGGTGGCACAGGGATCAATAGACCATCAAATGTCCGGGGACCCTGTGTGATCGCCACATGGTACTCTAAGGTAGTGTACATGGTTCTCGCCCTCCCTTTTTATCCTCACAAAAACCCTATCAGGTAGGTTAGGCTGAGAGGTGGTGACTGGCCCAAGGCCACCCAGTGGAGATTTAAACCCTGTCCCACAGGTCCTAGTCCAATACTCTAACCACTATACCACACTGCTGTTTGTGTGTCTGTGTGTCTTAAACAACATCTCAGCCAATGACAGAGATTCAAAGTCTGTACGATGAGTGTAACCGAGCATCTGAAAAAAGAAACATAATCCTCCCTTATTGCTTCTCTCACTAAAGCGTTATTACAATTGCCTTTATTCACCATCTTTAAACAGTTGATGAATTGCGGCATGTGATAAGCTGGATAGGAATCCTGCCTTACAGAGAACAACCCTCTGTTTGAAGGTGTCCTCTATTTGATTTAACTCTAGTTTAAAGATAAAGAACTATAAGAAGGCTTTGAAGTTGCCCTTCCAACAGTGAGTACTAGGCACCTTGTCACAGTCTAGGCTTAGCTATATTGCATTTCTATTATAGTAATTTTTTCTTCTTCTAAAGTTGCATTTATACAGATATGGGTTTTTCTGCACATTTCATGCAAGTATGTCTTTTGATGACATGTTTCCTTTTTTTGTGTGAGATGCAAGTCCCATCTTACTTTGAGAGCTTTGATAGGAGAGGGTTTACGGGGGCAGTGGGGGGTGAGACAGATTGCTTGAAGTTCCTTAACAATCAACAGTAGGGATGGGCAGATATGACAGCTTTGGCCTCTCTCAATTTCTCATTTTTCCTATCTTAACTTCAGTTTCCCACATTTCCACACCAGTATGTGATTTATTAATAAAAAGCCCTTGGGAAAATTCATCAGCATTCTGGTGAGAATGTTGCCTGATACACACATTTGCAAAGCAGTTTCTCAAATATATTGCATTTTCGTATGTTCTTTTCACTAATGCATGCATTTACATACACAGTTTCCCCAGTGCATACATTTTTCTACACCTTATTTGTATGAGGTGTTAGGGGAGGGGTAGTAACTCTGGTGGGGGACACATTGTGCTCCATCTGGGGTAGTTTGTCCGCCTTTAGTGCAGTGGCAGAGTTTCATGCTCCAGCACCGGGGACAGAGAGCAGGTGGGGGCATGGCTGGCGCGTGTCCTGGGGGCATGGCACACGTCCCAGGGGCATGGCATGGGTCCTAGGGGCGTGGTGTGCATACTGGGAGCATGGTACACCGCCCGCAGGGGCGTGGCACATGTCCTGGGGGCGTGGCGCCCAGCACGGGGGGCAGCCCATGGTGGCACCCCACCGGGATCGTGGTGCTGGGGGCTGTGCACTCCCCCTGCCCCCTCTTTCTCCGCCAGTGCTTTTGTGTCCATCCTGCACTCAGCTCTCACCTGTGGCTCCCAGAAACTGTAAGCATGCAACAGTGGCCACGCCCCGGGAAAGTTTTGACTGGCCAGCTAAACCAAGTGAGGGCAGCTGATAGGTCGCAAACCTTCTGTGTTAGGAACTTCCCCCTATGCAAAGACAGACTCCAGAAGATTGAGTGGACGAGACCAATAGTGGGTCCAACAGTCATGAAGATGCATGTGCTGTAGAGGAAAGTGAGGAGCAGGTGGGGCTCATCAACCTGGAAAGGTAGCCCATCCAGGAGAAGGAAAACTCTGATCCTAAACCTCCACTGCCTTAGGGGATATATTTGGGAGAAGTGAAGACTAAGGAGCAAACCCTACATAAATTCAGAGTGGAGTCCCTAAGTCGGTTGGATGGTGCCTTGTACGCCTCCTTCTAGCAACTCCTGCAGCCAAGAAGGTGCCAGACCTTTTGCTCTGCTCTCCTTTGGACCACATCGGCAAGGCCTTGTCATATGGGCAGCCCAGGACCTCCATACACACTGCACAGGCTTGCTCCCCATACACACTGCAGTGTCTTGACTTCACCCCTGGAGGGGCACTCCATTGTCTCTCAGGACAGATGGATGCCAATATCTTGAATGGAGAACGGCATAGCAAAATTCAGAAAAGTGCGGATTTCGAAAGACAGCGGCATTTTGGTTTGCATCTTGTTTCAGATTAGCCAAGTTCCCTTTAAAATGTGAACTGAATTTAATCCGTAGTCAGCAGATAAGCTGGCAGCCACAGGATTGTTAGGAGAATTATAGGTAAATGACCCAGAGTGGCTAGGAAATAGCTGGAGATAGCGCTGGAAGGTCAGAGCCATTTTGGTGAAGATGATTCATTCTCTTCCCTTCTCCCAAGATAAGGGAAGCGATGAGTAAGAGTTCACTGTGAAAAAGAACTACAGAAGGTGTAGTCTTTAGAGAAACAGGAATAGAGTTAGCTCTGAATTCTGCAAAGGCAGTAGAGCTATGCTGTCTGGTTCCAGCTTTGGTCAATGTATAGCTGTAAATAAATTTAATTATAAAGGTTATAAGCCTGGTGTGCTCTGGTCCATGGGGTGACGAAGAGTCGGACACGACTAAACGACTAAACAACAACAACAAGCCTTTGGGGACCAACCCTTCTAAAGATAACCAAAGGCAAGTATGCTCAGCCCCTTAAATTTCTCACTGCTCAGGGAAATGGGAAGAGGGTAACTGAATAAAAGTAAGTTACAAAAGTGCAGTCCTATGGATACTAACTTGGAAGTGATCCCCACTGAAATACAGTGGTACCTCGCAAGACGAATGCCTCGGAAGACAAAAAACTCGCAAGACGAAAGAGTTTTTCGTTTTCTGAGTTGCTTCGCAAGACGGATTTCCCTATGGGCTTGCTTCGCAAGACGAAACGTCTTGCGCCTTTTAAAAAAAACCGCCAATGCATTCCTACGGGAAACCGTCAATACGCAGTGGTGCTTCGCAAGACGAAAAAACTCGTAGAACGAAAAAACTCGCAGAACGAATTAATTTCGTCTTGCGAGGCACCACTGTAAATGGAAATTATAAACAGAAACCGTTATGATCGGGGGAAAGTCCAGCATTATTAAAGCCACTGTGCAGCCTCTGTTAACAGGCCCTGTCCTTGGTATATTTGCTCCTTTATATGTTTGTGTGCTGAGTTTCCCAACAAATTGCAAGAGTTTTGCACTTGTTGGAATAACTGAGAACCGGCAGGGACTGTGTAGATTGCCGTTCCATAATATTTTAGCTCCAGGAGACTATGTACACACATGACAAGCCATCTGTAATGCTTGGGTGGTATTCAGCTAAGTTTTACTCAGATCCATTAAAATTAATGGACCTGGATTAGTCAAGTTATTTCATTTCAATAGGTCTACTCTGAGTAAAATTTAGTTGACTATCACCCCTTTTATCCGATGAAGCTGTGGTGCATTCTACTGCAACATAAGAGTACAAGATCTCTGTAAGTGCATATTTGTGAGTGGGTGAGATTTTAATTGTGTCCGTCTCTAAGCTTTGTGTGCTGACAGGTTTTTTGTGTTTGTTTTATTAACTTATGAGAAACTAAAATGCATATAAACATTTCACAACACCTCAGTAGCTGAGACAATAGTAAGCGGAGTTCCCATCAATCAGCTGAAGACAGCTCTCGCAATCCACGGCCATAAATGTTTCAAAGACTAAGCCTCTGTTTACCTCAGCTTTCAGTTCCTCTGATTTGGAGGTGGGGTGTTAAATTGAGAAAGCCACTTCCAGAAACTCTGCCATTTATGCTTTAATGTTTGCCTCTAAATAGTGTCTAAAATATTATCCTAAAATGGCTTTAACTTTGCAGGTTGAGTAGCATTTTTATGTACAGTACTGGATTACTCCAGGAGAACTGGGCTGTCCTTGTTTGATTCCCATTCCTTCCAAAATTATCTGTCTGCCGTTTACTGCTTTTTAAAATAGGGCTGCCATACGTCCAGCTTTTCTGCCGTACATGACTGGGATTTCAAAGGCGGAATTGACGTCCAGGAGGAATTTCTGAAAGGCGGCACTTTGTTCTGGATCTTATCAAAAAATTGCGGGGGTGGGGGTGGGGGTTTGGCGCGTTATTGTAAAAAAGAAAGAAAGCTCAACAACTGTCCTCGTTTGTACTTTTAAAATTCAAATTAAGTGAGTAATTTAATTTAATTTATTACAACCACTTTATCATTTTAGCTGTAAAAAAAAGTCCACAAACTTAGAAACAAACCTCAATAACACAATCTAAATACACTGGTACCTCGGGTTACAGACGCTTCAGGTTACATACGCTTCAGGTTACAGACTCCGCTAACCCAGAAATAGTACCTCGGGTTAAGAACTTTGCTTCAGGATGAGAACAGAAATCGCATGGCGGCAGCGGGAGGCCCCATTAGCTAAAGTGGTACCTCAGGTTAAGAACAGTTTCAGGTTAAGAACGGACCTCCAGAACAAATTAAGTTCTTAACCCGAGGTACCACTGTAAGCCAAATTATAAAAACTGCAAAGAAGCAGCAACATAATCTGTATAAGGGCCAGAAAAAGAACCAGTTAACAAGTGAAAGGAAAACGTTTTTGCTAAGTCTCATAAAATTTGCAGGAAGGAGTGGTGTTGATCCTTAGGAGAGTTCCGGAACTTAGGGGCTTCTGAGGCCTTGCTTCCAGTGAAAGCTTGGTCTCATTATCAGTTGGGGGGGGGGTTGCCACGGTGACAAGGACCTTGCCCTCCTTTGTGACATCTCTTGCTTCTCCCTTAAAAGCCACTGACTTGCAGGCGGTCATTGTGGGTTAGCAGTGAGGCACGTTTTAGGAGAGGAGTTGGTGGTGGTTGGAGAAGAGAAGGAGAGGTGTTTATTTGATTTATTACTTTTATTTGATTCATTTGATTTTATTATTTTTTGTTTTATTTATTATTTTACTTTTTATTTTAACACTTTATTTTTTGTTCTTTATTTTCATATTTTTTATTTTACATTTTTATTTTGTGCACATTTATGCACATATTTTTATATATTTATTTTGTTCATAGAGGAGTAGTTAGGGGTAAGTGTAGGGTTAGGGCAGGGGTTAGGGTTAGGCTTAGGGCTGGGTTTGGGGCCAGAGTTAGGCTTGGGTGGGCATTTTAGATAGCTAGTTTAGCGAGGAGGGTGGGAATTTTTTGTGAACAAAATGTGCAGACTGTAAGTAGCATTCCTTTGCTTTCTCTTGGTCTCCTGGTGTGAGTCCTGGGGTCCACTGCACAGCCTTAGCTCTCTGGAAATCGACCCGGCCAGTCTTCCCCAGAGAGCTCAGCTCCTCCACACTCTTTCCCTGCCTTCCCCTTTTCTCTCCCCTCTCATCATTTACATTTACTAAGACATTCCTAGCTCACTTTCCTCCCAGGAGCTCAAGGTGGCCTTGATGGTTCTCCCTGCCACCAATTGTTATCTTCACAGCAGCCCAGCAAAGTAGGCTAGGCTGGCCCAAGGTCCACCAGGGAGCTTCATGGCTGAGTGGGGATTCGAACCCTCCTCTCCCAGGTCCTTCCAGAAGGAGCTGACTTTCCTCCTCTGCTCTCTTCCAGGAAATCCGTGGCCACTTGGAGCACTTCCGGGATCGCCTCCTGAGCCTGGCCCTGGCCTTTGAGGCCCTCCTCCAGCTGATTTGAGTATGGTCTTTGGGGTGGGCAGAGGGTGGGTGAGGAGCAGAACTCCAGTGGGAGCTCTGGGTGGGCAAGAGCAGGCAGGAGGGAAAAGGGGGCAAAGGAGACTTGGAGGAGGCAGCATCTAACCCCTTCCCCTTCTCTCTCCAGTTTCATGAGACCCCATTTCAGCTGCGCTATGGTCAGTGCTATCCAGCATAGGACAATGGCGGCTGTTCTTGGGGGCGCAGAAAAGGAGGAGGACAAAGAGGAAGGTCCTCTGCTTTGACTTCCCTTTGCACAGCTCTTTCTTCTCCTCACACCCTTGCAAGATTTAACCCAGCACTCAACCAGGAACTGAAGCGGCCATTCCAGAGCCTGCTTGGGGGGGGGGTCTCCTCACTTTGTGACATTTTGTCCCCCCCCAGTGATGAGACCCGGGGCTGTCCGCACCCACCGCACCCCACTTCCTATGCCTCTGCTCCTTATAAAATGAAATTCAGAGGAGGACCTCATCAGACAAACTTAAATGCTGTGGGGGTCATACAATATAAATTATATAAATATAAATTATTATACAGAAGGCATTACCTGAGAAACTATGCATCAAAGACTTTTAGGGCTTTAAATATCAGAACCAGCCTTTTAAATTTGGGCCCACAAATGAACTGGCAGTCAATACAGATGCTTAAAATCATGTGATACTACTAAGCCTTTAAGTGCCACTCATCCCCAGCCCAAATAATATTTAAATTCTTATTGAGGATTTTAAAGAATACCAAAGCACAATGACAAGGAGGATTAGTATCTCTGGGAAACACAGGAATTATTGCCTGCGCAATTGTGCTGGGGGACTATGGATTTCAAAGTAATAATAATACTATAAAGTAGGGTTGCAATATTTAAAAAAAGTGAAAATATGGGGGGAGAGGTTTTTTTTATTTTTTAAAAGCTTTGTTGAGCTTTTTTCACCAAAAGATTGATGTTTTCTCCCTTTTTTGGGGGGGGGGGGTGTGTGGAAAAAAAAATCAACACTTCCAATATGGGAGAATATGGCAGCCCTTTTTCAAAGTATCTCATTTCTTAATTTGCTTTAGATTTAATTCTAAGGTGCATAAATACATAAATATATTAGCTTCTAATTGTTCTCTCTTCCTTGCATTTTAAAATTAGCATTATAATTCATAATCTTTTACACTTCCATTTTTCTTTCCCTCAACAATTACTTTACTAACAATCTGAAGGCCTGAACATTCACTGCCTTACCTCCTGAGAATAGAATACTGATTAAAAATATTTATTTGGGGAAGTCATTAGGAATGCAGTCATACAAAAATAGAAATCTATTGGGATGCTGGGTAAATAGCATAAGCAGTCAATTTTAGGAGTAAAAATTCATTCAATTTAAACTTGCTGCCAAGGCCAATAGGGCATGAGAAATGGAAATATACAGCATGTGGTAACAGTTTAAAAGCAGTGACGGATAAAATTGTATTACAGAGGAGATGGGCCTGCTTTTCATGCATGCCCAAAAACACCACTTGCTAAATAGAAAAAAGCAGTAGAAGGACCTGGTAGCAAAAACTGTGGTATTTTCTTTCGCAACAGAAGCAGCCCTGTATATAGAAAACATAACTTGATAAGTAATATTCAGGTCAACTCCATATTCACAGTATAACATATCATGCTTATACTTATGATATAGGATCAGAGGCTGCATTCATAAATTATAATACAGAAAGGAGGTACCATATTTTTTTGCGCTATAAGACTAACTTTTTCCCTCCTGAAAAGTAAGGGGAAATGTGTGTGTGTGTTATGGAGCGAATGCAGGCTGTGCAGCTATCCCAGAAGCCAGAACAACAAGAGGGATTGCTGCTTTCACTGCCCAGTGATCCCTCTTGCTGTTCTGGCTTCTGAGATTCAGAATATTTATTTTCTTGTTTTCCTCCTCCAAAAACTAGGTGCGTCTTGTGGTCTGGTGCGTCTTATAGAGCGAAAAATACGGTAAATGGCAAGTTGGAAAGACAACTTAGCTAAAACAGAAATGTGCAGATAGACCTACATACATTTAAACTTGGGGTAGCTTAAGGAATAGCATGGTAGCAGCAACCTGAATTAGGTTTCAGTGTGAAAGCTGGCTTTTCCTGACATGAATGCTAAAAAAATCACCTCCAAAGCAATTCTGAGTAACAGATATGGGAGCCACTACTACATCTTCTCGACCAGGTGCAACTAACTTTTATTGGCCCAAGGGCCACATTCACTCTTGGCCAACCCTCCAGGGGCCACATTCCTATGCAGGATGTGGGTACCCCATCTCACTTGCACACACAGAGAGGAATTGTGCACACAGCCCCCCCCCCCCCCGCTGATCCATACAGATCAGTTAAGATACGGGGTAATTGCCTTCTCTTCACTTCTCAAATGATCCATCTTATGAGTAGGAAGGAAACAATTTGCATCCTCATCAGGACTGGCCAGACAGGTTTAAAACACTCTGTCCACCCCAGTGCTGTGTCTACATTAATATTTCCCCCACGTTTCTCCCCTGCTGCCAGAATGGATGGTGTGGGGGTGGAGGCAGAAAAATTCGCTTGGGGAGCTACGTCAGACCCAGAGGCTGCTCAAGCTTTCTGTTCAAGACTTTTAACATTGTGTTAATGACAAAAAACTGATTGTTATTGTAAAAAGATAAAGGGACCCCTGAGCATTAGGTCCAGTCGTGGCCAACTCTGGGGTTGCAGCGCTCATCTCGCTTTATTGGCCGAGGGAGCCGGCGTACAGTTTCCGGGTCATGTGGCCAGCATGACTAAGCCGCTTCTGGTGAACCAGAGCAGCGCACGGAAACGCCCTTTACCTTCCCGCCGGAGTGGTACCTATTTATCTACTTGCACTTTGACATGCTTTCGAACTGCTAGGTTGGCAGGAGCAGGGACTGAGCAACGGGAGCTCACCCCATCGCGGGGATTTGAACCGCCGACCTTCTGATCGGCAAGTCCTAGGCTCTGTGGTTTAACCCACAGCGCCACCCGCATCCCTGATTGTTATTGTGGTACAAACCAAATTTTTCTTTGTTGGGAAGCAGCATCCCACAGCTGGTCCTACTCACTCCCCAATTGTGGTTCTACAGCCCATGAATAATCTTTTATTTGTTTTTCTCCTCATCCTCGCCTTAAAACCTTTGTTGCGTAGCATTCCTCCGGCATGTGAGAGCTTGTCCTCAGTTTCTTGTAGTCCATGTGGTTAAACAGATTCCACAATCTTTGCAGTTATTTTGATGTTATGTATTCAAGCCTATTTACTGCCTAGCATATATTGCATCATGTGTGTTGTGCAGCCTAAATGTATCATCTTGAAGGGAAAAAAACTTTTTTATTCTTTGGGAGCATGTCATTTTAGAGTAAATCTTCCTCCATCTTTCAGGGGAAAATGTTATGTGAACTAGATCATATGACAAATAATGTGCCATGATGACATTCCCAGGAATGTTAGTAACTTTTGCAGAAATTCAGTCCCATCTGACTCTTAGGAATGATGTATCTTTCTCATAATTCACCAGCAGCTGAATTACTGAGATAGCTTAATGCATCTGGGAATTTTAGCATATAATAATAATAAATCCTTATTTTAGTGGGTTTGGGTTGGATGAAAATAATATGGCCTTTTTGCTTGTAATTCAAAATGTTTAGATCATATATATTTTAATAGTCACTCCATATAAATATGTAAACAGTGCTTAAGGAACTGGATTATGCTGCTCCTTTTAGGCCCTGTTATATAAACTGATATGGGACGCGGGTGGCGCTGTGGCTTAAACCACAGAGCCTAGGATTTGCCGATCAGAGAGTTGGCGGTTAGAATCCCCGCGACGGGGTGAATTCCAGTTGCTTGGTCCCTGCTCCTGCCAACCTAGCAGTTTGAAAGCATGTCAAAGTGCAAGTAGATAAATAGGTACTGCTCCAGCAGGAAGGTAAATGGCGTTTCCGTGTGCTGCTCTGGTTCACCAGAAGCGGCTTAGTCATGCTGGCCACATGACCCAGAAGCTGTACGCCGGATCCCTTGGCCAATAAAGCGAGATGAGCACTGCAACCCCAGAGTTGTCCACGATGGTCAGGGGTCCCTTTACCTTTTTATATAAACTGATAACAGGTTCACACGGCTCAGACTTTGAATCCTGCCTGGCCACCACCAGAGTCTGACACAAAGGACTCCTGGTTGTCTCATAAAAACTTGTTAAGTTTCTATAGTTAACTATATGTAAATATATTTCTAATTTGGGCTACACTGGGTTAGAGAAGTTATAAGCATCATTTACTGCAAGACTGATATACATGCATTTAATAAACCAACCATTGCATTAAAAGAAATAAAATACTGCAGTCCTCTTGGCACACAAATAGAAAATGAAGCTCAGGTGTACTTATTTATATTTATGGATGGAGACAGGGTGACTAATTGGCAAGGCCTTTCTTGTGTCATAGGATTTCCTGATTCCTCAGCTCCGTGTATAATTCTTCCATATCAAGCATCCTCCCAATTGCTCAATTATACATAGTCACACCTTTGATAATTACAGTATTCCAATCAGCAATATTACAACTGCAATATTGCATTCAGAAAAATGAACATAGGAAATCAATTGGAGATTTGTAAGGCATGACTGGACTAGGGCCAGAATTTCTGCAGGGCATTGCTCATACAAAGGAAGTTGTCCAATGCCAAGGCTCCTTGGCACTTAAGCTGAACTGCTTATGATCTCTTTGTCCTATTTCTCTATTCCAATCATCCATTGCTTCCCAACAGATAGCAGAAGACATCTATTTACTCAAGTTCCTGCCACAGCAAGCTATATCTTACATGTAGTCCTGCATGGGGCTCCCAGCAGTCTCCTCTCCCGATTTCTGAACATATCCATGCCTGCTTTGCTTCAGCAGTGTTGTGGCATCAGGTGCTAAAGATCCCAGCTTCAATTCCCGACTTCTTGAGGTAGGGCTGGAAAAGACCCCTGCCTGAGCTAAATGGACCAGTACTGTACTCTGAATTGGTATAAGGCAGCTTCCTATGTACGTCAGAACGTTTACTTCTTGCCTGAGAATTATGAAGTGAATGTAGCTGAAAACATATTTGATAACAACTCATATTAAAACCATGTCTCTCTTACAAATAACATGGAGATGACAGTTTTCAGAAAGTTTGTGACCTTTTCTGTATACTATGCTTCTTAACATATGAGAATACAGTGGTACCTCAGGTTACATACGCTTCAGGTTACATACGCTTCAGGTTACAGACTCTGCTAACCCAGAAATAGTGCTTCAGGTTAAGAACTTTGCTTCAGGATGAGAACAGAAATTGGGCTCCGGCGGCGCAGCCGCAGCAGGAGGCCCCATTAGCTAAAGTGGTGTTTCAGGTTAGGAACAGTTTCAGGTTAAGTACAGACCTCCGGAACGAATTAAATACTTAACCTGAGGTACCACTGTATAGGATGCAATCTTATACTTAGTCAGACCATTGGTCCATCAAGCTCAGTATTGTCTACAGTGACTGGCAGCGGCTTTCCAGGAAACAGTCCTAGCTCTACCTGGATATGCCAAAGATTGAATCTAGGACCTTCTGCATGCAAAGAAGATGCTCTACCGCTGAACTATGGCTCTTTCCTTAACCCAGGGGATGAAGGGAATTGTAGTTCTGCAACATCTGGAGGGTCAGAGGTTCCCCATGCTTTCTGTTTACCCATAAACCCATGTGATCACACACATTTACTCAGAAGTAGGATCCAATGAATTCAATTAAGTTGGCCTAGGAATGCAAAGAGTTTTGTAGTCCTTCAAAAATTCTTTTCGTGCAGCCTGTTTTGTCCTGTCACTTTAATAATATACTAGCTATGTTTTACCACCAAGTCCACAGGGGAGCTTTCCATCCATGCATTCCTGAAAGGTTGCTCCCAGAAAGGCTCTCATTCATCCCACTAAACTAAAACAGCAGAAGAATCGAGTGATATTAATAGAAGCGTGCTTGCTCCAGTGGACAAGTACAATGGAGAAATAATTTGAAATATGGCCATAATTATTAACATGGATAAACTTGTACATATTATTCATTCTCTGAGCCAAGAATAATAAATATAGTTCAACACAACTGCAACGAACTCACACCTATTATAAAAAAGGTTCCATTTATATAAAGGGGTAAGTATTTATAGGTTTGGACTTGGAAGCAGGCCCAGATTTCTGAGCTTATTTAAATTAGTACAGCTCCAATTAAGAAGTGATGCCACTTTAAATGAACTGAGCACCCTGAAACATGTTATCTTTAAGCAGTTTTGAAGTTTCGGAGTGAGTGAGTTTAATGTCATTTTTATTGTAACTAAATTTGGTTTGCCATTCTGATTATTTTATTTTCTCTTTCCTTTCCTGTCAATAGGTTGAACACAATCTGTGGGGAAACACTTGGGATTTGATATGTCATCCTGGCCTTGAGCTGTTCATTAAGAAGCATTGATTAGATTAGATTAGCTCTGTAGGTACAACCATATACACCTAGACTACGTAGTAAAATGTGAAAGCAAAAACAAAAAGTTACAGAGATCTATTTAGTTAAGATTACTGTTCCTCTCTAACTGCTTTATCAGCAACTGAGATTTCCTAAGCCTGCTATAGATCCTGATGCAGGAGACCTAAGTGTAACAAGCTATGATTCAGCTATCCAAGTAGGCTTGCTAAAATGTACAGTATAAGACTGAATCAGATAAATGCTGGAGATGCAATGAGGTCGAGGGTATGTTCTTTCATATGTGGTGGACCTGTAAAAGGGTAAAAGAGTATTGGGAAATAATTTATAATGAATTGGAAAAAAAAGTTTAAAAGCACTTTTCCAAAAAAAAAACCAGAGTCCTTTTTGTTGGGGATAATTCAGATGGGAATTCCCAGGTGTCAAAAAAGCTTATTTATGTATGCCACTACGGCGGCCCGTGTTTTGTTGGCCCAAAAATGGAAAATGAGTGAGGTTCCAATGAAAGAATAATGGTAACTCAAACTGATGGAATATGCGCAGCTTGCGGATTTAACTTACAGAATAAGAGAACGAGAAGAACATTCGTTTAAAGAAAATTGGAAAATGTTTATTGAATATATGGTGGGAAATTGTGTACACTTGAAAACGTTGGCAGTATTAAGATAAATTCGACAGTGTAAATAAGTTTTGATGGAAGTAAAATGGTTTAGTTTATATAAAATATGCAGGGATTTATGCTATGCAAAATGAGCCATGGAAAGAGAAGAAAGGAAGTCACTGATATTTTAGGGTTGTTTAAATGAATAGGCCCCACCCAGTGTGGTTATGACTTCCAGGCACACTTGCAGTTTGGCATTATTGGCTGTTAGCTGGTAAGCTACTTCTGGAGATCCACCAGCCTGCAAAAATTGGGTGGAGCAAGCTACCTGGTTCTGTTTGCAGCAGAAACCCATAGGGCAAGATGGCAACACTTCAAGAAAGCAAGGCAGCTGGAGTCTTGGCACAATTCATAGCTCCAATAAAGGTAGAAAATGCCTGAGGCTTCATAATTCCCTCAGTCCCTCAGCCCAGATTAGCCCTCCTAGGCTCCACCTTTAGAGCATGGTTTCTTAAAGGGGCAACTCCCTGCCTTGCAGAAGAGCACTTCGTTGTCTCGCTGGCTTCTTGCCTAGTATGCTGCTTGTGTTTCTGGACAGGTATTGTGGAGCAGAAGGTGCTTGGCTCTTTGGGTGAATCACATCTGGGGAGTGTCTGGGTCTGTCTCAGAATCCACAGGGCTCATGGCCATCAGCCTAAGGCTTGGTATCAATAACCCAGCTGTATTTTTCAGAAGATTGTACAGTGACCACAAACTCCTCTTTCTCCACCTCAGCCTTGGCTCTTTTTCAAGGGCAGGGCTACCACACTCAGCAAACAGAAAGTCTACAGCTTTGAGTACTTTATTCTAAACGTCATGCCTATCTTGAACAGCAGGTTTTCCCAACTTTGTACACTGCCTTCTGATTTCATACTCAGGGATATAAAGACCAGTCACCCTACTGGAATCAAAGGAATTCCTTCCGTGTTATAAATTGCATCAGTGTTTAGCTTAAATGTGAGGAAATGATCTCTCTCTCCAGTAAGATATAAATATTCATTCTGTGTGCATAGTATAATTGGCACTAGCTTATCACAGTGATCATCACCCACACATTTTTTTTTGTAAACCAGCCTAGCTTTCTTCTGTTTTTTCAGTCTCATTTAAGGAACAGCAATTTGCGTAACTTCAGACTTGACAATATCGCTCCCCTCATCTCCTCCTACACTCCCCCTCACACCTTGCCAACTCCCTACATTCCATCACCCTAAGTTTCTCATGATTACGCCCTTTGTCTCTTTTCCCATTCTTTGCCTCATGCATCATTTCATTTAACCGCTTTATATTCAGCACAAGCACAACAGCTTTCATAATCACTAAATATCATTTCCCCCTTCATTGAAAAAAATCCTGCTAAATAAGCATCTGGTCCATGAATCATATGCCGGTTATAATAAGCCATCTCTCAACTGAGTTTGACAAGCAGTATAGTAATTTTGTATGCAGATAAATATCCAATACAAAAACAGTGCCGGCATCTTGAATCTCTTCATTTGATGCCCTTTGCTTTTTTAGCACTTCCCCCTTGTGCGGTGCTTGAGCTTGCAGGACAGTTCAAAGGAAGTCTCTCAAAACATGATGGCCAGGCTCAATGTGGACTTAATGGCCTTGCCCTTTAGATGGAAAAATGATACATCTTTACATACACCTGAAGCAATTGATGGTTGCTGCTTCATGTATAGCAGAGGGGAGAGCATTCCACAGTACAAGCGCAATAGCTGGAAAGGCCTGTTTTCAGGGACATCGCCCAATGACATTCTGGAGAGTGCAGAATCATGAGGAGACTATTCCACAGATGATCTAAGTGAACTTACAGGTCTACAGAGGGGAAGGTCCTCCTCCAGGTAACGTGGTCCCAAGTTGCTCATGGCTTTATGCGTTTACACAAGACCTTGCGCATAGCCCAATTGTTGGGTTGAAATAAACGACAGACGAGTGACAAGTGTCATATGGGAGGCATCTCTCGAGCATGTCTCAGAGAGTCCCTTTTATTGAATATTACAGCATTGCCACGTATGTGCTTGTTGCTGATTGGTTGACACAAAGACAATGCAAGGGTTGCATATAGGCATTAATCATCAATAGATTAAAGGTTGGGAAAGGAACACAGAGTTGGACAGGTATGAAAACCTCCCTATTGATTGATATACTCCTTATTAAACTAGTGACTGATATAGCAAAACTTAAAAGGGCATAACCATTGCATTCATAGATGTGGTCAACCATGCATTAAGAACAGGTCAGGGTACGATGTTTCATGAACTCAATATGAACTGAACATTCTAGGCAGAAGCAAAACTTCCCATCACCCAATAACTGATCGGAAGCCAGTGCAGTTCTCTCAGAACAGGTGCAATGTGTATTTCCAGGTGTTCTCCTCAGCAGCCTGGTCACAGCACTCTGCTCCAACTATGGATGTAGGCCTGGCCAGGATGGCTTTCCTGTTATACCTTCTGGGCTCAATGAGGTATCCGACCTTCACCTGAGCCTACTCCACACACCTCCTGAGGCAGCCATTTCACGCCACTTCATCGGTGGGGTGGCCTTGCCTGAGATCATTATGGGCATGCACACTGGTATCTGCTTACCTGTAAGCACATACTTTTTTTTTTTTAAAAAAATACAACTTTCTCAATCTACCAAATTTGCACAAAACAGCAGCCGTGTGTGTGTGTTTGTATTGCTCCAAGCCAGGAAAGTTGAGATCCATGGGTTTTTATTTAAATGTGCACATACACCTTTTGTTATCTACAATGCTTGCACAAAAGAGAAGTCCAAATATAAAAACAAGCAATGCCTCACTCCAAACTAAGTAAGGATTTGCTAGTTCCTAGGAACAATCATTGCGTACACCATGCAGTGCGTAGATGGGTCTACTTCGTCCGAGCATCTGCACCCAGAATTTAAAGTAGCAGACATTTAATAACAACCAAGAATTTCCTCTTAGGCCCACAGAGCAGAACTGGTTTTACCAGAGCTCAGCCTCCAGAAAAGTATAGATCTCCGAGTGACAACAAACTGAGTGTACCTTCCCCTTCCTGCACATCTGTATGCACCCTTAAGGTAACTGGAATGTTCCTATTAGGAAGCAACTTGAAAACGACCTGTTCCAAAAAACTCAGTGCGGGTCCTTTTTATTCCAAGTATGGTAGTTTGCCTAGCCATAACCCCTGAAGGCAGAAAGGGAGCAGCTACTTCTGCATAGACGTACTATTAAAGGAATCCCAAACACATTTACTTGAGAGTAAGCCCCACTGGGACTTGTTAATAGCTCCACAAGCATAACAGGATGGGGCAGCAAGATTATCATCAAGAGCTAAGTAGCATAGATTTATTTATGTGTAATTTCAGTTTCCATATCCTAAAAGCTGGTGGTAATTTGGCTTCTAGGTCAGTTCAGCAGGTTAGCGGTATCCTACCTCACAAATTACCGTATTTTTCGCTCTATAAGACGCACCAGACCACAAGACGCACGTAGTTTTTGGAGGAGGAAAACAAGAAAAAAAATAATCTGAATCTCAGAAGCCAGAACAGCAAGAGGGATCACTGCGCAGTGAAAGCAGCAATCCCTCTTGCTGTTCTGGCTTCTGGGATAGCTGTGCAGCCTGCAGTCGCTCCATAAGACGCACACACATATCCCCTTACTTTTTAGGAGGGGAAAAGTGAGTCTTATAGAGCAAGAAATACGGTAGATCAAATACATTCTTGTTAGCAGCGGTACTGGTAGAGTGGAAGACAGGGAAGTCAACAGTAGGTGGCACCAGGGTCAACTAAGTCCACCTTTGCTCCCATTCTCTTCCAGCTGAGTTCCAGAAGTCTAAGGAGGAGAAAGCTGACAGGCACACACTCCCCTCAGGGCTGACTGGTTCTCAAGGGATCGTATTAAAAAGTATGCCATGTTGTGTATAAAAAGAAGACTGGGCTCTGCTGCTAAGTTCCTCAACTGTGTCATACAATATTGTGCTTAGGTCCCTGCTCTTTTACAGATGGTTGTTAAAATATGCAGGATTCATGCAACACTCATTATTTAATTTGAGATCCACCTTACAAAAAATAATAATGACTTCATTCAAAGCTTATTTGTAATGCATTTATCATAAAATGCTTAAACTTTCTTAGGAGTCTGACACAGACATTATAGACTTGAATGTAGTTTCTTACTAGACTACTACAACTATATATTTTGAGAGGTATAAAGCTTATTTTAAGTTGTTCTAATATGTGGAGCCTGAGAGGTGAGCAGAATTGTTGTTTGTTTGTTGTTACTACAGTGGTACCTCAGGTTAAGTACTTAATTCGTTCCGGAGGTCCGTTCTTAACCTGAAACTGTTCTTAACCTGAAGCACCACTTTAGCTAATGGGGCCTCCTGCTGCTGCCGTGCCGCCAGAGCACGATTTCTGTTCTCACCCAGAAGCAAAGTTCTTAACCTGAAGCACTATTTCTGGGTTAGTGGAGTCTGTAACCTGAAGTGTATGTAGCCCGAGGTACAACTGAGCTACTACTGAGTTGCCTTGCCCTTGCATGAAGTCTTGGGTTTACAATTTTGGGAGAGGTGAGACTGCGGCACTGGGGAGAGGGCAGGCTGGTGAGGCCCCCTAGACGTAGAGGCCCGAGTTGCCCTGTCCTCACATGAAGTCTTGGGTTTGCAATTTTAGGGGGGGGACTGCCCGCTGGGGAGCGGGAGGACTGGTGAGGCCCCCTAGATTTAGGGGCCCTAGGCTTCAGCCTACTTTTTTAAAAAAAGGATCCCTGACCGTTAGGTCCAGTAGTGGACAACTCTGGGGTTGCAGGGCTCATCTTGCTTTACTGGCCGAGGGAGCTGGAGTACAGCTTCCGGGTCATGTAGCCAGCATGACTAAGCCACTTCTGGCGAACCAGAGCAGTGAACGGAAACACCGTTTACCTTCCCCGCCGGAGTGGTACCTATTTATCTACTTGCACTTTGACGTGCTTTCGAACTGCTAGGTTGGCAGGAGCAGGGACCAAGCAACAGGAGCTCACCCCGTCGCAGGAATTTGAACTGCCAACCTTCTGATTGGCAAGCCCTAGGCTCTGTGGTTTAGACCACAGCACCACCAGCGTCCCAGATTTCGCTGCTACTACTACACAAAACATGTCAGTGCTCTCTTTAAACCTACTTTCAAACTGTTAGGTGGGCAGGAGCTGGGACTGAACAATGGGAGCTCACCCAGTCGTGGGGATTCAAACTGCCAACCTTCTGATCGGCAAGCTCTAGGCTCTGTGGTTTAGACCACAGTGCCACCCGCTTAGCCTACTTAGCCTATACATTAATCCGGCACTGTCCAAAACAGGCTTTCAGAATCAGCAGTGCTATCCCAGACTAAATGATTCAAGGACTGTAGTAGCCACAATCGCATGGTGGTATTATGCAACCCTGTTAGAAACAAGCCTCCCATTCTAATAGTGCAGTAAGACCTGCAGCAGCAGTTGACAATTCCAGGAGGCTAAACAGCCTTACCATCATTGCCTTCCCAAACATTTACTTTTCTGTTGTCAGCTTTCTCTGGAGAGCTGTATATCATCTATCCCTCCCTTCTGAACCAGGCTCCTAAAAACCAGTACCAGAAACTTTATTGTTGGTTAACTCTTGTTTTGTTTTGTATTTTATATTCTTAAGATAATAATAATAATAATTTTATTATGTTATGTCCTGCCCATAAATAACAAAAGTCTTTAAGGAGTGAAATTTGCTTCTTGGCTCTCTGTGTAACACAATTACCATGAGCAGAACAGGATCTTCACTGCTGCAATTATACAAGTGTCAAAAGCAGGGCAAGAGGCCACTGTGAAGCCTCATCCGCTTGGTCCATTGTACTGAGAAGTACCAGCTTTTGTTTCCAGAATGCCTCTGAACAGCTATTCACGAACATCTGCAGCCGTGTCATGAAACTGCCAGTTGATTGTGTCACTGGACCGGGGAATTGTTTTGATGCTATACTCAGCAGCAGACATCAATTGTTAACAATAATTGCATTAAAGCTTAGGGCTGCTTCCTTTTGGTATCCCAACAATGAACAAAAACTTTTGTATGCCTTATGCACCTCCAAGAACAGCCTCTAGAGGGAGATATTTGCGATACTAGAGTGTGTTCTGGAAGCCAGGGGATCATGGGTTGGTGAGGAGTTATTTTGGAGGCAGGGCATGTGATTGTAACAGAGAGAGTTGTCTTCTCCCTTGTTGATCTGTAAAAGTTGTTTTCATAAACTGGATCACCGTCGTATGTATGGAATAATGTGGCTGCCTGTAACTGGAGTATGCCGTAAAGCAGGGTGGCAAGATAAAAGTCAAGGCTCAGCACTTTTAAATCAGACCCTCCAGTGTACTTATTTTCCAGGGATGTCCCTGATTTAGAGAAGCCATCCTGGTTTCTGATTTGATCTTTGAATGTCCTACTTTTTCTTAGGCTGTCCCTCTTTAAATTGGGGAAACGGTGTGACGTTATCCGACCCCCAAGCCGTCTGAAGGCAATCCTGCATAGGGAAGTTTTTTTTAATGTTTGATGTTTTATTGTGTTTTTATATATGTTGGAAGCTGCCCAGAGTGGCTGGGGCAACCCAGTAAGATGTGTGGGATATAAATAGTAAAATTATTGTTATGGAATGGGACGTCCCTATTTTCATCAGAGAACTGTTGGAGGGTATGTTAATAGTTGTGCAGAAGAGGAATTTGAAGTGTGGCTTGCATGACAAGCTACACCTGCCGACATTTTGCTGCACAGCTACTGCACTCTTTTTTACCTGATCACCCAGCTACAATATTTTAATATTCTATTTTATTGGAAGTATGCCCAGCTCACCTCTTTAGAAGCACTTCTGGGTTAAGACTGCAACCTACAAAGTATGAGCCACAAATTTCAAGAGTAGCAAATATGGAAACATTTATATTGAAAAGCATTTTTTTTGTACTTTGTCCTGCTGTCCATGTGGAGGGAATTCCATAATTTAACTAGATCCTAAGGCCATATGAAAAACCCTGCTGGGTAACACCAAAGTCTCACCTAGCTCAGCATCCTCTTATCAATGACTAACCAGATGCCTATGGGATGCCCCAAAGAATTTCCCATTCATCATGATGGAAATAAAATAAAAAGGCTTCTTCACACTAGTTCCAGGAAGTTCAGAAAACAGCGAGCACATTGCTGCTATTATGGCTAATGACAGGACCTCATTTATTCAGCAGCTCCATGTTTTAAGGCTTTAAAGGAAAGCAGTAGGAGGCAGTGGATTATTGGAGCTGGAGGGAAGATATGAAGAGTTACGGTAGCTTTAGAACATTCAGGAAGATTATTAGCTCAGAATATGCTCTCCCACTGTTAAAGCACCCCTCGAAAGTCAAGTATATTCTTACTGTTATTTATGATAAACTAGCTATTACACCCCAACCCGTGGCCTTATTGTGTGGGAGTAGAAATACGCTGGAATTGTGTGGGAAATACGTTTGGAGGTTACTAAGCACCATTACTTTTTTTTAGATCTTCTGAAAATATGGTACCTACCTCCACCCAAGTCCAAAGGTTACTGCTTTGACAAATAAATGCAGCCATATCCTCTTAATGTGTACCTAGAAGAAAATATTTAAGAGCTTAATGTGCTTACTTCAAATTAAATGTGCATAGGATCACTGCTTTTGTTATTTTACTCAGTCCAAACAGTAAATTGCTACTATAATTTGTACTATAATACATACTCTGCATTTATACAGCACATTTCTGAAGTAGGTAATCCTTATAACCACCCTGCAAAGTGGTCAGGATCATTAACCCCATTTTAATCATTACATGGTATTTGGCCTCAGTCCTGAGATGCAAGCTTAGCTACACCTTCACAGTATAATTCATCCAGGCTGCCATTTTCAGTGATCTATTGTTCATAAATGCAAATTAGAATCCATACTTCAGCTATAAGCAAACATCAGAAGAGTGGACTACATGGAACTGGCAAAAATGACTGGCAGAATCAGAGACCAGGGAGAAGAGATGGTGGAAGAAGATTGGAAGAAATTTAAAGACTATTTACAGAAATATTATAAGATTAATGAATGTTAGAATGACATCGGATTGAGGTTAAAAGGTTATTAGCAACAATGTGGTGAAGGAGTATGGAAAATTTGAAGGTTAAAAGGTGTAAAATTAAAGGTTCAACATATTAAGATATAAGAAAAGATTAAGATACATTAAGATATTAAGATAAATATTAAGTTAAGATAGAGGGAAGGGATTTGCTGACCAAATAGATGAACTGGAATACAGTGAGGGGAGATGTGGGGAAGTCTGGGAAATAAGTAAATGCAAAGAATATTATGAAAATGGAATTGTTTTTATTTGTTTTTTCTTGTTGTTTTTGTATTTTTGTATTTTTCTTTTCTATGTAAAAATCCTAATAAAAATATTATATAAAAAAAAATCAGAAGAGTGGAGGGGATTTTTATTTTATTTTTTTGCTTTACCATTCCTTAACTATGTAGACTGTCAATGCAACAGGTTGGTTAAAGATATTAAGGCGTTTAAAGAGATCTTTAGCGTGTTCCAGTGCGTGCATGCACTAACTCCGTGTTAGTGTTTGGTATGTTGAACAGGTAATTGTCAGGAGAGAAAGCGACTGTGTAGAACAAACATATGCAGCACTGAAGATTTGTTTGCTATAAAAGCTCTGTGGCTGGAATCCTATACGCTCGATGCTGAACTCATTCTTTGAGTGTGAATCCTTTTATCAGCAAGCTCGGAGGAACCCAAAGATTTGCAGAAGAACAAAAACTCTTGCAGTAGGGTGGGAGGAAATCTGACAGGGATAGATCCCCAAAAACAGACCAACGTTGCCGTGGCATGCTGGCTGAAGGAGGGGGAGGGAAATGGAGTGGAGTATTGTGAAAAATGATGGGACGCAGGTGGCACTGTGGGTTAAACCACAGAGCCTAGGAGTTGCCGATCAGGTCGGCGGTTTGAATCCCCGCGATGGGGTGAGCTCCCATTGCTCCGTCCCTGCTCCTGCCAACCTAGCAGTTCGAAAGCACATCAAAGTGCAAGTAGATAAATAGGTACCGCTCCAGTGGGAAGGTAAATGGCATTTCCGTGCGCTGCTCAGGTTTGCCAGAAGCGGCTTAGTCATGCTGGCCACGACCCGGAAGCTGTACGCCAGCTGCCTCGGGCAGTAAAGTGAGATGAGCGCCGCAACCCAAGAGTCGGTCACGACTGGACCTAATGGTCAGGGGTCCCTTTACCTTTACCTATTGTGAAAAAAGGCATGGCTGTCCAGCACCTTGCACAGGAGCACTCTGCACTGCAACACTTTGTTGCAGGTCCCATTTGTCCTATATTATACCTTTAACTCAGTGGGACTCGCAGCCCAAACTATTGAAGATTCAGAAGCAAGTACCACCGACTGCAACGGATGACACAGCTAACCTTTACTCACTGGGAGACCCATTGACTTAAGTTAGGTCCATGATTCCCAATAGAAAAATTGAAGACCACCCCACTGAAACTTCCTACAATCGCAACCTTAATAGCGAAAGTAAACATGACTGGATCACTAGTTTAAAACGCAACTCCCCCCCCCGCAGTTGCTTATGGAGGTCTCTTGGGCAGTGGTGCCCCTGAAACGGGACTGCAAAAAGGAGCATGCAGTGGCGTAGCGTGGGTTGTCAGCACCCGGAGCAAGGCAAGTAATTTGCGCCCCCTAACCCATGGATTTGCGCCCCCTAACCCCCAGATGTTGCGCCCGGTGTGTCCGGCCCCCCCTGCACCCCCCACGCTACGCCACTGGGAGCATGCAGCCCCCCCCCCAAAAAACTCCGCAGCTGAGCTTCCTTCTTCTGAGGTGAAGCGTGGCAATATCCTTCGACATCTAACGCGTGTCCAGAGTCCAAAATGACCGTGCGGACATCCCAATTTTGGGTTGGGATTATAACCCTGACCCCACCCGAGCAAACCACAGCGTCCCCTCCCCCCCCCCGACGAAACTCTGTGGGACATTTACCGAACCAGGGCCGGGGAGCGTAGAAAAGCCCCCCCAAAAAACAGTGTGTGTGGTGAGGAGCGGGGCATTTTGTAGCCGAGAGGCCGCCCGCCCCTCGTGCCTCAGGCCAGGGCGCTTCTCCTCGGCCCGTGGCTGGTTTCTGCTGCCGGGATGCCGCCGCGGCTCCGGCAGGGGGCGCTGCCATGGGGGGGGGCGCCTTTCCCGGCCGCCTCTGACCCATCCCGGCCGCCTTAGCTCTCCTCAGGCTCCGGGCCCGGCCGCCGCTGGAGGCTCCTCGGCCTCCTGAGAGGGAGCAGCGGGCCAGCGAAGGCGTCGCGGCGGCGGGGAACGAGCGAGCGAGCGGCGGCGAGGCCTGCGGCCCGGGACCATGTTCACCAGCACCGGCTCTAGCGGGCTGTGTAAGTACCGCTGCCCTTGGCTGGGGGACGGAGGGAAGGGGCAAGGCAGGCGGCCGCCCTCCGGAACCCGGCTCTCCCTTTTCCCTTCCCCGGCTCCTCTCTCCGGGCGCCCGCGCGGAGTCTCCTCCCTCTTCCGCTCTCCTCGGCCCTCCCCAACCCCGAAACCCGCTGGCCGCCACCCGGCGGGGGGACGTTTCCAAGAGCCGCGCAGGCCCGGCCCGTCGCTTCGTTAAGAAAGGATCACTCCCCCCCGTGTCGCAGTTTTTGCGCGTGTGCACGGCGCCAGCTCGGAACGCGCGTTAGCCGGATCGCGAGTCCGCCTTTAGTGGGTACCTAGAGTCCCAGGAAGTTCGCATTGCGATAATAATAATAGTAATAGAAGAATAACTTTTTTCTAGAAAAATAGGTGCAGGTACTCACCATGAATTTGTTATAGTAAGTGTCACAATTTTTAACCAAAGAAAGAGAGGTGCCTGTACTCACTATGAAGTTGTTACAATAAGTGTCACAATTTTTAACCAAAAAGGTGTCACACTTTTTAACAACAACAAAAAGTGCTGGTACTGCATATCCTTGAGTATCCACTGGGGGGGAAAGTGATGATGATATACTTTTATTATTTATACCCTGTCCATTGGGCTGGATTTCCAACACATATAACATCGTCAAACATTAAAAAACTTCCCGATACAGGGTTGCCTTCACATGTCTTCTCAAAGTTCTAAAAGAAAGATCTTGTTGAAAGATGCAACTCTTTGGTTTTTGCTGCAACGGGCTTAACCCTCTGGAATGAGCATATTACTATTATTTATTTTATTTATTAAATGGCTATACTGGCCTTCATTCGAGAATCGCAGGGAGGTTTACAATATCAGTTGAGCAGTTGGTCCCTTACCTTTCCCGCCCCGACCTGGCCACAGTGATCCATGCGACGGTCATCTCCAGGCTTGACTACTGTAATTCGCTCTACGCAGGGCTGCCCTTGAAGCTGTCCCAGAAACTCCAGCGGGTACAGAATGCTGCAGCGAGGCTCCTCACGGGGTCTCTGCCATGGGAGCATATTCACCCAGTGCTTTTCAAGCTGCACTGGCTCCCGGTGGAGTACAGGGTCAGATTTAAGGTGCTGCTTTTGACCTTTAAAGCCCTTCACGCCTAGGACCCTCGTACCTACGGGACCGCCTCTCCCAGTATGCCCCACGGAGAGCCTCAAGGTCCATAAATAGCAACACCCTTGTGGTCCCGGGCCCTAAGGAAGTTAGATTGGCTTCAACCAGAGCCAGGGCCTTTTCAACTCTGGCTCCGGCCTTGTGGAACACTCTGCCTCATGAGACCAGGGCCCTGCAGGATCTGATTTCTTTCCGCAGGGCCTGTAAGACAGAGTTGTTCCGCCTGGCCTTTGGCTTGGAGCCAATTTGATTCCCTCCCTCCCTCTCTTTCTTTTTTCTTTTCCTTCTCCTCCTGCGATGAGGCTACATTTTAATATTTTAATGTTCCATTATTTTAATGTTGTATTTTACTTTTGTTTTTAAGTTGTAATCATTCATCTTGTTTTTATTATTGCTTGTAAGCCGCTCTGAGCCCGGCCTTGGCTGGGGAGGGCGGGGTATAAATAAAAAATTATTATTATTATTATTATTATTATTATTATTATTATTATCAAAAAACACACAAAACAAAACACAAAAATGCATGACATAGTAACAAACGAAAACAGTAACTCCCCACAGTTTAAAAGGCCAGAGATTCTCCAATTAAGCGAAGTTCAGAGAGACATACTTCCAAAAAAGTGTGCGCAGGGTGGCAGCAACACATTTGATTGATTGATTGCCCACTTTCAACATAAGGTCCCAGGGCAGGTTACAGCATTAATAACAATTAACAACTTACAACAGCTATAAAAATAAATACGAGGTAGGTCCTAAAAACATACACTCCAAGTGTTAAAAGCCAGGGGTAAAAAAGTGTGTTATTCCACATTTCCTCCAAGGCAACGCTCATGGTTTCTTCCGTCTAACCTTCAACAGCAGTCCTGTGCAATAGGTTAGGCTGGGACACAGCAATTGGTCTGAAGTCATTCAGTCAGTGTCATCGTTCAGGGAATTGAACCTGAACCTTCCTGCACCTAAAGCTACAATCCTGAAACCTCTAGCACTTAACTTCTGAATAGACAGGGTTAGGATTGTGTTGCAATAATATAACCATCGCAGTGCACTCCCTCCTCACCCTTGACTCACAATGGCCTTAGCAGGGAAATTGTTTCCCACCATGTGTCCATGTTAATAATACGTTGTAAATCTGTGTGTTTTCTATATCTGACTGCATGTAAATGACAGCGCAGAGTGAAACTGTAGAATTCACTTCAACAAGACGTGATGGCCAACAATTTAGATGCCTTTAAAGTGAGATTGGATAATGCTGTCAATAGCTGCTGGTCATGATAAGTGTATACTACTTTCAGGATCAGAAGCAATGTGCCCCAGGATATCATCTGCTGAGGAACAACAGTGAGAAATGGCTGTTGCCCTCATGTCCTGTCTGTGGACTTCTCATAGGCATCTGGCCAGCTGCTGTCGAAAACAGCTTGCTAGATTAAAAGGAGCTTTGGTCTTATTCGGGATGGCTGTTTCTAGCTGCACTCAGCTAGTTGAGTTACACATTTTTGTTCTTCCGTTGTGGTTATGGCACTGGAGTCTGGACTGTGTAAGAATCAGCTGTGTTGGCCAACTTAATATAGTATAGGGATGTTTTACCTGGTGACTGGATGACTTGTAAGAATGTGGGAAGAGCATTAAACCTTAACACGAACTTTCCCTTAACATTCTCCTCTGCCTCCTGTTGCATGAGTTCAAATTCCACCCCTTTACCAGTAGGATACACAGATAATGCACATTAAATAGCACCTGTGGTCGAGACTGCATCAAAGTTAGAGCAAGACCAAGTGTTATTGCAGAGCAGTTATTGTCCAGTCTCTGAACCCTTGAGTTTAAATCGGGTGGGGAGCTATGGGCTTCATGATATTGTTGAAGTCTAGCTCCCATAACTCCAGCCAACTTGGCCAATAGTCACGCAATATTATGTTGAGCCAGCTTGGCCAATAGCTGTGCAATATTATGTTGAGTTGCATTGCAATATTATGTGGAGGGCCACAGTTTCCCCACCCCTTGTTTAGATAATTTGGAAAGAGTGCCATATACTCAATATTGTTGTTTTAAAAAGAAGATTCTGATTAGAAATTATATTTAAAATGCTTGCTATTTGTTCAAATTAGGATTCCCCCCCCCTTAATCCTTTTCATTCAAGTGAAGCGTGGAGTGCTGAACTCCTTCAGTGTAGCAGAGGTGGAGTTCTCTGTCTCTCTTCTGTACTGAACATAGAAAGAGGGCTATTGGAGGAGGCAAGCCCCCTCTTCCCCACCTAGCATAGGAATGCAGTGAGTTGCTGGAGGGGAAGACAAATAGTAGGTGAATAGGGCAGTGCGTACAGGTGTTTTAAAGATTACAGCCTTTGTTTTAATTCCTACATTTTGTTCAGCATGCATAAAACTTCAGACTTCAAAGTAAATATATCCAGTAACAGATAGATGGCAGGCAAGACCAATCTTTGAACTTTTTTTAAAAAAAGTGTATCATATGTGTCACAATACTTGCAGTATCTCTTGATTTAACCAGTTTTTCTGAAGGAATTGAAAAAGACAGATACCTTAAATCAGGGTTAGCCAGATGTTGTTGGACTACAATACCTATCATCCTGACCATTAGTAATGCTGGCTGGGGCTGATGGGACTTGTAACCAAAATATATTGAGTGACCAAAACCAGGGCCTTTGGGGGGGGGTGTTTACCTGATGCTTTATTAAAGTAAATTTTACAGTCATTTGGCTTTAAAAATGCTCTGAGGTTATAGGAGACACTAAATTAGGTCTCCAGTTAGTTTCATGGCAACCATGCCTCCTGCCTGATGCTTATAATGTGATTATAATGTGAATTTTTGGGCTTTGAGGACTAATTTCTCCCTCTCCCAAAAATATTTTTGGTAGTGAAGGGAAAATGAGCTGACAATTTATGCTGTCAAAAAATCCTCATTGACCCCTAGTATTCTTAGGAAGGTCCTTTTTAAGAAGACTTGAATGCTTGCCTTTCTTGAATTGTGAACTCCTAATGCCAAATCAGTGCTGCTATAAACAAGTTCAGGATTTTATAAACTTATTAGGCAATTTGAATATTTTTAAAATCCAGGTAATGTGAACAGGCACTGTTTTAGCAGCAGTATTTTTGCTGCTGATAAGTAAAGGTTTTATACTGATCTACCGAACAATTTCATAGCGCCACAAAACTTTATTATACCTTTAAAACTGACATGCATTCTTATTTTAAAACATTTTCCTGATGACATTTTGCTTGCAAAGGCATCTGATGATTGAACAGACAGCTGTACTTTCCACTGTGGGTAACTGTCACGTTTAGGTGTTGGTTACAGCTGTGGCTACTCTACCTTGTGATAAAAGTAAAAATAGCCAAATACTCACTTCCTGTATGCTAAAGTTTTAGATGTCTAAAAGAAACACAGATGACCAAGTACGGGTGAAAGGTTTGCATCTATATACTGTATACTGCAGGGTCTGAGTCTATAATGAGATCTTGGGGCGCAAGCCTGAGCAATGTGTATGGAGGTCCTGTTCTGCCCAGATAGCACGAGTTTCCTCTTGGCCTTGCTGATATGGCCCAAAAGAAATCAGAGAAATATGTTTGGCACCAGCTTGCTTATACGAGTTGCCAGAAGGAACTTATAAGGCACTATCCAACCACCTTATGGAATCCACTCCGGATTTGTGTAGGGTTTACTCTTTAGCCTTTTCTTCTCCTGGAAAATATCCTGCAAGGCAGCGAAGGTTTAAGATCAGAGTTTTCCTTCTCCTAGATGGGCTACCTTCTCAGGTTGACAAGCCCCACCTGCCCCTCGCTTCTCTCTACAGCATTTGTAGAAGCCATCTTCTGGACCATTGGACCCAATATTGGTCTTGTCCGCTCAATGTGCCAGAGTCTGTCTTCACATGCAGGGGAAGTCCCTAGCTCACTGAGGGTTTGAGACCCATCGGCAACCTTCACCTGGTTTATCCAGTCAGTTGAAACTGTTTTCCAGGGTGTGGCTGCTGTCGCATGCTGACAACTTCTAGCAGCCACTGGTGAGAGCTGAGTGCAGGGTAGGGACCAAAGTTAAACAAACGACCCCAGAAGGAGCACAATGTGTCCCCCACCAGAGGTACTATCCCCCCCAGCACCCCATCCACCCCAATCCACAAACAAATTAAAAACAAACATACATAAAACCACCATTAAAAACAAAGATAAACTCAATCAAATTAAAGCTTATGTTCGTAGTCCTCTCAATCAAAATAACAGATCTGGCGCACCAGCACCACAAACACATTGATCCAGGTCATAGTCACAATTTTTACATTGGATTGCAACAAGCTGCTAACAAATCACAGAATGCATCTATGGACACAGAGATGACCTCTGATTTGGTGGTGGTTTTGATGGAATACCTTGTGAAATAAAATTATGAGACTACATAAGGATCTGTGTCTTGGGTGTATGTTTTTGCGCCATGGTATTGTTGGAATGCACCAGAGCTGTGATTTTTGTGTCTTCGGTCAGTGAAGACAGATGTAGTCTGTGATGTGATAGCAGTGAGGGGGCAGGATGAGAGAAAACGCTGCAATTTTAAAAGGGTCCAGTTTATTGTATTTTTGTGTGTGTGCGTGTGCACATGCACACCTTCACTGGCACCCCATCCCCCCCGACTCCTGTGGCCCAACATTTTCTCCCCCAGGTGCACCATTTCTCTGCTCCCATCTCCCATAACATTCCCCTTTCCCTCCTACCCTTTCAGTCACTTTCTCTTTAGTTGTTCGGAGCCTTGGAAAGCACCTAGAAATGAAAGAAGAAGTAGGAAAGAGCATTGCTCTTCCAACTTCTTCCATCAGCTGTACATATTTGGGGGGGGGGGAGTGTGGAGGTAAGCACTCTCACTATCTGATCACAAAGGGGGCAATGAGCAAGAAGCGAAGGTCCTCAGAGGCTCTTGGGCACCAGGGGAAGTCCTCAAGGAAGCGCACTGCTGTTCCCACGGGTACCACATTGGCAACCCTGGATCTAATGCACATGTAGGTAAATGAGTGTGCATTAACACACTTGGTGGTGGCAGCCTGCTACTTCATATTGCCTGCCCCACAGCCAGCAGATCTTGGGATATGTTTCAACACATAAAGTATACAGAGTGAAGTAAGAGCCTATTGGTAAAATCTTCAAAAAGTAGTATAAGCACACATAGCATAACATGCTAGAGCTCCATTGGGTCTCCTCTCCCTCAACCATCATCTGATTCAACAGCTGACTGCCTCGGGAACATGTGAGAAACAATGCTTATTCCAATGGCAGATGAAGTTGATGGACTAGATGAATTGGTGGAAAAGACTGGCAAGATCCGAGACCAGGGAGAGGAGTCGGTGGAAGAAGACTGGGAAAAGTTTAAAGAATATTTCTAGAAATATTGTAAAATTAATGAATGTTAGAAGAACGTAGGAATGAAGTTATATGGCTTCAGTAGAAATGTTATAAGGAATTAAGTATAAATTGATTAATAGAGTATTAAAGGAAAATAAAGTTAAAATGTGTTAAGATAATTATAGGATAGAAAACAGGGGAAGATGGACAGGAAGTGGAATTAAGTATAAATAGATTAATTGAACATTAAAGGTAAAAATATGGTTAGAATGTGTTAAGACAATTATAGGATAGAAAACAGAGGAAGATGGAAAGGAATTGCTGAAACAATTAATAGAAGTGGAATACAAAAAGGGAGGTGTGAGGAGGTCGAGGAAATAAGGGAAAGAAAGATAAGATGTTGAAATTGAAATTTTAAATGGTGTTTGTTTTGTTTTGTTTGTTTGTTTTATTATGTTTTTTATTATGTATTGTATTGTATTATATTGTATTGTATTTTTTTTGTTTTGTTTTCTGCAGTGTTGTGTTTAATTTGTTGGAAACTTAATAAATATTATGGGGGGGGGGGGGAGAAACAATGCTTATTCCATCAGCTCTGCTGAAGACAAGCCCCATCAGGCACCTCCTGTTCCTGAACCGTCTCTGTTCTAGCTGGTCGAAAGAATTAAGAAATTGGTGCCTGCATTTGCTTTTCCCCTTCTCCCGGTCCCTCTTCCCTGATGTGATTGTAAGCCTGCAGACAGGGACTCCTCTTGTTTTGATTAGAATCACAGAATTGTAGAGTTGGGTCACCTAGTCCAACTCCCTGCAATGCTCCCCTGGATGGGCTCGAACCAACAGCCATCTGCTATGCTCTATTGTATGTAATTTGATTGTATGTAAGCTGCTCTTGTAGGGACATGGGTGGCACTGTGGGTTAAACCACAGAGCCTAGGACTTGCCGGTCAGAAGGTCGGTGGTTCGAATCCCCGCGACGGGGTGAGCTCCCGTTGTTTGGTCCCTGCTCCTGCCAACCTAGCAGTTCGAAAGCACGTCAAAGTACAAGTAGATAAATAGGTACTGCTCTGGCGGGAAGGTAAACTGCGTTTCCGTGCGCTGCTCTGGTTCTCCAGAAGCGGCTTAGTCATGCTGGCCACATGACCCGGAAGCTGTACGCCGGCTTCCTCGGCCAATAAAGCGAGATGAGCACCACAACCCCAGAGTTGGCCACGACTGGACCTAATGGTCAGGGGTCCCTGGACCTTTACCTTTAAGCTGCTCTGGTAGTCCTTTTGGCCGAAGAGCCTGTACAAATGCTATAATATGAATAAAGAATAGCATGCTCATGAAATAAGTAAGAGCTGTTAGACAGTGGAATGGACTTCCTTGGGAGGTGGTGGACTCTCCTTCATTGGGAGTTTTTAAGCAGAGGTTGGGTCTCTGTCATGGATGCTTTAGTTGAGATTCCTGCATTGCAGGGGGTTGGACTAAATGACCCTTGGGACCCCTTCGAACTCTACAATTCTGTGATTCTGTGATTCTAAGAAATCAATAAAATAAAATTACTGCGTATGTTTCTGTTTAGTTGGTTTCTTCACGTTCGTTTTCATAAGAGAGTCACATTCCTACAAACTCAAAGTGGGGAAAATATTGAAGATGAGTATTATGGTCTTGGACCGTTTCATTTGTTATGTTTCATTCGAATCATAAATCAGTTTTATGTGGTGAGAGCCAGTGTGGTGTAGTGGTTAAGAGCAGTAGTCTCGTAATCTGGGGAACCGGGTTCGCGTCTCCGCTCCTCCACATGCAGCTGCTGGGTGACCTTGGGCTAGTCACACTTCTCTGAAGTCTCTCAGCCCCACTCACCTCACAGAGTGTTTGTTGTGGGGGAGGAAGGGAAAGGAGAATATTAGCCGCTTTGAGACTCCTGAAGGGGAGTGAAAGGCGGGATATCAAATCCAAACTCTTCTTCTTCTTTTATAAGTGATGGGAATTAATATCATTTAATTTGGATTGGGAAGCATTCTTGTTCTTTAATCTGTTTTCAGAAATATTATTGTAACTGGAACATTTTATTATCTATTTTTGTTTTGTTTTAAAGATAAAGCACCTCTGTCAAAAGGCCTCTTAATAATACCGAGCACTCTCTCACTTCTGTTGGCTCTGCTCTTTCAACATTATCAGAAGTTCTTCACATACAATCTGCAAGCAGTAAAAGAGGAATTTCAGGTAAGCAATAAGTCATTTGTAAGCATGCATATGTATAACTTTAAAGGTCAGGAATTCCGCAACCTGGATCTTAATATATATATATATGGATTCTAAGCCAAATGGAATCTTAACACACAGCACTTGGGAAACGTAACTAATAGGAAAGCAAGTCTCTCATGTCAAATGTAGGAAGTTAGCAGCGGCTGCAACAGAGGACCCACATTGGGGGAAAGGCTTTTTGCTCTGCCCATTTCATTCATCCATGAGTTAAGTGCCTTCTCGCGTAATTGTTCTTCCTTCAGTGATGTCAATCCAGTCCTGTAAGTCTCAGTTTAAAGGTCCAAAGGTCATATTAAATTAGAGATGCAGCAATAGCTTTGTTGCTGGGGGATTATGTCACTGGGGTGGAGGGAATCCCCACGTTGCCTCAAGCATGCATTCCAGAGGATGCTTTTGGCCTGTTGTAGGGATACTGGCTAGTATCAAGGCAAAGTGAGTGCAGCCTCAAAACACTGAACGCAGTCTGCCAGGCTTGCTACAAAAACTGAGTTGTGGTGATGAAGGAGGGAAAGTGCTAGAGCCCAGCTGCTAAGAACTCCAGTTGCTCTGACTTACTTGGGTGGGTGCATACATACTGATCATGTATGTATGCATATCTCTGCTTCTCATGCATATTTTTATGAAAATGCAGTTATGGGGGCTGTTGACCACAGCAGCAATGTGGGAGGTGATTAATTGCTTTCTCACCCGTGAGGGGAAAAGAGAGAGTTATTGGGGGCGGATTGTTGCTGCTGGAAGACTTGAATGTCAAAATCTCAGATCCTTTTTGCTCAAAGAGAAAGAGAGGGAGAGGAAATGATGGCTGTTTGTTCTGTGCTGATAGCATTGCTATTATTGGGAGGTATGATCAACGACTGAGTAACCACAATAAATGTTATTGGAATACACTGCTTGCTTTTTTAAAAAAATACTCCAATCATGAGTATCTGAACCCTGATCACTATAAATCTAAAATATCTTTTGACACACACCCTAAATTTGAAATGCCATGTCTGATTTTGCACTCAGTGTATTTATTGCCAGTCTAAATCAATTTGACAAAAGACCTATATTAAGACGATTAGTTTACAGCTCATGAAACTTGAATTCTTTGCATGGTTTTGGATTTTCATTGAGTAAAAGAGGATTCTTGTATTTTTAATAGTTGTGTGGCAAGCAGAAAATCATCAGGTGAGGGGTTTCCTACTATAGAAATAATTTATAGGAAAATTCACCTGTTGACTTCTGCCTCCTGGGCATTTCTTGCTTGTGTGTGAGCCTGATTTCTTTTGGGGCCCTCCATCGCACCTTTGAAAGGGGATACATATTTGCACATGGCACACAATGCATACAAATTTGATGGAAATTGTCCTTTTTAAAATGAATGGGGTGAAGGATGCAATCTATAGCATATTCAGCCCAGAAAATCCTGTTGGGCATGCAGAGTCTTCTACCGTCCACATTCTTACATAACACCAAACCATGATTTAGGATGAAAATGCTGGCTTCCAGAGAGAAATTACAGCCACTTTTTCCTCTCTTATTGCTGGCATGACAGCTAAACCAAAGTTTGTCTTAATGTGTCATCTGAGCACAAGATTATGGGTAAGCTCTCTCCTTCTTAACTACAAACTTCGATTGAGCTACATTTGGACGCTTCCAGTAAGCCAGTGCTTGGCTTTCCATGATATGCTAACCATGATATGCTAGCCACTGTCAGTATGCATCCTAGTATCTGAGTCTGGAGAAAGGAAAGTAATGTTTGGGGGAAGAATGTAGAGAGATGAGCACCAGGCAGGTGGAGGGAAGTGTTTCTCTACCAGCATGACATTTTTGCTCTTTAAATAAGATGCTAATCCCCACCCCCTACGGAACCACAAGACACAGCCTTGCAGCTGTACCGTGTCATGTGGACCGTAATATGAAATGGGTATATGATGTTTAATCTTGTTGGAACAAGAAAAAAAGTTGTTGATGATGTAATAATAATAATAATAATTCTTTATTTATACCCCGCCCATCTGGCTGGGTCTCCCCAGCCACTCTGGGCGGCTTCCAACCGAATATTAAAAACAATACAGCGTCAAACATTAAAAACTTCCCTAAACAGGGCCGCCTTCAGTTGTCTTTTAAAAGTAAAATAGTTGTTTTTTGCCTTGACAACTGCTGGGAGGACGTTCCACAGGGCAGGCGCCACTACCGTGAAGGCCCTCTGCCTGGTTCCCTGTAACCTCACTTCTCACAGGGAGGGAACCGCCAGAAGGCCCTCGGAGCTGGACCTCAGTGTCCAGGCTGGATGATGGGGATGGAGACGCTCTTTCAGGTATACTGGGCTGAGGCCGTTTAGGGCTTTAAAGGTCAGCACCAACACTTTGAATTGTGCTCGGAAACGTACTGGGAGCCAATGAAGATCTTTCAGGATCAGTGTTCTATGGATAGAAATATCTGTAGCAAACCCCTGTGGGTACAGAGTGCGGACACAGTCATTTATTTCCTTTTGTGGTTTGTCTTTAAAAGGGGATCCAGGATAATAAACTTGTTCCAACAATAGCAGTGTCCTTGCTAGAAGGTTTTCTTTTGCTCTCTATTAACATTTTATGGCCTTGTACGTATTACGGCTTTATAGTGCTATGGACCATTGGTTCTCAAAGTACAGAGCAAGCTACGTTAGGTACGTGCACTGGAATTGTATCTAGTGTGCCTTGAGTTGACATGCAGTTTATAAGACGAAAGTTGAAAACGTGTTCATATAAGCAACTTGTTCTTTTAAATTATCTTACCCAAAGAACAATTGGCATTTGGGACATATTCATGCATATTCATGTGTTTTCTGCTACTTTCAGGTTTGGAGACTTGTATGTGGGAGAACAGTGTGTCTTGATCTCAAAGACACATTCTGTAGCAGCTTGCTCATCTACAACTTCAGGATATTTGAAAGAAGATATGGCAGCAGAAAATTTTCTGTAAGTTCCAGTTCTGTTTCCTCTCACGTTTTTACATCTTCATGCTTTGTATCTTCTTCCCTGTCGGCAAACTTAGTGCAAAACATGTTAAGGGTGCTGGGAATTGTATCACTGTGTTCAGGTAGACCAAAGTTGGGAGCTGAAGTATTTGCTCTCCGGATTATGATCTCTTTCGCCACTTTCTTCTCTTCTGTCTAAAATCCAGAAAACTAAAAATCATCTTTAGACCTTAGAAAAGTCTTTTAAAGACGGTGTGCATCTCAAGCCTGTGGGAAGATGTATTAAGTTTGTGATTCTGAGCATTTGTGTTCCTCTTTTTCAGTCATTTTTGCTGGGCTCCTGGATGCTGTCGGTATTGTTTGATCTTCTCCTTGTAGAAGCTGTTGAATATTCTTTTGGCCTCACCATCAACAGTTTGCCGTCGGGATTGTAAGTACCGCAGCTTGTTAAGGGGTTTGCTGAACTCTGGGTACCTTAAATATGGTTTTAAGGGATGTAGTTAGTACAGTTTTAAGTCTTATAAGGAAATGCATTTCTTTTATTCGTTACTTCTCAGCATCCTGATCCACACTCTACCAAGTGATCATGCATACCTACACAAAACTGAAACGTGTTAAGATTATATATATTAATATTTTGTGAGGGAAAGTTTATAACTAGCCCACCATCACAGATACTTGTTCTGATGTTCCTTTGTTGATCATGAGCTATATATACTAGTATGTATGTTTGTATGTACACATGAGGCCTGATTGGCCAGTGAGCAATAAACTTTGCTACTTACAACTGAAATTGTTTTGAGGGGAAAACCTTGTATTGTAAGATAAGAAGTGTTAGCTTGGTCATCTGGGCACTGGGGATGTGTTTGCTTTCCTCTTGCTCTTAAGAGTGAAGCAATGGGAATGCTTCGTTTGCCCTCAATGATACCCTCGCATAGCCAAATTTTATTGGCTATATGTCACTTTTATTATACAGCACCCAGTTGGCTGGGATCCTGCACTGAATAAATTGGAGTCATTGAATAAATTATTTTGATTTGGAAAAAAGAGAGAGAAGGAAGAGCAGGCGGCAGCAGGTGATGAATTATGGCTGCTAACATATATGAAAAAGACAAATTGTTTTCATGAACATGGCCACTTTTTAAATGGAAATCAAGTTTCATCAAAAAGTCCATTCAAAGTTTCTTGAAAAGCTGTCTTTCTTTATTTGTGTGTATGTGTGTGTGACTTTAGACACATAAAATTGATAGCATGTGCCTTATTTTGTGTAAGTTTGTAAGTACAGTGGAACCTCGGGTAACAGACGCTTCAGGTTACAGATGCTTCAGGTTACAGACTCCGCTAACCCAGAAATACTACCTTGGGTTAAGAACTTTGCTTCAGGATGAGAACAGAAATCGTGCTCTGGCGGCGCAGCAGCAGCGGGAGGCCCCATTATGTAAAGCGGTACCTCAGGTTAAGAACAGTTTCAGGTTAAGAACAGACCTACAGAACGAATTAAGTTCTTAACCTGAGGTACCACTGTTCTTTTATTCAATTCAAAAACAGCTGGAAGTATAAACTACACATATTAAGTACAGTGGAACCTCGGTTTTCAAACGTAATCCGTTCTGGAAGACTGTTCAGCTTCCAAAATGTTCAAAAACCAAGGATCACTGGGCTGGCTGCAAAGTCAATGGGGGGCGGGAATGAAAAATGTGCCTCGGAAGCCATTCGACTTCTGAGGAACATTTGAAAACCGGAGCACTTGCTTCTGGGTTTTCGGTGTTCAGGAGCAAAACGTTCGAGAACAGAGCCATTCGAGTTCTGAGGTTTGAGTGTATACTGAACTTTCTATTTCTGTTTCTCAGAAGGCCACAACTTAGGGAGTTGGGAGGGTTGATAAGTTCTACATCAGGAATGTAAAACAGCAGAACCCTTGTAAAAATTTTCACCAATGAGCTGTAAAGTGCAGTAGGTTTAAAGCGAGCACTGACATGTTATGTGTAGTAGTAGCAGCGAAATCTGGGACGCCGGTGGTGCTGTGGTCTAAACCACAGAGCCTAGGGCTTGCCAATCAGAATGTCGGCAGTTCAAATTCCTGCGACGGGGTGAGCTCCTGTTGCTCGGTCCCTCCTCCTGCCAACCTAGCAGTTCGAAAGCATGTCAAAGTGCAAGTAGATAAATAGGTAGCACTCTGGCGGGAAGGTAAATGGCATTTCCATGCGCTGCTCTGGTTCGCCAGAAGCGGCTTAGTCATGCTGGCCACATGACCCGGAAGCTGTCTGCAGACAAAACACTGGTTCCCTCGGCCTATAGAGCGAGATAAGCACCGCAATCCCAGAGTCGTCCATGACTGGACCTAACGGTCAGGGATACCTTTACTTTTAGCAGCGAAATCTTGCTTTTTGATGATAAACTGATAATACTTATACCAGATTTGGAAGTAAAGGCTATTACATTGCACTAACAGAAAGCAATAGAAAGCCTCAAAGATTTGTTATGGTACTTAAAAGTTCCTTTCAGGTTTGCTGTAAAGATTTGTATTTTAAATTCAGATACTCTCATGTTACTATACTTTGTTGTTATTTTTATAATTAGCAAAAGGCCCTTCAATTTGACAGGCTGGACTATTTTTGTTTGGGAGAGTTCCACCCTGTCTCTTCTATACCCTTTCCCCAGCTCTGCCTCCTTACTATTCCTTGTGCTGCATCAATTTCCCCTCTGTTTACCTTCCTTTTGCAGGAGAGGCAGCTGCTGTAGTCAGTGTCTATATCAGAACCGCTGCAAAAACAAAATGCTTTTTGTCCAAGGTTGTTGTTGTTAAATAAATTTGTATACCGCCCTTCATCCGAAGATCTCAGTGCAGTTCACAGCATGCAAATACAAAATAAAAGACAAAATACACAGTGGGAAAAAAACAAAACAATTTAAACAAACACATCTATATAGAATGTGAATCAGCCCAAGGCGTGGTTGGAAAGGAATGTTTTCACCAGGAACCTAAAGGTGTATAATGAAGGAAGAAGGCGAGTCTCCCTGGGGAGAGCATTCCACAAATGGGGAGCCACTGCAGAGAAGGCCCATTCTCGTATTACCACCCTCTGGACCTATCATGAAGGAGGCACACACAGAAGGGCCTCAGATATTGATCGCAGTTCCAAGTTGATTCATATGGGGAGAGGTGGACCTTGAAGTGTTGCGGTCCTTCTTCTTTAAGGTTCTTCTCAATGCATTTCAAGAATTACATCAGCATTACAAACTTTGTTACAGCCAGGGGCACAGTGCTGGCTTCCATGCTTGTTTGCTTGTCTGGAAGTCTTTGCAGCTTGCTCTTATTTTGGCAGGCGCAAATAACAGATTAGGCAGTATCAGTTGTTATTACTTAAATGTTTATTGCAGGTGATTTCGAAATACAGAATTCTATAGGCTTTTATTTCAAAATAAGGAATTCTACAGTTTCCCCCTTTCCACGCCTCCCCCCTCTTGCATGTGTGTGGCAATCCTATAAACACTGAAATAATACAGTTTTCAACCAAGTTTCAAATTTTGAATTTCCAGAAAGGTAACATAATCTTTACACCCAAGCAGCAAAGATAATAAAATTATAAGGAAACAGGTATAAAATTGATTTTATTAAATAAGCAGGAGTCTCAATGCATGTCAAAATAGGCTAACCTCTTTCTTCAGAGTGGAAACCATTTGAGAGAGGAATAATAGTTATGTCTTTCTTCTTTGACATTTTCCATTTGTTCTTAAGTCTTGCTATACTTTCTTAGAATCATAGAATCATAGAGTTGGAAGAGACCTTCTTGTGCTCTGTTGAATACTATTCAAGTATTTATTGACAGTTTTTTATATCATCTCACTGTTGATATTACTTAATGACCTCATGCTTCCAGATCGTACACTTTTCCTTCGTACGCTTCGAAGATAATTACGATAAAGCATGACACTGATCACTCGGGCCTGAAATTGTTTAGAAACAAGATAGTACAAAATTACGTCTAGACATGTGCTGAGATTCATGAGAAAGGTGGTAAATGCTCCCCATGGGTTGTAACTTACAGGTCCATGCTGGAGCATCAGAAATGCAAAACAAATGTGAAAAGGCACAAAACACACAAGCACTTGGACAATCAGTGTCACAATAATTCTGATGGACCTCTCTTTAGCCTTTGGTTTCAGCTTGGAAGTTCTTCCACGAACGAGACTGTGAATGATGACTAGGTAACAACCAATCATGATAAATAGAGGGACCAAGAAGAAAAGAATCAGTCGAGAAAGATTTAATACATTGACTTCCTTTAGGTAGATAATATCCATCATCTTAATGCAAGTGGTAAAGTTTGACGTTCTGTCTGGATCAGAATCTAAGAACAACAGTGGAGAAGATGTTGCTAGAGTCGTTATCCAAAGGCCTATGCAGGCTGTCAGAGCTTTGGTTGTGTTCTTGAGTCCCTTAGCTTGTTTGGGCTGCACAACAGCCAGATATCTATCCACGCTTATGAAAGCTAGCAGCCATAGAGCGATGCTGGGGTAAAAAATTGTAAACGCACTAAGAACCTGGCAGAAGACATCTCCAAAGATCCAAGACCGTTTGCCATAGTAAAGCATCCGAAAAGGCAAGGAAAATATAAAAAGCAAGTCAAGCAACGCAACGTTCATCATGTATATAGTTATTGTCGTTCTCTTCTTGGTGGTACAGCTGAAAACCCAGAGAGCCGTGACGTTAACAAATAAGCCAATTGCGAAAATAAAGCTGTAGAAGACAAGCGATGAAATTCTGTACTCTTCAGGATGGTCGCTTCCAGACATTGCAATTAGATTTTGATTGTAGTTATTCACAACTTACAACATGATACCTAAAAACAAAACAGATCAATGATAAATTAAGTCGCACAATCAGTCAGGTTAGTTTGCAATGGGGAAGATACATTTGGAACCGGGCAGTCCCGTGCTTGCATTTCACTGGGGAGAAAGTGGTTTCTCTTAAAACGCTGCATGTTAAACTTCGGCTGACCATAACCTCTGATGTGCTAGCTTAGTTTATAGACCCATGAGATCTTTATAAGTTACAGATGACCCCCTGAAATTCTGTAAAACGCTGATGCTAATGCAAAATGGGCAGGTGGGTGGAGCGGGGCAGAGAAATCAGCCACAGCAAAGCAGTTCTTCATAGAATTGTAGGGTTGGAAAGGATCCCAAGGGTCATCGAGTCCATCCCCCTGAAATGTAGAAGGTTTGAGAGAAGGAACATGGTCTGTAGTAAATTTCTACCTCCATTCAGCAACTCTAGGTAAACTGCTTTTATTTTTAAAAAATTAAAATGTTATTTTCTCCCCTCCGTGATCTGTGCAAGGTTTGCGCAGAAAGTCATGATTGTTAGCCTGAAGAATTAGCACATAATTTTATATCAGAAGGTAGCTCATTTTTTTATAGTTATAAAGGTGATTTAGAGAACTAAATATATATATCTTTGGAAAAAATAAACATGAACGTACAGTGTTGAGCCTCTGCAAGGGAGCCCAGTGGAGAACAGTTATTTATCTAACCATCCTTTTGCGCATTTTATGTATACACATAATTTTCTTCAGGGTTTGGCTTTTACCTAGAGATCAGTGGGACCAGAACGTTGCTGAAAAGGCAGATCATGACTTCATTCCAGGTAGTGCAACAGGAGTGGGAGAGGAGTGAAGCACCTGCAGTTTTAGCCATGTGCATCAGCTGTGTGTCCACACCTAAACCATAGTTTAAACTATGGTTTAAAGTGATGTGCAAATCATGCCAGTGAATATTGTTTAGAAAAAAAACCCAAACAAGCTTTTAGAGAAGCAACTTTATAATAACTATATTGTAGAGCATGGGTAGGCAAACTAAAGCCTGGGGGCCGGATCCGGTCCAGTTGCCCTCTAAATGTGGCCTGCGGATGGTCCTAGATTCAGCGCGTTTTTACATGAGTAGAATGTGTGCTTTTATTTAAAATGCATCTCTGGGTTATTTGTGGGGCATAGGAATTTGTTCATTTCCTGCCTCCCCCCAAAAAATATAGTCTGGCCCCCCACAAGGTCTGAGGGACAGTGGACTGGCCCCCTGCTGATAAATTTTGCTGAGGAAGGGGACTAGATGAAGGGTGGACTAACTTCAGTTTTGTAGACTCTGCTTGAATCTTACTAGAATCTTCCAGGGCATGCTGGAATCTACAAAGCAGGAATGCATTTTCATGTACTGGCTCTGACATAGTGAGTCCTGTGGTGAGTCTAAGCATTCTTAAGAATGCATTGACTTGAATCACACCAGGGCTGGTGGTTTAGCATCATCATCATCATTATTATTATTACTACTACTACTACTTCTACTTCTACTACTACTACTATTATTTGCAGAAATTCCAAGCACCAACAGGTGGTTCACTAGAAACTGGCCAAGGGTTCATTAATAGTCCATGATCCCCAACTCTTGTTACAGAGAAATGCTGAGCATTTCACAAATTATTGACTGTGTTGTTGTTGCCATAAAGAGTAGGTTGTTGTGCAAGAGCAATTGTTTGGTATTTACTAATATTGCAGAATTATCAACAGACAAAAATATTTCCTGAATATTCAGTGGATTTTCTCATACGCAATGTGTTAATGCAAACTCATTTTATTTGCTGTAAGTGGCAAAGTCTGAACAGCGTTACTCATGTCAAAGAATGACCATATCTCCCTCCTCCTCCAGTATTCTCATATCTGAAATAAGAAGATGTGGTGAAAGTAGAGGGAAGTGGATTGAAAAACTCTGCAGTCTTTTGGCAGCAGATAATTTGAAAGAGGAAGTTCTGAACATGGTAAAAGAGAGTCTTTTTACTTTCTTTCAGTCTCTTGGGTGGGTTGCCAGTGCCTATTGCTTTGCAGCTCCCCACACCCTCCCTGTTTTTGTGGCTGAATGAGAAAACCTTTGGTCTCGCTTCGCCTTCTGAGCAGCTGTGCTTTTGATCTGCCTCTGCTGTGTGTGTTTTTTCATGTGCACAAGTGCCACTGGTTTTGACACTTGCTCATTTCTCGCAAAGATTGCAGTCTTTGCTACTACTGCAGCGGCTGATCATTGTTAGCGTTGAAATCTGTGGTTCCAGAAAATCCAAATGAAGCACAGCTGCTGTATGCAAAAGCATTACATAGGACAGCGAGACAAGATGGGTTGGGGACATAATTGCATGCCGCAACCTAGTCTCTTAAGGAGCCTTTAGCTACCACAAAGTTAGTTATGGCAATGCAGTCCTAACCACTAGATATTTTGTAGCAGCTTGCTGCAATGCAGTCTTGCAAATACGTCTGCAAGTTACCAACCTACTCAGCTTTTAGTAACGTTCCTACCCTCCCCCCACCTATGAAAGTAACTTGTGCTGCCCTTCAAAAGGTGACATTTTGTTAAGCTTCCTGGCTAGTATGCTGGAGGAGATTCTTACTCATCGCAGGTGAATGAGCAATTGATTGTTTACAAACCTGCTATAATGGAATTTAGACCACCAGTCAGCTAGCTTAGCATCACATACATGAGGCTGTTGCAGTGCCTTTGGCTTAAGCCACCACGAGTAGCTGACATGGAGCCCACAGAATACTGTCAAGAAGCTGCTGTATTCTTTGTTTAGTACAGTTTGGATGGGATCTTCAACTTAGATCAGAAAGCAAAGAAAATAGCTAATCGGCGTTAACACATCATATCTAACATGGATTCTAGATCCAAATTTGTTACTGAGGTCCCACTACTATTTTGAATGTTCATTTGCACCATGACTTTAGAAATCTCAATTTTTGTTTGAGGAACTAAACTTAGCTTTGGCTAAGAGCACCAGGATAAAATCATTTTTTAGCAACCGGAATGACTCTTGCTTGTTATGCAAAGAAGTGTGTGAGACCTCCGGAATATGCAAGTGTCTTCCTCCCAGCCTGGTTCCTACAGCGATCAAACCATTACAGAACACCTCTTGATTGGTTTTAGAGGCCTGCCTAGGAAAAGCGCCATGCGTGAAGCATTATGCCAGGCACTGGTAAACACATCAGTAGCCATCAAGGTTAAAGACCATCACCCAATTTATGCTAACATAATACTGCACCCCCAAGGGACGCGGGTGGCGCTGTGGGTAAAACCTCAGCGCCTAGGACTTGCTGATCGCATGGCCGGCGGTTCGAATCCCCGCGGCGGGGTGAGCTCCCATCGTTTGGTCGCAGCTCCTGCCCACCTAGCAGTTCGAAAGCACCCTTAAGTGCAAGTAGATAAATAGGTACCGCTTTATAGCGGGAAGGTAAACGGCGTTTCCGTGTGCTGCTCTGGTGCCGGTTCGCCGGAGCAGCATCGTCACGCTGGCCACGTGACCTGGAAGTGTCTTCGGACAGCGCTGGCCCCCAGCCTCTTGAGTGAGATGGGCGCACAACCCTAGAGTCTGTCAAGACTAGCCCATACGGGCAGGGGTACCTTTACCTTTACCTAATACTGCACCCCACAAACTTCCTACTCATGACTGCTTTAGATACCCTTCCCATTCTTCAGTCTAGGAAAATCCCTCTTTCATATGACCAAACCCTTAAGAGGGGATCCAGATGGAAAAACTGTGCTTGGTTCTTCAGGAATATAGCCAGGTTCTGCTCCTCCCCTCCTCCATCTTTATAATTTGTACTTGATTTTAGTCAGGGTTCCAAGAGAACCCACAGCCTCGTGTTCCTCCCCCAAGTCTTCACCCCAAAAGCCTCATAACATGCAAGGCTCAAGGGGCCTGGAAGGGCATTGTTTTCCCCAAGTTCCAGAGAACCTCTTGATCCACAGCCCCTTCCCCCCTTACATGACTAATATTTCATCCCTAAGACCCATCACCAAGAGACCTAGTTTACCCTAGTACACCAAAATCCTTGGTTAAAGACCCAAACACATGTTCCTCCTGTGCATCTGTAATCGGTGGCATGTGTAGACTAGGACGCATGATAACCAATTTATCTTGCCATTGTCCACTGGATTATTTAGGTCTCCTAGATCAATAGAACCTTGGAAATGAAAGCAAACTAAAGTTTGCAGCTGTGTGTTAAGGCTTTCTAGTTCCCTTTAGCCTATGAGCCTTGGTGTAGACTAAACAACAGAAGTGGTTTTGGTAATTTAGGGTTGGAGTCTTTTATGCTCTTAGCTTGAAACGAGCCCTATTGTACACCGATGAACTTCTGAATGAAAATTTTCACGATGGTGTTGTAAATGTGTGAGAATAAAAGCAAGCTGGGAAATGATATAACATTTCGACATCTAGTTATTATTATGAATAGGGAGAAAGGCTTAAATACTGAGTGTGTTAGAAATGAAAGAAAAAACATGCCTAACTAAAAAAAAATAGTTTGCTTAGATGAAATTTGGAATATATTTGTTACCACAACATGTTACAAGTACATGCTCAGAACTGATTGCTTAGCCCAGATGTAGTTAGAAAGCAACACTGGCTTCCAACCTCAGAAATATTGCTTTCATGTTGGAGGGGACCACTTCCTTGTTTTTCAGTATAAAACTTAAATTTAACGAAGGATAGGCTAAACTGTGGCCCTCAAGGCATTGTTGGACTACAGTTTACATCATCCCTGACCATTGGTCACCCATTAAAATCTAGGGAGCCACAGGTTCCCTATCCATGGGCGTCAGACCATTGGCACATCATGCTCAGTAGCATCTATACCAAGTGGCAATGGCTCTCTAGGGATTCAGAGAGGAGTGTCTCCCAGCCCTACCTGGAGATGCCAGGAATTGAACCTGGAACGTTGGAGGCATTCGGAAACCAGAGCATGTGCTCTGCCACTGAACTATGGCTAAACCTGTTCACTTTAGTAAGAGAAGGCTTTGCCAGCCATGAACTACTGCTGCTTATCTCTCAGTACTTTACCTTTGTATGTGTACCGTACCTCTGGAATTTTAGATAGATCATCTAGCACAGTCTGTCCAGATTTGCAACGCACAGGAAGCCAAACCATGGCTTACTGGGCCGTGTGAATATGTGGGCTCCCAGAAAATTGCACCCAGCTGCTTTGCTCTTCCTTGGTTCCTTTTGTTCCCATCCCACACTGAGCCAAGTTGAGGTTTGACTTTGAGTATCAGCCAAACCCAAGTTTGTGGTTCACCAACAGAATTGTAGCCAAGGTTTATTCTTGGGTGGTCCATTTGTCACCATTTTGGTGCATGAAGTCGAGAAAATGTAAGGAAGAAGTATGGAAAGGGCAGCTGTTGGGCAAATTTAATATTTTTAGTGATCTACTTGATCGGAGATACATGGGGTAGTTTGTGGCACACTGGTTGACTGAACGACAACAACAAAAATGGATTTCTCATCAGGCAGATCTTGTTTACGAGGGCTACCAGGCAAGTTACTTTAAAAAAAAAAACCCGAAAGGGCTGCACATTTAGAATTGTATTTTGGGCACAGAGGACCTCAGAATTTGGACCCATTTGCTATGTTTGATGGTAAAAACATTTAGCAGCTGTAACTAAATAATCAGGTCCATCAATAAACCTCTTTCCCAGCAGCTCATTTTAATTTGCTTATTAATAAACCTAACCTTAAAGATTTGACCAAACTGCGGGAGGCAGTGGAAGACAGGAGTGCCTGGCGTGCTCTGGTCCATGGGGTCACGAAGAGTCGGACACGACTAAACAACTAAACAACAACAACCTTAAAGATAATGTGAAAATGGTCACAACATTAATGTTTAGCAGTTTAAAATTAGGCTGGTATAAGTACTTTTAGTAACAATTCTGTTATAATACAACATAACACAACACAACATGGGTTTGGATCTAAATAACCTTGCAACAGGGGGTGTGAGGCTTGTATTTTTTTTAAAGTAGCTTGCCCCTGTGAAATGTGGCTGGTAATGTTTGGAGCTGAGTTGACTTTCAAAGGCAGATTGCAGCATTACATGGAAATCTGTCCAACAATAAGAAAGTAGAAACCCGACAGAGTGTGTGCAGTGCCTTAGGTGTGCCTAAAGTAGGTCTTTGGATCATAAATATGGCATATATATATCTTGAGTTTGCTTTGGTTTATCCTTTCGTTTGCTTAATTCTACAGGAAAAACTCAATTTTTCAGCAACTCTTTGTATTTCTCAATGCCTCTGAATTTAAATTAACTGAGGATATTGTAAGTATAGTGTATTCATTATTTCAGAAATGTGGGAACAGTTCTCCCTTTGTTATAGAGATGGTCTTTATGTTGTCAGTCTTTCATTGTGGTTCTTTGATAAAAAACTGCAGGGATTTTGAAAAATTGCATGTAGTTCAGAAAGTTAAAAATCACTTACATTACAATACTGAAGTATTAATGTTAAAAGCTTTAAACAGTGGTGGCATTCAATTTTATTTTGCTGCTTTAGAATCTGCATATTTGTATATGTTTTAAAATGGTTGATAGTACAAACGGAGATGGACAATTAATCACATTTCCTACCTGTTTGCACTTTGCTGTTCTTTTAGAGATGCCTTCTTTGTACTCTCTGATCTGCAAAAGATTTGGAGCTCTTGTCTCTGTAATAACTTCCGTTTACTAAAATAGAAACCCTCATTTACAGTCAGGAAATGAAATAATGCAACTGGTTCCCTGATTGGTTATATAGATTTTCTCCAATAAAAAAAATATTGTGAATAATCTATAGGTGCATAAACGAGGCACATTTCGTTCTTTTTACATATGTCAGCTGACCAAATATTTCCTCCTGTCTGCTAGAGTGTGGTTTTTCTGCTTTCCTACCCTTAAATTACTCATTTTCATGGCATAAACATAAAGCATTCATATGGCTGAAGTACTGTAAAGAAATAAACATGTTCACATTTATTGCTGTGACGGCTGTATATTATAAGCATACATTTCATTTATTTTTATAGGGCAGGGAGTTTCTGATAAATCATTATGCTTTAACTCTGTTCTCCTGTGGAAATCCCCTTGCGCATGTTATTTGTAACCCTTCTTTTCAAAAGCGAAAGCACGTTGTGAATGCAGAGGTTAGGTTTTTAGCACTTCCCTTTCATTCCTAGTAGATCCTAACGATAACTAATTCTCCTACTGGTGATTACTATGAAAGTTGTAACTAACAGGACGGAGGACTGCATTTCATCACATAATAGCAACATTAAACTCCTGGTGTCAGTTGACCTAATACAACAACAACAATCTTCATTGCAGTCCAGAGACCCAACAAATCGTTACAAAGCAATACACAATTCATACAGCCTACCTCCAGGTTAGTTGTCATTGGAAATCTGCCTTGAGTGATGGCCAGGGGTGCTGCAGACAACACAGCCTCTGTCCCTCTTTCCTTCCCTCCTTCCTCTGATGTCCTCTCACATCTCTGCTTCCCAAAGGTTTGCACAGCTGTTTGTTGCAGCAAACCCTGCCCTGAGGACTCCCAAGGAGAGGAGAGGAGGCTGAGGGAACACTCCACAAGGGGAGGGTCTTTGAAAAAAGGCAAGAGGCTGCCAGCCCTGCAGGCAAGGGGTGACATAACTGGGCCCCTGAGCCCTGACTTGGTCAGGGGAGGCGTGGTCTCAAAAAGGTTGAAAACTGTTGACGGCTAGGCCATTGGCTTATCTAGCTTAGCATGGTTGACACTGAATGGCAGCAGCTCTCCAGGATTCTTGGCAGCAGTCTTTCCTGAGTCCTATCTGGAGACACCCGGAATTGCACCTGTGACTTTCTCCATGTAAAATACTGAGCTACAGCCCTGTCTCAGGTGCATTCTACCACATGTGAGCAGTTTGTTTGCAGAACGATGTACACTTTTCAGCATACTGGTGACTGATGCCTCATTTGCTATTGCCTATTTGCTTTATAGGGACGCGGGTGGCGCTCTGGGTTAAACCACAGAGCCTAGGACTTGCCGATCAGAAGGTCGGTGGTTCGAATCCCCGCGACGGGGTGAGCTCCCGTTGCTCGGTCCTTGCTCCTGCCAACCTAGCAGTTCGAAAGCGCATCAAAGTGCAAGTAGATAAATAGGTACCGCTCCGGCAGGAAGGTAAACGGCTTTTCCATGCGCTGCTCTGGTTCGCCAGAAGCGGCTTAGTCATGCTGGCCATATGATCCGGAAGCTGTACGCCGTCTCCCTCGGCCAATAAAGCGAGATGAGCGCCGCAACCCCAGAGTTGGCCACGACTGGACCTAATGGTCAGGGGTCCCTTTACCTTTACCTTATTTGCTTTATAAGCAATGTTCCATTGGGAACTAGGCTGTAGCTGCTGAGGAAATTGCTGTTATTACCAGAGACTATGGAGGGAGGGGGGCGGTAAGCAAGTAAGAGCAGACAGATTTTAGAAATCCTGCAGATAAATTGGTATATGAACTTTTTGTACTCGGCTCTCCTGTGCTTTGGGCTCACTCTTAACTTTGAATTTTCATGCAAGCGCTCATACCCTCAAATGTCCCTATTTTCCAGGGACAGTCCCGGAATTTCAAAAGCCAAACTGGCTTCTGATTTGATCCCGGAATGTCCCAGTCCCCCCACCCCAGCACCGCCAGCGCTGAGCTCAGGATGGAGGAAAAGCCAGTGCTTGTCCTAAGCAGCTGCCACGGCAGTGGCAACTGCGACAGAGCATCCTGTTGCCTCTCCATGGTCTCTCCATGGCTGCCCTGCCGGCCACCTCCCTTGGGTAGTGGCTGCAGGAGAGTGGGTGAGAGGAGAGGAGAGAAAATTGTCTTTGGTAAAGGTTCATTATGGCACTGTTCCAAGATAGCCTTTTAAAAAAATGTTTGCATGCATAGGTGAATAAATACATGAGTACACTGGTACCTCAGTGTTAAGGGTATCGGGTGGTTGCTCGAGAGCAATCAGGCAAGATGCCTCACTAGTCTGTTCTAAAGCTTTCTTATTGGTGCTAAAAAAAACCTTTAGAATGCAGAGCGCCTCTATTCCATGTCTTGCTCATTCACTGGCAGAATCTGAGAGTGGGCGGTCCTTAAATCTTCCCCAGCAGAGTAGTTTCTTGACCCCCAGTCTGCGCCTCCCCTCTCTGCGTGAAAGCCTACTGCGCAAGGAAGGCTTGGGTAAAGGGGGGCCTCCCTCCTCCCCGCTTTGCTCAGGCAAGGTGTCCTGGCACCGCCTTGCATCCTCCGAGCCCTGCATCTCCTCCCCACTAGAGGCATGGCTGCCTTCCTCCGCTGAGGAGGTGCTGCTTCCCACGATCTTTGGGGGCTCTCTGTAATCCATCCGCCTTTTCCCCTCTCGCCTCTGAGCCGAAGGCAGTTTCCTGACACTCAGGTTACAGACTCCGCTAACCCAGAAATAGTACCTCGGGTTAATAATAATAATAATAATAATAATAATTTATTATTTGTACCCCGCCCATCTGGCTGGGTTTCCCCAGCCACTCTGGGCGGCTTCCATAGAAACAAAAAATACAGTAAAATATCACAGATTAAAAACTTCCCTGAACAGGGCTGCCTTAAGATGTCTTCTAAATGTCAGGTAGTTATTTATCGCTTTGACATCTGATGGGAGGGCGTTCCACAGGGCGGGCAGCACTACCAAGAAGGCTCTCTGCCTGGTTCCCTGTAGCTTTGCTTCTCGCAATGAGGGAACCGCCAGGGTTAAGAACTTTGCTTCAGGATGAGAACAGAAATCGTGCGGCAGCAGCGTGGCGACAGAGGGAGGCCCCATTAGCTAAAGTGGTACCTCAGGTTGAGAACAGTTTCAGCTTAAGAACAGACCTCCAGAACGAATTAAGTTCTTAACCCAAGGTACCACTGTACATGTCCACACATGTCCACAACAGACTTCAGGTTTCTGGAACTTTCAGAGGACGAGGAAGTAATAATTGAGGGGAAAACAACACAAAGCCCAAATACATCCCCTCAAGCACTAAGCACTAGTGTAGAGGTTTGGACTTTGGCTCCAGTGTGACACAAATGCATACTTTTTCAGGCTGCTGAGATTTCAGAAAGATGACAATCGGTACTTACAAAGCTGCGAGACCTTAGGGGCTTTTCTTAAAATTAAGAAATCAAGAAGCAGAATTATTGTTAGTGCTTGGGCAATGCTTAGTATTGGTTTGAGACTGAAAGTATTTATGGTGGATGTGGCAAGTTCCCTAATAATTCCATGTGAAATTGTTGATTCTATATAGAACGCTAGGTCATCTTTGTGAGGGACCATGATTATAGCATTCATGTGCTGTTGTTATGTTTGGATATTAGCAACACTCCGAATGATTCATTCCATTGTATTTAGTCTGTTTCCTTAAATATCGTTCTGTATGCCCATGCTTTATCTTAGTTGTATTTATTCGCCTTGCCTTCAAAAGGCTAGAGTTATTGATGTAACTGTATTGCCCTCTACTGTTCAGTATCTATTATTGCTACAGAGCAGTCATGGAATACAGTAGTTTGACTTGCTGGTGGCATATGTGACTGTCTTAACTCTGACATAAGAGATCAGACCTTACAATATGTGATCCATCAAGCCAAATGCAGCCCACAAACTTCATTAACATATTGGTTTTTGCTGCATACTTAGGATTGTAAAAACCACCATGGTCATGTGTGAGTGTCAACCTCCTGGCATGCCAAATAAATAGCTGGTGGCTTGTGTTTGGCTTGTTCAGCCATAAGTTGTGCAGGCTTCCTACTATATCTAGGGACTAACTTGTTTTTACATAGCCTGCATAACTTGTGACCCACCAAGCCAGATCCAGCCTATACCCCTGAATATTGTGGTATGTCAGATCCTTGAAAATTCTCTTTGTTTTTGCAGCCTTGCACAGATAGTAAATGCAGGAGATTTATTTATTTGATTTATCTATCACCCTTTAGCCAAATATCCCAGGGCGGTGCACAACATTAAGAACATAATTTACGCAGCATAATTTTTAAAAAATACAGAGCATAATAATACACAGCATAATTTTAAAAATTATCATAATAACAGCCCCCCTCCCAACATTGAACAGGCCATAACTTATTTAATGGCCAAAGGCCTGAGTAAAGAGGAATGTTTTCGCCTGGCGCCAGAAAACATGTAATGAAGTTGCCAGGCAAGCCTGTCTGGAGAGAGCACTCCACAGACTGGGAACCATCACAGAAAAATCTGATTCTCGTTTTGTCACCCTCCAAACCTTTTGGGGATGGGGACATAGAGAAGGGCCTCAAATGACAAGCACGGGGTCCAGGTCAGTTTGTACGGGAAGAGGCAGTCCTTAAAGTATTGAGGTCTTGAACCATGTAAGACTGCACAGGTCAGCACCAGCACTTTGAATTGGGCTTGGAAACTAATTGGCACATGGTGTAGTTGGGCCAGGATCGATGTTACCATATTTTTCGCCCTATAGGACGCACATTTTCCCCTCCAAAAATGAAGGGGAAATGTATGTGCGTCCTATGGGGCAAATGCAGGCTTTCGCTGAAGCCTGGAGAGCAAGAGGGGTCAGTGCGCACCGACCCCTCTCGCTCTCCAAGCTTCAGGAAGCTCTGCGCAACCCTCGGGAGACCGGCTCCGAGGGTTGCGCAGAGCTGCCTGCAGTCCCGGGCTCAGCGCAACTCTGCACGGCCATCGGGAGCCAGGCGCAAAGTCCCACCCGGCTCCCAATGGCTGCGCAGAGCTGCCTGCAGTCCTGGGCTCAGCGCAGCTCTGCGCGGCCATCGGGAGCGGGGCGCGAAGTCCCGCCCGGCTCCCGATGGCTGCGCAGAGCTGCCTGCAGTCCCGGGCTCAGCGCAGCTCTGCACGGCCATCGGGAGCCGGGTGCGAAGTCCCGCCCGGCTCCCGGTGGCTGCGCAGAGCTGCCTGCAGTCCCGGCTCAGCGCAGCTCTGCACGGCCATCGGGAGCGGGGCGCGAAGTCCCGCCCGGCTCCCGATGGCTGCGCAGAGCTGCCTCCAGTCCCAGGCTCAGCGCACTTCTCCCCATCGCCAGCCCCACAAGCTCGGAGGACAGCGGGGAGGTGGAGCGTGCCTTCCCGCTGTTCCCCGACCTGGTTCTTCCAGCCCCGCACCTGGGGGGGGGGGGAATAATTTTTTTCCCTTTATTTCCCCCCCCCAAAAAAACCTAGGTGCGTCCTATGGGCCAGTGCGTCCTATGGGGCGCAAAATACGGTATATGCTCAAACCGTCTTGGTCAGTTTATTGGCTCTCATCCAGTCCATTACCGAGGCAAGACACCGGTCCAACACATCCACTGCTACACCTGCAGATGTAAAGGAGAATAGAGCTGTGTGTCATCAGCATACTGCTGACAACACCCCCCAAAACTTTATCAGCCACTTGGTTGACTGTCTACACAGCTGTTGACCTGCATTCGACTTTATGGGTTGCAAACTGTTGTGTGACTTTGGCATAGCTGTTGAAACTGTTGATATCCATGAAACTATTCATAAAACTACTCCTAGCTGTAGGCTTACAAAAGGCTTTTCTTTTTAAAAATCACAAGTTCTTTTCTTTCCACCACCCTCGCAAATGTCTACATGGATGATGCAATATCTTGCAAAAGTACCTTGATGCCTTACTCTGGTATGGTAGGGCTTCGAGAAAGTGATATTTCATCAGCTAGACAAAACTTGGTGCTTAGACATGGGAATCCAGGTTCAAATACCATTTGAACCCTGGATTTTGTGGACTGGTTCACATGTCATGGCAGCTTATGGTTTATGACTTACAGTGAATGAGCAGCATACTGGAATGGACCTTGGCTTCCGTTTGTGGTTTGTTTGGAGAGAAACAGACCTGTATGTGACAGTTTATTATCTCCCAAGGCTGCTTCACAGTATCTAGTCTTCTCTTTGCCATAATGAGTAAAACACTTTTGCTAGTGTCATCCAACATAGCATTGATACAGGCCCCGTTCCAGTGAGCAGATTTGACCACATGAAGAGGACGTGTGTGCATCATTAGTATTTCAACTTTTTGCATGTTTTAAACTATTGTCGTATTTTTTTATTGATGTGTTTTATCCTTTTGTAAACTGCTTTGTGGTGTGTTGTTGTTTTTACAATCAAGCAGTGCATACATTTTATTAAATAAATGAATACAACCAATAAGATCACCTTGCATCCTAGGGTAATTGCCAGAGCCCCGGCATCTGAGCAAGCCCACTTACGTTTGTTTGTTTTTCCACTCCAAGCAGCAACATCAAGGAAGATAAGGGCAAACTTCCTCTTAACTGCAAGGCTCTTTTGAAAGGCACTTGTGTGAGTCCTGCCTATTTTTTGCAGTAAAACTATGATTATTTCCTCTTTTCTTTGTGCAGAGAATGGCTTTCTTGAATTGGTTGTAGACGTAAAACCATGACAGCTGCTCACGGAAATAAGGGAGGTTTTTTGTCTTAGAAAAGCTTTGACTTCATTCTCTTTTTAAAATTTTGTATAATACTTGGTGATGTATTTTCTTGCCGTTGCCTTAGGAGAAATGCTTTTCAAAATGAAAAAGTTCATACAAAATTTGGCAATTGCAACAAGTAGCTGCATGGCAGGACTGGTTCAGCACCTTGAAAAACCTCAATTTCACTTCCAATCAATATTGTCACCACACAAAAAGTGCTTAATGCGGTTAGAAGCGGCAAGGTATAATGAGGTGGCAAATCAAATGAGAAAGGTGTCTTGCCAGCAGTACCTTCGCTTCCTTTTCTTGTTTGTTACTGATGGGTATCATGTTGTGAAACATTCTTGGGAGGAAGTTTTCGGGCTATTCTGAGAAAGCATTTCAAAACATAAACCACATGTTGTGTCTCTGCCTTGGTAACTTATATAAGCACATACAGATGTGCGTTGACCTTAATCTATTCGTTTTGTAAAAAAGTTTGCTTAGAGGAATGTATAGAAATTTCATCAGCTTTGCAACTGAAACATTGGTTTGTTTTTATCCGAGTGGGAAATATATATACAAATAACTTTTCCAAAAGTGTGCTGTTTGGGTTGGAGTTTGTACTGCAGGTTATTCTTAAATGTATTTCAAGATAATAGGTTGACTCCAAAGAGTGAGAACTTGCATTTTTTTTCTTTCTTCCTAAACACGATTCCATATCTCAAAATACTTAGAAAAAAGTCAAACTAAACAATAGGTTCCATTGAGGTCACAGACCTAGTTGTACAGATATTGTGAAATCGTATTTCACAATATGTGAGTTCTGCCTACTCACTTTTATAAATCCCAAATGTAGTGTTATGTATAACACAGCTAAAGCTAGAACTAATATGTGTTTGCACATTGTTCTTTAGAGCTCAGAAAAAGACTGAAAAGACCTATAGGGTGCAGTACAAGGGGCCTGTATGGAATTCTGCCACTATCTCTGCCATTGTCAGTGTCAGGGACCAAGTCTCCAGTGCAGTAGCACAATTGGCTCTTTTGCTGCTGACGCTAATATCATGTCTGGTCATGGAAGATATGAGAACCATGGTTTTTTAAGAAGAGGAGCAGGAGAGATGGTGTTCCTATGCTGGTTTCTCATCTCCTGTATGAGAGAACTTGATTCATGGGACAACACACCAGTAATTACTAGGGCTATGACATTTTCAACTAGATGGCAGATTTTTTTTTTAAAAAAAATGCTTTATTTTTATACAAATAAAAGCTGCATGTGGCAAGGGCATACTTAGAACAGGCATTCCCTCCAGTATAAAAGTGAAGGGAACACCCCTCTTTTAAGAATATATCTGCAGCACCTAAAGATTTAGGTACACCCAATGAAATCGATCAGATTTTGTAAAGGTAAAGGTAAAGGCACCCCTGACCATTAGGTCCAGTCGTGGCCGACTCTGGGGTTGCGGCGCTTATCTCGCTTAGTCAGTCATAATTAACCTCCATTGATTTCAGTGAGTGTGTTAGCTCTGGGTCTGGGTACCACCTTCTTCGTCATAGCCAGATATATTCAGATTCCATACATGAATTTTTCTACAATTCAAAGGATTAACTAGTGTCAACACTGATAATTATCATTGCTAATTACCAGCTTGTCTGCAGCATTTTGCTCAATAATCACATTTGAAAATACTGTCAATATCTTTTTGCCTTGTGAGACCACATTTATAAAGGGAAGAGTACCTTTGGCCAGACTTCAGTCACCAGACTTCCTTCCTCTTCATTGCCAAGGATGAAGCCACAATGGGAGATCATGAGATACTGCTCTGAAATGTCAGGACTTTGCAGATAACTTGTGACTCTTTGCGGCATTGACAGTACCCCAGCCTAAATATACGTATGTCTTTTCCAGAGGGTTAATGACAGGCTGATGGCTGAATCTTAAGCTACTGTACATTGCATTTACCATCTCTGTGCAATGGAAGGGACATTGCTGGACAGTAATAGTAATATCTGAAAGTACCTGCAATGAAATATAAAGAGTTTGGCTGCACCAACTAATTTTCATGCCCTTTGTATTTGCAGATACTTAAGTAGCTTGTCCCATTACCCACACATCTCATGATCCTTGATAGCTGGCACTTCTACTTATAGTGTCTCAGCAGGAAAGTTAGTAACTCACCAGATACTAACTGCAGAAAGTTTGGTGCCTGGTTTCTCTTGCTTAAAAGGACAGAATTCTGTATTATCCTTTAGCATGAGCCACCAAGAACATTGCAAAAGGTGGAGAAGAGCTTGTATCGTGTAGTAATAAAGAGGGTGGGATACAATTGATGGTCCAAATCTCAACTCAGTACAGTGGTACCTGGGGTAAAGTACTTAATTCGTTCCGGAGGTCCATTCATAACCTGAAACTGTTCTTAACCTGAAGCACCACTTTAGCTAATGGGGCCTCCTGCTGCTGCCGCGCCGCCGGATCACGATTTCTGTTCTCATCCTGAAGCAAAGTTCTTAACCCGAGGTACTATTTCTGGGTTAGCGGAGTCTGTAACCTGAAGCGTATGTAACCTGAAGCATATGTAACTTCTGGCACTGAGGGCATGTTATTTCCCACCTCCTTCTTCCCCCAGTTTCTCCATCTCGTGACCCTTTTGTTCAGCATGCAAGGAGTTGGCTATGGTATGGCTAGTGGGTGAGACAGGCAAGCAAGCAGGTGCTGGGCAGGCAGCTGCAAGGAGGCCCACCTGAAAGTGGCTCCAGGCTAACTGCTCCATCTCAGCCCACTGTGAGGAACAGTGCTTTAGGGCACCATTCCTCACTAGCTTTACATTAAAGAGTGTTGAGTTAATATGAGCCAGTTCTTTAAGCCTTTATCGTGTAAAACTCTTAGTTTTTTCGGCTTGACTTCAAATTTGCTATTACAACAATGTTTATAATAGGCATATGTGGCATTGGTACCTTTCTGTAGACCCAGCTTTTCTTGCTCTTAGACTAAAAATAAAGCGTCCAGGAAAATAGGAGGAATATAAATAAGTGAAATGAACATAGATTGGATATTGCAAGTAGATGGTTTTAATTTGCTTTGACTATATTTGTATATGTTCCTAAAGAATAGATATTGTGTTACATTTCTTCTTCAGACAAATAACAACGTTGCTGATTGCCATGAGTCTCAAACCAATTAACATGTCAAACACATGATTTTTAGAAGAAGAAAAAAATACCACCTTTAAAAGTCTAAAAATCAGGCTGTTTTTCATCTGTCACTTCATGCTACCTAGTACTAGGCTCACATGGGAATGCTCCTCTAACTCATTTCTGATGTTTAAAATCTATCAATCCTTAAATGGAAGGAAGGGCACTGCATGAGAACTGGTAGTGGTGTTAACTCCTGTTCTTTTGCTAGCTTGAGCTCTGCCATGGTTCCGCAGCTGCATGGGCAGCTGTCATGCGCCACGTGTTCACTGCTTGTTTTACTACAGAGCAACTGCTTTTAGGTACCAGTCCACAACTATTTATAACATCAGGAGGTATCAGAACTCCCACAATGAAACATACCACCTAATTTTCACTTGATATGTCTCTAAAAATACTACAAGTAGCTTGTGCCATCCAAACCTCAAGTTCCAATCACTGTTCCTGCTTCTGGGTTTCATACTTGGGAGAGTTATTGCCTTATAAAACTAGGTACTGCCTTTTACCACAATATCTCTAATTTTATAGACACATCTTTCGTAACAGCCAGTTTTTAAGCTGTTGCTTTACTTTTCCTACTGGAGAGTTTTTTTTAGCTCAATTTATAAAATATATGTTTTTGTACATATCTACCCATTCTTCAGTCTCTTATTCCATGAATGACTTCCCTTGCATGCTTACTAATTTATCATAGTTCACCCTTAATCCAAGCAAGGTTATTAAAGGTAAAGGTAAAGGGACCCCTGACTATTAGCTCCAGTCGTGGCCGACTCTGGGGTTGCGGCGCTCATCTCGCTTTATTGGCCGAGGGAGCCGGCGTACAGCTTCCGGGTCATGTGGCCAGCATGACTAAGCCGCTTCTGGTGAACCAGAGAAGCGCACGGAAACGCCGTTTACCTTCCCGCCAGAGCGGTACCTATTTCTCTACTTGCACTTTGACGTGCTTTCGAACTGCTAGGTTGGCAGGAGCAGGGACCGAGCAAGGTTCTTGGTTTCTGCCAAAACACAGCTGCCTATATGTATGCTTGGGATTTAAAAAAAGCAAGCCCATCGTGATCCAACGACCCCCAGATTCTGAGAAAGGAAAGCACGTAGGTACAAAAACACAAACAAAAAGTCCCAGGATCAGGATGCAAAAGAACTCACTAATGGAAAACAAAACAGTATGAGAAGTAAACCAGAAGAATTGCAACAAAGGGTTTTTAGGATGCAGATGTTGCTGATGGTGGATAGCAACCCCTCCCTCCTTCCTCTTGTACAACATGCTATTTTCTTCTTTGTTTTTTAGAAGCTAAGAGACAGGGTGGTTTTTTTGCTTAAATCAGTGACTGGCTTCCTACTGAACAGAAGTGCCATTCTTAGCCGCACCCTGCTTCTGACCTCCTCCCTATCTTGGTTGCTTACCATCTGCCCAGCTGTGGTGGTTTCATACTCTACTGTTTGCCAGCATACTGCATATTCTTGGAGATCTATTATGTGAGCCACATGGTATATTGGAAAGTCACACTGGTAGATTAGGCAAATCACCCCCTTCTTGTGACAGGAGGCTTTTATATATAAACAATGATTTTATATAGTTCATTACCTATGAAAAAGCAAAGATGATTACATGCTCCCTTCCAGGTATATCCCTTGTGCCAGTCATAGGTGTTAAGGGTGAATGAACTGGAGTTAAACATTCAGTTTAATTTTAGCTTGCTTCTCTGTCTAAGTCCTAAATCACAAAGTGATTCAGTCTCCTGCCTGGGCTCCTGAGATTCAGAAAAAGAAATATACATAACTGCACCCCATGATAAAGCAACATGGACAAACAAAGACATGAAACCAAATTTTAAAAGCAAATACAATGCCAGTTTTTCTCTTTCTTGTGGCTACATGTGCTACATCACCACTCCAATCCACGCCACTCCTTGAAGAATAAAAATATTAGCTCCTTTAAAAAAAAGAAATAGTTCATGGTTTTTACTGTTACCAATGTTTTCTGAAACAGAAACTCTGTAAGCACGTTTCAAATGTTAATTTGTGTTCACCTTTTTCCATTTAGAGATGTTGAAAGGGGAGATAGCTGTGTGTCTCCTATATCACGAGAGCTTTCCTCAGGAGCTGTTTTGACAGCGCTCGATAGTGATATGCTTCCTTGACGTCTCAATATTTTCATGATTGTTCTTTTGTATCCTCTACATGCAAAGAAATAGATAAAAGGATCCAAGCAGCAGTTTAAATTCATCAGGAAAACAGTGTAATGGAGGGTCTTTTGGAAGATTTGCCGACTGCTGCATGGAATGATATCTTTAAGCACAATCTTCTTAATCATGTATACAATAATGGCAACATGATACGGAGAAAGACAGATGACAAAGACAACGATGATAAAAATAATTGTATTAAAAGCCTTCTTGTTGGTTCCGGACTTTTCAGCTAGCGGGTTTTCTCTTGCAATATGGCAGAGTTTGCAACTAATTTTGGAGTAACAGACTAGTATAATCCCAAGGGGGAATGCATATCCCAGAAGGCAGGCTCCAAGAAGTATCCAAGGGAGATTTGCAATTCGTTCAAAGTTTGGGTATTCCATGCATGTTATTCTTTCTCCTTCCTCGTATGACATTTTTTGTAAAAGCAATGGAATGGTTTGGGCAAGTACAAGACACCACACAAAGCAACAGATGTACGTGGCACATTTAACTCTTCTGATCTTTGTGCGTAAAGGATGAACCACGGCGACAAACCTGTCAATGCTCAGGCATGTCATGAAGTTCACAGCAGCATAAATGTTGATGTAAAAGACAAGTGCTGAGAGTCTGCAGAGTGCTTCTCCAAATGGCCAGTGAAAGCCCAGTGCGTAGTATGCTATTCTTCCAGGCAACGCCGTAGTGAAAAGAATGTCTGATACAACAAGATTCGTTGAGTAAATAGTAGTAGAATTCATCTTCTTTCTGTTCTTAACGATTACAGCCAAAGCAAGTGCGTTTCCAAGCATTCCAATTAAGAAAATAACACTGTAGAACATGGGCAACAGGATATGTGCCGTATCGCTGTGCTCATATAGGTCGCAAGTTGAATTATTAGTCTGATTGGCTGTCGAGGCAGCGGTGGCCCAGAATGTTGCCATAGCTGATATATCCAGGAAGTTTAGGAGACCTAGAAAAACAGAAGAAAGGGGGTGGGGGGTGTTGTGTTTAATATAGGCAATTATATTTTTCATTTCAAGTGGTCAATAGGTTAGCCTTGTGTAAAACCAAGTAGTTAAATTAGTAGTTAAATTATTTCTTCTTCTTCTTCTTTTAAAAAATATAATTCCAACTCTTTAAGTTTGGATTTCAAAACAGCAATCTATAGAAGATCAGAAGTTTGAAATGAGATAAAGCAAGTTAATAACTTGAAAGGAAGGGCCAAAAGCCATGCCTCTGGTTTCTTCGGGATTAACCTAAATTCTCACTGGCAGTATTAATAAATGGAGAAATCTGCTTTCTGAAACTGACACCATGACACTAGACTTGGAACAGTATGACAGAACGAACTTTCTGTCTCAAAGGATTGTTGGCAGACCAGGTCAACTAAATCCTTGCCATGCTGCAAAATACACTGTCAAATCTTCTGATACGGCTATTTTTTTCCACCCTGTGAAATATTGCCCATGCACTCTCCCTGGGAATGGAAATTCCAAAGACCACGCAACCCAGTGGCCTGCTGTCTCTGGTAACTACCTGACTAACTTCTGTCTGTAATCCTCACATCAGTCTTAAGAACGGAAGCAGTTGTGTGCTATTAAAGGGAAAGTGATAAGCAAACAGAGGTGGGAGCTCAAAGGCCAGGGAAGCAGCCAATAATATATTTATTTATTTATTCATTTACTTTTTTAAAAAAACAAAAGCAGTCAAAGCTTTGACTGCAGCTTTCTAGCATTTTAGAAGTATGTCCTGAAGATTTACTTTTCCAAAAACGAGCGCAGTATTTTGTGTGTGAACTTCTTTCATGTGAATTGAGCCTTTGCATTGTTTAAAGAGTTTCTATCCTCTCCCCAAACACCTCCAACATGCTCAGACTCACTTCTTCACACCCATGCACACCCTTTGTTTCATGGAGGGTTGAAGGGGGAAATAAGTTTGTGATATTATTTTATGATTGCACGCCCATTAAGAACCCGCCCCCCGCCCCGGTACACAAACCCACCTCTCACTTTCAGCACAGTAGCTCCTTATTTACCAAATGAAACTTTGCACGTACATACTACTTCATAAACCTTTTCACTAGTCCAACAATTTTTCCATCCTTCATGGCTATGGTTGTATGAGGAGAAAGAAATGAAGTCTAGGTTCATTCATCTACACTCCACAGTGGTTAGAAAGCTTCCAATGGTTAGTTGCGGCAGCAGAAGTGGTTGTGTGGCTTTCAGCTCCCAAACTTACATGGAGTTTCACTCGGCTCAGTCTAGTGTGTTGTAGAGTTAGCAACCCTCAGCCACACAGATTGCTTCACGACTGTGTTACAAAGCTGTCTTGTGGCACAGTTAATAAAAACAGGACATTAGTTCGGTTTGTAGTAACATTATTTCTGCACCTCACTAGCTGTCTTGGATGATGAGGGTATATTCTTCGATTTGTAGTATATCTGCAGCAGCAGCAACTTAGAGCTCAGTCCATAGTGTGTTTATTGAGAATAACGTTTTGTGCAAGTACAAAAACTAACCTAGCTTGGGGGGGCGGGTGGAGACAACAGATGTAGAAAAGAGGAAGGAAGAGACTTTGCTGGCACAACTCCTAATGATTTTTTGTTTCAAGTGCAAGGGAGCTTTTAATAGGAGACATGAATAGATAGAACTGCTCCTCCCAACTTCTGTGTATTTCACAACATTATTTATATGTGATTCCTAATTTTGGGGTTTCTAGTAGTTGCAATGTTAACAGCAGTTTGCTTCAAATGTTTTTGAATTTGTTGTACTTATAGAAATAGCAGTGCCCTGAGCTAACCAGGGGCTTTATGTGCTGAGAAGCTAGCATCTGTATTTGTATCCCTAGACAGAAATGCATGAAAATAGGAGCTATAGATTTGATCCCCCTATCTCACAGCCAGCACAACATTTGCAAAGCTCTTTAAAGGAAGCTGGAATCCTGCTGATTATCTATTTTGATGGGCTATAGGAATTGGTGGGCTGAAACGCTCCTCCAGTTCAATAATTTCCGCATGGTTATAGTTGTGTATGGAAGATGTATTGGACAGTGAGTACTCCACAAATAGGCTGGGTTATTTGAACAGGACAAAGTTAAGTATGCGCTTGATTAAACTGTGAAAAGTCCCCCCCATCCCTCTTCTCACTCTGTGGCTGATTGGTGCAATTCTAGCCTCCTTGAAGGGTTGTTGCACACACACAATGTCAAATCAGACCTCACAACTGCAAAATAAAGAAGATTTTGTAACATTTTTGTATGTTTTTATGCTTAAGTATACCGGTTCCATTCCATATTCTGTTCAAACTCAATACATTAATCAAATGTCCTTTTCCAGATTTTTGTGTCCGGGGGAAAATTGTGATAGATAAAAAATCAGCTTTGTAAATTTATCTAGTTCATAAAGCAGAAAGCCTGTAAAAATATCAAGAGAGGATGAGTGAAGTAAATGCAGGTGTCCATACACAAAATGATATTGAATTATTGCCAATGTGAGGTTAGGATGACCAGTATCTAACGGGAGCATAGCATATAGATATAGTTGTGTGCAGTTTTGAAATGTGATTGCCTATGAAAAGTGCAAAACTCTTAGTGTCATATCTATTAATGTCTTGAATTGGCAGAGAACCCTAGAGATGTCAAAATGAGTTGCTGAATGCATTAAACATACATTCTGCAGTGATACAAACCAGCATGTATATAACCTTTCATTCTAATGAAGTGGTTAAAAGATACACAACCATAACCCTCAACTTGTCAGATTTGGTACATTAAAATAATATTTAACTGTCAAATATACATAAAGTGCAATGATCATTATCACAGTGAAAGCAATGACAAAACTTTTTGAAAGTGTATGATTTGCAGTTGTTCTTAAATAAAAAGTCTGAGGCTGCAATCGTATGCACTTTTATCTTAATGAGTACCGCTGAATACAGTGGAACTGAGTTTTGAATATAAATATAAGAGTGTACTGTTATTTTGAGGGGGGAGGTCAAACTTACTGTGGGATAAAATATATATGAGAAAATGCATTGTGAATATTACTTTTCTGCCCCACTTAAAAAGCCAAAGTATATTACAAGGTCACTGTTCATTTAACATAAACAACAAAACATTGTGAAGCCTATTTCACAATGAGATCCTATTTCACATTGGAGTGAGATCCAATGTTGTGTATGGAGTGAGATCCAATGTTGTGCATGGAGTGAGATCCAATGTTGTGCATGGAGTGAGATCCAATGTTGTGTATGGAGTGAGATCCAATGTTGTGTATGGAGTGAGATCCAATGTTGTGCATGGAGTGAGATCCAATGTTGTGCATGGAGTGAGATCCAATGTTGTGTATGGAGTGAGATCCAATGTTGTGTATGGAGTGAGATCCAATGTTGTGTATGGAGTGATATCCAATGTTGTGTATGGAGTGAGATCCAATGTTGTGTGAGCGTTCACACACATAACAGAGCTTCTCTTTCCTTCCCTTCCCCGTGTAGCCCACTGTGTGTGCCAAAAATCTGCTCCAGAGGGTTGGGTGACACACAGGGGAACCACGTGTTGAGATTCCTGCATATCAGGGGGTTGGACTAGATGACGCTCAAGGTCCCTTCCAGGTCTGCAATTCTATGATTCTAAGAGAAACCAGGGATCCTGTTGTGCCACTAGCTTCCATTGCATGAGTGAGCAGGCAGCATTGGATGTTATCTGAGGACTGAAGCCCCCTGTCAATGCTTACTTGGAAGTAAGCGCCAGTGGACACAGTGTCCATATAAATGTGGACAGGTTTGTATCATTTGGGGACAATGCTATGCATACCTCTTTGGGACTAAATCTAATCAGTGGGGGGTAAGAACAAAAGAGGAGCCATGCTGATCAGAACAGGTAGCTAAAAAAAAAGGTAAAGGACCTCTGGATGGTTAAGTTGGCAGGGGGTTGGACTCGATGGCCCTTGTGGTCTATTCCAACTCTATGATTCTATGATTCTAAGTTGCTGTTGCTGCTCTTGTGAGTGCTAGGAAGACCGCTCCCTCTCCAGCCAACTCCATCGGGCCTAGGGGGCGGGGCCTGCACTCACCACCACAGCTTAAGAGGCCTGAGACTGGGAGTGGCCGCCGGGACCACATAACACCAGTCCTGAGAGATCTGCATTGGCTCCCAGTACGTTTCCGAGCACAATTCAAAGTGTTGGTGCTGACCTTTAAAGCCCTAAACGGCCTTGGTCCTGTATACCTGAAGGAGCGTCTCTACCCCCATCGTTCAGCCCTGACACTGTGATCCAGCGCCGAGGGCCTTCTGGCAGTTCCCTCATTGCGAGAAGTGAGGTTACGGGGAACTAGACAGAGGGCCTTCTCGGTGGTGGCGCCCACCCTGTGGAACACCCTCCCTTCCGATGTGAAGGAAATAAGCAGTTATCCTATCTTTAAAAGACATCTGAAGGCAGCCCTGTTTAGGGAAGTTTTTAATATTTAATATTGTTTTTAACACTTGATTGGGAACCGCCCAGAGTGGCTGGGGAAACTCAGCCAAATGGGCGGGGTATAAATAATAAATTATTATTATTATATTAAGTCGAGTCAAAGGCTATTATGGAGTTGCAGTGCTCATCTTGCTTTTCAGGCTGAGGGAGCTGGTGTTTGTCCACAAACAGCTTTCCAGGGTCGCGTAGCCAGCATGACTAAACCGCTTCTGGTGCAACGGGACATCATGACGAGTGCCAGAGCGCACAGAGACGCTGTTTACCTTCCCAGCCACAGCTATTTATCTACTCGCGCTGGCATGCTTTCAAACTGCTAGGTTGGCCGAAGCTGGGACAGAACAATGGTGGGAGCTCACGCTGTTGCGCAGATTCGAACCGCCAACCTTCTGGTTGGCAAGCCCAAGAGGCTCAGTGGTTTAGACCACAGTGCTATGCGCACCCCTCTGTGATCAGAATAAAGCCAATCTTGTTTGGCATCCTTTTCTCATAGCGACCAAGCAGATGTTTATAGGAAACCCAAAAGCAGGACACGAGTCCAACAGCACTTTCACCATTTGTGTTCACCTGCAACTGGTATTCACAGGTATACCCCAGGTATACCATTTCCATTACTTGAGATAGCACCCCACCATCATGAATAGGCTGGCCTTATCTTCCACGAAATCGTCTAAGCCCCTTCTAAAGTCATTGTGTGGCGCCCATCACAACATGTCAGCAAATTCTGTTTTCTCATGTGCTGTGTGAAGAAACACTTTTTTTGTGTCTCCCGAAATTTCCAGCTTCATTGGGTGACTCTGAGTTCTAGTATTAGAAGAGAACGAGGAAAAGGTCTCCCTGCCTACTTTCTCCATACTGTGTGGTACTTTTCACATCTCTGTATGTCCCCTCTTGATTGCCTTTTTTTCTAAACTAAAAAGCACCAGATATTGTAAAACATGCATAGGGCTGGACTACTTTAGAACAATTTCCCCAGGGAAGTGGGAAGACATTTTAATGCATCCTAAAAATAAAAAGTTTTAAAGAAAAAATCCATTTTTAAAAGGGAACTGTAAAGTCATTATCACATTCTTTAAACATGAATAGTGATTAAATTAGTTTGTAAATAACAGCTTAATATTACTTCATATCCTATAAGTACCTATCCTTTATTCTTTAAAAACTTGTACTGAACCAGTTCCCCCCCCCCCCAGTACTCTTTTAATATAAGGCTTAATTTCTGGTTCTAACTCCCACCTCAGTTAGAAACATTAGCAATGTTGCAATTGAAATTAAAGTTATTTGTATTCCTGCAACAGTCGTTAACTACAGTCCTACTACATGCTTCTTATTTTTCAACTTATAGAAACATTTTAGCCAGAAAAGCAAACTTTTTACAAATTTAATTTACCTTCCCCTCGACTTCCCTCCCCTCCCTTCTGCAGTTATTTCTTTCATATATTTTTGTTACTGCATATCCAATTCAAATATATTTATAAAATTTCCTTTATCATCCCCTTAGTTATCTTTTACTGCACATGTTTATGTCCATCCCGCTAATGTTTAAATTTGTTTACAACATGTCCTGAAATAATCAATAAATTTCCCCCCTTCCATTGTAAAAAGCCTCTCTTCTTGATTTCTTATTCTTCCGGTGAGCTTCTCCATCCCTGCATATTCCCTTAAGTTTAATTGCCAATTTGCCCTGCTGCATGCTTCTATGAACATTGCTGTATCAAAAATATTCTCCACAAATTGCTTCTCTCTCCTGTCTAAAGAAGTGCCTGCTTCATAGTCACATCAGAAAATTTGACTCCCACAGCAGTTTAAATGCCTTGTTTTGAAAAGAACAGAACATAGCATTCCCTCTACTCACTTTATCAGTAGTTTGTTAAGTCCTCTGTTAATTCCTCTGTGTGGTGCTTGCACTTGCTACACATTTCAGATGCAACTGTTTCCCCTTTGCGTGTTGTTCTTACGGGTGATTAGGTCAGACTACCCTTTTAAGGAGTTGATGGCATTTCCCCTCCCTAGGGCTGAAGTATACCTAAAAAAACAGTATGGGAAGTGACAGCATCTATTCAACTCATGTTTTTCATGCTTCGTCGTCCCCCCCCCCCCCCCAAGAGTGTTAACGGCATTTAAAAAAGAAACCGACAGATCGTGGCTTTCATAGACCAAACCTTACTTCATCAGTTCCCCCCAAAAAAAGAAAGTCAGAAAAGCAGAGGGGAAAGTTAAAATTGCTAGATATGATATCTACCGTAAGATGAAGGCGTTTATATTTTAGCCTGATGGGCTATGGTGGTGTGGATGCTCAGCATTGTTGCAGATAATCATAATCTCAGCACAAGTGGTTCTTGAAACCAAGGTCCAGACTTCATATCATGATGGCAGCAAGGTATCGTACTTTTCCGGGTATAAGATGAGGATTCTTTTTACTGCGGCAAGGCCTTTTTTTGCTTGGGTGTTGCAGCGGCATTTGGGCAGGCGATAGGCAGTAGCTGGCAGTGAACAGACAGCCGTTTGGTGGTTTCTTTGTTGTGTGAGTGATTCCCCCCCCCCAAAAAAAGCTCAAAATCTCCCCCCATTTTCTAAATGTTGAGTCCCCCAAAATACACGGGGGCGTGTTCTCATTCAAATATAAAATAGGAATGAGAGTGTGATCTTCCTTTAGCAGTAAGGGAACACCTAGGGCAAGCAAGGGCACACATCCACAAATAAAATCTAATTAGCTAGACAAGAAAGCCACTCAAAACAAAACCTGCCACACTAAAAAGGGAAGAACTGTGACGTCTACTTGACATTTAGCCAATGTTTTGTTTACCAAGAAACAAGTATCAGGTTTTGGTGAAAAGTGAGGTTTTGTGGGGTAGATAGGTTTTGTATATCATGGTCTGACTAAAGAACTTAAAGCATCTCGTGGGTTTCTGTGACAAAAAATGGAAATTTTTTTGAAAGGGCCGTCGTGCTGTATTCTGTATCGTCTGTTTTGTGGGGTTTTCAGGACCTCCCCGACTTAAAAAAGAAGAAGTTGTGTTACATAATGAATGGGAAGATACAAACCTAAACTAAAAAGCAGTCATTCCATAGGAAATTACCTGGGGTATCTATGTATGTCAATTCCCTGAAGCATCTCTTGATTTTAGCGTGGGGAATTTTGTACCAGTAAATTCCACACCAGTTAATGCAAATGTAATCAAGTTTGCAGTCATATTTGTTCAGTTACTGACAGTTAACTGGTGTTAAGAGGCAAGCTGTTAATATGCTATGTGATGTGCCATTTTCAATAAGCTGTCACCTGCTTAGTATTTTATAGTGTAGTCTTTCTAAAAAGCAATTAAATGCTCAGGTGTTTGTTTTTTAATGTAGGCATGTGATCAAAATACTTTAGTACTTAGTGCAACTTCAGTGATGCATTAAACATGAATTGTGGTGCTCTTGTTTGTACTTAAGAAACATGTTTCCAAAGTACACTGCCATTAAGCAATTAAGCAACCTGCCATTAAGCAAGTTACAACAGTGTTGTAACTTGGGGTCTCAAATTTTAGCCCTGTGCAATACCAAAATTTGGTGCCCCCCGCCCGGCCCCTCACCTTCCATTCTACATAATAGTTGCAGAGCCCCCTGTGGTGCCACTGAGACTCTGCACCCAGTGCGACTTAACCGGTTTCTCTCCCCAAATCCATCTCTACTCCTAATCTACCCTCAGGTACAGCAGAAGATGTTGTTCCACTGTTGAGTCCACTCAGTTTCTGTGCCTGAAATTACTTTCATTCCAGGCTGCAAGATGTCTTCAGCCAGGCCTGAGCATCACACATGCTGACAATTGCAAATTTGGTTAAATATATGGAGGAAGCTGCTTTTAAATTCAAGTTACCGTACATAATCCACAGTGCCATGACATTTATTTGCAGCTGGATTCTGTCAAATGCCAAATATCTGAATGCTTTTCCATACAGTTTTACCCTTCCCTAATATGTTCAGTTTTGACGTGCATTCAACATTTGACTCCCCACCATTGATACATATACCATGTGATCAGGGATGATGGGGAAGTCTGCTAATCATGGGAAAGTCTCCTTTGCACTGTCTGTTGGAAAGAATTACAGTCTCAAAGCTCCAGACAGGACTGAAGTAACTCCTTTCCCCCACTCTACCCTCCATCAACTTCTAGCACAGTAGTACTTACGCAGCAGAAATGATGTTACAGAGTTCAAACCTGATAGATTGTATAATTTGACTACAGATGTGGCACCCTATTGTCAGATATTGCCTTCTCCTCATTATGAAGTCTCTCCTCCCACCTCATATCAGCAGCTCTGGGTTTCAAAAACAGTAAAAGACCAAACACTAGTGCTTTTTAGTTCAGAGAAAATTGGCAGCAAAGGAGACATACTAGTGCCAGGGTTAGAAACATCAGGCCCAGGAGCAAAATGTTGCCCTCCAGATCTCACTTACTAGTCCCTGGTACTCTATCCCTAAACAGTGTCTCTTACTGACTTTGGCTCTGCACTTGACTGTTTTTGCCTGGCTGGCATGTGTCTTGTGACAACGTCGCTTGTGTGTGTGGATGGCAGATTGAATGATGTAGAGACACCTGATTTTTCTATTACTGGAATGTAGCCTACTGTACAAAGGGAAGAATTGCGTCCATTGCTATGCCCTCCATTGCCTCTTACTCTCCCATCAGTGGCCTTTGGTTGCTGGCACATTGGCCATGAAACGGGGTGACTCTTGGGTTGAAAAAAGATTATCCATCCCTGTGTCCAGGGACGTACCCAGGGGTTGACCAGGTCGGCCTCAGCCCATCTGTTTACTTGGTCGGCTGCTGCTCCACTGCTCTTTGTGACTGTGCAAGGCATGCAAGCTCTTCTGAGCACCTCAGCAGAAGAATACAAGGGATGGGGCAAGGGGCTCCTTGCGAAGGGCACAAGGGAGTGCCTGTGACCAGTGGTGGAGCTAGTCACTCGGGGCACCCAGAGTGGTGCTGTGCACCCGGGGGGGGGGCGATCTGCCCGGGGGGGGGGGCGATCATGCCTGGGGGGTGCGATCAGTGTGGCCGCGCTCACGCCCAGCTGGGATTTTGTCATCCCACCCTCTTTATTACTGCATGACACAAGCTCTTCACCTTTTGCAATGTTCTTGGTGGCTCATGCTAATGGATAATACAGAATTCTGTCCTTTTAAGCAAGAGAAACCAGGCACCAAACTTTCTGCAGTTAGTATCTGGTGAGTTACTAACTTTCCTGCTGAGACACTATAAGTAGAAGTGCCAGCTATCAAGGATCATGAGATGTGTGGGTAATGGGATAAGCTACTGAAGTATCTGCAAATGCAAAGGACATGAAAATTAGTTGGTGCAGCCAAACTCTTTATATTTCATTGCAGGTACTTTCAGATATTACTATTACTGTCCAGCAATGTCCCTTCCATTGCACAGAGATGGTAAATGCAATGTACAGTAGCTTAAGATTCAGCCATCAGCCTGTCATTAACCCTCTGGAAAAGACATATGTGTATTTAGGCCGGGGTACTGTCAATGCCGCAAAGAGTCACAAGTTATCTGCAAAGTCCTGACATTTCAGAGCTCACGCCCAGCCGGGATTTTGTCACACCCCCCCCCTCAGGGATGACATCCGGGGCGAACCGCCCGCCCCCCCATCCTACACCCATGACAGAGGTTTATAGAGATTTATAGTATGGAGAAAGGGGATAGAGAGAGATTCTTCTTTGCTGAACTCAGTACTAGAACATTGTACTAGAACTCAGCTTTTCACAGTAAGATCAGGACAGACCAAAGAAAGTGCTTATTCATACAGTGCATAAATAACCTCAGGAATTTGCTGCCAGTGTGGTGTAGTGGTTGAGAGCGGTAGTCTTGTAATCTGGGGAACCGGGTTCGATTCCCTGCTCCTCCACATGCAGCTGCTGGGTGACCTTGGGCCAGTCACACTTCCTTGAAGTCTCTCAGCCCCACTCACCTCACAGAGTGTTTGTTGTGGGGGAGGAAGGGAAAGGAGAATGTTAGCCGCTTTGAGACTCCTTAAAGGGAGTGAAGGGCGGGATATCAAATCCAAACTCTTCTTCTTCTTCTTCTTCTTCATTAGATGCTTCGTGGGATAATAGATCTATCAGTGATTATTCACCCTGACTTGTAAATATAGGCTCTTTGTTCAGAGGTAATGCAGTTGTTAATACTAATGACTGAAGGAAGAGGCAAACAATAGGGAGGAGCTGTTGCCTTCATGCTTGCTTGTAGACTTCCCAGATGCTTGAAGCTGCCACTGTAAAACAGGATGCTAGATGAGATAGACCATTAATCTGAACCAGCAGAACCTTATAGTCTTATTTTGGTGTACATGGAGACAAGGCTGAACTTTTATTATAGACAGCATCAAGCACTTTGACTAGGTTTTTTCAGTCTCGTGAAACCTCTTCTGTGAGTAAACATATTACTTAACAAGAAATGGGCATTGTGATAGAGAGTTGCAAAACCTTAAAAGCACAGAGAATAAGGAACTAAATGGTTAGGATGCTTCTGGAGAATTTTTTTGCCTGTGCATCTTCATTATCAAAGACCTGACCACACATGGCTTTATATAGATGGAATTATAGGTTACAGACAGAATACATACTGGGCTCTCTTATCTTTTTCAAACATATTAGATAGGACTGCATTTTCAGTTTATACTGGTATTTTCCATATTAAAAACCCGTTTACATGCAAGGGCATCACACTGACTTGCATTGCACGTGTCAGAATGTTAATTTTTTTTTAATGCCCTTAGAAATATAGCTCCCCAACAATTTTCTGATGTGAGGATCTTATGCCTCCCCGGACCAATGCTCTGTTGATTTATAGCAAAACAGATTACCAGTACAGTGGTACCTTGCAAGACGAAAAACTCGCAAGACGAAAGAGTTTTTCGTTTTTTGAGTTTTTCGCAAGACAAATTTCCCTATGGGCTTGCTTCGCAAGACGAAAATGTCTTGCGCCTTTTTCTTAAAACCGTCAATGCATTCCTATGGGAAACCGTCAATGCACAGTGGTGCTTCGCAAGACGAAAAAATTCACAAGACGAAAAAACTCGCAGAACGAATTAATTTCGTCTTGCGAGGCACCACTGTAGTGCACATCTGTTGGGGGCTTTAGTTCCTGAGACTTGATGCTGACTTCAGAAGACCACTGGCTACCTCTTTCAAATGAGGTAGCAGCTCTCTGAGGGTTCTTGTTGTAGCTGAAGGAGGAAGCCAAGATGAGGGATGCCTCAAGCCATCCTTTACTAGCTTTTGAGGAAATGTTGGTGTTCTATTTAATGGTTTGTTTGTTTGTTTACATTTAGAAAGCTAGTAATACTTCTGTAAATAGTGACTTGCCTAAGACCACACAAAATGTTCATGAGCACTGCAGTTTCCTGGATCACATTCTTTTATGCGTTGCACCACAGTCTTGGCCTCAAGCCCCATCAGCAAAGAAATGTACACAAGCATGGCTGCCTGTCTCAAAGGGGTTTCCCACAAAACCAGTATGCAGTAGCACTATTCTCACAGAGCATGGCCAGTCACGAAAGATAAAATCAGTGAGGCAGCACATCCGAGGAGAAAATGCCTGTCGCCAGGTTTGTGAAAAGCAGCATTTGGCTCCTTGCTCACCCAGCTGCAGTTTCCTCCTCAGTATTGCTCTCTCTCCTTTGAGGGAAATGATGCTAAGAGAATGTATGAGGCAAGAGAACATTTGGTCATTGTGGGAGAATGTGCTTAAGAGAGAACAAAATAACTCAAAGTAGCTCAAAGTAACTTGTGTATGTCCAACAAAGTGGGAGAGCCAGAGAAATGCTACGGAAAAAAATAACTGGGTGTGACCCTGCTGCAATAAAAAACTTCTGTGTTTTGGTCTTGCACCTCTAAGCACATGGTTTCATGTTATTATTCACAGAGACACTAAATAGGTGGTGATGTGTCTTGAAGAGGGCTGTGAATCAGAGTTTTGAGATTCCTGTTTTCTTGCTTTTCTTCTACTTGAATTTGATAAACTGCACCCTCCCCACCCCCTGGAAATATTATGTGTATTATGCTGTTTGCTCTTTAAGTAAAAGTAGCTACTCAAGATATGCTACCATCATTATACTGAAATATATCCCTATCGCTTTTATAGAGCACAGTTTTCTAAGCAAGTCTTTTTGTGAAAGCCAGTTCCTACTTTCTGTCTTGGTTGTTCTTCAAAATAACCAAGTATGATGAAGAAAAATGGATCATGCAGAAAAGAGGCAGGTGAAATCCCTCACCTCTGACGTGCTAGATAGGTGCTAAGATGAGAGTGGGCCTGGTTCATCATTCTTCATCCAGCAACAGCAGTTTTAATGATGGACTACAGCGTTGTGTAGATGGGAGGCAGGCAAGGGTCTCTCAGCCTTCTGGGTTGTTGTCATCATATTCTAATCGGGGGAGGGGAAAACCTCTGGTCATTCGTAGAATTTTTGCTCTAAATAAGATAGGCACAGCATTTAACACTTTTAATAGACTGAGAGACATGTTTTGACTTCCAAATCAGTCAAGGGAGAGAGGCTGAAGCCTTTTTGTACAAATTCTATTGACCCCCCATTTTTGTACTGTATTTTGTCTCAACAGCTTGGGCCCTGTATTTGCTCTTTTTGTACCATTTTATTGCTCCATTCCAAGAGTGCAAGTGACACAAATTCTAGGCCAGTTTTCCATCACAAACAAGACACTGGTCTATATATTGGGTTTGCAGGTACAGTATGTATTGATTTGCTTGCTTTTCATTTACTTAGCAGTGCAGCAACTTTCATTTCCTTGCAGTGTTTTCCAGAACTCCCCTGTATTATGTACTCTGTTTCCAAGTATTTAGTCCGAAGACACAATAGAGTTGTTTGAATTGGGAACTTTTCAATTAATGCTGCAGTGCATGGAGTTGCATGATGAACCTGAAGTGCTTACTAATTTTGCAAATGTTAGTGACAGTAATCCAGAGACCTTGTGGAAAATGGAATTCAGTGAGTGTCCATTGTTTCTCCCTTTTCCATAGCTGTCAGTGGATAACAGCCCACTTTCTGCATGTCTAGTATTTCCCATTGACAAAATTTTATTGATTAGGTAGGGTGAGATGGTTCTCCTTGGAGTTTAAAAATGAGTATTTGAAACATGTTAAGAAAACAGGAGGCTACTGGAGCCCCTGGGCCTTGAACTGGGAGTCCTAGGGACCTAGGTCGGCTAGGCCTGGTATATGATGCAAAGTCTCTGTCTTCTGAATAGTTAACAGAGCAGCGCATTCTGCTTAATATAATAATAACTTCAGCTCAGATGCTGATGTTTGGAATCTTAAAGTAGAAATGCATCCCTTGAGTATAGCCTCAAACCTGGCTCTGCTGACACAGCCATTCGCTATTCCTAATAACAGAGGAAAATAAAGTACATGCTCTGCAAAGTCTGTTATTTTGATCATTTTTATCTTACAAGTAAGGCGATAACTGCTAGCATCCAGTCTAGATGTTTATCTCAGCTTCAGTTATACTTGGTGTGCTTTCCTTTCCTTTCCTTTCTTATCATGACAAACCGGTAGGTGTGCCGTTAAAAACTTCACCATGTGCAACAGAGATTTTGCTCGATTATGTGGTTTTGTCATTTGAATGTGCTTTTCTCGTGCCGACTAAATGCCTGTCCAACATATGGCACACATTGAAGCAGTTTTGTCAGAATTCAGTGGCAAGACTTGTTAAAAAAATATTATGCACATAACAGTAGCATAATTTATAAAATAAATACAGTGGAAATTGCCAGTTTTTTATTCATCTGTTCCATGTTCATTTTGGGGTTGGTTTTTTTTATTAACATTTTGCAGAAGAAGGGGAATGAATATGCCACTGTCAGGTCATTACTCATTTCTGCTTCTCCTGCACTATGTACACAACCGTTTCCTTTTAAATACTTCTTTCTCTGGCTTCAGCATCTTCTTGTGTCTCATCTTTCTGCAACTTCATATCTCCTTTCCAACCCTTCTCTCCGTTTAAAGTATTTTACCCATTGTTTTTAAATAGTAGAAATGGGGAGTCTAATGAAGAAAAGTCATTAAGTCCATCTTTGCCTGTAGAAGTAAATTCTGAAGAAAAAAGGGTCAGATCCAGTTGCACTTTGCAGCACAACAATCGTCAGCAGATTGGTGCATGGTTTTTCAACTGTATTCTCCCTCTCCTTTTTATATACGCAATTGGACTCAACCCCTCACCCCCACCACCAACCAGGCACCATTACTGAAACACCATATTCCAAAAGATTTAATTGGCAAATTGTTTCCACCAAGGTGTTTTCATTGGTTGTGGTCTAGCTTTGTTTCTTGTTCTATCCCCTTTGGTTTCAATCACTTTCCTACTCGCACAGATTTACTGTGATATCTGCTACATTATTTATTGATAGCAATAGTAAACCAAAGCATTGTGTAATAAAAGTTGCGTTTTTAAACTGTGCTTTTTTTGTCTTGTAGCTTTTAACTTCTGGGTCTTACATCTGGATTGTAGCTTTAAGTGGGCTGGTAAGTGTATTTCATTACTGTTTTCTTTACAACAAGTTAACAGTTTTCAGCACTCACGTGCACTTTTCTTTTTTAATATTTACAGCCTTTACCAAATTCAATTCAGCTGACGTTCTTAACAACAATAACAACAAAAAATTGTGGCCAAAATGGTTCAGCGCATAAACTTTGCCTGTTATTTCCCTTCCAGCTTGCTCCGTTGCTCAGTACATAGGCTAGCTTTCACAGAGAGATGGCTGCTACATTACATGTACTCTACACTCCATTTAATTAAAAGAAATCCCAGTGGTAACTGATAGAGCATTTGATACAGTTTATAAATCTATACATTGTCAGTACTTATCCATTACAAAGAGGACTGTCATGATAGGAATGATAGAAGGGAGGAATGCTTTAGGAGGGTTTCTTCTTCAGGGTTTGCCAAGAGCTGCAGGAGATTTCCCAGAAGGAGAGGGTTTGTGTTCCCTGCACCAATTCTACAGCTGGCCAGTGAACTGGGCATGGAGTGATGCCTTTTTAGGCAACACAAAAGGTTAGGCGCAGTTGTTGGATATTCACAGAGGAAGCTGGGGCAACAAACTGGGTTGTTTGAATAGCTCTGTGTTTGATGCTGGCTTGTTCAACAAACCACGGTTAAAAAAATATAATAATAATAATAATAATAATAATAGTAGTAATAGTAATAATAATAATAATTTATACCCTGCCCATTGGCTGGGTTTCCCCAGCCACTCTGGGCAGCTTCCAACCAAATATTAAAAACAAGACAGCATCAGACATTAAAAAATTTCCTAAACAGGGCCACCTTCAGTTGTCTTTTAAAAGGAAAATAGTTCTTTATTGCCTTGACATCTGCTGGGAGGGCATTCCACAGGGCAGGCGCCACTACCGAGAAGGCGCTCTTCCTGGTTCCCTGTAATCTCACATCTCGCAGTGAGGGAACCGCCAGAAGGCCCTCGGCGCTAAGACTTAGCGCAGTTCTTTCTAGACTTGGTAGCCTCCAGATGTTCCTGGATTATAGCTCTTACCACCCCATCAACCATTGGCCATGCTGGCTGGTGTTGATAGGAATTACAGTCCGAAACATCGGAAGGGCACCAGACTTGGGGAGGCTGGGTAAACGCTATGTCCAAATGTGGCAAAAATGGCTTGTGTCACTTACTACCAGTTGTGTCATGGGCAGTGCCCATTAGATGACCATGGCAAACTCTACAGTGGTACCTCACAAGACGAATGCCTCGCAAGACGAAAAACTCGCAAGACGAAAGAGTTTTTTGTTTTTTGAGTTGCTTCGCAAGATGAATTTCCCTATGGGCTTGCTTCACAAGATGAAAACATCTTGCGCCTTTTTCTTAAAACCGTCAATGCATTCCTATGGGAAACCGTCAATGCATATCCGTGCTTCGCAAGACGAAAAATTCACAAGACGAAAAAACTCGCAGAACTAATTAATTTCGTCTTGCGAGGCACCACTGTAATCAAGAGTAACTAGGTACAGTACCTTTGATGTACACATTTGAGCATTTTGCTTTGGTTCTGGGTGGGGGGGGGGAGAGAAACACAATTTTCCCTGGATATTGGCTGGATACATGGAAATGAAGTAAGTTACAATGGAAGTTCCACTGAATGCTTCCAAGTAAGCTGCATAGGATTGGGATTTGGCCATTCAGGTTCACTCAGCACAAAAAGAATAATCTGGAAAGTCCCTTAGACTGTAGTGATAGGAAACATTTTCTATCTCGTTTATATTTTTCCGTATCACATGAGTGACGGTTTTTTTGTGACCAGTAAAGATTGGATCATAAGTTCAGTGTTGTGTTGTATTTTAAATTCTGTAGCCGGTTGCTTCCTTTTTGATAAGAGAAGTCTAATAATCACAACAGAAGAAGCGATAATATGGGAGGTTTGTAGATTTTTATTTGAGTAATTATATCCTACCCTTCATTGAGGTTTCCAGGCAGCTAACATAATCAAGTACACAATTTACTTGTGCACAATTTAGAATTTGCTGGCACCACTGGATAGCTCAGTTGTTAGAGCATGGTGCTGATAATGCCAAGGTTATAGGTTTGATCCCCATATGGAACAGCTGTATATTCCTCCAATGCAGGTAGTTGGCTTTGATGGTCTCTTCAAACTCTGCAATTCTATGGTTGTCATACAGCTGTGAGATAAATTAAAACAGAAGGATACTGAATGTTTAAAATACCACTAACAAAAACGAAAGACAAAAGAGCAGCCTAAAACTCCATAGAAAAAACTAAGGTAAAGGTACCCCTGCCCGTACGGGCCAGTCTTGACAGACTCTAGGGTTGTGTGCTCATCTCACTCTAGAGGCCGGGAGCCAGCGCTGTCCGCAGACACTTCCGGGTCACGTGGCCAGCGTGACGAAGCTGCTCTGGCGAACCGGCACCAGAGCAGCACATGGAAACGCCGTTTACCTTCCCGTTATAAAGCGGTACCTATTTATCTACTTGCACTTAAGGGTGCTTTCGAACTGCTAGGTGGGCAGGAGCTGGGACCGAACGACGGGAGCTCACCCCGCCGCGGGGATTCGAACCGCTGACCATGCGATCGGCAAGTCCTAGGCGCTGAGGTTTTACCCACAGCGCCACCCGCGTCCCTATAGAAAAAATTAAAACCACGCAAAATAAGGTTTTCACATACTTGTTTTTCCCCACAGCATTTCTGATGGTCTGTTCTCTATAACACTAATTTTCAAATGAAAGTTGTTCTCCCCCGCCAGGTTTGAATCAAAACAGAACAGTAATTGCCAAAGATGGCAATGACTGAAGTTATACTTAGCTACTTTTTAATTGGACAATACAGGGTTGCATGAAGATGGAGGGTGATAGATCTGTAAGCTGTATCCTATGATAGTTATAGTGACCATTGCTAGGTTAGTGCACTGTATGCTCAGATTTTTAAATCTATACGTATACATTTAGTTACGTAAATTCATGATTGCGGCCATCTGAAGACCACAGGGTGATTTACAATATAAATACACAAAAATACATAACATAGTAACAAACAAAAACAATAGCACCCCCCCCCAACACACAGATTATTTAATTAGAACTTGGGTTCAAATCTCCACCATTACCTCAAAGACTGCATTTTATGCACATTTTATTCCTAAACACACAACCACAGGGCATCATTTGTGTATATTGTGCATGAGCAAAAAGTGCTGCTTGTATCTACAAAATATGCACAGGCAGGTCAGTAAACAAGGAAGGATTAAGCCAACACATGACAACCACAAACAGTTGGTAAGCCGCAATAGGCACTTGCATTTCACACCTAAGAAGGGAGCCTTGAGGTGTGTGAGTCCTCCAAGCCTTCTTCTGGATTAAAGTGAACTTCTTCGACATGGACCTTTGTGTACTCATGGAGTCTTCCCACTGCCGGACATGGGGTTGGGATGCGGTGAGTTTCTGTGCACTTGGCGCACCGAGACGCATTGCTCCCCCTGGAATATCTTGATAATTTGAAGGTGAATCAGATCATTTAGTGTTAGTGTGGAGGGCAGTTTTGCTGCAAATACTCACATTTTTTCCTGTTCCCTGTTGAAGTGATGGGAACCAGTATGGTGAAAAGTGGTCTACAAGGGCACGATTCCTAGTAAAATGCAAGCTTTTAACAAAATGGGTGGGCTTATGCTGTAGTCATTCTCCAGCTCTGTCATCATTACCTTGGAACTAGATTTAATTTCTTCCACTCTTTACTTCCCCTTTCAAGCTATATAAAGTGTTCTTTAAAATAATATATGTAAGTTGCATGCATCACTAAATGCAAACTGTCCAAAAATAGAATCTATATTTGGGTTTCAGCTCACATGTCTTCATTGAAATCTTGCAGCAGGTATTTTTTTTTTTTAATTTTATTTCTGTGGGAGTGGAGTGGGGGCAGTTGCCTCACACCTGTAGTAAAACACTTCCACTTTGCAAACTGCACTGTGTTTCAGTGTTTGTAATTATCAGATCTTTTTCCTTTCAAAGTGATCAGCACTAACTTCTTTGAAAGGAAATGGGAGTCATCACCTGAAACAAAATGTACACCTGTCTCTGGATAGACTGATTCGCTGTCCAGCATTTCTTTTGTCTGGGTTATGTTTCCATGTATGCACCTTGATGCACCATAATGAATACTCATTGAGACTTTCCGCTGACTCCCTACAACCTGAATGAAAAAGCGAAAGCAATATTGATGATCACCCAAGCTCCAGATGTTTCCATAGATCAGGGGTGGCTCTCTTTCGGCCCTCCATAACTCACATCATCTCCAAACATTAGCTTTGCTGGTGGGACCTGAAGTGAGTTGGAGTCCAGCAGTATTTCTAGGTCCAGAAGTCCTCCACCCCAGATGTAGATCTTAGAAAGCACTGGGGATGAGATGGACCCATAGCCCAATAGCAGTCCTCCAACTCTGCTTTCTAGAGTCTGCCCTCCAGGAATAAAGTCACACTGCATAGTTGGCTCGGACAAATACTGTGGCTGGTGGTATTGAATGTTGATTAGAGATACAGGTCAACCGACAGATTCATACTCTTACCATCCATCTTTTGGTGCAGGTTATCCACTAGGATACCAAGGCAATTTCCGTCTATAACCAGGGTGGAAATCAGATTGAAAAGGGATCAAGATAAATGGTTTCCTCCAGGAATACTGGATCAAGCTGCCAGAATGCCCTTGAATATCTTGCCCATAAAATGAATTAGACAGGGCCTACCTCATGCTTGGCAAAACACTGAGGATAGGGCTAGCAAAGCTGCTTTCTGCAGAGCTCAAGGAACTCAGCCACACAGCCAATCTAGCAAGGTTGAAGTCACCATTCGTCAGCTGATTCCCCAGACCACTTGTGGGGCAGGTGGGTGGGTGAGTTTGAGGGAAATTGCCTCACAGGCCAAATTGGGACCTGTGCTGTCAAAGAAAGGCTAGTGTTAAGAGGTACATCTTCAACATGCAACAGAGGTGGTACAATGAGGCTGCTATGTGCACCTCTTTGGAGAGGGACTTCCACAAGTTAGCTTCAAGGGAGAAAGCCTTTGTCTGGGGTGCCATTCCCTGCACTTCTGAAAGGAGAGAGAGACCCTTTGCAGATCTTAACATCCAAAAAGCTGGTAAGGGATGTTCCATCTACAATTTCTGCAAATTTTCAATTTGGGATATTGTAGCTGAAGCTCTGTTTATCAGACATTTTGAACACAAAGCCTTCTAACCAGCAGCCCTTTCTGGACCCCACAGCTCAGTGCTAGTTAGCTGTTAGATGTATGATATAGTGATCCTTGCACTTACTTTCAGGCACACACTTTTATATATGGCAGAAAATGTTTCCAAAGCACAGAGTAAATCAGGCATAGGCAAACCTCCAGATGTTTTGGGGCTACAACTCCCATCATGCCTAGCTAACAGGACCAGTGGTCAGGGATGATGGGAATTGTAGTCTCAAAACATCTGGAGGGCTGAGTTTGCCTATGCCTGGAGTAAGTGATAGCTGCAATGTCAAGCTAGGGGTTGGAGAAAAAGTTAAGGTATGATCCTCTCCTTGAAACTTCATCACCCTAACCCAATCTGTATTTTAGGCCAGGTCTGTCTCCCTTAGAGACAGCAATGCCTAACCTTGACTAAGGAGATCCTCTTCCTCTCAGAAACCTTGCACACACTTTGTCTTGTCCCAGATACATGCATCCATGGGGTGTGCTCCACAGTTTGTAAATTTAGAAGTTAAGAGGTCTGGTTAACACCTAGTTTGCCAGATGATTGGGTGTGGCAAGATAATAGCCCTAGCCCCTTTTCTTCCTGCTCCCATTGCCACAGGTGTCATTCCTCCATGTTCCTCATTTTCCAGTTAACTTGCATCTGTGGGGATGAGGAGAGAAGAAAACACCTCTTAGCAAGCTGAATTTAGCCTAGCCAGTTGCTAGCTTGGTTCTGCTGTATGTAAAACTTTTATCATTCCACATTTCCATTAAAAACAAATACAAAACCCTGAAGTTGACTTTACCAACCCTGAACCATTTATGATTTGCAACATTCTGCCTCTAAGGTCATACCAAATTCACCTTACTTCAGGTCACAATATTGTAAAAGTTGACAGCTGACGTTAGTGGATAGGACCTGTGAATGCTACTCCATTTCTTTCATCTTGTTTACAATGGACTGGGACTGGGAAGTAGACTTACGCACACAATGCAGGCAAATCTAAATATATCCAGGAGTCTGGCTCATGGTTCATAGGCATGAGCGCAAGCCAGTGGTAACAGGGTTGTCATTTAGCTTTTCAGACTTAGCTTTTCAGACGTTATGTTTAATACAGTTTCCTTTGTTTAATTTAGCATTTGTATTCATCTCTGCATTAGACTACAAATAAAGCTTATGCTTTAAGTAGCTTATTTTTAGTCTCTTATAATATAGTCGTTTAGCCCATATTAGGCCAAGACGACTTGTTTTCCTTTGTGTGGCTGGTTGATAGCTGATATTTTTGGAATAATGGGCAGGAAAACTGAGGCTTTCATTTCTGTTTTTGAAACAAAGAAATGCTTACACTGATTATTTGGACAGATGAGGGGAAACAGTCTTCCTTGACATCCTTTGACAGATGTCGCTTCCTGTATGTGGAAGACAAAAGCACATGAATTGAATTGCACTGTGCGTTTGGCATGACTTCAAGCTATACTCTAATGTACACTTTGGCAAGAGTACATAAGTAGTTAGATGCTTGACAGTCTTCCCTTCTTGTACTGATATATTTCATAAAATCTTTGCAAGAGAATGAAAAATGCCTTTTCTAAAATACTTGTCCTTGCTAATCATCAATACAGAATACTCTAAATGCTCACCTGTTTGCCCTATCCTGTGTATTCATTTTCAGGCTGCTCTAGATTCAACATGCTCTCTTTATAAAAGTGGCTGCATTTGAGAAATCCTTCTTGGGGTCAGGTTTTTTAAGGTTTCTTCTGATAATGGTTATTTTCTCATTGTGGGAATCAGTCCCAGGCTGCCCCAAGTCACAGCTGTAGGGACATTTTTATGTAGCATAAATATGCAGCAAAATGGCATTTCAGTTGTGGATATCAGAAGAAGTGGACTTTTTAATGTTTGGAGCTGCCTACATTGCCATGCAGATCCAACTGATGCAAAGTGGTCTTAGAGCTGTCCTTCATTAGATGATTCTGTGTTACTTTTTACCATGTGAAAATGTAGCATGATGAATAGAAATATTTTAAAATAAAAGTTGGCATTCTTTGGGTTCTTACAAAACCGCCAGATATTTAAAGTGGAATTTAAATACTTGCCTCCAACTTCCTTGACTGGTTTTTCTTTCAGTATCCCTTGTCTGTCACCTTTATTTAGTTGGAAGTCTGTTTGAAAGCATAGGACTCTTGTTTTGTTCTCATGTTTTGTCAGCAAACCACAGAACAAGAAGTACCAGCAATCAGAGGTGAGTAAGGTAGTGATTGCTTTATCAGTCGCCTAGACATTCAAGTTGCTGTTTCTGCAGTTAGAATGGCAGACTTCGACAGACCTGACACTCATTTCCAAAACGCATTGTGCGATTTGCATTTTCAAAGGATAATTCGTCTTCATTTGAAAATTCATGGACCTCAAATTGATATTGTACCCTACTTGTAAATTTGCAAAAAGCTAATACTGCATAATCCTTAAGTGAATCATTGTCTGTGCTACTCATAGAGCTGAAGGGGAGCTCAGAGGTCAACCAGCCAAACCTCCTGCCGATGCAGAAAATGTACTACAACATAAAATCTGAATCCCAGATGGTAGGGTTAATTCCAGCACTCTGTAACATTTTTTCCATGCTCTATCCCATAAGCTTAGGCTGGTGACGTAATACGCAACTTTCTTAAGTTTGGAGGAATGCATCCATGGGCAAAATGTCATCCATTGATATTTGAATAAGCTTCCCTATATAGGGTCACCCTTGGGAGGCTGAGGAAGGATGAACTTAGTTGCTGTAAGCCACAGGGTCGCCTTTTAAGAACTGTGTTTGAAGCTTGAAGGTCTTGGAATTATAGAATTGTAGAGTTGGAAGGGACCATAAGAGTCATCTAGTCCAGACCACTGCAATGCAGGAATCTTTTGCCCAATGTGGGGCTCTAACCAACAACCCTGAGATTGTAGTGTCTCATACTCTTCTGAATGAGCTATCTTGGGAGGTCTTTCATTGCTAAAGGATTTTTGGCCTCAGTGTGCAGCCTTACTTTTGTTAGAGAGTGGGTAACTTCACTAGAGAATTTTAATTTATTTTCAAATGTTTATGAAACTTTTATTTAGTGCAGACTTGGCAAGTTTTACATTGAAGTCCAGCTGTGCTTCCTTTCAGTGTTTATTACCAATTCCAAAAATACGTCGTATTGGATACAAAGGTTCCTTCCTTTTGACTGAGGGATCTTTGGATCCAATTCATTATATTTACAAAAACTGGAAAGCGGCCTTCAAATAAGGACCTTTTCAGTGTTGGCTCCCCCTTTGTGGAATATCTTTCCTAGTAAGGTGCATCTGTCTCCCTCATGATTAACTTTCAAGATCAATTTAAAAACATTTGTTTTACTAAGGCATCTGATGGCAGAGATACACTGTAACCATTTTTTATAATATTTATTTTTCGGCCCATAGGGTGCACCTAGTTTTTTGGGGGGGAAATAAAGGGGGGGGGATTATTTCCCCCCAGGCGCGGGGCTGGGGCGGGGGAGCTTCCCCCGACCCCAGCCCCCAGAACAGGCTGCTGTCCGCAGCTCTCCCACGGCTTGCGGAGAGCCACGTGAAGCCCGAAGCCTCGGGGGCACTGAGCTCAGCGCGCCCCAGGCTTCTGGGTGCAGGCAGCTCTCTGCAAGAGGTGGGAGAGCTGCGGATAGCAGCCTGTTCTGAGGGGGGAAGGTGGGATGCAAATTGAGTGAATGAATGAATGAATGAATGAATACCATGTCAATGTTAATGTTGACATTGTTATGCACATGGCACTCCTTTGACAAAACCATAGAATATAGAAAAAAATGAATCTATTTGCCATTCTGCACTCCTTTTTCAAGCTACCCTTGGCAGCCTTTGTTAGTGACTACAGCTATTAACTGTCATAGAGTAAAAGTTTCCCTCTTGTTTTAAGCCACGAGAACTATCTACAAAATAGGTTGGGTTGCTGAGCTTGAAAAATGTGACACATGCAGCTTCTGAAATAGGAGGGACAAGTTGTATTGTGGACTTTAATTCATTATTTATTGCACGTTAAACTGAATGATGTCCTTTACTCCACTCCCTTTATATTTCCATTTCCTCATTATTTTGCTGCATGTGTGTATGTAATGCATTCTAAAATAAAAAGTTTAAAAAAAGAAAGTCGGATTGCATTTTTGATTGTGCTCCGTTCTGTGCAAAGATTACTAGGTAGTGGAAAGATTAGTCTTTTGTCCAACATTGAGATCTAGATTTCAGAAATGCTGCCAGATCATATCAAAGTCTGTCTAGTTCACCATTCTGTTTCCTACAGTGGTCAAACTGTTGACTGTGGGAAACCCTTGATCTGGCAATTGCCTTCTAATGTTGTGCTTGAGTGACTGGTATTCAGAGACATACTGTTTCTGGTCCTGGAGCTAGACTATAGCAATCATAACTAGTAGCCATTGATATCCTTATTCTCCATTAATTTTTTTTGCTAATTTAGCAATATTTAGGAAAACTGTGTTTTGTAGGCGAGGTGATCATTTGTTGTCAAGTTATTCCATTTCAAATGTAATCTTTGGACATTTCTGGCCATAAGATCTGTGGTGTAATTTTTGCTGAAGTTTCCAAAATGAGCTTTGACTATATGAAAGATTCTTAGCCTTCAGTTTGGAATATTAAAATTAAATCTGGCCATAAATAAACTGTTTATCTGCAGAAATTAACTCCCCCACCCCTTGTTAGGGCATGCATTTACTCAGCTTATATTTCAAACTATGCCCACAAAATATCTGACGGGACCACCTTTCTGTAGGCAGATCAGGCCAGACTGAAGATATTGTGTAATATATTCTGCATTACTCTTTCTGTAACCAACTATGGATAGATTGATCTGTCCATTTCATAATAATTTAGGAGGTCAGATGCTTTGGGAATTAAATAGCTGCTGGGTGACATAGACAAGGCTCACTTTATATGCATTAGCTGCATCAAGATAGTTATGAACTACTTTAAAAATCTTAAACAGTTTCAACTGCCATGGGACTTTTTAACCTAAATGATTTGGGGAACTTGACATTTTGAAGTTCTGAGAACTTGGCTTTTCTGAACATTTATATTTAACTTGCTCTTGAATTGTCCGGGGGTTTTGAGGAGTGGGGAGTGAGTGATATTGTACTGCAAACAAAAAAAATATGACTGACAAACTGATGGTGCACCGGGTGGAGGGTTAAGCCCCCCCTCCCTACCTGTGACACCCCTGAAAGATCCACCCCAGCTGCAGTGAGACTTTTAATAATCCTGCCACTGGCACCAATGGAAGCTTTTTTTAAAGCTTAATTTAGTTGTGGGGAGGGGGCAAGGGGAAGAGACTACAAGCCAGATGTTGGGCGGAGCTGCAGGATACATCTGGCCCTTAGGCCAGAGGTTTGCCACTCCTGGTATAAAGGCATTGTGGTATTGGGAGTTTCATTTTTAGTCGCTTTGCTAATGCTAGGGTGGGATTCACATTATTCGCAGCTGCTGTGATTTGATTTTTTGGCTACTCACCCAGGACAACCAAGGTCGGTTTCCTTGTTGGTCACCATCAGCTCAGACTCCATTAGTGTACATACAAAGTTAGGATATTTGCCCCACTGTATTTCGTTGTACTCTTACTTTGAACTATTTTGGGAATCTCGGAATTTTTTTGAATCATTTTGGGAATCTCGGCAGTCGCCTTTTTCTTTCCACCTTGAATCATTTGAGGTCATCAGCAAACCGCACTGCTCACCCCTGCTCAACTCAACACCATTTTATAAGCAAGTTAAACGGGCCAGTCCCAATACAAATCCTTTTTGCATGTTTCCATTGTGACTACTGCTGATTTATTCCTGCTCTCTGTTTCCTGTTCAGCTACAGATTCATAAGAGGACCTGTACCCTTAGCCCGGGACGCGGGTGGCGCTGTGGGTTAAAGCCTCAGTGCCTAGGGCTTGCCGATCGAAAGGTCGGCAGTTCGAATCCCCACTGCGGGGTGCGCTCCCGTTGCTCGGTCCCAGCGCCTGCCAACCTAGCAGTTCGAAAGCACTCCTGGGTGCAAGTAGATAAATAGGGACCGCTTACTTGCGGGAAGGTAAACGGCGTTTCCGTGTGCGGCTCTGGCTCGCCAGAGCAGTGATGTCACGCTGGCCACGTGACCCGGAAGTGTCTTCGGACAGCGCTGGCCCTCGGCCTCTTTGAGTGAGATGGGCGCACAACCCTAGAGTCTGTCAAGACTGGCCCATATGGGCAGGGGTACCTTTACCTTTACCTTACCCTTAGCCCAGGCATAGGGCTTTTTACTTTTATCTCCTGCCAGCAAATGGTTAAAGAACTGCAGCCTCTGATTGGCTGTGGTTCCAGGAGGGAAAGTTTAAAAGGAGAGGCTTTGGAGGGAGAGAGTGAGTTAAGTTGAGTTGAGTGGGAGGTGTTGGTTGGAGAGGTTGGGAGTTAGGTAGGGACTCAGGTTGAAATGTAAAGTGTGAGGAGGTTTTGTTCTGGAGGAGGCAGAGGCAACCTCAGCCCTCCAGATGTTTTGGGACTACAATTCCCATCATCCCTGACCGCTGGCCCTGTTAGCTAGGGATGATGGGAGTTGTAGTCCCAAAACATCTGGAGTCCACCTGCCCCTTGAGCCATATGCCGGCCTTTGATTTCACATCGGTAGTCAGTATTTCAAAACAGCACTTGTTTTCAAATTAGCTGTACTGCAGAACTTTTGTTGGGGCCAATATGGTGTTGCTTAAGTACTATCCTAAACTGGAAAGTGTTTGTGAGTCATGATGAATGTGCTGGAAACTTAGAGTAATGAAATTGTCCCTTGGCTTCCTGACGTTTGCTCACAGAAGGCAAAGGGAAGAAGGCCGAACAAAATGATGGGACAGTCTTGTTTCACATGCCTGGCAACGGGTTTTGGCTGTCATTCATTACTTCTTCCCTTTTTCACGCTCGGTGGAATGTGGATGATTCTAGCTGAATTGTTAAATCTTCCATTTAAGCAAAAGGAGTGCAAATGGGCACCTCTGTCCTATAGCAAGTCAGCACAGAATGTCTGTTTGATTTATCGGAAGTGAAAACAAAGCCACAGCCACTTCCTTTTTTTCTTTGTGGTTTAGTGTTGCGATGGGAGGGTGCAGACCACTAGACAGCGATGTGTCTTTCAAATGAGGACATTTGACAATGCTAATCCAAGGGAAAAAGAAGAGGCTTGTTAAAATCATGTGCCAGATTCTATGCACAATGCGAAGGGTCCTCTGCTTACACCATAACAATATTGATCTCTGCTCTAGGACAGTTTAGCTACTCTTTAAAAACATACTGTATTTTTCGCTCTATAAGACGCACCAGACCACAAGACGCACCTAGTTTTTGGAGGAGGAAAACAAGAAAAAAAATATTCTGAATCTCAGAAGCCAGAACAGCAAGAGGGATCGCTGCACAGTGAAAGCAGCGATCCCTCTTGCTGTTCTGGCTTCTGGGATAGCTGCGCAGCCTGCATTCGCTCCATTAGACGCACACACATTTCCCCTTACTTTTTAGGAGGGAAAAAGTGAGTCTTATAGAGCAAAAAATACAGTAAGTAAACCCTGGAGAGAATACAAAATATGACTCCACCTCATTTAGCTTGCTGACTAATTAATTGGTTAGGCTCTTGCGTAAATATATATCCTTGCAACCTTTTTAGTTTGTGCATTAAGATTCCAGGATAATGCTGTAATAGAGTTCATTTAGAAAGCAATTGTATTGTAAAAAGATCTTCACACAGTCCATCTTATTTTTAAGTCAGAAGAAAAACAGTTTTTTTTATAGAAAGAAAAACAGCTTGAATTTGCCTGTGTTTAGCTTCTCAGGTGATAACTTACAAACTAGCAGAAGAGGAAGTTCTGAGTGTCAAAGAAAGTAAAAAAGCAAGTCAAACACCACTAAATACGCATAAATGCTTGATAGGGCAAATGGAAATAGGTATAATGCACCATCTCCTTTTGTGGTTTTAAGACATTTTATACCAGTATAGATACATCTGTACTGATGTTGCACGGTATCAGCATATGTGACAGTTAAATAGCTCTCTTAGTTTCCTACAGGGATAGCTAACTGGTGGATCTTAGGCAACATCAACACACACACACACACACACACACACACTGCGATTATTTTCTCTTTTTACCAAAGCAGAGTTGGGAGTGAATGTGATGCATCTTCATCATGCCACATTAGACTCCAAGGAGGAAATGAACACTGTCTCAGACACGAGCTATGCCTCTCCCCACAATGTGCTATATGTGTAAGATCATATCTCTTCTAAGAAAAGAAAAATGCATGCTGCTCTTGTGCTGGTTGCATCTTACACATGGACAAATTGAGTGGAAGAAAGAGGCTGTTCATCTCTACCCTTATAGTATTTGTTCCGGGAGAAAACAGACTTTCCTGTCCTAAAGCAGGACAGTTAAGGCACTTGCTTAACAAAAGATCCTGGCCCTTTTGCCAATACCAATGTTTCAATTTTCTTGAGGCAAATATCCACGCATCTGGCCAAGTGGGTAGCTTAGTTACAGTTCCAAGCAGAAAAAAACTTATGCTGAATACCCATGACACATAAGCAATGGTGATATTGCCGAAGAGGGGCCAATCTTTGAATTGCTTGAAGTTTCAGCAGGTAAATAAACTGCCACCCTGACTTGAAATTTTCCCATCTATATCTGCCATTTCCTATACCCTTTTCATCCCCCCAAAATATTCTTGAGGCATGTATTAGTTTCTAAAAACATCCGTCTGATTTAAGATAATAAAATAATGTAATTGTCGTAAAAACCAGGCATAAATTTATTATTTTGGACAAGCAATATTAACCTGTTAGATGATGTAACTTATTTCTTTGCTATGTTGTAATGATTAAACAGTTATGACTTAGATGGAGGAAAATTACCTTTTCTAGAGCAAGTGGGGCCTCTTCTTGTGTTTGCATAGAGAAATGGGTGATTTGTGCCATTTGTAAACATTTTCCTTGTGAAGTTCCCAAGGAGAGTCTGCTGTAGAATAGATAACTTAACTTCCCTCCTAGTTTCTCATCTTGCCTGCCCACATTTAGTTGGACAGTTATTCAGATAGTTGGTTCTTCTTTGTATTACTTGCCAGAACCATATTCTTTGTGATATACTTGTGCTTCAGTAAAATCTGGAACCATGTGTGAGACAAGATTCGTCATCTTTGGAGTTTTGCTTTCACATTAAAAGTAACCTTTTGAAATTCATATCCAGTTATGAGGTAATGATGTGTCATTAAAGCTAATTGTTCAGATAAATGTTATCCAAATTTTGCTAGTCAATTGGCATTCTTAAAACTGCATATTAAGAATTGTTGATTATTTTTGCTTTCAGATTTCTGGAATGTGCTACAGCAGCAGCGTGCTAAAAGTGTACCATGTACTTTGTGTACCCAGTGGTGTGGCGAGAATATTTGCTTGGACTCTTGAACCAATTTTCTCATCTGTGGAGCCATCCAGTGAGATAAGCGTTGGAATGGGAGCAACTGTGGACATACAGAGGCAACAAAGAATGGAGCTATTGGACAGGCAAATCTTGATGTCTCAGTTTGCCCAGATGAGGCATCAAAGACAGCAGCAGGTAAAGAAAATACCATATTGCCTGGGGGATTTAGCTTATTTGTGGAGCGTAATTTGTTTTATCTAGATCGAGGGATGCTAAGCAGCCCCCAAAAGAGTCAAGGCTTTCTATGCATTTGAAACCATTGCAAACTTTCAAGGATACTTGAGAAGTACCTCTCACAATGTCCCCTTTCCCTGCCCCAAAAATCCCCAGAAATGTGTGGTTTTTGTAGGGATGTGGCAGAGGGTGGTAGCGGTAGTAGGGTCTCAGACCTTGGCAGAGCATCTTTTCCTCCTAGAGGCTGGACTTGGGACTGCAGAGCTATAGGTACTTCAAGGGTAAAGGGACCCCTGACCATTAGGTCCACTCGTGGCTGACTCTGGGGTTGCGGCGCTCATCTCGCTTTATTGGCCGGGGGAGCCGGCGTACAGCTTCCGGGTCATGTGGTCAGTATGACTAAGCCGCTTCTGGCAAACCAGAGCAGTGCATGGAAACGCCGTTTACCTTCCCGTCGAAGCGGTACCTATTTATCTACTTGCACTTTGGTGTGCTTTCGATTGCTAGGTTGGCAGGAGCAGGGACCGAGCAACGGGAGCTCACCCCGTCGCGGGGATTCGAACCGCCGACCTTCTGATCGGCAAGTCCTAGGCTCTGTGGTTTAACCCACAGCGCCACCCGCGTCCCTTATAGGTACTTAGATATATCTATATTTAGGGCTGAGCTGAAGGGCTGCTTTTCTAAGCTTTGGATTTGAAATTTGGCACGCCGGGTGCAAAAAGAGGTAGTGAAACTAGGGGTGACTATTTCAGGGGGCAAAGGTTTGTGGACATTTGGGGAGGGGGCTATATAGCAGAGATCCTCTCAGTGGCTGGCCTCTAGTTGAATCTGTGCACCCCACACCCGGTAGTCCCTCTGAAATGAATCCACCCTATGATGTAGCAAGGGGCATAGTTGGAGGAGAATAGCTAGGGGCCCCACCAAGCATTCTCCAAGTGGCCCTTGACCCTGCAGGAAGTGGTGGAGAGGGCCCCCTAAGCGGACTTTCTCAGTTCTTTAATGATCCCCCCCCTTTCCCTCATTCAAAGAGGTAGAAGGATTAAGACTAGTTGAAACATATAAGAAACATATGATAAAAAAGTTAATAGGTCTGAATACCTTATGCAAATATAAGTACACCCAAAAACATGACCAGCAACATACGTTCAACTTGATTGAATATGGCCTGCAGATGCCACAGTTGTAATATAAAATAGACCTCTCCGATATTCATTTCCATTTTATTGTGCACAATTCACATTGATGGTGCTTAATTTTTCTTTCCCCATTGCATGATATTAGGCCAATATGGACTGAGAACCCTCTCCTGTTATCTGTCATTTCTTGATATAAGTGGCATGACATTCAAAGAGGGGGCATGAGCAAGACCCACATCTTCTTGACTAGCCCAAACTTGGAGGGAAATTTGTGCCTTCAGTGGGTCAGTCTATATCCTGGAGAAGCTGCCAGAATTAATAGGTTTGCATAAACTTTTTGAGGGCAGTGTCTTCTGCAATGCTTGTTATCAAGGTGGTGAAACCGCCTACACACTTCCCCTTACAAATACATTTCCCGAGGCCCCTTCTTCTTTAATTTGCTCAATTTCCCAACCTTCTCCTTCCCACTGACTGTCTTGACCAACAGTGTTTTTTCCAGTAGGAACCAAAATCTAAATGAAGGCAGGGATATGAAAAGTAAGATTGCCATAGCAACTGCACACAACCCCTTTAACATGAAGGAATATTTGTGAAACTCTGGCAGGGTGTTTAAATTGGTTGATTTATTTTCTCCCTCTATAAACCTTGTCTGTATTCTTCCATTATTGGTTAACAATCTGTCTGCATTTCTATTGTGAGATATATAAGCTTTAAGTTAGGTTGGAAAAGCTGGTTTAAGAGTGTTTTATCCGTTTTTTAGACAAAGGTCATATGATCAATCTGTTCCCAAGCTTTGTGTTTGGTTCGAAATAAAAACAGGGATCAGACACTTTCCATCTTGGCTTTACCAGGTTGCTTTGTAAATATATAAATCTATGGCATGGCAGCATTTGGTATCATCCAATCTCAAAAGTATATCATAGAGTTTGAAAAAGCACAGAAAATGGGAACCAGAATGATAAAGAGATTGTTTTGGGGGCTTCTTTGTTTAGAAAACTGAAAAGAGGGCATAACAAGTGGTGATGAAGAGACAAAGTAGATGTTTGGAATTAAAAATTCAGGAGCTTTTCCTCTGATTTCCTGGACTTATATTTCTGCATTTTGGCAGGCAGCATCAGCCCAAGAAAAGCTACTATTATACCTGTAGGTTTCATTCAATTCTGCCTAACAGAAGAATGTTATAGCCATTTTGTTATTTCCTCATAATAGTGAATGGGGAAATGTGAAGTGTTGGATTTTTCAAACTGGGATTCAGACCCAATCAGTCCAAACCAAATTGGGCTGTTTTCTGAAGCACTGAATCAGTGCCTGAAGTGAATATTGTTGTCTGAGTATATCCCTATTTTTTTCTTTGTTCACTAAGGGATCCATGCTCCTATCTAATGCTAAAGCATATATTTGCCCTCATTTGTTAAATTTTAAAATAGAGGAGCAAATCCAGCTGCACAATGTCTCTTCCCCATTCCAGGCCTATGATGTGGGGACTGACCATTATGCTACTCATGGTGAATTTGGGAAAGTGTGAGTAGCACACTTAAGAATAAAATCCGGCTGCCTTCATGATCTAGAAGGCTCTACAAAAGGTTAGTGATATGCGGACAGCTGTTCAAAGCTCCTGGTTGGAAGTCTGTTATTAGGGTTTTCCCCTATTTTAATCTGAAGAAGAGATTTGAGGAGTTCTTTCCACAGACTCGAACCTTAAGGTTCATGAATATCTGTTGCCTTCTTCAGAGAGCCGTCACCCTTTCCTTAGGAACCGATGTGTAATGGTCTGGTGCACATGACACATTAAACCATATTGAAAATAATACATGCTGCTCAGTCATGCCCACTTTGATCCCTCCTGCCTTTCCCCAGCCAGGAGGAAACAAACTGCAGCACGGGCTTAGCATTACGTGTGAACAACCTCTTGTGTTTTGTTTCCCTCCAAACATAGCATGAGCAGAAACCGAGGGTGTTTCTTCACCTAGGACTTGTGGTTTGTTTAAGGGAAATGAACCGTGAGCACTTGTTCACATGGAATGCTAAGCCCATTACATGTGAACAAGTGTAGCTGCAGGAGCATCAAACCATTGTTTATTTTAACTGCGAGTTATCATGACGTGTGAACTTGCTCAACATCTTTTTGTGTCAACCTACTGTCGGTTGGAGGGACGCAGGTGGCGCTGTGGTCTTGCCTAGGGCTTGCCGATCAGAAGGTCGGCGGTTCGAATGGGGTGAGCTCCCGTTGCTCGGTCCCTGCACCTACCAACCTAGCACTTCGAAAGCACGTCAAAGTGCAAGTAGATAAATAGGTACCGCTCCGGTGGTTTCCGTGCGCTGCTCTGGTTTGCTAGAAGTGGCTTAGTCATGCTGGCCACAAGACCCGGAAGCTGTACGCAGGCTCCCTCGGCCAATAAAGCGAGATGAGCGCTGCAACCCCAGAGTCGTCCGCGACTGGACCTAATGGTCAAGGGTCCCTTTACCTTTACTGTCGGTTGGAACAGTCATTTGACCAATTTTTGTTTTGTTTTAACAATCTTTTCTTTCATTATTAACTTATGTGTAGAAAGATAACAAGAACGAGTGAATGGCCACAAGTTTGTTCTTTTTTCTTTAGCACCGCTATCCCATTTTTGTTCTTCTTTCCCATCGATATCATGCCCCTTTCTAGAGTCATTGCTAAGCCATCGTAGGGCAAGGGAGATGTGGGAAGTGTTTTTTTCTTAACAGTAGTACCTCAGGCTGACAACTCTGTCACCTGAGGTGCCTTAGCTAAGCATGCCAGCGATAAAATCAGTTTCTCAAATATTCCTCCTACTCTTGTTTCCTTTATATTAACCGATCGTATGATGGTAAATGAAGGTCACAGTTTGGAGGATGTTTCACAGGCACAGGAAGGGGAGCATTTGATGTCTCAATAATAAGAACAAATGGTTTGGATTTGTATAGTATCCTGTTTAAAGGGCATCTTGCACTGAGATGCGTCTTGCACAAACATGGTCCATCTTTAAGCAGCAGGTCAGCAAATGCACCTTGTTGCCCAGGCTTTTGTGGGGTTGAGGTTTTAGTTGACTCTACCCGATGTACTGTATTGGTGCACTGCTGTCTTCCCGGTGATTTTAGGTTCTGTAGTTCTTATACTTTTTTTTATCTTTTACATAATCCGCCCTATGTTCTTTGGGTAAAGGGCGTGCACTTGACATACATTATCTCAGGAAATCTTACACCAACCCTGTAAGAGGCTAAGAGATAGAGGCTTTCCAAAGAGTTCAAGGCAGAGGCAAGTTTAGAACTTCAAATTGTTCCTTATTTGTTTTTAGACTCAAATAACTGTTTCCATGTGCTGCTCTGGTTCACCAGAAGCGGCTTAGTCATGCTGGACACATGACCCGGAAGCTGTACGCTAGCTCCCTCAGCCAATAAAGCGAGATGAGCGCCGCAACCCCAGAGTCGGCCACAACTGGACCTAATGGTCAGGGGTCCCTTTACCTTTAACCTGCTAAAATGATAATATGACGCGACCTGCCTTCTCTTCTTTTGCAATTTAAGATTGTCTGTTCATAGACTATCTTAGCTGGGGCACACACATTTTGGAATTATTTGTCTGAAGAAACTCAGTTGGCCATTTCCGCCTTCTTTCCCCCCTCCTCATTTTTACGATATTTGTAAAGCAAATTTTATTCTAGGGGGCTTTTTGCCTCTCAGAAGGTTAGACAGTTGAAGTGAAGTTAATATATGTTAGTCCTATATTATATTTTTAATTTTATTACTTATTATTATTTATTAAATTTATATACCACCCTTCATCAAGAGATGATTGATTCATTTGATTCCTACCCTGCTTTCTTGGAAAACACAAGCCCACAATGCAGAAATACATAAAATTAACCAATGCAGTTAAAAACCTGGTGAGCTTAATAGAGTTCCTGAAATCAGTAATGCACAGGATGAGGGGACAGTAATCTCCTTGGAAAGAAAGGCAACTGCTTTCTTTCCAACAGTTCTCTCTAAAAAAACAGTTCTCTCTAAAAAAAACTCTTTTAAAAAATCTCTTGCTCACCAACTCATAAAAATCTTCATAGAGCTATAAAGAAAAAGGTGACAGAGGTAAGAACAGAATTAGTATATTTACAGCACAGACCTGTGCATCTTTCCTCAGAAGTAAGACTCCTTGTGTTCAGTGGGTCTTTTCCTCAGAGCAGCGTGTAGGATTGCAGCCTTTATGTAGTCTCTTTTTCTCACTGCTAAAGAAGAGGGATATTCGTCTTTCGTTAATTCTACACAGCTGCAGAGAGCGATAGGAACTGATTTTGCTCATCTTTACTAATGACTTGTAATTTTACTCATCTCTGAAAGCTGCTGGAATTTTTGAAATGAGGCAGGCTATTAAAGCTCCAAATCAACCAGCTGTTCTTCACAGTAGAGAAAATAGAAAGGCACTAATTGAACTTAAGAGAACAGAGGTTTCTGTGCTGCTCATTTCCAAGTTATTTTCGGGCTATCTGAATGGGGTGGAGAGAGACAGACAGACACAAGAACACACACGGGGGGGGGGGTTCAAGTCTTACTTACTTTGGGGGGAGGGAGCGTTCATTAAATTGTAATGTACGTAACACCCTCCAGTAACCTGGTGCTAATATACCACATTGTTAGCATGACTACTCCTAATTATTTTAGTGCAACTTCAGTAATATTTATCTCATATCCTCTCAAAGCTCCATGCATTAGGTCATTATTATTTCTGTTTCAAAGATGGAGAGCACTAAATGACAATGGCTGTGTTTGCACATCCTAGTAAACCATAGTTAACCGTTTACCATGTTCAGCCAATCACAGCTGAACTAGAGATTAGGGTGTATTTCACTTTAAGCACACTATTATTGGTGAGCCAAGAACAAACTTTGTCGTCGTGGTTTGTTCGGAGTGGTACAGTGGTACCTCAGGTTACATACGCTTCAGGTTACATACGCTTCAGGTTACAGACTCCGCTAACCCAAAAATAGTACCTTGGGTTAAGAACTTTGCTTGAGGATGAGAACAGAAATCATGTGGTGGTGGCGCGGTGGCAGCGGGAGGTCCCATTAGCTAAAGTGGTGCTTCAGGTTAAGAACAGTTTCAGGTTAAGAACGGACCTCTGGAACGAATTAAGTACTTAACCCGAGGTACCACTGTACGATCACTATCTCAGACAGAACACCCAGCTCTGTGTTAGTAAAAAGGAACAGAACAGCCTAGATAAGTGCATTAATGGTAAGCAATTAACTCTGTGATGTGCAAAGTGGGCACTCTGAAACTTTACTTTGTCATATCTGCCAACCTAAGGCCCTGGTGATGCTGACATGATGGCAACCATGTTTTGTCCCCCCTGTGGCATGTGCCATAGTTAGGATTATGTGAGCCTACAAATAAGGCGAAGCGAGTCTTAAGATTAGGCCATCCATTTTTAAAAAGGCTGAAAAGGAACATTAAGTTACTTTTTAATTCAGATAAGCCATTAGACAGCAGAGGGAAGAAAAATCACCACCCAAAGGAAAACAAAAACAATCAAAGTAGACAAAAATAGATTCCTTTTAAGAAGGAACCTTGCTGAGAAACACGACCGATAGGCTCAGCAGGAAGGAAACCACATTCCTATAGAAACAGGAAAGGAAGGAATCTTGCCACAAATCTGAGAGGAAGGGAGAATAAACCCAGTCTGCCTCTGAGATATACATACGCACACCATGGGGAATAATTAAAACGTAAGTTCTTCAAAATAATCAAATATTTTTCAAGGACCTTGTAACTAATGTAGACCAGAACTTGCCACTAGTGGAAGTCAGGTGCCAGTTCAGTGATGCAGATGCTAAAAATAACAGGAAGAGTTAAGGTAAGAAAATGGTCGAATACGCCTGCTTTAATATCCTGGTCTCAAAGCATGTAATGCTTCATTTTGTGTGGCAGAGATTGATTGCCTCTTCAGTCCTAACGGTCGTTTTGCCAGTTTTGTGTTTAAACAATAGCAATTTTGGGGATATTTGTTTACAGGGTGGAATGATCAACTGGAATCGTCTCTTTCCTCCTTTACGCCATCGACGGAATGCAAACTATCAGGATAATCACCAGACAGAACATGAGGTGCTACCTCCGGCTGAAGTTTCTGAAGAACAGGTAAATATGTGTGATTTTGCTGGTGATGGGGAGAGCCAACATGGTTATGTGGCGTATTACACAATTCTGCTTAATTAAGGTCACTTCCATAGCATTCCATGCTCCCTTCCTAGCACCGTAGAGTACCCAATCAGAGAATAGAAAGTTGATCATGGGAATTTTGCATTGTCTGTTCCCACTGTGGTTCCCGTCAGCCACATGGAGCAGGTTTTGCATATCAGGTGTAGGACACAGAAGTGCACACACACACACACAGCTGAACAACAAAAGATACAATGGCCTTTCTTTCCTTTCTTACAAGCATTAGACTTGAAAGTGTACAGGCCAAAGATTGGAATTGCATGAGATAATTTTAGGAGGAGTGGGAGCCAAGTAGCACTTGGACCCAGCGGAGACCATGGATGGTGGGGTGGGGTGGGCGGGCTCACTGCTTGGTGGGTGGCCATTGGTGGAAAGAAAAGCAGGCCAGGAACCAAATGGCAGTTGATGAGCTGGTGTGGGGGTTCCCTGACTCACCTGTCTCTCTGATTCATTTCTATAACTGCGTAAGAAAAAATGAAAATCAGGACTGTGACAAATACTGATCATTCTCTGTTCTTTAAAAGTACTCATGCCATCAGTCTGGAAATGTTGATTCATTTAGAAATTTGTTTTCTGATTTAAACATGTCCATTCCACCATGCAAAGCAGCAGGCCCATCTAGATCTTAACAGCAGCAGCACTCCCTGAATAACTGCAATTAAATGCACACAGTGCATCAAAAGCCAATGGCCCTTCTTCCTTTTGTTATGAGCATTGGAGCTGGAACAGCGCGTGTTAGAATCACAACTTTGTTTACAGCGGGTTTAGTTAAGGGCCTCATTAAATGTTCTTTGGAAATACAGGTAGCACACCCATGGCACATTTTTTAAAAGAGAAAAGGCATTCGGCGAGTCCTTACATAGTACCGTCCAACATGGTTTTACATTTGCTTCCAACTGAGAACTTGGATAATGACAGCTTTATTGTGATAAGGAAGTAGATTCCAAGCTGTGGATAACCTTATTTTAAACAGTGTTTCCTCCAGTTTTAAGATTTTCATACAGTGCATCTCTGAAACTAAATTCACATGTTCCCTTTTTGAGGCAATACACCTCTCTGAGAGGACTATAGCAGGGGTAGGCAACCTAAGGCCCAATCGCGTTCTAAATCCGGCCTGCGGACGGTCCGGGAATCAGCGTGTTTTTACATAAGTAAAATGTGTCCTTTTATTTAAAATGTATCTCTGGGTTATTTGTGGGGCATAGGAATTCATTCATTTTTTATTTTATTTTTTCAAAATATAGTCCGGCCTACCACATGGTCTGAGGGACGGTGGAGCTGAAAAAGTTTGCTGACCCCTGAACTGTAGCTTCAGTTTAAACCAGGGTGGGCGGAGGCAACCACTCCGTGTGAAAGTCTCACTGTCTCAGAACGTAGCACTTAAGAGAAAAGACCTGAAAACTAAGGCTGAGTTCTCACACTTTTCTGGTGGTGTGGTAACCACCTCAGTGCCTCCCTTCCCTTGTTACTAACAGTGAAAAGCCCCAGATCACATTAGATAAGACCCCTCCTTTTCCCAGCATCAGCCTCCAGAAACTGGTTTAACACAGGCATGGACATTGGACAAGGAGCTACAGAGTGGTTTCTTCCCACGAGGCAGCCAAAGTCCTATCTTATACTATTTATCCATTCTTAACCATTTTTTAAAGCATGCAATTATCTTGGCTGCTTAGCCGAAATTCCAGATAAAGACCTCTTTTTGTCTCTTTCCTTTTCTGCAAGGTCGCACGGCTCATGGAAATGGGATTTTCTCGACTGGATGCTCTGGAAGCTTTGAGGGCTTCAAATAATGACCTTAACGTAGCCACCAACTTTCTGCTCCAGCACTGAGTAGTGCCTGCACGAAGGACTTGACTTTTCACGTTTGGTGTGCTGCCCAGAAGAAGACTTCAGCCACTGACTGGATAGACTTCTGAATGTCTAAATCCAGAAGAATAAGCTGACTCTTCACATGTGACATATCAGAGCAGAAATGATGGATGGCACTGGAATTACCTGACTCTTGAATGGTGATTTGTACTGGCCAGATTGCACTTGAAGAGTACTTTCAATCGTACAAATAGGTTGTATTCAATATTTATTTTGACAAATTCTGTGGTTTCTCTCCCCCCCCCACAAAAAAACCCCACACCCAACAACAACACAAAATCAGCAGAAAATATTTCACCATTCCTAATAACTAGGAACAGGAGGAAACAAAAAAAAAGTGTGTACTATGGCTCTTTTTGCAAAAAAATACAGGTTTTCCAATCTTGCATCACTTTCCTTTTTCTAATCTTTAACGTTTTTGAACATTTCTTTCATCTCCTTCATCACAGCTCTAAGAAATGTGAAGAATTACTTAGCTATGTGATTTTATTAAAGGGAGAGAGGACTGTGATGTTCTTGTTCAGAGGAGTCTGTTAACATTTATGAAAAATGTTAATCTCCACTCTACCTTTCTCAACCTTTAAGTCATCCATGTAGCTAAACAGGGATACTAAAAAAATTAAGAGCAATATTGGCAACTCACAGTAGACTGGCCATATACATCTAATAAAAAATGGTTATAATTCACTCAAAATATGGGAATGGAGAAATAAAAATGAACTAGTTTGGTAACATTGCACTCACCACATTTTTTCCCCCATAATATCTCAGGTTTCTAAGAAAACATGGATCAGGCATAGAACACTCGATAGAAATAATGTATCATTGGTATTCTGCTGGTGGGATTTAACTGAAAATAGGTTGCACAGCAGACACAACTATTGTTGCCTCCTGTCACTTTTTAAAAGGGAAAGGAGAAGGGAGGGCAAGTACTGGATTAAAGATGAGTCCCTGTCTGAAAGGTTGAAGGCTACGCATGTTGGTATGTGCTTTGCTCTATATCTTAAGCAAGAAAGAAGTACCAGGGCTAAAGCTCACCTGTAGTGTATGCATTTTAGGTGGAATCTTTGCATCCTAATGCCAGACAGATGTGAGCTACTTGGGATTACTCAGGAACTCTGTCCATGCTGCAAGGCATTGTTTTGTTTTCTGTGACTGAGCATTGGCATTCAGAGTATGTTCTGTATGAGTCGCAGCGAATCTTGGCTCAAATCAGTCCACACCTAGGCTACATATATGCACACTGTCTATGGGCTGGATCCAGATCAGATCGCCTTTATGGACCCGAGGGCTACATTCAGCCTTGGCCAACCCTTGGCAGAAGTAGTTGTGACCACCCCACGTTCCTGTGTGCTCACATGTAAATAGGTGCACATCGCCCATCTCCTCGGCTGACCTGCACAGATCAACTGCAGAGAGTCTTGGCTCTCTCCATGCTCAACAAACGATTGATCTGATTGTGAGGAAAGGGGCAAATTGAATCCCCATCAAGGTGCTGGGCTGGTTATAAATCTTTCTGCCCACTCAAGTGCTATGTTGACTTTTTTTCCTTTTTGCCTTCATTACTTCCAAAATCTGTCGAGTCTTGGGGGAGGGGGCGGGCAAAAAAATGGCTTGGGTGGCCTAATACATTCACCGTGCCTGGGACTGGATCACTCATGGCTTAGATCTACAAGTGCTTTTTAAATTGTTGACTTTAAGGTTCCGTGCCACCTTGAAGACTAGCATATGCCATAATAAATTTGTTTGAATGCCACAGCGACTAATGCTGCTTCCCTTCTCAAATCTTCTTGAAATAATAATTTTAATAATGCCTATAATAGCCACATCATATCAGGGTTGGATGCAGAACATTGAGCCATAATTGATTGATATTTCTGGGTAGCCTTTTAACCCATTAAAGCCTTCTGTATCCCAGTCACAGTTAAACCAAAATATGAATATTACAATTGTTAGCATAGAATGAAAACTGTGAAAGCAGCAGCAAAGAATGCCTGTGCCCCCTCCTTTCAAATAAGCCTGCATGGTGTTTCTCTTGTTTTTCAGATACTGCGGTTTGTCGACTGTACATCGTTATCTTGGTGATCTTTCAGGTTTCAATGACTGCTGCTTGCAGTCTCCTGTGTAGTTATGGCATATCTAATTTCAGGATCACACTTTTTAGGGTGTGTGTTTTGCTGAAAAAGATTTATAGCAAAAGTAACATTTGTAAAAGCAAGTGAGAAAAAAAAATCAACTGTTCAGAAAACACCCATCAACAATCTTACTTGTAATTTATCGTACGGCAATTGGTTTTAACGGACCACTATAGGGATTTCTTGATTAAAATGTTTTTATTATTTTATTTGAAGATTTTTCAGTTACCAAAGAACAATAAGCAATAAGAACAAAAAGCAATGTTTCATTTCTTTAACCATTCGTTTTCAGTTTAACCCACATTTGCTTACATTCTCTCTCTGAATGTGCAGAAATCAAATCAAATCTGATCTGTAATATTGCTCACTCTTGCTGTGGGAGTAAGGGAAAGATTGTACACATATTTTCTAGAGCTGGTTTTCTTTCTGGGAAGAAGAAAAATAGAGACTGCAATAAAACAAAGAAATGTTTCATATTTTTCATTTAACTTACCACACACATTAAAATTCCATAACTGTGAAATGCTTATGCTTAATGAAAAACAACAAGGGAAAAGAGTTTAAAAGCATGGTGATCACATACATCTACAATCATATATAGTTGAAGTAACTGTACACTGTTCATAGGAGGTTTTGTTTTGCCAAATCAGGAATAGTTAATTGTACCTTTATAGAGTAGCCATCTTCTGAACCAGCCACAGATTTCTGTGTAAGAATTTCATACTGAACCGCAGGTACTTACTTGTTTCCGCTTATCAGGTATACCATATTAATGTATTGCTGGGCTGGACCAGAAGTCCATTGAAAGGGGGAAATTACAGCCCTCCCAAATCACTCTCTCAGCAAATAGGACTACTCACCTGAGCAAGTGACAGAGCCATTTGGGAAGTCTCAGTTACCTGGAGTGAGGCTGAAGGACAATGCTAGTCAAATAGGGATAATGCAGACTGTGAGGCCACTGATGTCTGCTTGCTTTTGACCTGGAATCGGGATACAATTGGGCAAGTTTTAATCCTAGGAACCATCTGGGAAACTCTTGTGTTAAAAGGTGGTAGATGAATGCATTAATGAATGAAAATATTGGGCCACAGGACATTACCAGTAGGATTTCATGTGTTTTTCAGATTGTCATTAATGGGTCCAGTAAACATTTAGCAATTTTCTTTCTTTGTCTTGAATTTCAAAACTGGGTCCGATGAAGAAGTTTTAAATTGCCCTTTTTCCACGAGGCAGAAATCCCTAGGGTTGCCTTTCCCATTGCTAATTTATGGGGCCAAGAGCAAAAGTGGGCATTGCCAAAGCGGCAGAGGAGGCATCTAGACCCGCAATGGCACATATCCAAATTGCAAAGCTACTGTTGCTGTCTGAATTATGCTTCTGGATAGAACTCTTCCTCACCCATCATCTGAGCTGCTGAGCATTTTCAGATACTTGTGTTTGGTTTACTTAGAAGCATACACCCATGTAAACATCATTTCCAGTACAAACCAAGGAAGAAAATGGATAAGTTGGCTTATTTAACTAGGCATTTCTCAGGGAGCAACCTATTTATTTTCCCAGGCCACATCTTCATAGGGATTAGTAGTGAAGCACAGAACATTGAGCATGTATGAGAAGATCTCATGCCTTTAGTTGTATTACTGATGGGTGCCAATCAGCTGCCGTAAGCTTATAAATATTGGAGCAATCTGGCTGTAAATGGAAAAAGAATCCCGTCTTCTCACCACGGATAAGTTTCTTTAATTTTTAAATTCAAATTAATTAAACTACCAATGATGAGAAAACAAGATTACACAAGGAGACAATGTATACTGCAGTACCAACAGGAGATTCCACAAAATGAAGAGTACATTTTAGAGACTCATGGCTGAAAATGTGAACAGACTCCATGGAAGAATATTGTCTGAGTTAACTAATGGTGATTGTCAAAGTTCTCCTTGTGTTGATTCGTCTGTGAGCTTATTCTTACATGAACTTTGCTACGTTGGTCTGTCATCAGCATAAAACATTTCATAAAGGAACTCGCATTGCAATAACAGCATAGAATCCTGTTTTATTTTTCAGTATGTAACGCTCCAGTATGGGACGCGGGTGGCGCTGTGGGTTAAAGCCTCAGTGCCTAGGGCTTGCCAATCGAAAGGTCGGCGGTTCGAATCCCTGCGGCGGGGTGCGCTCCCGCTGTTCGGTCCCAGCGCCTGCCAACCTAGCAGTTCGAAAGCACTCCCGGGTGCAAGTAGATAAATAGGGACCGCTTACTAGCGGGAAGGTAAACGGTGTTTCTGTGTGCGGCTCTGGCTCGCCAGAGCAGCGATGTCACGCTGGCCACGTGACCCGGAAGTGTCTTCGGACAGCGCTGGCCCCCGGCTTCTTGAGTGAGATGGGCGCACAACCCTAGAGTCTGTCAAGACTGGCCCATACGGGCAGGGGTACCTTTACCTTTTACCTTTTATGTAACGCCCACTCCAAGATTGCCACTAAGAGGTATGTGACAGTGAAAGAAATACAGTGGTACCTCAGGTTACGTACGCTTCAGGTTACAGACTCCGCTAACCCAGAAATAGTGCTTCAGGTTAAGAACTTTGCTTCAGGATGAAAACAGAAATTGTGCTCCGGCAGCGCAGCGGCAGCGGGAGGCCCCATTGGCTAAAGTGGTGCTTCAGGTTAAGAACAGTTTCAGGTTAAGAACGGACCTCCGGAACGAATTAAGTACTTAACCCGAGGTACCACTGTAAGAAGTAAGAAGGCAGGCTGGTTCTAAGGCGATACAGAATATATGACTGAAGGATGAGGAGGTGTGGGAAATACTGTGTGTGAGGACTAGATCTGAGACTGAAAGTGTCAAAGTAAATGGTATTGGAGTTTTTTTCTTACTTAAATAGTCATTTATTGCTTTTTTAAAAAAAATACCAGAATGACAGGGTAACAGGAAAGAGTAGGGTACTTTAAAAGTTGTGAGTTTCCCCCCAATGTTACAGTGTACTAACAAAGTAAGACTTTCCCCCCAAAAAAGTAGAGAAAAAATCTGGCATGAAATCCTACCAACCCAAAGTGTAATAAGACTGAAGCATTTGCTAATACAAACTTCCTGTGTATGTGTGTGCACTTATGTATGTATACAGTATGTATTCCTTTGCCAACCCCCTTCCCCCAACCCCTCCCCCCTTGACACTTGACAAACCTGTCTTTACACTTCAAACCACCCCCTCGCTGCCGCCCTTGTTATTTCCTCCCAGCTCATCCAAACCTCCCCTCCCATAGCTTGGTCTAATAATTATTGTTTTTATTTATTAAACCACAGAGCCTAGGACTTGCCGATCAGAAGTTCGGTGGTTCAAATCCCAGCGACGGGGTGAGCTCCCGTTGCTTGGTCCCTGCTCCTGCCAACCTAGCAGTTCGAAAGCATGTCAAGTGCAAGTAGATAAATAGGTACCGCTCCGGCGGGAAGGTAAACGGCATTTCCGTGCGCTGCTCTGGTTCGCCAGAAGCGGCTTAGTCATGCTGGCTACATGACTCGGAAGCTTTACGCTGGCTCCCTCGGCCAATAAAGTGAGATGAGCGCCACAACCCCAGACGACCTAATAGTCAGGGGTCCCTTTACCTTTACTACCACCCTTCATCCAAGCAGCACAGGCATAGAAATACAAAAATACTTATCATCAGAAAACCATCACGCACACACAGTTTGAAAGGCTTGACGTGCTTTCGAACTGCTAGGTGGGCAGGAGCAGGGACTGAGCAACGGGAGCTCACCCCATCGCGGGGATTCAAACCGCTGACCTTCTGAACGGCAAGTCCTAGGCTCTGTGGTTTAACCCACAGCGCCACCTATTCAGCATATAACAAGTCCTTAAATATTTGAAAGCATAATAAATGGCAAACCATACACTAATTAAAAATATCCACTACTTTGCCTACAATTCAGTATAAAGCCAGAGACCAACACATCAAATTTCCTTCAATGCCACTAGAGGTCAGCATTTCACAAATTCCTACAGCAGCACAAGAGAAGCTTGCTACCTTTTCATTTACCTTGAGGACAACTATGGATAACTTAAGGACCTGTGGAGAGAATGGCATTTGATTATCTACATGCATTAAAATAGTTATAACTTCATAGATCCTAGGTGTTGTTTTCTTTCAATGCATGCCAACAATTTTTTACAGAGGCCCCCAAAGGGTGGCTGGGAGTGGAATAGTTAAATGTGAGTGCCTACTGAAAAGTCGAGATTGATAGATTGATTTGCATTTTTATCCCAAAGAGCTCAGGGTAGTGTATTGTTTCATATACACACACAGCATTTTTCTTCTTCACAACTCCGGCGTATGACATCAGGCGCCTTTGAGCTAGTGACTGCCCCAAGGTTACCCAGGGAGCTCCACAGTCCGGACATAAACAGAAGAAATCACATGAAGCTCATTGCAGGCTTGTGTACAAACTACGCCTTGGTTACAGAAAGCCCTTAAATCAGCACAAGCCCAGTGTGGTGTGACTCAGCCTTGCCTTAGAAGAAATAAAGAGAGGAACTAAATATAGCTTCTAATCCTTAGATAACTCGTCTCGTGGCTTCTTTTCCCCTTGGTTGGTGGAGTACGGCTCCAGTCTTTCAGTGAGCAGTCTTCTGAATTTAATGGCTAAATCATAGAATTGTAGAGTTGGAAGAGACCGTGAGGATCATCTAGTCATCTAACAACACAGGAATCCTGCCCATAGCTGTCCCTAGGTGGGCTCGAACCAACAACCTCCTAGTTATTAACAGCTAGATGCACTGACTCACTGCGCCATAAGAAAAAGAGGTGTTGGGGCTTTAATCTGCCTAGGAAACCTTGCCCTCCACTCCCAGATATTCAGAGGCTGCTGGTGAGAACGGTGCTGTGTATTTTACAGATACTGTATTGCGGTGAAGTGGTGGAGGAATTCGCTATACAGAATTTGGCTTGCAGGCAGAGGACAAGCCCAAGGAAGGAGGAAGGAGCCTCACGGAAATCAACCAATTCCAGGGGCCCCTCTCCTACGTTACCTTGGCACAGGGCTGCATGTTAAAGCTCTGTGTCCATGCAGGTTTTTTGTTTTCTTCCCCTAATGCTTTCCGTGGGAAACCCCACATTTTACCACTGAATTGGAGTAAATAGCAATGGACTGCAAGTTACCCTGGGAGACTGAGGAACTGCATCATATGGCAAGCAGGAGACCAATGTGAAGGTGGAGCTGCTCCTGGGTTTGTTTTTATTTTCCTTCTGCATTGCATCCCCCACTTTGTATTAAATGATGAGCCTGTGGGCAGGGGGCGGCAGGGACTGTCTTGTCTTTTTTTATATTTATCATTAAGCACTTTATTGAATAGTCACCATACTTTTAGGTTGAATACTGTATGCAGGTTCTTTGGAACGGTTCAAGGCAACTGCCTTGTGGGGTTCTGCATCCAGAACCAGCTAACTGTCCCACTAACCACACAGGGGAAGGACTCTATCTTCATGCTTTCTCATACACTCTGGTGCAGATAACATTGTTCATTTCACACTCCACAACCAGCTTTCCATCTGTTTTTCTTTTTATTGTGGTCTCTTTTCCATCCCATTTCTGCAACTGACTGAGCGACCCATTGTCTAATGTCACAACACTCTTTACTTTCCTGTCATCTGCTGTGGTCTCATCAAACTGTTCCCCCAGTTTGAAGGAAATCTCAGTGTTCTTTAAAAATGCTCTCTGTTTTGATGGTTATAACATCTCCTTTGCAACTGATGATCACATTGGGCTTGGCAACACCAGCCACCTTCCTGGTGGCAAAGCCCACACCAAGTTCTTTCATATAGTCATCAAATTTTTCAGTGGAAGCAAGCTTCCAAGTTCCCAAAAATTGTTCGCACATGGTGTAGGATTAACTAAGTCTCCTGAGGAACTTCTTACAAGTTTAACTAAGCACCACAAAGAGCACAGCACCTGACTGTCTTGTCTTTTAATGTCTGTGCAGCACTTAGAAACTGTTAGCTGCTTCCTAAGTGTTAAAAAGCCACATGTCTACCGAGACAGTATCTAGTGCAGCTCACAGAAAGCAACAGAGGCAGCTTTCCCCAGCGAGGAAAAGTTTCATCCTATTGATTATGGGCTATTAACATTTTTGTTAAAACGTTAACCTCTGTGGATGCATAAGGGGGGGAAAAGCATCTCTTATCTCTTTCCCTTTCTCTCTTCCGGGGACATTCACACACAGACATTACTTTGCTCTCTCTCTCTTAAAACATTCTCCCCCAAAGACCCAACGTTCCCTGGCCTCATGCGCTCTCATAGCATCTTTTTCCTCAAAGGCTATAGAGAGCAATTCTTAAACGGGCTCTTGTGCTGCTTTTCACAAAGCTGGCGTCATTCATCCTCTCTGTTGTGCTGTCTCACTGCTGTGGCTGACTGTGCTCACGAGAAACTGCTCTGTGGGAATAGCCCTCCTCCTGCCACACTGCTTTTGTGGAAAACCCCTCTGAGGCAAGCAGGCTTGAGTACTTTCCCTTGCTGATGAGACTGTGGTGCAACCGATAAGAGAATATGAACTAGGAAAACCCAAAAGTCATCTTATGCATGAATTTACTGTGTGACCTTTAGGCAAAAAGAAGTTGAACTATAGTAACAGTGCTCTTTTTCTAGAAAAAGAGGTGCCAGAACTCACCATGAATGCCTCCCTTATTCTCTAATAATGGCAATGGTGCCCACCAGAGATGGCCGGAACTGAGTTCCAGCTGAAAAAAAGCACTGTATTATTATTATTATTATTATTATTATTATTTGCTCACCATCCCAACCCTGGGTGGAAATTCGTGTGGGTGGGTGCTAACTGTTCCCTGTACTGTTTTCCTCATATGCATTGTTATCCTGTAATTCCCTCAGCTGCTATTAACTCAAAATGGTAGCAACATAGTTGGACTCGATGGCCCTTGTGGTCTCTTCCAACTCTATGATTCTATACAGGTACACAGTATGGCATTTTAAAAAGGCCTCTCTGCTATTTCTGCAAAATAGGCACATTGTTTTACTAGGGGCTAGTGCCAGAAAAAGGGGGGTTGTCTCTAGCAAAGAGATGGAGTATACATGATCTGTTGGGCATAAATTCAATACAAAGTCAATAGCTGTGGTGCATAAACTAAGGTCGGTTGCTCAATAGTATGAGTCTATACATGTCCGCTTGGAAGAAAGTCCCTACAAACTGAGCAAAACGTACTCCCAGGCAACTCTGTAAAGGATTGTATTATAAACTGCACTGAAATAAACAGGATATAAGAGGTTTTAACTGCATGCAGGGCTGTAGCCCATATAGGCACTGAGTCTTTTAAATGGGTATGCATCCCCATGGGCTGTTTGTTTTGTGTTTCAGTCTGAAGTTCTCTGAAATGCACTTTTTATGTGCTGATTTCCTTAAAATAAAGCTCTTAGTGTACATCACAGACTGATACCATGGGCAAGACATGTCAGGGCAGAATTATTGCTTCTCTTACATAGCAGGTTTTAAATGTTTTAAGAGTGCAGCTTTACTTAGGCGATAAACTTTTATAATGAGTCTGGAGCGCACCTTACAAAAAAAAGTAGTGGCTTTATTTTTAATCTCTCTGCCTGTTTATTAGAAATGTGTTTTGGTTTATCAGAGCAGGGCAGGAGGGAGAGCAAGGAACCATTCCACCTTAAGAATCATAAAATGGTCTCATGTGCAGTCAGAGTCTATAAATGTTAAGTATACTTAATTTACAAACTGAAAACATAATGCACATCAGAGCTTTCCTGATCAGTGCTCATGGCAGGAGGCTCCGTCATACTTTCATAAATCCATTTCTTGCTTTGTCTCTAATGGCAGGCATTTATGATTTCCCCTGCGTGATGCTTAGCCAGGTTTTCTTAAATAAGGGAGCAGGGGAAATGGCTCTATATTTTAATTTTCTCTCTTCAAAATGGAGTGTGGGTGTGTGCAGAAGTCACACTTTTAAGAGGACCACTTTCTAACAGCAAATGATTTATAAATCTGTATTGGAATGAAATGGAATACCAGTCCAGAACAATTAATTAATTACAAGAGGACAAAATCTCAGGGCAGCTGTTCAGTGAACCACAGAAATGGCCATCAAAATAAGAAGGGTGATTCATTCTTTCTCCCATCACAGTAATTTACAATGAAGGTAGATGACTTGCTCTTTTATCCATACTGCCAGGTGTGCAGTGTTGAATGGCCAGTTACATCTACTGGAAAGGGAAAGATACGATTATTAAAAAGCAGATTCATTATTAGGGTCAGCCTTAGGGCTTGCTGAGCTGAAGAAGGCACCAAGCTGATGTCTGATAGCTCAGTGTTTGTTTTGGCACACTGCCGTGAACCAGGACAGACAGAAAGACAGAAAAAAAGCAGAAAGCAGTAAATCAATTTAATCTTTTTTCAAAGTTCTACAGGTCAGATACTAATTTACAAATATGAACCTCTGTCAATTAATCTGAAAGTTTTATTAAAATAAGTGTTCTGAGTTTGCTAAGTATCCCACAGCTCTCTAATCCTTACATCAAGGCAAGCTGGGGGATTTGTTGTTGTTTAGTCGTGTCTGACTCTTCGTGACCCCCTGCACCAGAGCACGCCAGGCACTCCTGTCTTCCACTGCCTTCCGCAGTTTGGTCAAACTCATGCTGGTAGCTTCGAAAACACTGTCCAACCATTTCGTCCTCTGTCATCCCCTTCTCCTTGTGCCCTCCATCTTTCCCAACATCAGGGTCTTTTCCAGGGAGTCTTGTCTTCTCTTATGAGGTGGGCAAAGTATTGGAGCCTCAGCTTCCGGTTCTGTCCTTCCAGTGAGCACTCAGGGCTGAATTCCTTAAGAATGGAGAGGTTTGATCTTCTTGCAGTCCATGGGACTCTCAAGTGTCTCCTCCAGCACCATAATTCAAAAGCATCAATTCTTCGGTGATCAGCCTTCTTTATGGTCCAGCTCTCACTTCCATACATCACTACCGGGAAAACCATAGCTTTAAGTATACGGACCTTTGTCGGCAAGATGATGTCTCTGCTTTTTAAGAGGCTGGGGGATAGGCTTCTTATTAATATTCCTATTCATTTATTATTGCATTTACATCCCACTTTTCCTACAAGGAACTCAAGGTGGCATTCATAGTTCTCTTCCCCATGTTATCCTCACAACAATCCTCTGAGCAGGGCTGGCCCAGGACGTTTTGTCGCTTGAGGCAAAATAGAAAATGCGTCATTGTCCCCCCTCCCTTATGCTGCCACCACACCTGACTTGACTGGAAGTGGCCTGGAGATGCCCCAGAGAAAAGGGGAGAAGAAAGGCCAGAAAGGAGCAGGTGGAGGTGTGTGTCTGTGGCGGAGGTGGAGGGGGAATAGGGGACAAGGGCAGGTGGCAAATTCCTTGGGGGCTCAGATCTGCTGCTCCTCCCAGCAGCCCCAGCCTGCTGCCTAAGGCAACTGCCTCACCATGTTTCGTGGGGGACTTGAAACCTTGTCTCCCAAGTCTTCCACCTTCTGCCTTAAACCTTGCAGATCAAGTTCTACCACTGACTGGAATGCACCGTCAGACGCAGAATTTAAAAGGCTTGTGCTTTTCTGGACATGTCGAAACAACGGCGGGGTGAGGGAATTGCGTGTTAAACTGAACGGATAGTCTTTAAATTTCCACAGATAACTTTTTATACTTGGTTGCAATTGATGCACAGAACTAAAGACTATATTTCTAATTGCAGGAGAAGGGATAAAACATTTTCTAGTGTTTTACTTCTGATATATGCATTTTCTCTTCAATGGGTATGTGTGCATAGCACAGCGTGCGAGTAATTTTTGGCCCTCAACTACAACTCCTATTATCCATTGCCATTTGCCATGCTTGCTGGAGCTGATGGGAATTGTAGTTGTTTTTGTTTTTATTAGGTGTTTTATGGTTTTATATCTTGATTTTATTCTGTGAACTGCCCTGAGACCCCCGTGTATAGGGCGGAATATAAATTCAATTAACAACAACAACATCAAGGGGGCTAAATGTTTCCCACCCTTCGCATATAGGATAGCAGATTATATTACCTCTAGAAGTACACACTGTTGACAAATAAAATACTGCTGTGGAGAAAGATACAATGGCAATGCTTAATAGGTAAAGGGACCCCTGACCATTAGGTCCAGTTGTGACCGACTCTGGGGTTGCGGCGCTCATCTCGCTTTATTGGCTGAGGGAGCCGGTGTACAGCTTCCGGGTCACATGGCCAGCATGACTAAGCCGCTTCTGGCGAACCAGAGCAGTGCACAGAAACGCGTTTACCTTCCCGCCAGAGTGGTACCTATTTATCTACTTGCACTTTGATGTGCTTTCGAACTGCTAGGTAGGCAGGAGCAGGGACCGAGCAACAGGAGCTCACCCCGTCGCAGGGATTCAAACCACCAACCTTCTGATTGGCAAGTCCTAAGCTCTGTGGTTTAACCCACAGCGCCACCCGCGTCCCTAAACGTCAATGGTTAAAAACCTACTATTTTTGCGCAAGGGAGGAAGATGAAGACCCATCTCATCCAAGGATCGCTAGCCACCACTGCTAGCTAGAGCGCCATTCAGAAAAAAACTCCCAAGGAAAGGAAATAAGAGTCTGATTCCCAGATCAATTATTCACCACCAGCAGTACTAGCCTGTAGCCTACTTACAATCCCAACAGTATAATGTGAGACAAGTACTTGCAGAAGACGCAGTAGCAACTTCTGCAAGCAGGGATATCTCACAGAAGTCGCTGCCATGTATTCTGTAAATTTCACCGATATTACACGGCTCAGATGAGGCCTCCATGTCAGCGGGAGCCATCCTCAGGCAGCTGCCAGGGCCCAGTACACCAGCCTCTTAACCTTCTTTGATGTAACAAGAGTAATTATTTTAAAAACCACTTAAGGATCCAAGTAAATCGTTTTTTTATAATCTCAGAAGGCTATGGTGAGACTATAGAAAATTAAAATCCAACCACTGTTTTAGATATGGAAAATCTTTAGGGCATATTTTTCATACACAGTTATTGTACTGAATGGAGACAAGTACAATAATTTAAAATGAAGATACTTTCCAGCCTTCTGGGATAGCGTTTATATCATTCTTAACATCTAGATTCAGGATGCAGTTAGGAAATTGTTATGAGAATTGTGCTTATTCCATCGTCGATAATATTTTGGACAAAATGGCCACACATTTTCAAAGCCAGGGAGAAGGGGGTGGCGATGACTGGAACAATTTATCAGAAAATATATTAGAAAAATCAATAGGAAGGCCATCTGTTCCTGGTACCTTTCCACCTCTCAATTACCTAATTGCTCCCGATACAATACTTTTGAGAGCTCAATCAAGGCATCCAGCCAGCTGCTTAAGTGGTTGGGAAACTGAGGACAAATTAATCTGTTCTAGCTCATTTTAAAAGCATTTGCTGCAGCCCATTTTATTGCACCCCTTCTTAGCATCTATTGCAAAAAGCACCTCTCTTCTTAGGCTAAATGCCTCGGAAACTCATGTTCTTGCTGTCTAGTGCACAAACAACACATTAGCTCAGGAAAGGTGTGTTTCCAAACATAAGATTGGGGAGCATTTCTAGGAAAGAGAGATACCATGTAGATACTTATCCATCCTTTCCCTGTGCAATCTATTTCTCCACCCACCCAGTCTGGACTTATTTCTAGGCTAAGAGGTGATTGTGTGCATGGGGCTATTAATAAGAAAGAAAGCAAGCCAGAGGTTTATGGGGGAGAATTTAGATAGGCTAGTTAGAATGCCAAAGTATATGTAAGCCCGGCCCTACCATTGGGCAGCAGATGCTGGAGGATCGGGAGAGGCTGCAAGGTTTTGCATGCGCTGTGTGAAATACTATAAAACCTTGTGAACCCTGTTAAGAGAGACAGTAGCAGGATGTGTGCATACCATGAACAATGCTGCATCATACAGTGGTACCTCGGGTTAAGTACTTAATTCGTCCCGGAGGTCCGTTTTTAACCTGAAACTGTTCTTAACCTGAAGCACCACTTCAGCTAAAGGGGCCTCCTGCTGCTGCCGCGCTGCCGGAGCACGATTTCTGTTCTCATCCTGAAGCAAAGTTCTTAACCTGAAGCACTATTTCTGGGTTAGTGGAGTCTGTAACCTGAAGTGTATGTAACCCAAGGTACCACTGTACTATCTTCAGCTCTTACAAACCCCCCCCCCCCTATTTTAAGATTGAGAGAGGCTGATCAAACAAGGAGATCAAGAAGTGGAAGCATGCTAGGAGAAGAGCTCATAGACAAGGAGGGAAAGGGCAAAAGAAGCCCTGAGGAGGAGGAGAGATTCATCAGTATTCTAATGTTTGTGTTCATAATAAGTAATTTAAAATGTGTTAAAAACAGCATGAAAACTTAAGAGACAACTGTGGTTTGAAATAACTTGGTGAAAAAGAATAAAGAGACTGCATATTATGTTACACACCACCCTAATCTTCAAGATGTGCAAGATTCTCAGGGGTTCCCGGACACAAACCTAGGGTTTGTGTTTCCTTTGGAAATGAGGCACAGCAGAGATTGTGGTGTCTTATCTATCTATCTATTGCTCATGTTTACAACCTGAGCCTGTGATGGAGGGGCTCACAGCATTAACACTCCAAGGGGGCCCCTTTTCTCCAATTGCTGCAGCCTGGGCCTCAAAAAGACATGGCTCTGACACTCCACAGCTTGCTGAATTTTTACTGGCTTTTTTCTCTCCAGCTCACATCATTCCCAAATTGCAATCCTAAACTTTCCACCATGTGTTGGCTCTTCTATCTCCGAGCTCAGACGTGGGCTTCCCTCATTTGCTGGCCGGAACAGAGTCTTTGCTTTGCTGATATCCCACCTCCCTGTCTTTGTTCTCTGTTAATGGCCCATCTCTCAGGCGATCTTCTGAACACGGGAAATTGGTTTCACCTGTGTTTTAACACTTTGCAGATTTGACTCTTACATAATTTGTCAATACTTAGAGGAATAGATTAGTTCTTCTGTTCTTGCTTTTTGAGCCTCATCCTATGTATCAGCTTAGTTTACCCACATAAAACCAGAAGGACTTGTTTTGTTGAAGAATACCATTGCTTTCTTAGGGATGGGCTTGATTATTTTACTAGATGTTGGGATGGGCTTGGCTATATGGTAGTTAAACATGATCCAAGCAATGGTGTGTTTAATTTTTGTTGCTTTTTTCAGTTTCTCCATAACTTGTCATAATTGTGCGTTTCCTTCTTTTGTTTTTGAGCAGAAGTAGGAAACGACATTCTGCAGTGATGCCCACGGTGGATATGGATACCAATATCTAATGTCCAGAAACTGCCTCCCTTTTCTACAAGTAAAAATATTATACAGTTTACTGTAAAGCTACTGGTCTTCTGCTATTTTATGTGAAGTACTTGTATGCTGTGCAAAGCAAAAGCATCAAAACCATGCTGAATATGTATTTCAACACCTGGCTTATTGTGTTTTTATAACTTCCGGCTGTAAAAATATATGAAATGTATTGACACATAAAAATTGTTTGGCCCATATGTACTTCGTAATTTCAGTTTATTGTCTTAAAAAAAAATCCCTTCCTCCTGCATTTCCTGGATGGTATTGTAATAGGCAGACCTGGCTTCATATGTTGGCTAATTTCTGGTAGAAACTGAGTGCCTGTTTGTTAGATTTTTGCAAATTATGCTAGACAAAGTGGACCTTGGCCTGATTCAATAAAGCAGTTATTAAGGAAGAATGAGATGTAGGAAGTTACCTTAATAATTCAGATCATTGGTCCATCTAGCATGGAGTCCAGCATATGAAGGACCACATGTTCCCCATTCATGGTGTATATAGACTGGTCTTTGCAATTGTACAAATATTCTAATTGTGGAATTCTAAGCATATGTACTCAGAAGTAAGTGAGTAGAGAAGGGCTATAGTTCAGTGGTAGAGCACCTCCTTGCATGCAAAAGGTCCTAACTTCTATCCTTGACTTATCCAGGTAGGGCTGGAAATGTCTGCTGCTTGAAACCCTGAAGTCCCACTTCTAGTCTGTGAAAACAATACGAAGCTAGATAGACAGATGGTCTGACTATAATGGTCTTTCCTATGTTCCTAGTAAGAGACCTAACGATTACAGCTTTGTTTGCTGTGATCCTTAGACGTCGGAACACAGAAAACTGTGTTTTGTTTCTTGGAAGAAGTCTTGAAGCAAGTGTATAAGCTCATAGGCAGCTTTTCAATCTAGATGAACTGTTGGTACTGACTGAGTATAAATTAACTTTCTAAGTTCCTGAGTGGTTCTGAAATGCTTTAAATTAACAAAAGCAAAACAAAATCTCATATGGCTTAGGACCAGTGTGCCTCAAGGACTTGTAACCACATAAATTGGTCTGGTCCTCAGGGTAGTTTTTTTGCATGCCACTACTATCCAGGATGCAGATGGCGCTGTGGGTTAAACCACAGAGCCTAGGACTTGCTGATCAGAAAGTCGGCGGTGTGAGCTCCTGTTGCTCGGTTCCTGCTCCTGCCTACCTAGCAGTTCGAAAGCACATCAAAGTGCAAGTAGATAAATAGGTACTGCTCTGGGGGGGGAAGGTAAACGGCGTTTCTGTGCGCTGCTCTGGTTCGCCAGAAGCGGCTTAGTCCTGCTGGCCACATGACCCGGAAGCTGTACGCTGACTCCCTTGGCCAATAAAGCGACATGAGTGCTGCAACCCCAGAGTCAGTCACGACTGGACCTAATGGTCAGGGGTCCCTTTACCCTTTACTATCCAAGGTAAGGCAGGTGCTGACACGCGATACGGGGCCTTTCCAATAGTGGCCTCCATTTCATCACCAGACAAGCTTGCCTAATGGAAACTCTATGATCTCAGTGCCAGAATAAAGATGATGTTGATATCATTCATACCACACCTATTATTATTTATACCCCTGCCATTCTGGGCGGCTCCCAACAGAATATTAAAAACACAATAAAACATCAAACATTAAAAACTTCCTTAAACAGGGCTGTCTTCAGATATCTTCTGAGGATGATTTTGCTCAGGACTCTCAGAAGTTCTGTTACTGTTTTAGCTTTTAACTGCTGCTCATGTTCTATAATGGTCCATTGCTTAAAATGTCAGTTAATCTGGGAGCAATTTCAGGAGTATGCATATAAGACACCTGCGAATATTATTGTTTTCATGTACGAACTGTATTTACATCCCACCAAGGAGTGAAGCCAATGAGCATAGTTTCCCCCCGCCCTCCCCTTATTCTCACAACAACCCTGCGAGGCAAGCTAGGCTGGCTTGAGAGAGCAGCTGGCCCAAAGTCACCCAAGCACTCTTCACGGGGACTGGAAGCGGGGTCTCTCCCCAGCCTTAGCCTGATAACTCTGTAACGTCAGGACACCAGGCTGCCCGCCTATTAAACATGTCCTGCCGTCCGAATGACGTATTTTCAAAGGACGCGGCAGGCCGCGCTAGGCCCGAAAGGCCTGCCCTGTGCGGGAGCCGCCTTATCTTGCCGTTTCTATGGCAACCGGGACAGAAGGGCGAGAGAGAGGGCGGAAGCGATTCGGCCGCTCGCGCCTTCGCTCGCTCGCGCGCACGCACGAACTTCGTGCCTCGCAGTTCCGTGTGCGCGAGCTGACGTGTCTGAGGAAGCCGGAAGTAGCGGCTGAGGAGGCTCGGCTCGGTTTCGTGCTTGGGCGCGGGGGAGGGTACCCTCTTCCCTTTAATTAAAAACCGCCCCCCGTATCCGTGGTCTCTGTCTCCCTCACCCCCCCCCCACCCTCCTACACCCCACCCGCCTTCCCTTCGCCATGACTGGCGCGCAGCTGCTGTTGGCCGTCGCGCTCCTGGTGGCTAATTCGCCCTCCGGCCCGGCCTTCTACCTGCCCGGCCTGGCGCCCGTCAACTTCTGCGACGACCCGGACAAATCCGACTGCAAGGTCCGTAGGGGCGGGTTGGGAAGGGCGGTTGAGTCCTGAGAGCGAGGCCTCAAATGCCGGAGGGGTGTGTGGCAGAGTACGAGTAATGTCGGTTAGTGGGGTGTGTGTGTGTGTGTGTGATGTCATGTCATAATAGCCCCCCCATACATATATACATACATACTAACTAGCTGTGCAGTGACAGGACCCCCCCCCCCCCTTCAGATCGAAAGTCTTTCCTGCCTGCTTAGGCTTTCTTGCGTTTGGGATGGAGGAGTGGATTGGCTGGCAGAAAGTCTTCCAGAATGCCCCGAACTGCATCTTTTAATCTCTGCTTTTGTCAGTGTCCACATACCCTCCAACATTTGTCCAGTGAAAATAGGGACATCCTATTTCATATCTTACCAACATGTCTCCCAGGAAAATAAAGGTAAAAGTAAAGGGACCCCTGACCATTAGGTCCAGTCGTGACCGACTCTGGGGTTGCGAACACTCATCTCACTCTATGTGGCCAGCATGTAGGGACATCCTATTCCATATCCTCCAACATTTCTCTTATGAAAATAGAGACATCCTGTTCCATATTCTCCCAGGAAAATAGGGACATCCTATTCCATACCCTCCAACATTTCTCCCAGGAAAATAGGGGCATCCTATTACATATCCTCCCAACATTCCTCCCAGGAAAATAGGGACATCTTATTCCATACCCTCCCAATATTTCTCCCAGGAAAATACGGATGTCCTAAGATAAAGTGTGACATTCCAGGATCAAATAAGAAACCAGGACAGTAAATCCGGGACTGTCCCTGAAAAATAGGGACACTTGTAGGTGTCTGTGCCCAGGCATGTGTAAGTGCCAACAAGCTGGTCAGGCTTAGTGGCCCGCTGCGGCTTGCTCATTGCCTTAGACCTTTATGTTAGGATGCAGCGACTCCTATGATGGGTGCTTGGAAGTTGAAGTTGGAGAAATGAAACTAAAATAAGGCTCTAAAGCTGAGCTCTATGTAGCTGAGAAAGCAGAAATCCCAACCGCCTGGGGCTGTCCAAGGAGAGCAGGATGGCCTTTCCCACAAGGAGGATCTTCATGAACGTTGCCTGCCCCATCAGATGGGAGGAGCCATCCCACTCTCAAGAATGCTCTGCAGGGACCTCGTTGGAATGGACCCCATAGGTCTTTTAGTTCAACTTCCTGCTATACAGGAATCTCAACTAGATCATACAGGACATGTGGCCATCCAACCTCTCTCTCTCTCTCTCTCTCTCTCTCTCTCTCTCTCTGTGTGTGTGTGTGTGTGTGTAAAATGCACTTTCTTCCACTTCTGTGGTGGGATTGGCAGCAGCCTAACTTGTCTTATGCTTCTCTTTGGGATTCCTTCAGACCCCTCCTTTTCTTCCTTTCTTTTTTACTGTTAGTGCTGCTTTGTAAGGGAGCCATGTTTCATTGAATAGTTGTGTTGTTGTTGTTGTTGTTTAGTCGTTCAGTCGTGTCCAACTCTTCGTGACTCCATGGACCAGAGCACACCAGGCACTCCTGTCTTCCACTGCCTCCCGCAGTTTGGTCAAACTCATGGTGGTTACTTCGAGAACACTGTCCAACCATCTCATCCTCTGTCGTCCCCTTCTCCTTGTGCCCTCCATCTTTCCCAGCATCAGGGTCTTTTCCAGGGAGTCTTCTCTTCCCATGAGGTGGCCAAAGTATTGGAGCCTCAGCTTCAGGATCTGTCCTTCCAGTGAGCACTCAGGGCTGATTTCCTTAAGAATGGATGTGTTTGATCTTCTTGCAGTCCATGGGACTCTCAAGAGTCTCCTCCAGCACCATAATTCAAAAGCGTCAATTCTTCGGCGATCAGCCTTCTTTATGGTCCAGCTCTCACTTCCATACATCACTAAATAGTTGTGTAGGGGTACGTGATTGGGTAGGTCAGTGTTAGATAACTTATTATGTTCTAGTGACGGGGTCTTTTAGAGGAATATTTTATTTTATTTTATTAATGAGTTGCCTAAAGAGATTGCATATCCCCAAGATTAGCTCCTCTTCTCTCCATCCTGAAGTACCGTTATTTTCCCTTCTCCTTCTCTGGAGTTATAAATTGATGGACATGCCTGAAGTTGAAATAATAATATTTGGCAATGAAGTATGATTACCACTTTTGCTGCATTCATGTGTTTAGGAATCATAACTTTGGAACTGAAACATGGGCTTGCATTTTCCCTCTCCCTTACCCATCACTCTTTCCTTATGTGACATGTCTCTTATGTAGTACCTTCTCCTCAGTCTTATACAGATTTTTGTAAGCTCCTATTGGAAAACTTTTGGCTAAAGAGGGGTAAACATGCTTTAAGTAAGATGATGATGATGATGATAAATACTGTAAGTTCATGGTATTAATGGACCTTGCAGTTTAAGCTGCCCTTGAATTTCATGCAGCTTCACAGACTTTAGATTAGAAATTATACTGTATGTTTAAACTGGTGGTTTAAACTGGTGATAGCCTATTTATAATTACATGCAACACCTTCAGTGTACATAGAGCTTGGAAGAGTTAAACAACAGCAAGGGGCTGCTTCTTCGGCCAGGGGAAAACAATACTGCCACCTGTAACCTAAAGCAGAGCACTCCATTTATCACCTGAGGATTTTACCATCTCATTGTGATGCATGCATTGATCATGCCATAGTCTGTGCATATGGGGTGTTATGCGGAAGTTTTTGATGTTTGTAGAAAGTTAAAACAACAATAATCTCAATGTGATGAATACTATGTTTGGACAACTTGATTAACCCATTCATGCCTCCTTAAAGTTCCTGATTCTGTGAAGGGCAGACTGCAGTATGGGCAAGAATAGGGTTTCTCTCCAGTATGGATACATTGAAGGCACTGCAGTGAACCTAGGCATGTAAAGGTGTTACCACATTGTTCTCAGGAGAAAAGATGTTCTCCATGTGTCTGATGATGCCTTTTCAACCTGGTCTATTGGCTAAATAGACCCCATATCACGTTCTTTGCATTTGTATGTCTTTTCCTTCCAATGGATCACTTTGTGTTTGGAAATTAAGTTAAGATTCCTGAAATCTTTGCTGCATGTTGGGCAGAGTTAGCAAAGAGTATAAAGTGTAAAAATTCAATTAAGAAGAAGAAGAAGTATAAAACAGCAGAAGTTGTGGGGAAAGAGATGTAAGAGTAGCAAAGCAAATGAATGTTGCAAATGCACTTAAATACTGTATGATGTTGTTGTTGTTATTATATACTGCTTAATTGCCAAAGTTATTTACAAGTATAAAACATCTGGGGGATGCTCCACTGCTTTATTTTTCACAGAAAATGTTCTATTTCATAAGTACATCATGAAATAAGAATAATAACAACAGGACAACTGCAAAAAAAATTAGTTTTGTTGCAGATCAGATTTATTCATAAAGTCATATACCACTGTAAAATACAACTAGAGTACCAGACCCCAAACATCATGGATATTTACATACATAATGTAATATGATTGAAAAAGATACAGTGCTTTACATCCATTTCAAACTCACTCTGAGATCATCTGAACCCCTATCTTGATCACCAAACTTTAAAAAGGGCTACAGTTCTTATAACATACTCACCTTTTTCCTTCATATGGAGTTCTGACATCAGTACCAGATTGATGCTTTAAATATGGGAGGATCAGATGCTTCCTAGCTCTGTTATGTTTGCAGTGAAACAGAACATGACAAATAAATTTCTGACAACCCTCATTGCAATGGTGTACTCTTTCTTCTAATCAAGTTCAGTTAAATCTACTTTCCATTAATGCTCCTGGCAGAGAATTGCATCACACCAGCATAAAAGCTCTTTGAGCTTTAGGAAGGTTAAGAGGGCTGAAAATACTTTTATATCTAATAACATTTCCAGTTATCCAAACCCAAATATATTGGGGAACACGGTTGACAGAAAAGGCCATCAGCTCCTTAATTCTATGCACACCTTAGTTTCCTAATGAAAAGTAGTGGGGATATCCACAAAAAATCCCAAAAGATGTATTTAATGCAGATTCCACCCCAGAAGCTCATGAAAGTATCTCTCTCTATCAAACCAATCAACTACGTAAATTTCCTGAAATGGATATGAAGCCAATAATTGCAAACAGTGTTCCATGCAACTGCTTGGAGGAACCTAAAACTCACCTCAGTATGCTCTCCTTACACATTTAGGAGTTCCAAAAATTATTTTCAAAAAATTCCCTTGTACCTTCTCTCTAGAGTGCCATCAATGTTCCCTGCCCAAAAAACAAATCCAAACAATTGTTGGGCTGCAGTCTTGACCCTATAGAGACCAGAACTTGCTTGCTTGCATAATTAATTAATAAATAAATATACTGCCCTATACCCGCGGGTCTCAGCTTTCCAAACTGTGTGTTGCAGCACGTTAGTGTGTCAACTGCAGTGTATAGGTGTGTAATGCAAACACTCCCTGCGCTCCTCCTGGGGCTGGAAAGGGGTTAGTTTAACCTCTAGTTTCTTTGTAAAACTGAATTCCTGTGTCATGAAATGATGCATGTCTGAAAAGTTTGTCACCAACATGAAAAGTTTGGGAAGCTCTGCTATAGACCTGGAAGATGGTTGGAACAAACTGTCCACCTTTAGAATAACGAACTGCCCACCTTTAGAAACGAAAGCCTGAGAGGTAAGAGATTCCATTGCTATAGCCTGCTTTATGTGGGTCTTCCATAGCAATGGAAAACAAAAAAAGAACACCAAAAGGCTCTCAATTACTCCAACAAATAGTCATCCATATACCACTTAGAAATCAACCCCCTTCTAGAAAACCAACAACAGCAAGATCTTAGTTCTATCACAACCATCTTTTCACTGTTTCTCTATGAAGAAAATTGCTTTAAAGCCCTTCTAAAACTTTTTGTTAAAGATAGCAATAGAGCATCATCTGCTTACCGTAATATACTAATGGAGGTGGTTTCCAATTTGAGGGCATGCATCTCATACGAGGACAGATCAAGCAGAAAGGGAGCCAAAGTACATATCTGACTCTCCTCCCTTGATGCAACAATATTTTTGAGAGCTGACCTCTTGTACTATAGCTGGCTTGTGGGGATGTCTCACAGTAAAACACCTAATCAGAAATAATAGACTTTTGTCCGCTGAAGACTCCTCCAGTTTTTTCCATAAATGATCATGTTGGATCAGATGTATCCCTATCGTGTTTTATGACTTCCTTGATATTGTATGTGGGCTGGAACTGGTCTGTGACCGAAATAATAAAATTCATTCATCATGTTGGACTAAGTCAACAAAAGCTGTATAAAGTTCAGCCCTGGGTGTCTTAAAATATTCCTCTGCCAAATGAGATAAAACAAGGTAGTAATCCAAAAGAGAGTATCCTCTAAAAATAATCTGTTTCAAACCTGGAAAAAATTCTAATTCATTTCCTCCGGGAAAACACAACACTGGATGCAGTTTGGTGGAGAGAGTCGTTGGCTTCATGCTATTTTTCTAAGTTTGTGGAGGTCCGTGATGTGGGTTTCCCAGAAAGTTTTGAATGGGAAAACCTTTCTACACAAATTAGGGCAATTTGCCTTGAAACGTTGGTGTCCTAGAGAATAAGCTGATTTGGCATGTTTAGTTTCCTGAATAAATCTTTAAATTGCCACGCTTTCCTAATACATTTGCTATTGGCATCCTTTCACCTTTTGAAATGGCAAGTTTTCAATGGAAGCTTTAGCCTAGAGCTAGTATAGCAAAGTGGAAGGAAGACCTGCCTCCTACCACCATGTTTTGCCCTGGCATGTGCCATCAGGACTTGGGGTATGGTGGTTGATCAGCCTCTCTGCTCCTCCTGGCCCCAAGTCAGGATTGTAAGTGTAACTTACATCATTTTTTCTATTGGGAAGACTGTTTTGCACTATTTGCCATATTCATTTCCGATATAGTTTTCCTACAGTGTATTTGTATTACAAACTCTTTTAATTAAAAAATTCATAAATACTCTGTTTCCCTCATTGACTTTCTGTCACTTTAAGTAGTTTAGATGCATGTAGTCTTCTGTTTATTAAATCTGTCCTATCTCAATTCTTTTTTACTAATTTTATTGTTTGATTGAGCAACTATGCAGATGGCAACTATGCAGAGACCTGATATACGTTGGTTTTAAATCAAAACAACTATTCTTTATAGCTACTTGTAGAAGTCACACAGGCAAGCTTGATTACATAATGCTAATTGCATAATGTAATTCATCTTTTGTAAGGAAGGGCAGAGCATACACATTTAGAATAATGGTCAAAATACTCTATAATTGCAGTGTGTATAGCTTTGATGACTGATACATTAAGTATATATCTTAATACAGTATAACACTACAGTACTAACATTCCGAAACACTTGTTCTTACCTGTTATTTACTGATAAGCGGTTAACAAAAAGAATTTAAGGTTTTATTACAATGACGTGTATACATGTTGTTAAATTTATAAATAATGTCTCGTTGTGTTTTTACAGCCTGTGATAGAGCTATTTGTGAATAGACTAGACTCTGTGGAATCAGTCCTTCCATATGAATATACTGCGTAAGTATATGAAATATTATTCTTTGATTTAGGACAGGATAGATTTCGTAGACAAGGTTATGATTGTCCAAGCTGCAGTGTCAGTGTTACTTGGTCTTTGGTTTAGTTGCTTTGTACCAAGGTTTAGCTTGCTAAATCCTGCTCCTGATATTTGCCAAGAGGATAAGATTCTCTTGCTCTGTTTTAGAAGTTGATTTTTCCATTCAATTATATATAATATATTTTAAACAAAAAACTTGGGAAGAATTTTGAACTAATGGTTTTTGCTGGCTATAGAAGTTTCAAAACGTAGAACCCCAAATTTTGCAATTTTCACTACTAAGCCAATCTAACATTTTTGGATCCCTGTAAAGAATAAAAGTTTTTAGTCAATCATCTTTAAATGGCATGCACAAGTAACTTAATTAGATGTTAATTTGGGGGTGCTTAATATAGACCAGTACTGTTGAACTCCAACTCTCAGCTGTTGCAGAAAGCACGGCCAATGATCAGGAATGAAGGGAGTTGTAACAAGCAGACATAAACACACTTGGTTGAAAGTCAACTTAGTGAACATGATTGTCAACAGGGAAGTGTGTTCAAATAAGGCAACTTAAATAAGATTGAAGAGTTTCCTGTGAAATTCATTAAATTGTCCTGAATTTTATATAGGTATGCATTTTAGATATAGAATATAAGACAGACTTCAAGTTTTGCTGAATTTGATTTTAGGTTTGATTTTTGCGAAGCATCTGAAGGGAAACGTCCATCTGAAAATCTTGGTCAGGTGTTGTTTGGAGAGCGGATTGAGCCCTCGCCATATAAGGTATTTTAATTGCTTTAAAAATCAAAGAATTTGCCGAATCTAAGCAGTGAATCCCAGTTGTTGGCATGTTTTGATTTGTATAAATGGACTGAAGGTTTTTAAAACTTTATTAGACTTTTGGTTAAGCCTGCCCTAGCACATGACATTCTTGAGGAAATATTAGGATCAGGAGAGGACTCACTGGTGTTGCTCCCCCTGCTTTACCTTTTCTTCACAGGGGTCCCAGCCCTAAGCGGTTAAATTAGATCATTTACATTTTCCCACACTGCACTTCCTGCAACATCAGCATTACATTGTGGGTATTGTTGAGTCCTGCTGCACAGGCCCATTGCTGCTGAGCTGCCTACTGGACAGTTTGCCTGGCAACAAGGAGACAGCCTGCTTCATCTCTGACAGGAGCACCAGCCCCACACTGCTTGACTTCTTCTTCTTCTTCTTCTTCTTCTTCTTCTTCTTCTTCTTCTTGCCCCACCCATCAGGCTGGGTCTCCCCAGACACTCTGGGCAGCTCCCAACAGAACACTAAAAACACAATAAAACATCAAACATTAAAATCTTCCCTAAACAGGGCTGCCTTCAGATGTCTTCTAAAAGTTAGTTGTTTATTTCTTTGACATCTGATGGGATGGTGTACCACAGGGCAGGTGTCACTACTGAGAAGGCCCGCTGCTTGGTTCCCTGTAACCTTCTTTCTCGCAGTGAGGGAACCGCCAGAAGGCCCTCGGTGCTGGACCTCAGTGTCCGGGCTGAATGATGGGGGTGGAGACGCTCCTTCAGGTATACTGGGCCGAGGCCTTTTAGGGCTTTAAAGGTCAACACCAACACTTTGAATTGAGCTCGGAAACGTATTGGGAGCCAGTGTAGGTCTTTCAGGACTGGTGTTATGTGGTCTTGGCGGCCACTCCCAGTCACCAGTCTAGCTACTGAATTCTGGATTAGTTGTAGTTTCCAGGTCACCTTCAAAGGTAGCCCCACATAGAGTGCATTGCAGTAGTCCAAGCGGGAGATAACTAGAGCATGCACCACTCTGGTGAGACAGTCTGCAGGCAGGTAGGGTCTCAGCCTGCATACCAGGTGGAGCTGGTAGATACCTCCCCTGGACACAGAATTGACCTGCACCTCCATGGATAACTCCAAAATGACTCCCAGGCTGCACACCTGCTCCTTCAGGGGCACAGTTGTCCCATTCAGGACCAGGGAGTCTCTCACACCCGCCTGCCCCCTGTCCCCCCAAAACAGCACTTCTGTCTTGTCAGGATTCAGCCTCAGTCTGTTAGCCACCATCCATCCTCCAACTGCTTCCAGACACTCACACAGGACCCTTACCAGTTCTGATTTAAAAGAGAGGTAGAGCTGGGAGTCATATGCATGCTAATGAATACTCAGCCCAAACCCCCTGATGATCTCTCTGAGCAGCTTCATATGGATATTAAAAGACATGGGGGAGAAGATGGAACCCCAAGGCCCCCACAAGTGAGAGCTCAGGGGTCTGAACACTCATTCCCCAACACCACTTTCTGGACATGGCCCAGAAGGAAGGAGCGGAACCACTGTATAATAGTGCTACCAGCTCCTCTAGATGGTCCAGAAGGATGTCATGGTCAACGGTATCATAGACCACTGAGAGATCCAGCAGAACTAGGAAACAGCTTTCACCTTTGTCCCTAGCCTGCCAGAGATCATTGACCAGTGCGACCAAGGCAGTTTCAGTCCCATGATCAGGCCTAAATCCTGATTGGAAGGGATCCAAGTGGTCTGCATCCTCCAGGCGTGCTTGGAGTTGTTCAGCAACCACCCTCTCAATCTCCCACTAAATGGAAGATTTGAGACTGGGCAATGTCACAGGATTGCATTATGAGGAAATTAAAATAATAGCCGGGCTGGTGATTCCAGTTGCAAAGCTCTGGCAGTGCTGATAAGAGTGACACTCGCTCCCCCAGCCCTTGCCTACCATCTGGTTGGGCTTCAGAAGCTTGGTCAGCTTAGCCATCTTAGAAACATGTCTAGCTATGCTGCTCATAAAGGTAAAGGTACTGCTGCCCGTACGGGCCAGTCGTGTCCGACTCTAGGGTTGTGCGCCCATCTCACTTAAGAGGCCAGGGGCCAGCGCTGTCCAGAGACACTTCCGGGTCATGTGGCCAGCGTGACGAAGCTGCTCTGGCGAGCCAGCACCAGCGCAGCACACGGAAACGCCGTTTACCTTCCCGCTATAAAGCGGTACCTATTTATCTACTTGCACTTAGGGGTGCTTTCGAACTGCTAGGTGGGCAGGAGCTGGGACCGAAAGACGGGAGCTCACCCCGCCGCGAGGATTCGAACCGCCGACCATACAATCGGCAAGCCCTAGGCACTGTGGTTTTACCCACAGCGCCACCCGCGTCCCTACATGGTGCTCATAGGCATGCCCTATGTCTGGCCAGATCTCCCTAGAAGCACACAGCCTTAGTCTGTTCCTAGGCTATTCAAGGGAAGGGCCCCAAGCTATAGAAGAAAAGGGCTTGCCTGTATAATATATTCCTACCTTAGAAACAGTTGTGCTGCATTGGAATTGCGGACATGTTGGCTGCCAGTTGATGAAATTAGGAATGTGTTGTTATTTTTTTAAAAAAAACCAAACAAACTGGGAACATCTCACCTTGGTGTCCTATATTTTTCATTTGCACCAACACAGATTCATTCATTTGCACCAAATGTAATGCTTTGTTTGCAGCTACAGCATTGCTAGAGGGAGCCGGCATACAGCTTCCGGGTCATGTGGCCAGCATGACTAAGCTGCTTCTGGCAAACCAGAGCAGCGCACGGAAACGGTATTTACCTTCCCGCCGGAGCGGTACCTATTTATCTACTTGCACTTTGACGTGCTTTTGAACTGCTAGGTTGGCAGGAGCAGGGACTGAGAAACGAGAGCTCACCCTGTCGACCTTCTGACTAGCAAGTCCTAGGCTCTCTGGTTTAACCCACAGCGCCACCTACGTCCCATCGCAACCATATTAGGCAGTCTCTTAGAGCAGTTTAGGACAGAGAAGCCTAGTATAGGATCAATATGTATAAAAATTTACTCAGGTATTATTTTAAATGTGCTTGTGGTATTACTGCCATGTAGAAAATTCTGTTGTTTAGAAGAGGCAACCTAGCCTATTCTACCCATAAGTTTTTATTTATTAAATCCTTCTGAATTAGCCACCTGAAATATTTTTTGCAGTTCAGGTTGTTAAAAGACTTGGATCAAAATGTTGTGGAGAAAAAAGTTGCTATTAGGCATGTGGTAAAATCACGAAAGTGAACTGAATTGTTGTATGTAATAATGGGAGAACCTGTGCATGTGTGCATTTTGATGTTCTGCTGTTTATCTTGGGAACTTTTGCATTGAGCAATGTGTAAAAAGGAGACTTGTTTCTAAATTCTTTCTCATTTTTTTAGTTTACCTTTAAGAAAACAGAGACGTGCAAGCATGTTTGTACAAAAGAATATGATTTGAAAAACCCAGATCACAAGCAAAAACTAGATTTTCTGAAAAAGAGTATGCTGCTGAACTATCAGCATCATTGGTAGGTTCATGTTTAACTTTTAACCAATTGCTTACTTTTAGTAGAAAATATAGAATTGTGGTAGCTTATGATGAGAAATGCGGGACATTCGTGGAAAGAAATGTAATGTTTTCTTCCATTTAAAACAACATAGTTATAATTATTTCTGTTTAAAAAATAAAAGTATGGATCTACTGGAACAGCAATTTGATATCCTTTCGTGCATTAAAAGCTATAGAGGCAAATGGTGAGGAAAATCTGGAGCCAATTTGGGGAGGCATGCAGGAGAAACAGAGAATCTATTCCCCAAGCAGTATCCATTAGTTATCACCTAAACATTACTATTACTAACATTGTTAGTGAATCTATATTTTGCCTTGACAGATAAAGTTCTTCTCAAAATTTATAGCTGTGGTACATCTTTAATGATACAGGCTTCATCTGAAAATACTGTATTACTTATTCATTTTATAGGATTGTGGATAATATGCCCGTAACTTGGTGTTATGATGTGGAAGATAACCAAAGGTTCTGCAATCCTGGATTTCCCATTGGTTGTTACTTAACAGAAGATGGACACCCCAAAGATGCCTGTGTTATCAATGTATGTATAAATAAATTTTAAATAATGCGTACAAGATTACTATGCTGCTTGATTTCCCCCGCTAAATTTTTGCTGTTATCAGTGTAAGTATGCTATTTTTAGGAGCCTGCTTTGACACCATTGCAATGACTGAGTTATCATGGAGGAGTAGAAGGAAGGAGGCGTAGATGGACAAAGGCTATTTCTAATAACAATAGGCAGCTAATCTGCTTAATATTGTGCTTCTCAGCCTGACATCTTCCTCCCATATCCTCCGTCTGCTCCATGAAACCATTAATTTCCACACCTTTTGCCTTCCCCTTTTATTAAAGCAGTTGGTGTTAGAACAGCATAAAAAGAACATAGAAATGAATTGTTGCATGAAAGAAAAATTGGATGACAGGTAATGTTATCCGTTAGTGATTCTGGTGAACCAGTTTGAATTTTCAAACTAATTTGCAGTCTCTGCGTGGAGGAGAATTTGTTTCTGAAAGACAGAATATATTTCTTTGGAATTGGATTTCAGCTCCCAGTTGTTGTTGTTGTTCCTGAAAGTTTGGCTGTTGGGATATTCCCTGCATCCATGATTCTGTATACAAAAGTCAGCTTAGTTCATAAATTAGCGTTAATGGTAAATTGTAATGCTGTTTCTTGTACTGCAAGGAGACTTAATTTCTTAAACCTGAGAAATGGCATCAATTTTTAAAGCTTGGACTGTGTAAAAATGGAATCTTATAAAATGGCTTTTCACAGTTACCTCATTTTTATGTATAGTATGAGAATGCAGGAAGCAAACAGTGGACTGATGTGTTCCCCCTTCTGTGGAACTATAAAAGGAGTTTGGAAGCTTTTACTTCCATTTTAGATGAAGTGCAGCGTGTTGTGATTTTCAAACCAAAATAAAATGTGGTTCATCTTATCTGTGGTTTGTTGAAAGAAGCGGCATATAAATTTTAATAATAACGATGATGATGATGATGATGAAGGGGAGTTATTTTATAAGCCAGTTGTGCGCTGATCCATCCACCTATTTGATTAAGTTTTTTCTACATATTTTTTTTTCTGTAGTCTGAGTTCCATGAACACGACACCTTCTACATATTCAACCACGTGGACATCAAAATAGCCTACCACATGGTAGAAAATGAAGCTCCCAGCGCAAGACTAGTAGCTGCTAAACTTGAACCAAAAAGGTGAGCCTTTAATTTTATTACTAGATCTGCGTGGCATCTTGGCAATGGTTTGAAAGATATAAGGGAATTTAACATGCTCCTCACAGTGGACTTCACGTTAAGTGGAAGATATAGGAGTGGGAGGGAGAGAACACTTTAGAGTTTTCATTCTTAATAGGAAAAATAATACTGGGCAAGTATATACAATACAAGGTTAGTAAACATTGCTGCCATTGTGATCCCATTTATATAGGCCCAGTTCACACATAACACAAACTGCATCGTAGTTACAATTTAATCATGGCTTTGCTGCCCCAAAGTTCACAAGTCACTCCTCATCTGCTTATTCCTGGTTGAAGAGATACCATGCCATTATGTGCAAAGCAGCACTTGAGGTTTGTTTCTCTCCTAAAAAACAGACCTTGCCTTGCCAACATGGTTTGTTAGGGGGGAAAGCCAAACCGTGAGTGCTGGTTCACACATAACATCAAGTCAGTCTCTGGTTTGGTACAGCCCTAATTTGTTAAATGAAGAAGTGGGGAAGGAGCACTGTGGGGACCTTTGAGCAATGTGCACTTTAAGCCATTTCTTAATTCAAACTATGATTTAAAGCAGGGGGGCTAGTCCCTTTCAGGCCACCAAATACCCTCCTCCTAGTTTGGTTATTTAAAATCTGTTGCCAGAACGACGGCATTTTGCACTCAAATCTATTGTCTTTGGTTTTTTTAAACAGTTACAAGCACACTAATCCTGACAGCCCAGACTGCACGGGACCACCTATGGATTTAAGTAACAAGCTTGCTTCTGGAAATGTCAAAATTCCCTACACATATTCAGTTACTTTTGAGGTTGGTATTCTTGTTGGCTTTTCCCATTTCTTTTCCTGGAGAGGGCATGATTTGGAAAGTACCTATAAGACTTTACTTTTTCCCTCCTAAAAAGTAAGGGGAAATGTGTGTGCGTCTTATGGAGCGAATGCAGGCTGCACAGCTATCCCAGAAGCCAGAACAGCAAGAGGGATTGCTGCTTTCACTGCGCAGCGATCCCTCTTGCTGTTCTGGCTTCTAAGATTCAGAATATTTTTTTTCTTGTTTTCCTCCTCCGAAAACTAGGTGCGTCTTGTGGTCTGGTGCGTCTTATAGAGCGAAAAATACGGTCCTTTCTGAGGTTTTAAAATAACACTCTGTTGGTGATTCTTATACCAGAAATTCATAGCAGAGTTGGAATGGACCATTGAGGGTCATCCTGTCCAATTCCCTGCCATGCAAGAATCTTTTTCCCAACGTGGGACTGAGATTAAGAGTCTTGTGCTCTACTGACTGAGCTGTCTTAGGTGAATTTTAAAAAGTGGCATTTTGAAATATTAATGAAATCCTAGTAAATGTCTTAAGAAAGGACATTCATCTAAACTTTTTTATTGCATTATTCTAGGCTAACTAGAAAAATAACTTTTGTAGAAAATGTCATAGATGTTACTCAGTTAAAATTATTTGGAATCCTAATAAAGGAAGACAGCCAATGATGGCCACTTGCCTGAGTCACAGAAATCTGCTTGCCTTCCGGAGCAGCTTTTGTAAGTGTGCCAGGGAGCCATAGTGGTAGGAGAGGAAGAAGTCCCACTGGGTGAGCAGACCCCTGGTTGCTCTATATTGGAGCTACAATAAAATGGTATTTGTGTACCAGTCTTACAGCTTAATGCTATGCATGTTTACATTACATTTGCATTGGCTCTCAGAGCACAACTCAAAGTGTTGGTGCTGACCTTTAAAGCCCTAAACGGCCTCGGCCCAGTATACCTGAAGGAGCGTCTCCACCCCCATCGTTCAGCCCAGACACTGAGATCCAGCGCCGAGGGCCTTCTGGCGGTTCCCTCATTGTGAGAAGTGAGGTTATAGGGAACCAGACAGAGGGCCTTCTCAGTAGTGGCGCCCACCCTGTGGAACACCCTCCCTTCAGATGTGAAGGAAATAAGCAGCTATCCTATCTTTAAAAGACATCTGAAGGCAGCCCTGTTTAGGGACGTTTTTAATATTTAATGCTGTACTGTTTTTAACACTTGATTGGGAGCTGCCCAGAGTGGCTGGGGAAACTCAGCCCGATGGGCGGGGTATAAATAAATTATTATTATTATTATTATTATTATTATTATTATTATTATTATTACTACTACTACTACTACTACTCAAGAATGAGTTCCACTGTGGTCAGTGAAACTTACTTCTAGGCAAGCACATAGCTCAGATGGTTAAAACACACTGCTGATAATGCCAAGGTTGCAGATTCGAATCCTGTATGCGACAGCTGCATATTCCTGCATTGCAGGGGGTTGGACTAGATGATCCTTAGGGTCCCTTCCATCTCTACAATTCTATGATTCTATGTAAAGGATTGCAGCTTCAGTGAGAAGTCTCTATGCAGAATATAGCCTTCAAGAAGTATAGAGGCAATGGTAGCTGCTTGCCGCCTTTGATTTGTTCATTATCATGTCTGATATTATTTTAGTGAAGCAATTCTTTGCTCAAAAAGACTATGTTTTAGCTGACATTCTTGACATCTGATGTTGAACGTGAGAGAGGTGTCGCATGGTGAGTTAGAAATCCACAATTCAAATATTGTGTCTGTCATGAACTCACTAGATAAACTTATAAGTAAGGCACTCAAAGCCTTAGTTGTGCTTCCTCAGCATTTTGGTGGGTCATAATACTGATTTAACTTACAGGGCTTGCTGTAAGGATTATAGCAAGATAATGAGCATATTGTGAGCATCTTTGAAGACTTGAAAGTATTATATAAATATTGAATATTATGACGAAAATCATAATGATGTTGGTTGCCAGAAATCCTAGTGATTTCTCGGTTCCACTGAAAATAGTGATAAAATTCTCAATAGTATCTATGTAAATAAGATCAGAAGAAAATAAGTTGTTCATGATCCCCAAGAATTATTTATTAGATAGATAGATAGATAGATAGATAGATAGATAGATAGATAGATAGATAGATATTAGTAGTTATGTTGCCATTCTCAGTATAAAAACTTGGCAAGTGTTATAATTTTATTTCAGTTGTATGACATCTAATAATTAACCATTTTCTCTTCAGAAAAATGATGAAATCAGGTGGGCCTCCAGGTGGGATTACATTTTAGAATCCATGCCTCACACACATATACAATGGTTTAGGTAAGGGAAATGTTTTCATTTTGTAATTCAACATATTGGTGCACTTTTTTGGTAAAAAAGATAATGGTTTGACAACTGGCTATCATGTTTCCTTTTAGCATTATGAATTCTCTTGTGATTGTCCTTTTCTTGTCTGGGATGGTTGCTATGATCATGCTAAGAACTTTGCATAAAGACATTGCAAGATATAATCAGATGGATTCTACTGTAAGTATAAGTTTTTTTAAAAACAAATTGGAGAAGAAATGTTTTAAAATTTCCAGGTCTCTAAATACAACCTTTTTTGTGATGCCTTCTAAATAGAAATTTAGAAATTTAGAAGTTTAGAAATGTTGTGAATGTCTTTGCCTCAGTCATGTTCTGATAAGCACATCCACGATATACGATATCTTTATTGTCATTGTTCCATGCAGAACAATGAAATTGAAAAACTACATAAAACGTTCAAAACCCCCTAAAAACTCTGAAACCCCATTTTAAAATACACTATACTATAGAGACCCCTTAACCAGAATTGCATTTGCGTAGAAACTGTTTCTCAGGCGGCTAGTCCTGGCCTTTATAACCCTATACCTTCATCCAGAAGGCAGAAGCTGAAAGAGATCATTTCCAGGGTGCGTACTATCCTGCGCAACCTAACTCTTTATCTGTATTATGCCCAAATAGCTTTTATGTATATTCATTTTATTAGAATGTTTATATGCTACCCTTCAAGTATAAATACACCACTCATTGTGGCTTACAGCAAAAAAACCCAGCTGATCTCGCAACTGTATTAACTGATATAAACATACTCCTTTTGCAACAATAGTTACTGACAAAATTTTGTGTTAGGACATCGTAGCGTATAATATTGTCGAAAGGAAAGGTGGAACACAATCTGTTCAATTTCTGTGAAATAATACATATTAATAGGGATGCTATTAATCTAAGTCATACTCGAGTAGATCCATTGAACTCAGTGGGCATAAATAACAAGTCCATTGGTTTCATTAGATCTAGCCTGAGTATGATTAATCTTGGATATCATAGGCATCTTGAACAACTGAAGGAATTACCATTGAGACAGTTAACTAATAATAGGCCTTCCCATTTGCAATAACTGCAGCCCACAGGGGATCTGAATTGCAAGCCTTCTTATGTGTTTTCCATAAGGTAATGCTGGGCACAGATGCGATCCCCCCAAAGGTTACCCCAAACAGACCAAGGGGAGCTGGTTGATTATCATGAATTTGCTTACTTCTTTTGATGAATGATGTATCCCAGGCTTCCTCAACCTTGGCCCTCCAAATGTTTTTGCCCTACAACTCCCATGATCCCTAGCTAGCAGGACCAGTGGTCAGGGATGATGGGAATTGTAGTCTCAAAACATCTGGAGGGTCGAGGTTGAGGAAGCCTGATGTATCCTATGAATTACCCTGCCAAGACTAGTGAGATTTTCAGATTGTCATCCCAGCACACACTGGATTTCTTCCTGTTGGGGAGTGACTCTGTCTACAAATGATTGCATGATTCAGGGCACTCTTGCTTCAGCTTGGCCAGGGACAAAACTGGGGAGGAGCCTCGTAGACCATAGACAACATATAAAGAGTTCTCACATTTTCCTTGCCTCCCTGGGCAGCAGTAGGGCTTGCCCATTCCTTTCTAAACGCTCAGTTCACCCCCAACAAGAAACTTCACACTAAGTGTCCAACTTTACTCTCTCCAAAAAGGTTGAAAGAACAGAGTTCTGAGATCTCATTTGTATGTTACTCGTTGGTTTCCGAGTTATAAAGATTGAATGTTTGGTGTCGTGTGATATTTCAGTATTTTATCTAAACCATACGCAGAGTTTGTGAATTTGGAGGGATGAAGTTAGAGATATATATATATATAAAATTGTATGTATAATCCCCTCAACTGGCTTATTAATTTTCAGGAAGATGCCCAGGAAGAATTTGGTTGGAAACTGGTTCATGGTGACATATTTAGGCCCCCAAGAAAAGGAATGCTACTCTCAGTGTTTCTGGGCTCTGGAACACAGATTTTAATTATGACTTTTGTTACTCTATGTAAGTATAACATAATGGGATACATGGGTGAAGCAGAGCCCCTTAATTCTAAAAGCTCTTCTGCCTAACCTTGGTTAGATGATCAACAACACAATGTGCTTGTTCTCTCCTCGTCCTTCCCTTGCATGTATCTATCCCACCCCCCTCCTGGTTTGAGGCATGTTTGTTGGTGCTGGATGTTCACAAGGTCCTCAAAACATAAACACACATAGGAGATTTGATTCTCAAACTGCTTTGATGCTGAGAGCTAGCTAGAGTGGTGAACTGATCAGGACCCAGAAGACCAGGGTTCATGCAAATGCCCACTCAGCCATGAAGCTCTTTGGCTGACCATCAGTCAAGTCACATGTTTTGACCTAATACATATCACATGAGAATAAAATGTGGAGGAAACCACGTATACCCCCTTAAGCTCTTTGTAGGAAACATGGAATCTAAATGTAAAAATAAAATAACAAGAATTCTGGTTGGTAACTACTACTGCTATTACTATTATTATTATTATTGTTGTTGTTAAATTAAATTTGAATGCCGTCATATACCCGCGAGTCTCAGGGCAGTTCACAACATAAAATCACAATATCAAAACACATGATAAAAATAAAAACAAGAACAACCCAATAATCCCCCTCCCTAACACATCACATTTTATGCCAGTATACAGATAGTGCTATCGTAGTGGGTTCCAAAAGTGAAAATGAATGTTGTAGGGGCCAGCAGGAAGTTCACATAGGTGATTTGCAGTATTCTTCAGGCTACTTGAACTGTGGATAGATGAAGAGATCAAGGAGCATTACGTCTGCACAAATCCTAAATATATTGCATTTCACAAAGTAAAAAATCTGAAACCTCTGGAAAAAAGGGGGAAATATACTATTGTGCCACCACTCCTAGGTACTGTGCACAACAGATGTGAATAAGGTAGTCTACATGTGAAGCACACACATCTTTAAGAGGCCTCTAAATATTGTGTATTTCCTTTTTCAGTTTTTGCTTGCCTTGGGTTTTTGTCACCTGCAAATCGGGGGGCATTAATGACCTGTGCTGTGGTCCTGTGGGTGCTGCTTGGAACCCCAGCAGGTTACGTTGCTGCCAGATTCTACAAATGTAAGTACAAAAGTTCATTTAACGTGACAGCACTTAAGTTCATTAGTCTAAATTATCATCACAGCAGTGATTTCCCCTCTGATCCTGTTTGCCCTCTGGGCAAGATGGAAAAATGTTTTAAGACTGAAGAGAGACTACATGCAGGTTTAGATTGTTCTCAAGCTAGCAAACTTTCAAGTTGGATATTCTTTTATTGTATTAACTCTAACGTCAATTGTTCTTACTTGGATCTACTTGCAGGGGAAGAGGTAACTGACATACTGTTATGGAAATCAGACTGTCAGTGGCTTTTGAAATTGCATTTTGTTTGACATATGAAGTTTGATCCAGCTTTTGTCTGCTTTGGTCTATATGCATTTGAAAGGGAGATAAAACAAAAGTTAAACCTATAACTGCTTTACTGAGCATCTCAGTCTGTGTGCACTTTTAGTATTATGCAGTACGGTGTGTTGAACCAGTCTAATTTTTTTAAATTTTGTTTTAATAAAGGTGAAGAAACAACAAAACTAAACTTTAAGTTCAAGTGCCTGTCTAAACTGTTCTAATAAATAGGGAATTATGTTTGTACAGTACCTGTCATTTAATTGGTGCTGTTTTGGGTTTCTTTTCATACAGCATTTGGGGGTGAAAAATGGAAGACAAATGTTCTGCTGACAGCTTTCCTTTGCCCTGGGTAAGTTAATTCCTACGATTACTGTTAAAATAGGTATATGAGAAGCTTGGCTAAAACTGGTGAGTCTTCAGCAACGTAAGTAAAACACAGCAACATCGTTGCATGTCAGAGCTATGCACAGTTCGTGCCCTTTTTGGGTTTTTTTGTGAACCTTGTTTCCTTCTGCCACATGAAAAAAGTCGATTAAGCAGTGCCAGCATGACAGAAGTTTTTAAAAAGACAGGGGTTCTCTTCATTGATTCTTGCTTTTACTCCTTGGGCTGCTTCTCAGACCACACTGCATCTGTGGTGTCATATACTATACAATGCCTATGTCAAATCTTTCTGCTTAATCACAGCAAGCAGTCATCCCCTGAAGTGGAGCTAAGACAGACATATATTTGGAGCTATTTAACTGAAACGTCAACTCCTGCTGTAGCTCAGTCCTGTTAGATTAAGGAAGAAAGGCTTGCTTGACCTCTTTGCCTGATATTTTCTACATGTCACCTGGGCTCAACGTTAAGCTAGACATATAGTGATATGATTTCAATAACATTGAAATTAATCAAGTGTGAGTTAATGGTTAAATCTCGTTTCTCTCTTAGCATTGTGTTTGCCGATTTCTTCATCATGAATCTGATTCTCTGGGGAGAACATTCCTCTGCAGCCATTCCATTTGGTACTTTGGTTGCCGTTCTAGCCCTCTGGTTTTGCATATCTGTACCACTGACGTTCATTGGGGCCTACTTTGGTTTCAAGAAGAATGTAAGTTCTTTGTCTCTCTGATCTTAACATGTTTTACTCGCCTTCTCTGCACACATATCTCGTACCTTTTGAACTGCCTGAAAACAAATGGTGGGTCAAGTCCTTTAGAAGGCTGTGGATTTTGGGGTCTTGCCTGACTTCAGTGATTGAGTTGTGTATATATAAAGCATGGTCAGACAACAGAATTCAAAGCAAAGAAAACCATTCTGAATGTGGTAGACCTCGTTAGATGAGATTTAGCTTGGATTTCCTTTAATGTGCTAGAAAGCCATAGGATTGTAAATTCTTTTGAGTAGGTTCTTCCTTCTGTTTGTGGTGTTTAGTATAATTTAGAAAGTCTCTCCTCCACCTTTGTGTTTATATCTTTTAAAGGCCATAGAACATCCAGTTCGTACTAATCAGATTCCTCGTCAGATTCCTGAACAGTCATTTTACACGCAGCCATTACCTGGTATCATTATGGGAGGCATTCTGCCCTTCGGATGCATCTTCATACAACTTTTCTTCATTCTTAATAGCATATGGTAAGCCAGTATACTTCTTGAAAAATGTTTGATGCCTTCAATTTGCTGGTTTTTTAAAAAGAGCTTGTATTTGTTTTTCTGCACTTCTCTCTACTTTCTTCCATGATCAAAGCTTTTGACTGTTTTGCTTTAATGACATATAAAGCCTGTGTTACGCTTGTAAGTATGTAGCTGTCTGGCCATAGGCTTTTGAAACCATCCAACCCAAAGTTGCCTGATGCAGGTCTTGAGTGTCATGACACAGAAGGTCTTACCAGTCTTAGGTGAGACAGTTCGTTGGTGGGAAATCTTTGCCTATGTCCCTAAAGTCCATGGGCAACTTTGAGATGAATTAAACATGGGAGTAGTTTTATGCCATAAACTCTTAATGGATACAGTTTGGTTGAGCAGTCTTCAGATGCTGGAGTTCAACAATATTTGCTATTTGTATGCTAGAATGGCCAGGTAAACTTCACCAAGACTACTTTTGTTATGCTTAAACTTCTGTTTTCTAGGTCTCATCAGATGTATTACATGTTTGGCTTCTTGTTTCTGGTGTTCATTATTCTGGTTATCACGTGTTCTGAGGCTACTATTCTACTTTGCTATTTCCACTTGTGTGCAGAGGTAAGCCTACAGAATTCATTCTTGCAACAGTCCTGTCTTGGGGGGATTTAAATTATTAGGAAAAAGGATTCAATCAATGACTTGGCTCCTAAGTTGCTATTCCTTTTACACAACGGTGGAGGGAGATTTCATAAAGTGCCTCTGTCCACTTATGTTTGTATTGAGGACCAGGGGCAGACTTTGGTATTATGGTGCCCGGAGCGAGGCCAACCCCCCCCCCCCCAAAAAAAAACCACTTTGAGTAGGTACCCATATAAATACAGTGGTACCTTGGACATTGAACATAATTCGTTCTGGAAGTGCATTTGACTTCCAAAATGTTCGGAAGCCAAGGCACACCTGCAGCCAATCAGGAAGCACCTGCAGCCAATCAGGAAGCACCTGCAGCCAATCAGAAGCTGGGTCAGCCACGTCAGACGTTTGGGTTCCAAAGAACGTTTGAAAACCGAAACACTCACTTCTGGGTTTGCGGCATTCAGGAGCCAAACCGTTTAACTCGCAAGACGTTTGGGATCCAACGTACGACTATATAGGAATCATCATCATATCATCCACCCCCATTTTTTGCTCAACCTTATTTTTAGGTTCCTTAAATTTTACTTCATGTTTTAGGGACAGCATAGGGTATACTCCAGATTTGTGTATTGACTCAAATATAATAGACTGTGTAATAACTGCTAAAACTTGCTGGGGCCGAGAAATGTGAAATATATGGCCCTTTTAAGATGGGTTGTGCATTCTAATCTGTATTTATTGCTTGCTTACACTTGCCATTTTCATTGCTGGCTGTTTAAAGAAGACATCCTATGAGGCAACCTAAGCATCTTTTTAAATAAATCAAATGTTTGTACCTTCAAATATTTTGAATCGTTTTAACCCGATTAGGTGACGATCTCCATCAATTTCCCAACAGGTTGTCTTTAAAATCGTATCAGCTGCTGGGGTCAAGTGCCTCTTCTTTTTTTCTTTTTAAAGACAGCCTTGTCCTCTCTGACACTAAAACTTTCCATGATGTGATTGACAGATACGGTAAATGGAGCTTGCTGCTGATCACCAAAAGAACCTAGCTGTAGAATAGTACCAAAAACAGGCTCCATGGTTTCAATTGGTTTTCTTAATGCTAATCCCATTTTACATTTCAAGTGAATCTGAACTTGGACTGCAGTACATACTTGCTGTGTTAGAGATAGGAAGGCCTGGCCAGGGAGGTGGGGGTGGAAATCCTCTACCCCAGCCTTTACATGCCTGGCACTGTGCACTGTCCTAGAACATTTGTGGTACCTGCTCCAGAATGCAGGTGCTCCAAATGTCAGCCTAGAATGTGTTTGCTCCCTTCAGAAGGGCATCCCTGTAGTATTTTATTTGAGTAAGTTAATGATTCGCAAATGATCTCTTTCTATGCAATCAATTGCCAGTAGCTCATCTTAGAAAATTATTAAAACCTTATAAAGGGTCATCATTATTAGATATGAAATATATAGTCTATGTTGCTTTAGTTTAGTATTTAGCAGGTTTTTCAACCATTTCTCTCTTTGTTCTAGGATTATCACTGGCAGTGGCGCTCATTTCTCACCAGTGGCTTTACCGCTGTTTATTTTCTAATATACGCAGTACACTACTTCTTTTCCAAACTTCAAATCACGGGTACAGCAAGCACCATTTTATACTTTGGTTACACTATGATAATGGTACTGATCTTCTTCCTTTTCACAGGTAAATATGAATTTTTTTTTTGGTACTGAGACTTTATGTTAGAGTTCTTCTGGGGTGCTTCACACAATACAGTTTGAGAGTTCTAGAGCCATGTGCAAACTTTTTTCATACTAATGTTTGACGGACATCCCTATGGTTGCTTGTTTAAAAAACAAACAAACTTGTGTGCCTGTCTATTTTAATGTGGACTATGGACCTCAAGTTGTCGTGACATAAAGGTGGGGTATTTAACTGTAGTCAGGACATCTTTATGTTCATTTCCCTGCTCCTCTGCTTTCTACCTGCATCTCTGGCTGCTGAACGTTGCCAGTCATCTGTATAATTCCTAAACACAGTTAGGGGCTATTTCAGAATTTGATTGAAAATGCAAAATACAAACCCTTCCGCTTTTTAATCTGTATTGTTGCATGCTTGCATTTGTTTACCTATTAAGGACTGTTAGAAGTTTTATACAGCTGTACTATTTGGAGAACATTCTTCTCCACTTGTAAGGGTTTAGAGAAAAGGCGTCAAAACCTTGATGTCTATAAAATATAAGAAGTTAATTGGATACCATTTTAGTATCTTAAATTTTTTTTAATTTTTTTTGCACAAGTTACTGTTGCTTTCTGGAATAGTTTTTGTAACGTTTTCCAGTTTTATATGCCGATAACTGTGCATTGGGATTCTTCTCCCTCCCCCCCCCCGAAACGTAGCTGTTTACAAGAAAAAAGAGGCTGTGTATTAAGGGATACGTACATAGTAAATTTCATTAAGCTTGGATGAGATCATTCTAGCAAGTGATCAGAATTACACACACAAGCCCCGAAGGCATCTGGCTTCCTGTGTCAAGATGATATAAAAGCTAAAAAGAGAAACTCATAATTGTTGCATCAAAACTATTATATTGCTGCTTACTCATCTGTTAAAAATGGTCAGCCTCAAGAAGGGTTCTGACGGTGCCCTGCTGCTGTGACGGTGTAGCACATGCTTGGGGCACTTGCTTCTCACACTGCATTCCGGGTCATTGATCAGACACAGCAGGCAAAATACTGGGAGCTATGTGACAAATCTGACTTACAGCTGGGCCCACAATACTGTATCGGAGTAAATGAGTCAGTTAAACATCAGTGGCTTAGCTACTATGGAAAAAAATAATACGATATCATTCACAGTTCTTGCTGAATTTTTCCATCATGAATGAACCATTGCTAAATCTTCATTCTTCACTGCAAACACACACACATACATAACTTTGAATTAGAACCTGACGCATAAACATAGAAAAGTTTTGCAACATGTAAAGGAACAATACCTATCTTCCGTCATCTAAAGTTGCAAAAACTTAAATTCACACTCATTAATTCTCAGTTACATGAAACACAGACTTCAAGTGGCATTTTTTAAAAAGTCCATTTGTACATACTTTTTGTGAATAATCAGGTGCATAAAATCAATGTGCCATTGTCAAGCAGGTTTCGACTGCTCAGGAACTTACATAGTCAAAGGGCTGTAAAAGCAGTAGTCTCTGTTGGTTTATTGGAGCACATGGTTATCTTCCAGCCATGAACAGACTTACCAAATGTTCCACTCTCCAATATCCTTCAGCTACCCTGGATTCTAAATCAGCCAAAAATTATGAAGTCAAATAGTCTGGTTGGTTGTGCTTTTCAGCATCAAAACTATGCCATGTTGTGCTCCAAGCGCTGGTATCCGGTCCTGTCCTGAGAGGCAACCTTCCATAAAAGGGCAACCTTCTGTAAAAAAGGTTTCCTCCCTAAAAAAAGGTCAACAACTCTGGGCAACTATAGTCCGGCCCCCAACAGTGCCTGAGCGACAGTGAACTGGCCTCCCGTTTAAAAAGTTTGAGGACCCCTGTGTTACAGTATCTAACAGAAATGTAAACTCATCCTTGGTATATGTGGTTTCCACACTTTCTCCAGGCCACATGGATCCTTTGCTCATTTGCATTTTTGTGCTTCCTGCATAAACAGCTGTGTTGCATCAACACAACCCTATTTTGCAGTACACAATACCTTCTCTTTCAGGCACAGAAGCTTCTTGTTTCAATATCTTAACGGCGTGGAGCCTGTGCTGCCCGCCATTTTGTCACCCCACCCCCCCAGGCTGGCACTGTTCCCCCAGGGAGCCCCCCCCCCCCAGGCTGCACACCACTCCCCAAGCACCCACCTTCCTAAGCCGTGCCAGGTTTACCTGGCCCACATACCATAGTTTGAGGATCCCTGCTGTAACAGATCCATTGATGTTTATTCTGCCAATTTAAAATTCACATTCTGTTTTGTAGGAACAATTGGATTCTTCGCATGCTTCTGGTTTGTGACCAAAATATACAGCGTGGTAAAAGTGGATTGAAGAAACTGTAAAATATAGGAGCCATCATCCTAATATAATGATACGCTTCTGAAGAAGAATTTAAGCTTTATCTGAAGTATTGACTTCTGTACCTTGTGAATGATACGGAATATACATTTTGCCCACCCAAAACATTTGTATTATAACTTTGCAATTTGTTTTCACTTGGGTGTTCTTACTGAAGGTTGAAGTTAAATATTGTATGCGTTTGTAAATGTTGCTTATAGTAGAACTTTTAAATTCTAAATGACTGGCTAGAAGTGAGTACATTACAGAATTTTTAATGATACTTCTAAATAAATAACGGGTGTAAATACAGTTTTCTAGGCTTGTTGAGTGGGGTTAATTATCCCCCTGCCCCAGTGAAATAACTTCTTTCTATCATGACTTGGAAGGTTGACTCGTGTGTTGCTTTTGATTTTTTCCCCCTGATTTTTTTTTATATTGGAGTTATGGCCATAAATCCACCTCACTTTTTCTGTGACTTCATTAGGTTCCAGTGCTGTTGGCCTTTGGAACCATGTGCCTCGAGTCTTGGCAATCTATCCATTCATAATTGTAATAATTACTATCAACATTTTCAGTGGATCATCACATATTATAAATAAACCCATGAAATTTTGTAAATACAGATATATTGATATGTTTTAAAAATATGTAGATTATATTTGTTAAATTCTAGGTTGGTTTTTTGTTAATCTGCTCTACCCTATATAGATGTAACTGTTCATAACTGCACTACACTGTCAGCTCTAATCCGCTAGCGTAACTAGATTAAGAGACTGGATAATATGTTGAGAAGATCTGCATACAGAGAAGGAAGACGCACTGTCAAGTGTGCTCACAACAGATTTTAATGATTCATATTATGTAGAATTGATTGGGGAGGGGTTGGACATACACAAGCAGAAATGCTGTTTGTCTTGTATTAATAGGATGGTTCAATTTGCTAGATGTGGAATTGACATTAACCCATATGCCTCCTTGGAAAAAAGCAATGGAAACATGTTTATCATGTTGAGTTGGTTTGAGTTTACGTTAATGCCTGCATGTCTCCCACAAGAGCATATCTGCAACCAAGTTAAACTGCATGTTTTGGGCTCAGACATTCTGATTGGAGAAAAGAACCAATGTTTTTTCTAATACGTTCTTTCTAAAGATCATAAACTAATGCTTGAATATTAAAATCCAATAAAAGTATCTTTTGTTAATAACTTTTGAATTTGGTCTTGTAATCTAGCATTACAACTCTGTAATTAAACTTGGTATGTTACAAAAAGCAAAAAAGGAAACATGCAGCAAATGTATATTCTGGTTTAGGGAACAGCAAATCTCATACTTTGCTCTATAGTGTAGGGCTGTTGTGGAGGGTTCCCTCCCTTAAGACTTAATTGATGGGGAAAGTGTGAACCACTCTTTCATTTATGTGGCAGTTTGTTTTTATCTTGCTTTTTGGTTTCGACCAAACTGGTAAAATGACTTTTGATAAAAATAGTACACAAGTTAAACTCAAACCACCAAAAAAAGCCCACTGGCCAAGCAGTATCAAACTTTGGTCAAATACCAAAAGTCTGTCCTAATCCAGGTTTCCTCAGACTTGGCCCTCCAGAAGTTTTGAGACTACAATTCCCATCATCTCTGACCACTGCTCCTGCTAGCTAGGGATCATGGGAGTTGTAGGCCAAAAACATCTGGAGGACCAAGTTTGAGGAAGCCTGACCTAACCGAACATAATTTGACCATGTTCATGAATGCAATGAGAAGACCTGGTAGGCTACCCTAGGGAAGGTAGGGTAGGCTACCCTAGGGAAGGCTTCTCTGTTGCTGCCCCCAACTGATTGTTCTGTTCTATTAATACTGTATATTGCTATGCTTAAAATTCTATCCATTTCATAGCCGCATCCTTTCCCCATTTCTGTCCTTCTGCTCCTTCCGTTTGTCTTGTTCCAGCCATCATTTTCATTTCAGGTCTTTGTCCTATCCTGTCTGAAGAAACCTCCTGACGCCTGGGCTCCCTTTGCCTCTTGTGTCTTCCTTGGAAACATGCTTTTCTCATACGCATTAGAGTCATGTAAAGTCAGCATTACCATGAATTTGCCAGTTTTATAAGTTGGAGATCGAGCTGTGTCACAAGTGAGAAGCTAAGCTTTACGTACTTCACAAATCAGGTTTTCTGAGGTAAATTCTTCTTTTCCAGAATATGACTTAGGTGCACTCTGGGAGGTGAGTTACATCTCCTTTAAAAGGTATAACCTGAGTTCGTAGGAGAGATGGAAATGAGGGGAGACCTTTGAAAATTCTGCGGATCATTTTGAGATCTTTTCAGCCACAGAAGTTCTGTTGTAAGAACCCAGCTATATATATCAGAGGCCTGAACAAAAATATTTGATGAAAAAGCTTTTAAGAATTAAAGAAAAGTTTTCACCCTACCAACTGTCACCAGGGATTGACATTTTAGAAGTGTTTCTGAAACTTAAAGTGTGACATTACTTTTTTCCTCCTCTTCTAAAAGCCTTTTAATTTAATTCTATTTGCATCAAATACAATGTGAAATACTGACTTTGTAACAAGGGGGAAATGAAAGAAACGTTTGAAGGAGTCTTAAATGCGTCAAATCTAAAACAGCTATGTTCCTAGCATACATTAAACATTTTCAGGAACTTCAGAAATGTGCATATAAAAAGAATATCGTGAGGGGAATAGGCACAATTACTTCTGGGTGTTCAGCCTGTTGATTTGACAGGATATATAAAAGCACTCATCAGGTGAAAACAAAACATTTGATACCAAAATTGTGCTTAGTCTGCTGGGGGAAAGTATTTCATGTGAAAATGACACATAAAGCCTTTCTTATCAGGCAATCACTTTCCTGCTAAGCCATCAGGCTGATCTGTGGCATGTATATGTGAACAGTAAGCCTGATTCTGATTTTGGTTACAGATCAACATCAAAATAGAGATTGCATCAGTCACATTTACCAGTCTTGTTTTTTGCATCCTGCAGTTCCCACCAGAACAAGCATGAAAATCAAAAGGCAAAAAGTTCATGTTATATTTTACTAAGAAATGTTAAGGAGATAAAATAGTTCTTTTTAATCAGGCATTCTAAGATTACAGATTTCCACAATTATTATATATAATTTTTATTCAATTTTTCCAAATATAAAATTTATACAATTCTTACATCTTTTTTATATCCATTCTCTTTTTTGACTTCCCTCAACTTGACTGATACTCCTTCCCTTCTTAATTTCTTACACATTTCTAAAACCTTGCTTCTATTATTTTATAAATTACATCTTATTTTACTCAGATTTCCACAATTATTCTCAAGTGTTGGGGCTGTATCTGTTTACATCCAGTGCGTTCCCACAAGTCTGGGAAGCGGGTGTGTGCATATTATCCATTCTCTGTACCTGTTCGGTCATTTCTTATAAAATGCTATACTCAAATGCATCTCCCCCCCCCAAAAAAAAAGCTTCAGTTTGAAATGAGCAAAAGAATGACCTAGCTGCGTCTTAAGCAGGTAATGTGTACACAGCCTGGATTTCTGGCCCGAGAGACAATGGAGTGCACCTCGAGGGTGGTCAGAATCACAGTGCCTGCTGTGGCTGCGGAGACCGGTAACTTGTAACTACTGCTTGCTGTGTTGTTTTTGCTGCATCAGCAGCACCGAAGTGACCTCTCCAGAGCGTAAGCCTGGGCAGTGAGTATGGAGGTCCTGGGCTGCCCCAGACAACAAGACCCAACCCCTCACCCCCGTCCTCACTGATGTGATTCAAAGGAAAGCAGAGCAATACAGTGGTACCTCTGGTTGTGAACGGGATCTGTTCCGGAGGCCTGTTCACAACATGAGCAGAACGCAACCCGCGTCTGTGCATGTGTGGGTTGGATTTGCCGCTTCTGTGCATGTGTGTGACGTCATTTTGTGTGTCTGCGTGAGCAGCGAAACCCGGAAGTAACCCTTTCCGGTACTTCCGGGTCGCCGCGGGATGCAACCTGAAAAATGCTCAACCTGAAGCAAACGTAACATGAGGTATGACTACATTTAACACCAGCTTGGCTGCAGGAGTTGCCGCAAAGAGGCATACAAGGCACCATCCCAACAGTCTTAGGGATTCCACTCCACATTTGTGTAGGCTTTTCTCCTTAGCCTTTTCTTCTCTTGAAGATGACCCGCAAGGTAGTGGAGAATTTTGGCACGTGCAGCTTGACATCCCACAATATTACAAGAGCAATGCAGTAGGAAAGGCAGGGAGATGCTCCCTGATTTTGGAGCTCTGCAACCTGCTGCTTTTAAACCTTCCTGCCATTATGAGATATGTGGGAGCCCATGCTTAGCAGTCAAGAGGAAGGGGATGGTGCCTAGTCTTCATCAAGGTAGCAGAGGGTGATTTTAAAAGTAGTTTTAAACCCAAAGGTTAAAAGTTAAATGGGCTTGGGCACAATGATGAGACCTAAACAAAATGGTGTTCCCCAGAGAGCAGCAAAAAGCAGAGGGGGGGGAACAGGAAAAACTTAACACACAGGCCAGGGAAAATAAAAAGATACTACGGAAAAGCTGGAGGTGGTAAATGGAAGCTTAATATACAAAGAAAAGAGAACAAAATTAGCATCGGCTGTTTTTCTATTCCTTCCATAATTTCATAGTAAATAAAAATACAAGGATTGAGAGGTTTTGGGATTTGTTTAGATTAAATGACGTGACTTACATTTCAATATGATAACACAACAATTTTGAAAAAAACCCGCACAGAATCCGTATCTTCTTCCTACAATGCCACACTACATGTGTGCTTTTATACCAAATAATAAAATAGTACAGGAAACTGAGACCATTTGAATAACGAATAACGGAAGAGTCAGACTCAACAAAGGGCAGGTTTCCGTGATACCTAAAATCTTATTAGACACAGATAATACAGAAAGTCTGAAATATGTATGGGAAGCTGAGTTAAGCATAGAAATAGGTGAGGTGCAATGGAATTTTAACTGCCCCCCCAAAAAGACCAAGAACAGTCTGGGAATGGGTGAGAGAAAATTAAAAATAGCCCACCCAGCTGTAGTTTAAGGGTGCTGGAAGTTGTAGCTCTGTGAGGGGTAAATTGCCCCAGGATTCTTAAGGGGGGGGGTGTACTTTAACTGTATATTGTGCATGCAGCCCAAGTATTCCATTTTCTGACAGAGAGAATGGACAGTTACAAAATTGTGACCCACCTGGTGGCCATTTTGAAGAAGGGGATGCTATAAATCCCCCAAATAAGTACATTAATAATGGGGGAGGCAGCCCTACAAATATTTGGGACCCAAGTTGTTCTGGGCTTTGTAAGTAGCCGTCCAAACAGAACCATTCTTGGGGAAGTGCTTTAGCTCAGGTAGAGGATCTGGCTTTGCATGCAGAAAGCCTGAGGTTTAATTTCTGGCATCTTCAGGTAGGACCAAGAGAGACCCATGTCTAAAGCTCTGCAGAGCCTCTGCCATTCGTTGTAGTGAGCTAGATGGGTGAATAGTCTGACTCAGTAGAAGGCAACTGCTTATATTCCTATATTACATCAACATAGTCCCAAAGAGAAGCACTGCTTACAACCCTGGTGGCCACATTCTGCTCTCAAATGATCTTCACAGGTAGCCCCTTGCAGAGGGCATTACAGTAATCTAAACATGAGGTTACTAGAGCTCAGGTAAGCTGAAAATAGGCCCTCCTTTGCCACCGATGCCACCTGGGATTCCAGGAATTGTGCGGAGTTGAGGAATACTTTCAAGCTACATGCTGATGTTTCCATCGGCAAACTACTTCAGCCAGAGTACTAGGCTTGATTGCCACAATCCTACGCATGCTTACTTGCGACAAAGCCGCCTTGAACAAAGTGCAACTTCTTTCACAGTAAACATGCTAAGGATCAGGCTGCAACTATGTATCCCATGCAAACGTTTTACAAAGGCTGTTCTGCCTTTCTTGTGCAGATATCAATAGGTGGTGAATATCTCCATGGTGTGAAAAGCTTCGCTTCCTGATTTCTGTGTATCAATCTGTTCTGACGGAACAAGAAGCGCCAGGCTGCTAATACGACTTTATGTTTGTAACACAGCTAATTCACTGTTGAAAAAGGAGGTGAGCGCAGAAGCACCTTGCTTTGCCATTCCATTGTTTTTAATGCTTTCTAGGTTTTGAGGTAATATTACTGGTGCTTCAATGTACTACCAATGCACAAGGTAAAGCTGACAGGAACAGGAAAATGTTTCTGCTTTGAAGGATCTGTATCGGAGCTGTTTCCAAAGTGACTTTTCAACTCAAAATGTCAAAAATATTTTCAAGATTGACCTTGGCAGCTTTCTGTTTCCTGATTTTGAAAAAAAAAAACCCACAAAAAACCCGCCAAAGAAAATATCCACTTACAGATAGTCAGGTGTACGTCATTCTTTGACTGCCAAGATGCTCATTTCTCTTTCATGATTCAGAATTAATAAACATCAAAGAAATGTTAATATGAAGCTGTCTTAAGCCAACCTGAGGCAGAACAGGAGGTCATTTCTTATTATATTCAAAGCCCAATGTTATGATTTGTTTTAATCTTTACCTTCGAGGGTCATTAATAAATTCCCTATTAATGTTTTTTCTCAGTGCCCTGCACTCTTCTTTGTTTATGCAAGACTAACTACATCTATTTGCAATTTTGCAATATTGTATACATTTCTAAAAACATGAATACAGTGGTACCTCTGGTTGTCAACGGGATCCATTGCGGAGGCCTGTTCGCAACCTGAAAAGAACACAACCCGCGTCTGCACACGGGCAGGTCAAGATTTTCCGCTTCTGCGCATGCACGTAACATCATTTTGTGCATCTGTGCATGCGCGAGGGGCAAAACACGGAAGTAACCCTTTCCGGTACTTCCGGGTCGCCGCGGGACATAACCTGAAAACGCGCAACCTGAAGCAAACTTAACATGAGGTATGACTGTATATACAAGTCCTCTGCTTGCTTCCTGATAATCCCATTTGAATAACGGGGAAATAGATTATTATTTTCTTGCCTGAATCCCTGATTGTTCTTACAAACACGTAAACCAGTCCTTTTAGCTTAAAATGGTATAAATCATGAAGGATCCAATCCACTATTCACTTATGATCAGCTCCCTTATTGTTTGTTTGGATGGATCTAAAAGGGTTTTTTCTTTCAGATTTCTTTTAACTGAGGGGGTAGATTAGGTGGCCTTTTTGTGGAGAGGCTGACAGAAATAGAACTGTTATTTTATTGTTGAATTTCAGTGTTCTAGATATTTTAAACTGATTTTTAATTCACTATGCATTGTATGCCACATTGAGAAAATACTGCAGATTGAAAGGTGGCTAACAATATTAATAAAATAAGTCCCATTGGGCTAAGTGGAAGTTAATTTTATGAATCAATATCCTTTGGACACATAAAAGTATGTACCTTAAATTATTTGTATTATACATGCTCAAAAACAACTTAAACTTGATGTTACGTTAGGAATGCAAGACTTTACAATGATTCTAGGGGTGTTTCCAGATGGAGGTTTATTGCTGCTCACGTGCACAGGTTTTTATGCAGGTATCATTAAAAATGGCAGCCTACACTCCACCCACCCCCCAAATTTAAAATGGATTTCCTCATACAGCGAAAAAATCCATGAAATAGGTTTTTAAAAATCCATTACACATCTGCAGTCAGTAGTAGTGTGGAAGCTTGATATTGAACTTTTCGAAGTTGGTGGTTTGCCGCATCTGTACTGATGGACCAGAGCACGCCAGGCACTCGTCTTCCACTGCCTCCCGCAGTTTGGTCAAATTCATGCTGGTAGCTTCAAGAACACTGTCCAACCATCTCGTTCTCTGTCGTCCCCTTCTCCTTGTACCTCCATCTTTCCCAACATCAGGGTCTTTTCCAGGGAGCCTTCTCTTCTCATGAGGTGGCCAAAGTATTGGAGCCTCAGCTTCAGGATCTGTCCTTCCAGTGAGCACTCAGGGCTGATTTCCTTCAGAATGGATAAGTTTGATCTTCTTGCACTCCATGGGACTCTCAAGAGTCTCCTCCAGCACCATAATTCAAAAGCATCAATTCTTCGTTGATCAGCCTTCTTTATGGTCCAGCTCTCACTTCCATACGTCACTAGATGCTTCAGTAGATGGCCTCAAATACACCTGTGCTGTATTTCAATTTGCTCCCCACCTGAACGCAGTCATTTGTTTTCAGAAGCCCAAATGATATGCATTGCCTCTTTTTACCAACTGCTACATGCTGAAGGCACTTTCAAATTTCAATAAGCGAGGAGGAGCTGTTCTCGCAAGACCTCCCTCCACTCGGGGCATAGCGGACCTCCGAACTGAGCTACACCTTTCGTGCCCCCGAAGACCTTTCTGACGACTAGGCGCCCCAGGCCCCGCCCCTTTAGAATGCCGGGACGGGCCCTCACGCGCGTGCAACACGTGAGTAGCGCTTTCCGACGACCCAGCGCTCCAGGCCCCACCCCTTTAGAACGCGGGTAACTTATCCAAACGCGAGGCGACAGAGAAGTGGCTTCCCTCCGCTCAAGTCCTCCGCCAATGGGAGCCGGACGTGGGCGGAGCCCGGAAGAGGCGAAGTGCGGCGACGATGGCGGCGGCGTTCGGGCTGTGGCGTCTCCTGGCGGCTGGTCAGAGCCTGAGCAGGCGGGGAATGTAAGTGACGGCGACGTAGGGAGGCGGGAACGCGCGCGTGCGTGTGTGTTTGGGGGGTAGACATTGCTCCCCCCCTTCCCTGAAGATGGGGGGGGGGAAATTAGCGGGGTTGGGAAGAAGTTTGCAGAGCGGTTGCTCTCCTCCCCGCTTTTTACTGCCACCCTTGCAGTAAAACACATTCACACGTGCACACACGCGTCTCTTGTGCTGCCATGTTCCGAATAGCTACGTGGTCTGGTAAGCGTTCGAAAGTTGGGCCGTCTCTTAGAGAGGGAAACAGACAAAATAAAAACCCCACAGCCCACTCTTCAACCTTCATTAAGGGCACTGAAGGGGAAAGGGGCGCCGTGAGTCCCAGCCAGGGGTGGTGGGAGCTTGGAGTCGAGTAACATCTGCAAGCGCCACAGCCCCCTCATCCCTGCTTTAAAAGAAGGACCGTCAACCCCTGCAAGGAATAACAGCAGCCTGATCTTACTAAGTAAATTCACCTGAGTTCAAAACATTACAGTCTTCTTCAAGGTTAGGATTATTTCATAGCCACTTAAGTGGGTTTTATCCCAAAACGCTAAATTAACAGGATTTAATTTAGTATGTATGTTTTGAGCACTTTTACGCCACTCTTTTGAGTATGTAACCTCCGAAAGCAGTTTACGAAATGTTGAGATGGTAACAGGTAAAGGTAAATATAACGTCCAGAAACTCACCTGTCAAATTAAAAGTCCAGGACCAAGGTCTTTAGTGAGCGTTGAAAAGGCCAGCTTCCTTAGGAAGTGAGTTCCGAAGGCTATCACAAGTCACCCTTGGCCTCAGAAGGTGTGGGGACATGCAGAATGCCTCTGGTTAGGATCTTGATATACAGTATGGGCACGTTTTTTGGGGGGGTGTTGATGGTGGCCTCGATGTCACTGTTTCACTCTCACGCCAACGTGCCCGCTCTCAGTTATGTTGCCCGCACCTCCCTGAACAACCCTGAACAACACCAAACATTAAAAACAAGCACATCTTACTCTGATAAAAGGATGTCCAATAAAACCCAAAGGTTGAAAACAAATACTAACTATCCCAGAGAATCTGTGGGGGACCTTTATGAGGGGATAACCAATAAGTCGGAGTCTCAAACAGGTTCACTTTAAATAAGTATCAAAATTTATTTTTAAAACCAAGGTAGCAAATAACACACTTAGGTTTCTTCAGACAGACAATGTTAATTCTGTTTTAATTAGTTATCAGGTATTTTGGCTTGCTTGATAGTTTGGTTCTTTTCTGAGGTGGCACTTTCTTTCAGGACCATTAGGTCCCATTGTCATTCTTCAACTTAAACGTATTATATTTGGCTGAGCTTATGATAAAAATAATAACAAATGATAGTTACTTCCATAAAACCTGAAAAGTTCATCATAAATAAATTAATAAAAAAAATACTTTGTATACTTGTAAAAACATAAGAAAATAACATTGAGGACAAGGTCCTACATAATCGGAGCATGATGCACGGATTGTTGTTCACAAAAGCTCATGTCATAATAAATGTGTTAAGTCTTTAAAATACCCCAGACTCTTGCTGTTTTTGAAATGAGTCAACCACAGCGGTTTCGCCCATAGTTCGAAACAGAAATTGGGTAAACTCAACTGCAGAGTTGACAGCCTTCAAGCACCACCTTAAGACTGGATGAAACCTGTAGAAGCCCTTTCCCCTGGATCCAACCCACCCCTTCCTTTCAGTAAACCTAAACCAGCCCTTTCTCTGAGGAGTCAGTGCGTAGGGCAGCACACACACCCCTCCCTGTGTTGGCGGAATGGCAGCAGCCAGGAAGGGTCCCCCACTCCCTCGTGCATGTTTACTCAGGAGTAAGCCTTGCAGCGCTCAGTGAGAGAGGATCCTGGGATGTCCAGCACAGGGGTAGGCGACCTAAGGGCCGTGGGCCGGATGTGGCCCAATGGCCTTCTCAATCTGGCCCGTGGATGGTCCGGGCATCAGCGTGTTTTTACATGAGTAAAATGTGTCCTTCTAAGAATGTGTCCATCTAAGAATGCTTAGATTTGCATTGCAGAAGTTAAGACAGATTCATAGCATCCTTACAATTACATTGAGCATCATAGTTTGGTTACCTGAACACCCAAAGCCCTTTTCAAAGATGCTTTTAGCAGAAATTCTGTCCACATTGTACGGTGGGTTGAACTTGACAGCTGGAATTAGGACAGTTTGTTAACATTCTCAACCTTTTCGTTGTATAATGTGGTAGCATTGTGGGCAGAAGAACAGAACTTGGCTTTAACTGGGTGGCCTCTTCTTATCATTGTCCCTAGTGGTGGCATGTGCCAATGAATTGATAAGTCAGCGTAAACCTTTCAACCTCCATAGTCGGTTACCTTCTTCTGTTTGACTAGGAAGTCACAATTAGAGCCCTTTTAAGCTGTTACCGGTGTTGTGTTTTCATAAATTGGACACTGGAGGGTGCTAATGCAACAAAAGCTGAAATATAGCCAAACACGTTTTCTTTGTTAATCAGAAAAGTTTCTCCCTGTCTTGCAACATTTTAGCAGACACAAATCTTGAACAGATACAAGATTTCCATTGACAGGAAAATAAATTTTTTAAAAAAATCTCTGTGAAGATGAGGTATCTCTTTTTTTACCTGGAATTATTACTATTTTGTTTCTTTAACAATTGAAACGTTGCTTTATACAGTTGTCAAAAGTTATTCTGTAAGAGTGAAAGCTCTCTCTCTCTCTCTTTTGCTTTTGGTCCGTTTTGAGGATTTTGGCTCCAAAGACTGGTCCTCCCCATGCCTTTGTAAAATCCCTTGGATGTCTTTGTTGTGCTGTTTCATTTTAAATTAATCTTAAATTCATCTTATTACTATGCAGCAGAAAGAGATGAAAATGAAATTGTGTTGAGTTCGTTGTTTACAACCTTGTTGGGAAAATGTTCATTTGAAAGCAGCAGCTCATTTTTCAGGTTTTGAACAAGTTTGTTTCTCAGTGATTTATGTCATTGATGTTCTTGAGAATCAGGACTGGCTATTGAAATGTGTTAAATCTGACAGTTTTTGCAAGCTGTTTTGTGATGTGGGACTAAACAGGAAGGGCGTGTGTGTCACTGCACTGGTGGTGGATAAAATACTTAATAAAGTATTATTAAAGAATGAAATATAATTGGAAATTGGGGGAGTGGCTTAGGAGCATCAGTTGTTCTTTGGGGCTGTGCCATGTGCTCTGATTCTGCTAGTCTCAGATAAGTGCAGTTCCCATATGCAGCTTGTAATGTTGTTAGGTGTAGCTGATACTCAAGCTATAGAACTGCAGCTTAAGGTTGCTGGGCTGGAAAAGATTTACTGGGTCTAAAGTATTATCAGTCAAGGCAGTCTTTGCTTGCTACAAACCTGTGCCACAGACTTAAAAACGGATTTAATAGCCCTTACTCTCTAGGAACCCTTAGATGTGTAGTTCAAGGGTGGAAAGCTAGAGATCAGGATTTGTAACAGAATTTCCGGCATCCCTCACCAAAGTTCCCATGGTATTTCTTTTGGTTGTGGTGGTGAAGACATAACTAAACTGGCATAAAACAGATAAACTTTGTAGAACGGATGTGCTCAAACTTCAGGAAAATATATTTAGCATTTCCCCTGAATAGCTAGGAAGCTTCCCTAACATCTAAATCACTGAAAACTGTTCCGTTGAAAGTAATACCAGTGGTTTTGGCCCTTCCTGCAATGACTCAAATAGAAGAATCCAATGAATGCTAGGTACTGATATTCTATTCCCAGACAGAGTCGGCACAGTATAATAGAACCTAGGGGAACTTAAAAAATATATAATGACAAGACTATATCTACTTGAACTCAGGTGTAAATTTGAATTACTTGTTATCATGGTATTGAGGTCTTCTTTTCTTCCTGTTTCTATAGTATAACTATACTGCAATGAAAGAACATCTCAGCTGGTGATTATACAACTAAATGCCTTTCCTTTCATATTTTTTATTGTAATGACATTACACAGTGGCTGGCCATTGTGAAGTCTCTTCCGCAATGAAAAGGAAGTGATGAAACTCTGAAGAATTTGGGACACGCCGAGTCGATTTTCTAAAATTTAATGTACTCATTGTAGTTAAACAGTTAACAGAGACATTTTATATTGAGCTTTCAGGTGACCTAATTTCCCCTAGTACTGTACATTTAGCTTTATACATCTGCACCTAATTTGTAAAATGGACTTAATGAGAAACTTCAAACAGTTTAAACATCAATTACAAAGAGGGCAAGGTTTTAAAGTTCCAGTAATCTGTCCATATTGGTCATTGAAACATGATCCCAGCTGGATATAATTCAAGACAGATGCCATTCCAAAGCCTTGAAACTAAGGACACTAACAAGCTGTTATTGTAGGTTGAAGCTCTACTTGGTTTGCTTCACGAGAGCACAATTATTGCTTTCGTCCAGTGTGGATTTAATAGTACTAAAAGTGTTTTTAAATATTCTCTACTCCTCAAAATGTCAGCCTTAAAAAGCCCCCCAAAAGTAGTACCTGATGTGATGGGCATGTCATAAGAATGACTTACAAGGTTGTGTCATGGCCTTCCCTGAGGACTCTGATGAGGACAACTAGGGGGAGGTCATGGGTGAGAACCTGCCCCTGACTTGAACCTAGGCCTTCTTCTTGAGACTTTCCCTCTGGAGTCTCACACGCCCACTTCCTTGGCTCAGGAGGAGATGGGCCCTTCCAGTGCCAGGGAGGCCCCTCCTCTGCTAGGGAGGAGGAAAGGGCCCGAGCCCAAAAGGAGTGCCCTGCTTCAGGCCAGGAGTTCTCAGTAGGACAGGTGAGCAGTTGGACTTAGAATCATAGAATTATAGAGTTGGAAGAGACCACAAGGGCCATCGAGTCCAACCCCCTGCCAAGCAGGAAACACCATCAGAGCACTCCTGACATATGGTTGTCAAGCCTCTGCTTAAAGACCTCCAAAGAAGGAGACTCCACCACACTCCTTGGCAGCAAATTCCACTGCTGAACAGCTCTTACTGTCAGGAAGTTCTTCCTAATGTTTAGGTGGAATCTTCTTTCTTGTAGTTTGTATCCATTGCTCCGTGTCCGCTTCTCTGGAGCAGCAGAAAACAACCTTTCTCCCTCCTCTATGTGACATCCTTTTATATATTTGAACATGGCTATCATATCACCCCTTAACCTCCTCTTCTCCAGGCTAAACATGCCCAGCTCCCTTAGCCGTTCCTCATAAGGCATCGTTTCCAGGCCTTTGACCATTTTGGTTGCCCTCCTCTGGACACGTTCCAGTTTGTCAGTGTCCTTCTTGAACTGTGGTGCCCAGAACTGGACACAGTAATAGTAATAAGAAATAATAATAATAATAATAATAATAATAATAATAATTTATTTGTACCACGCCCATCTGGCTGGGTTTCCCCAGCCACTCTGGGCGGCTTCCAACAAAGATAAAAAATACACTAAAATGTCACATATTAAAAACTTTCCTGAACAGGGCTGCCTTCAGATGTCTTCTGAATGTCAGGTAGTACTCCAGGTGAGGTCTGGCCAGAGCAGAATACAGTGGCACTATTACTTCCCTTTATCTAGATGCTATACTCCTATTGATGCAGCCCAGAATTACATTGGCTTTTTTAGCTGCCGCGTCACACTGTTGGCTCATGTCAAGTGTGTGGTCAACCAAGACTCCTAGATCCTTTTCACGTGTACTGCTCTCAAGCCAGGTGTCACCCATCTTGTATTTGTGCCTCTCATTTTTTTTGCCCAAGTGCAATACTTTACATTTCTCCCTGTTAAAATTCATCTTGTTTGTTTTTGCCCAGTTCTCTAATCTGTCAAGGTCGTTTTGAAGTGTGATCCTGTCCTCTGGGGTGTTAGCCACCCCTCCCAGTTTGGTGTCATCTGCAAATTTGATCAGGATGCCCTTGAGTCCATCATCCAAGTCGTTGATAAAGATGTTGAATAAGATGTTGAATGAGACCGGGCCCAAGACAGAACCCTGTGGCACCCCACTAGTCACTCTTCTCCAGGATGAAGAGGAACCATTGATGAGCACCCTTTGGGTTCGGTCAGTCAGCCAGTTACAAATCCACTGAGTGACTTGCCCCACCTCATTGCATGGTGGGTAGGCTTTGAATTATTGGAGCATCTTCCCATTCCTCTACAGTCTCAGATCACAGCTTCTGATCCTGGCCCCTGTCTTTGTCCCTGAACTGTGTTTAGGGAACCCTGAAGCTCCTCTCCAGAGTTGCTTTGATCCTTGCCTCATTGTTGGTGCCTCAGGGCGTCTGGACTAATGTCTGCTTATACACTATCTGTTTCTGATTATACACTATCAGAATAAAACTTGACTATTTACACCGAAGGTACAAGTGTCGTCGTTCCTGGCTAGGAACCAGGAGACATTTATGTCGTTAATTCCCAATGTTGGGCATCTAATTTTAGGACCTGATCCTGTGGGTTGTTATAGCAGCAAATAACATGACTAGACTAGAGAGTAGTGACCACTGTACAGCCGTGAGTAGATCCAGGGTGTCGTGTGTGACAAAATGATATATATTTTTTCAGTTACATTAGTGCAAATCAGCACACACCTAAGGCTGCTTCAGTTGTTACCCAGAAATGCTACAAATAGGATGCTCAAGTGACTTGCATGTCCTCTTTCATCGCTTCCAGAGAACATCTGGAGTGGCTGCTTGCACATCTTTCCTGGCAGATACATCCGAGCTAGCATTTAGTCCATCTTCTGTTTGGAGCTGCTAGAGGGTGTTTGGAGCTGCTACCCTTAATGTGCAGTATTATAAGAGGAAAGCAGCTGACTCCACATAGTGAAGACCTGTAGACCTAAATCACTTGACTTTCATAGAATGCTGCTGCACCTATGATGTTCACATCTCAGCTTATTACGTTTCCTATTTGGTTTCCTTTCTTTGATTCTATAAACACGGGTGAGTCTGTACTTCAGCCTCCAGGAGTGCAGAAATCCTTTAGGGAAGATCTTCCCAAATGAGGTTTTTGCACTAGGTCTTCTATATTATATGACTGAGAGAGAGGAAGCAAAATCAGTCACGTATTGCTGTGTCTTAAATGTGGGATCAAGTTATTTTATTTGTTCTGTTGTGTATCACCTGATAATTAACAAATAATCTTTATTCCTTCTTGGTGTGCTGTGAAAAGCTAGTAAGTCTTTGGTTAACCATAGTTTGCATTTACATCCAGATTGGAAAACATATGACTACTAGGTTAGGAACTAACTGAGATCTTAAACTATGGTTCAGAGTTTCTTTAAGGTCCTGTCTTGATATGTACATGATAACCATAGTCTCCTTGTTTGAGTGTAAGAGGAAACTATAGTTAACTGCACTCTTGTGAGAGGAGATAAGGGATTGTTTGGACAGGCAGAAGGCTAATTCTGATCTTGGTTTATTAAGCTAAGATATGATTGAATCAGGCCTAGGTGTGTATTTGCAGCTATGCCTTGTTCATAGGAAGAAGTGATAGTGTGAGTTGTTCTTTATCACTTTATAAGTGGTTTCCCACAGTTGACTTTATTCATCTGAATAGCTCAGCCGACTTCGGTGATGTTTTACTAGATGGTGCAGGTAAAGAAGCTAATTGAATTGCAGAGAAAGGGTGGAATCTAACATTTTGTGAGCGAACTTCTACTTGCGCAATGCAACATCAGTTTCCTCTGCTCATCCCCTACAGCCTCCCTTCACTGTGCCCAATATCTGCCCTGGAGAGTCTTCCAACCCTCTGAAGTTTGAGGTTGTGCAGAGGGTTACAGGGCAGAGGAGAAGTAAATCTTGTTATATGTGGGGGTCTGTTCCACTCATGCACAGTGTTGGATACAACTTCGTAGGGGTCTACATTGCAACTGAAGAATAAAACACTTCAGAGCTTGGCTTTTCCTTCACTCATCCCTCATGTAGGGATGCCTGAAATGGGAGTGGGAATTGCCAAATTTCACTTACTTATCTCATGTCCAGAACATCATATTCAACCCAGTGAATATGATAGGTGTATACTGTTGTTGTTTTCAATCTGCAAACAATATGCAATTGATTATGCATTACAAATCCTTGTTTGTTAAGGAGAAACAAACCGTGATCCCGGGTTTGGGCACAATACTAAGCTACCCCTTTCCTGGTTTTCTTACCTGTGTCCCCAAAGGGAAGAGCAAAGTGGGAACAATTGGGCTACATGCACTAGTACATAGCTTCTGTAGAGTGTGGTTTAAGTAGTGTTTCTTGGCTTATCATTAGGTGTGAACACAGCCAATATGCCTCGTGAGTCTCAGATGCCAGCGATTCACAACGGGGGTGGACATTTGCAGCATGCTCTGCTTCTGAACCTTTACAAGACACTTGGCTTGCCTAGTTTTGGAAGGCAGAAAGCGGAAGTAGATAGATCACTGGTTGCCAGGGCAATTTGCCAATCCAGGGGCTGCAGGATGTGTGTGCAGGCACATGCGAATTCCAACAAGTACACATGTCCATGGTCTCATTGAGGAACCAGTAATCAAGTGTATAGTGCATAGGATTCACACAACAAACTCTGTAGCTCTCGGGACTCATTTTAGCTAGAGACCACCAAAATACAAACCAAAAATACCCGAATAGATCAAAGAATACTTGCCACAAGCACCTCTCACCACATGCCACCACACAGCTAATATATCCAGAACTCATATGCTCCAAGTGTCCCTATTTTCCAGGGACTGTGCTGGATTTACAGAAGCTGGCCCAGTTTCTGATTTGATTCCAGAATGTCCTACTTTTCCTTAGGACATCCCTATTTTTATTGGAGAGGTGTTGGAGGGTATGCAGAACTCGCAATCAGGAAGTGGTCTCTTAAAAATACAGCCACTCCCTTATTATAGCATGTCCCCCAATTTACCACAAAGACATGATTTTTCATAACACCCACAACCGCTGGACAGTCATAGGGTCCATAGTATGCTTACAGGAAGTTGCAGTAAGAGTTCATACTTTTAGTACACATACATAAGTGCAACTGGCACTTTCTCTGAATATTAAGTGAGTAATAAAGATTTTGTAGGTGTGCAAGGACAGTGATACAAACCAGTGTCAAAGTTCTAGAATGTCAAAGAAATAAACAACTACCTGACTTTTAGAAGACATCTGAAGGCAGCCCTGTTTAGGGAAGTTTTTAATGATGGATGTTTTAATGTATTTTTAATGTTTTGTTGGAAGCCACCCAGAGTGGCTGGGGAAACCCAGCCAGATGGGTGGGGTAGAAATAATAAATTATTATTATTACTACTACTACTAGAATTGCAGCATCCGAGGTAGAAATGTTTGTGCAGTTTGTGAAGTCCTGAGAACGGATTGTCTTGCGTTTTCCGCAAGCAAGGTGGCACCAATATTCTACTACTGCCTTTTAAGCTTGGGTGCATTTTTGGTTCCTTGGGAAAGCATTGAAAACATATGTGTGAAGATGTGTGTGGCACAACCAGCTAATGAGACTGACTGGAGAACACACATTTCCTGTTAATTCCAACGTCTCGTACCTAAATATGTAGAGGATCAGTGAAAGGCACTAATTTAACTAAAGTGCCTTGAATCAGTGGGATTTTGTTTTGCCCTCTAATTGAAAGAAAATCGAGCTCTGCAGTAAAATATTTTTAAAACATTTAATCCCATTTCCTGATTGGGGAAGATGCAAGCGGTGTTGGCACACCCACAGCCAAGCTGTAACTGTGCATGAATCAAATTAGCAATTTTACTTACATTTTACTGGTTTCTCCTTTCATTTGCTGGCCTCTACTTGGATTTTTATTTTTTTTTTAAAAAAACTAAAGCTCATTAGCGCTGTTTTTGGCAAGTCACGAGTCATTAAATTTGGAAGTAATTTGTAGCATTTAAAGACTACTGTCCACAAAGTCCTTACTCCAGAAAAGTCTTTTAGATTAATCTTGTAGATTGAACTGTGTTGTTGTTTGTAGATTGCAGCCCAAATGGTTATATTTCGGTCCTCATCAAAGCTCTGAATATCACTTCCTGTGCACAATGGCTCCATGCTTACTAGTTTAACAACAACAATAACATGCAATTCCTGTGGTTATTGAGAGTTCGTTTATTTTGTCGGGGTTTGTGCATGCGGACTCAGAAAGAAAAAGTGACTCATGGGACAAATCCTATACATATATTCAGAAGTAAGTCCACTTGTGTTCATGGAGGGTTACTTCCAGGTAAGTGGATATAGAGTTTCAGCCTTGTTTATTCATTTTTGTGCGGAAAAGTTCTGTAGTTTTATTCACTTTGGAGGTCAACGCATATTGATCTCTATTCTCCCTCCCCTCCTTTTTCTTCCCAGAGGAATTTCTCCATCTGATTTACTTCTCAGTGCTGTAACTTTCGGGCTACAGACTTTACATTGAGAGTTCTATTAATCGTTCAAGCAACGGGTGGGGGGGAAATTGCTGCACCTGGAAAGCTCAGAGGGACAAGGCTCAAGACATCCTTTCCCTAGTGGTTCTTCACCTGTGAGTTTGCCCTGAGATGGCCATAAAAATTCTGTGGACCTCGTTTTATGTGAGACCATTAGGCAACACGAGAATTTGGGACTAGCTGCCCTTCGTTCTTCGGGACACTGAAAGGTGCCATTTACAAGCTCTAAGCGCCTGCAGGAAAGCAAAACAGGCTTGTAAACTTAAATTCTACACCCTGGAAGGTCCCCGGTTTGTAATGGAGGCTACAGGCCTAGATTACTAACACTGCAAATGTGATTTACGTTTTTTAAAAGAAAGCTAGGAAACATCTGCCTGCAGAAAGTGGACAGGATAGCCTATCATGCCATAGTTCTTTTATTTTTTGCGGGGGTATGATATTGTATTTTTGTGAGAAGAAAGTAAATGAATAGAATCCAGTGCTGTGCGCCCCCCAATATTGAGCTTTCAGTTTGTGCAGTGGATTTAAACACTTACATTTATACAATATTTCATCTCTGTTCATGACGATCCCAGACTAATCTGCTCAGAAGTAAGGCCAACTTAATAAGTTTTACTCCTGAGGGAGTGTATATATAGGAGGGTAGCCTTGGTTTACAGGCTTGAATGTTTTGTTTTTTAGTATTGCGAAGAGGAATATCTTTTTTTCCTAAAGCACTTTTCCAGTATACAAAGGGAGTTACGTTTCTCTCATATGTCATCCCAAGAAGGCAAGTTAGGCTGAGAAATGGCGACTTGAGTACAAATGACAGATTCATGACTCAACAGGGTTCTGAACCTGGGAACCAGCGCTCTGACTGTAGTTCATCTGCGGGTGGTTTTTCTTGAACTATTGACACCCACGAGCAGTCGTGGAATTATTGGTGTGAGTAAAATTACTTGAGCCATATCTTCTGCTAAATTCCAACGTCACATTGTTCTGCTTGCTCCCAAATGCTGTGTAAAACTTTGTCGAGGATGTTGGGGTTCACTGTGAGTCCTAGGGGTAGGGTGTGACCTGCGCAGTTTGCATTCTACTGTCGCAGCAAAAGGACTGAATGAATGATTGTGGTCAAAGTACCCGAGGAAAATTAAGGTGCGGAAATAGGTAACATACGGCCTCTGTATTGCCCAAGGCTGTTTTGTACGGCCCAGGGGATTAATTTATATTCTTGAGACTCCCAGCTTTTACATTAAACAAGTACATCATTTTAATCTCCTCTGGCTGTAGAAGTAGGCTTGACAACATGATGGCAATGTGCAGTAAGCCCGAAGTACAATCAGTTAAACTGGATTCCGAAATATTGCTCTCCGGTCCTCTTGTTTCATAAAATGCACATGTTGATTTTGGATGGCTTGGCTCCAGGGCTCTTCACATCTGGAGCTAACAACCCCAGAGTTAAGAATTTAACAGAATACATGAAGCATGTTACTTGGTATTTGTAACATTCACCCAAATGATATGCAGATTTTGGAAACAGCATGGAATTGGAAGGTACAAATTAGATGCAGCTCTCTGGTTTTTAATGTTTCCGAACCCGTACTTTGTGGTGGACAAATTGCATTCTTTTGGGTAAGGGCACATGCAAAAACTTCCTTTAGCATTCTCTGCCTGTATTTTTAAGATACAGTGGAAATAACATGTTATTGGATGCCTTGCAGCAGAAATAATTACTGGAAACACTGAGATAGCATGAAGTGATAAACTCTGCCTATACCCCTGAGAAGTGAGCTCTTTTTAAAGCACTTTGGTTGTTCTCTTCCTACTCAAGCCCTCGAAAACATCTGTGAGTGTCGGGTCCTTTCCCTCTGAGCTGATGGTCTTAAGCTATCTGTATAAATTTAGCCTTCACTTCCTTTTAAGTAAGTGAAGTATAAATGCTAAGTATAAATCGATGGTACATTGTTACGAGCATTAATGCTGAAGTCTCTTGTTGTTCGTAGTATTATTAATTAACCTCTTAACTTTAAAATCTAAAAGCAAGTACACGTGCAAGCACAGGCTGGGAGTAGGATCGTTTTCTCCTATACATTAATTCTTCTTTAGACTTTCCCCAATTGGCTGAAATGTGGTGCGCAATGAATGAGGGCGGAGCCTTTTTGGTTGTGGTGCCCTTGTTTTGGAGTGCTTGTCCTAGGAACTCATGCACACTGTGAAATCTTTCTGGCACCAGGCAAGGATCTTATTTTCTCAGACCTTTTAATTTTGAGTGTGTGCTATTAATACTGCATGCTGTATTCATATGTTTATATATTTATATTGAAGGGTGGGATGTTGTTGTTTAGTCGTTCAGTCGTGTCCGACTCTTCGTGACCCCATGGACCAGAGCACGCCAGGCACTCCTGTCTTCCACTGCCACCCGCAGTTTGGTCAGATTCATGTTTGTAGCTTCGAGTAAAGGGTGGGATATACATTATCAAAATAGATAATTACTTTCTGGAGAATAAACTGACATAGGTGCAGTTTTTGTGTCCTGACCTACCACAAAGATAGGCAATATGTGCCCTCCAGATATCGTTGGACTATGACTATCATAATCCAAGATCACATTCTGCGGAGGCTGCAAAAAAGAATTAAAAAAATCCTCCATCTCTTCTACTTATGAGCCCCATGGCATTCCAAGTGTTAGTGTGGAGAACCTCCACACAGTGTCCAAGATATGGGTATTAATCATTAGACATTGTGTTGAGCCACTGTCATCGCATGTTTTGGTGTCCTCCAGTCAGAGAAGTGATGCGTACTTTTAAGTCTCGACCAAGTTTAAGGCCGGTCAAGACAAACAGGGATAAAGGCAAAAGTGGATTAAGGACAGCCCCCCCCCAACCCAGACTACCCACCTGCTCCTTTCAGGGCAACCAATCTAGAACGTGCAAATTTACCAGTTCCAGGGCCCAGGGAACTACCTATGCAGAACTTCCATCTTGTTATGACACAGCTTCAGTTTTATTCATTGTTTGAAATGATTTGGGGGTGAGACCAAAAACCTTGACTGCAGCTGAAGAACTGTTTCCATGCTCTTCCGAGCTGCTGAGAGATGTGAAAGATTCAGCCCTCCCCTCACCCCACCCTTAGGCCGCCTTTCTCTTCTGCCCTCTCTATATGCGAGCGTCAGAGGAAAATATTCCTATATGCTGCAATATGTCCCGAAACACCACTGAGCTACTGAGGTACCGTCACCTTTAAGGAAAAATTGAGTGTGGGTTTGAAGTCGACAAGTGATGAAAGTAGCCCTGAGGTTGTCAATTAGGGAAGCCAAGGCCTGGAATTGATAAGTTATGGGGCACTTCCCCTTCGCTCCCTCCCTCCCTCCCCTTTCTAAGGTTTTGTCAGATCTTTATTGCTCAGGATATTAAAGAAAAAAGAAAGAAGGAAAAAGTCACGTCGACCCGTTTTCTAAAATGTATCCCACAAACAGTATTTGCTCAAATCCCTTTTGCCCTCACTTGACAAAAGTACAGTAGTGGCAAAACAACAACACAAAAAACCACCCTGAAAGCACAACCAATTTCTCCACTTTTTTTGGTAAAACATTAAGACTTTGGGAAGCAGATTTCTCTCCTCAGTGATAAGACTCTGCTCCGTCTGCTGGGTTTTATGCACCATTTCCATGCATATGGAAATGGAATGGATTATTCACTGGGAGTTCTGGAATAGCTGTATGTTTCTAGAATCTTCTCTTGAAAGAGGCTTGGGTTGCTTGGGTTGAAGTCAACGTAAGGTTCTTCATCAAAGATGCGAGCCTTCCATATTCCCCTGCTCTACGCTTGCAGCATAAAAGTGGGTTGAGGAAATAAAACCCATGCTTCAAAGTATCTTTCCAATACATATAATTAGATTATAACTTGAACTCTTCCCCACAACACTTCAATATTGCCCTAGCTGCCTTTCTCCATTCAACATAACTCTGCCTGTTAATGAATTGAATATAAGTATTTGCTTGGCTTTGGCGGGTCCTATGGCAAAGTTTTACTGAAGGTTGGATTTACTGTGTGAGACAACTATTGTATTTTAATACATATAACGACTGTACAGTCTTTACAGTGCATTGAGAGCCTCTTCCCCTTGACTCTGTTTCCCCCTGTCTAATATAAGATACTATTTTCTTTTCTTCTCTGTATCTTTGATTGGTTTGATTGCATTTCTATCTCATCTTTTTCTCAAAGGTGCTCAAGGTGGCACACATGATTCTCCTCATCATTTAATCCCCACAACAACCTTGTGAGGTGGTTTTAGGCCAGGCACCCCCAACCTGCGGCCCTCCAAATGTTTTGGCCTACAACTCCCATGATCCCTAGCTAACAGGATCAGTGGTCAGAGGTGATGGGAATTGTAGTCCAAAACATCTGGAGGGCTGAAGGTTGAGGGTGCCTGTTTTAGGCTGAAAGGTCAACCAGTGAGCTTTGTGGATGAGTGAGGATTTGAATCGTGGTCTCCCAGGTCATAGTATGGCTGTTATTCCTAGACTACAACTCCCATCATCTCTTACCATTGGCCAGACACTTGGGCTGATGGGAGTTGGAGCCAACAAAGACTTGAAGAGCCACAGCTTCTCCATCCCATTCAGAGCCCAAGTGGCTCCCTCAGTTGACAGTTGTAGTTTGACGTGTGGAGTCCTCAGTTCCAAAATGTTGAATGCACTCTGTACCCAGTTAAAATCAATGTAAAAGTACAATTTGGTCCAGTAAGTCAGGGTTTGTAGCTCTTGCTTGCCCGTGCATGCACTGGGAAGTTTGGGCAAGTCACTGTGCCACAGCCGGTTCAGATGTTCCTGCAGCTGCCAAACCTGTAGAGCAGTGAACCTGCTGCCCTCCAGATGTTACTGAACTCCAAATACTGTCACCCTCAGCCAGCATGGTGAGCTTGTATTATATGTAGGGCCACAGGTTCTCTGTACCTGTCCTTTGCCTCTGTCTGGGTCAGGCTTGGATTGTCAGCCCCAGCATAGGAGAGGAAGGAAGAAGAAACCAAGGGGTCAAGGCAGATTGGTGGGAACTGGGGCTGGAGGAGAGGAGCTCTCCCATCTGTGCCTTAACTTCAGCCACTTCAGAAGGGGGAAGAAGAAGAAGAGTTTGGATTTGATATCCCGCTTTATCACTACCCTAGGGAGTCTCAAAGCGGCTAACATTCTCCTTTCCCTTCCACCCCCACAACAAACACTCTGTGAGGTGAGTGGGGCTGAGAGACTTCAAAGAAGTGTGACTGGCCCAAGGTCACCCAGCAGCTGCATGTGGAGGAGCGGAGACGCGAACCCGGTTCCCCAGATTACGAGGCTACTGCTCTTAACCACTAGACCACACTGGCTCTCAGGGATTCGAGCTCTGACCTCCGGGCAGAGTAGAGGGTCTCTCTGGCAGTGGGGAAGGACTGTGGGCACCTGAGGGGAGAGGCAACTCAGGAGGCAGCGGCATTGCTCAAGAGCGTGAAGAGGGAGAGTGGAGCATTGTTGCCTAGAACTGGGCCAGCTTCTGCAGATGGGAGCCCCAAAGTAGTGCTCATTTGTAATCCCAATATTCACATATAGTGAGCAAATCTTGCCTCGTCTTTAAAAGCTTGGTGGATGTGGAAACTCTTCGTAGAATTGCAGAGTGGGAAGGGACCACCACCTGAGATTAAGAGTCATGCTGTACCAACTGAGCATCTTGCCTGCTTTCCAGAACTTCTGAATCTTGACTCCTGAACTCCTGTGTCTGCTTCCAAGCCTGTATTGAGATTTGCCTGAATAAAGATCTCTTTATTACTTCTACCTAAGAGCCCTTGTCTGTGTTTGTTCGGCATAGAGTGTTGTTCAAGTGTGTGGTGTACGCACTTGAGCAGTGTAATATCTGAACTGGGGAGTCACAGAAAACCTCAGCAGGTACTTAATTCTGTGGTTAGGGGGGAAATGACAAAATTCTGGGGGGGTTTCCCACAGAAGTGGCTGCCGTGGCTGTTCTCTTCCATGATTCCCCACTTCAGTGTTAATTGAAACTCAACAACAAACAAACAAATGGAAAATATTAAGAAAACAATGTCTGCACTGGCTTCCAGCATGAGTTCCCTTATTATCTTCACTAGTCTCATAGGGCAGAAGACATAAATATTGTAAAGCATTTTGAGATGGTGTTTCTAATTATATGTTGTGCGCTTATTTGCAATGCATTCATTCTTATGAAGAAAACAAATTCTAGTCTCTTCGTTTAAGCTTCCTACAAGCGTTTAAGAATCTGCTTGTATTCTAATCCTGTTCTCAGTAAGTATCCTCTTTTGAGATAAGTGAGCTAGCATTATACAATTATGCCACATGAGAACCTAAAAAACCCCATAGAATCTTAGAGTTGGAAGGGACCCAAGGGTCATCAAGTCCAACCCCCTGCAATTCTCATCCTTTTACTAAAGCTGCAGTTGGATTCAATAAACATTCATGGGGTTGTGCTGCGAGTTCATCCATTCACCTGCAGTGTTGCACATTGTTCATAAGTTTGTTTTAATTCTGACATTCTAAGGGGCTGAAGGTGTGTGGCCCAGCAGCACTGTCAGGTTGAGCTAACTGAGGTCATGCAGTGGCTGACTAGTGTTTGTACCCTAGTCTCCCTGGTATGTAAGTCAGACGCTATCCTGTTACATCATACTGGTTCTTCCTCTGTCTCCTGAGAGTTCAGAGCAGCTTTAATGTGTTTTCTAAGGCAGTCTCAAGTCCAAGCAACTTAGAGGTCTGACATGCTTAGCTTCAGCTGGAAAACTTCATCATATGCCTTAAGAGAAACCTCAGAGCCCAAGAACTGTGCCAGTTCTTTTGCTACACTAGGGGGTACCACTCCACTTGACAAGCCTCTCTACCTGACGCAGTTTCCCTCTGCCAAAGTTCCCCTCCCTTACTTTCCTGCCCCAGGATCACAATATCTCCTTCCTGCCTTGTTAAGTTGTGGGAGAACATATCAGACAACACAGTGATTCTTCAAACAGCTCTTGTTTATTCACAGGCCAGAACAGAACTGAGCTGAAGGGTTCAGCCAACCTGCTTATATAGAGCTCAACTACAAAGCAACAGTAACAACTTTCTGTAACTGTCCAATCACTGAACGTCACTTTCAATTCCTTATTTGCATATGTGGACCTGAGTGAAAACTATCTCCAGTATCCCCCTGCTGGCCCAGGGTGAGAACTTCAGTACGTAACATGCCTGTTTCAGTTTTCCCTCAGAACCACACCTTCCCTTTCCCTCCCTGCAGAGTTTCCTCCTCAAGGACTTGGCCACCATACTTTGTGCTCTGGTAACTTCCAGATTGGATTACTGCAATGCTCTCTACATGGGGCTTCTCTTGAAGATGACTCGGAAACTTTAATTGGGCCAAAATTACTGGCTGATCTTCCTTTTAGAACTCACATCACCCTTGTTTTCAAACAGTTTTGCTGGTTCATTTCTCAGCCCAATTTAAGGTTTAAACACATTGGTGTTTTAAGCCCTGTATGACTCAGGTCCCAAATATCTGAAAGACCACCTCCTTCGCTACAGATGCTCTTGGGTTTTAAGATAGCACAGGAGGCCTTCTCAGTAGTTCTTCTGCACTCAGAGGGGTGGGGTGGGGTGACCTAGGAGACGGCATTCTCTGTGGCAGCCCCTAAGTTGGGGAATTCCTTCCCCACCAGGCACTTTTATTGCACAGTTTTCATTGAATGCTGAAGATGCAGCTTTCCCCCCCTGCCTTTGACCCTTCAGATATTTATACATTAGGACACAGTCTAGTGTCCTAATATATAAATAGAGTTTCCACTTCCCCCACCCTGCCCTATTTTTCATTCATCTTATAGTTCGTGAACCCTCAGCTCTCCCTGATCTTGTTTATGTGCTATGTTGTAACCTCATTTTTCTTGTTTTGTTGCTGATTATTACATTGATTTGCTCACGGTAAGTCTTTGATCTGTTGTTAGGGTTGCCACATTTTGAAGAGCAAAAAAGAAGACACATTCCCAACTTCTACTTTTAACAATGGATTGCTATGGCTCTCATTTTGCATACCCATGAAAAAGAAGACGTGTCCTGGGAAAAGAGGACATATGGAAACCCTTGTTGTTGTTTAGTCGTTTAGTCTTGTCCGACTCTTCGTGATCCCATGGACCAGAGCACGCCAGACACTCCTGTCTTCCACTGCCTCCCGCAGTTTGGTCAAACTCATGCTGGTAGCTTTGAGAACACTGCCCAACCATCTTGTCCTCTGTTGTCCTCTTCTCCTTGTGCCCTCCATCTTTCCCAACATCACATTTTCCAGGGAGTCTTGTCTTCTCTTATGAGGTGGGCAAAGTATTGGAGCCTCAGCTTCAGGTTCTGTCCTTCCAGTGAGCACTCAGGGCTGATTTCCTTCAGAATGGAGAGGTTTGATCTTCCTGCAGTCCATGGGACTCTCAAGAGTCTCCTCCAGAACCATAATTCAAAAGCATCTATTCTTCGGCGATCAGCCTTCTTTATGGTCCAGCTCTCACTTCCATACATCACTACTGGGAAAACCATAGCTTTTCCTGTTGATGATGTTCTTTCATTATGGACCCTTTTGGATAGCTAGCATCTACTTCATCTTTCATATAGGGTTATTAAATTAGCATCAGGATAAGTTCTAGGAAGCCATCACAGTTTAGGGCAGGACAGACTATCCGAAGAATGATGTTAACAGGCTTCCATATATAGTTGATGGCATTAGAGATGACACCTAATATGCCATGGCAGAAAAATTATTTCATCTTCCAAGAGTCTGAAGAGAAATGACCCGATCCTGTGGACTGTTATCCACTGCTTGTATTCACAGTGGAGCCCTTTCTGCCTGCAACAAGCAAAACAACAAGTTCAGTCTTTATTAGACAGCTGGACAATGGTTACACATTTGTCTGCAAAAATCCCACTCCATTTAAAACTCAATGGGGGTTGTGCTGTTAGGTAGAGGGCATGCACTACAAAGCTTGTCTGTACAATTTGAGTTTATTTTTTATATTTAATTGAAATGGCACCTCCTGTCCCAACTGTATCATAGTCCCCTGTCTAGAATTTGGCACAGGCACCATCATAGGCAGGACACCCTGTTTTTAAAAGCACCCCCCTTTGCTTTTCAACAAAGAGGGATGCAAAAGTAAAAAGCCACCTTTTAATCTACAGTTTGCTTACAGAACGCTGGGCTCCCCGAGTTGTCTAGCTCTTTTAAGTATATTTCATCTTGAAAGTTCTGAGAAAAACATATTTGAGAAACATTTCTGAACTGAGAAAACAGCACCGCAAGGGTTGTTGCTAGGGGCTGATTTCCACAAAGAAGTCAGTCTGGAGGATTTCATCTCTGTTAGGATTTCTAAAATCTACCTCGAAATTCTGCATCAAGATGAAGGCGAGAGAGATGATGGCAGGAAGTCTCAGCCCTGGAGATGTAATCTGTTTCTGAACATTTTGAAGACACAGGGTTGTTTCCCCTGGGGGGGTTGGGAGAAAATGGAAATTCAGTAGTGTTTGATTATCAATACCCATCTTGCCTATACATCCTTTAGGCTTCGAAACAACACATAAAATGGACTTGCTGTGACATTACATTTTTTTCTGTAGCTACACTGTAGAGCAAACCTAGATGCCCCTAAATGTATTATTTATTCTAGCTATAGTTTATCAACGTCTCTGATCAGGGATTTTTTTCAGCCTGAACCCCTTTCTGGTCTGTCCCCTTTCAGATGGTTGCCATCGCCATTCTAAGAGAATGAGGGAGGCGTTCGTGGTGAGTTTCGGCACCTCTTTGTCTAGAAAAATAGCACTGCCTCTGTAAATGGAGGTAGAGCATAGCCATCATGACTAGTAGCCATTGCCTTGTGTCCTTCATGAATTGGCCTCGTTCTCTTTTAAAGCCATCCAAGTTGGTTCCAGGGAGTTCCATAGTTTAAGTAAGCTGCAGTTTTGAAACCACTTCCTTGGAAGTAAGCTTTATTGAGCTCACTGTGGGACTTACATAGGATGCACTGTAAGATACCCATACTGCAGGATATTTTTGAAGCTTAAAGCTATATGGGAGAGGGAAAATGCTACCAAACCTACTCTCACTACAAATGGTTTTTCCTTTTTGCTTCATATCCTCCTTTCCTGGTGAGCAGCTTGCTTGCTTAATGTGCCTAGTTTATCTCCTTTTGCATGCTGTAGAGTATGTAAATTTTATCCAGCATAATAACATATAGATACTATATGTAAGACTGAAATCTGTGATCCTGGCATGTGGGGATTTCTTTCTGTGCGCACACACTCCATAATTAACATAGTTTATGGCTTTTCCGAGGCTAGTTTCCTGGACAGTTGTGATCACAATTGTTCACTGTGTCAGTTTTGGAAAGCACATATAATTTCTCTTGTCCTTTTGCCTAACAATAAATAATAACAATCATTAAAAATAACAATAAAAATAGTTTTAAAAGAGGGCTTTAAAAAGTCTGCTTGTGACTGCATAGAGTGCCAGATTTTAATTACAGTTGGCATTTCTGAGTGTATTGCTGGCAGTGGAGACAATCTTACTGAAAAAAGGCATAAATTTTGACACTGGCAATATGGGATCTCAGCGTAAGAGACTGTAAGCCGAGTACTGTTCTGCTTTAATGTACTGATTAAAATATTCAGTGTTAAGTGCAAAACTGTGCTAATCTCAGGCTTGAATTGTGTAATGATTTGGATTGTTACAAAGCAGCATATGTAATAGCTTCAAATAAGCATTTTTAAGGGGAGGAAAAATAGGATGCTGCATTGCAAGAAATATGGTTGGCATCTACCAGGTTTTCCATTAAGTTCCAGGTCACAGACAAATAAAGGAAGCATGTTAGGGGAGGAGGGGGAAAACCCTTTTAAAAAATAATTAGGGAGATGTCTGTTTTGTTCACCAGATGGAAAATCAGTACTTGTGGGTGGTCTGTGCTGGATGGGGCATCTCGCAATTGGCAGAACTATGCCTTTAACTTTTAAAGTCCTGGGACAAAATGGAAAAGTAATTGACTGTTGAAAACGCTCCCTTTCTGGATTCATATCAACCCTATTACATGTGAAGGTTTGGTGAGTTTCTGCCATTTCTTATATGAACACACCGGCTTTTAAAACTTATTTTATTCACGCCTGGCTTTTCGTTTTTGGTAGTGATTATGAGGCACTTTCGTCGTAGAGTTTGGGGTGCATGTTTTTATAAATGGAACACACACACCAGCCATACCTGAAGCCGCTCCGCTCTTCGTTTTACTTGTAGTTTTCATATTTTCAGCCTTCCCAGCGTCGAGAGCATTTTGCAACTCATTGGTTAACATTTCTAAAAGGTATTTCCACGAAAACTGACTTCATTAGCATTTCAGAGGACACAGCTTGTCTTTTATTTGTATGATCAGTGAAACAATAAAAGCATTGCAATCGAAGAGTAAAAGCGATTGAACTTTTAAAAGTTCGTGCTATTTTTGTGTGTTGATGATCATTTTTAGAATACATGTGGAGATTTTTAGTAGCTTTCAAAATGTGTTTTTAGATTAATGTACTTAGTTAACGGTTTTTATTTCGCGTGCAGTTGTAATTTTTCAGTAACATTACAAAGTTTCTTCCAATTAAATGGTCGATGCGCAAGCTCAGTCCCACTGATAAGAGTCTACCATCTTTAAATGTTGTAACAGCGGAATCCGAAGTATACTAATCTACAAGTTAAGTCCCAATGCACACAGTGTCACTTGCATCTTGGTAGACGTGCAAAAAAGGATTGTTCTGCAAAGTTGCATGTTTGTACATACTTAAGATGACTTAACTCCCGTCAAAGGGAGATTTAAGCAGCCTTCAGCCTGAATTGCTGTCTGAACAAATAAATAAATCAACAAATAGTGAAAGGGTGTAAGGATGACCAGTTTCTTATACACAAGGGAATGTTAATTGGAGGCAGAACATAAGAAAATCAGCAGAATCAAAGGAATCCTCACAGTTCTGATTTTAGATCAAGGGCAACATTAACTAGTATGGGGATATCACCTGTTTCCGTGTGCAATGGAGGCAGGCTAAAGAAAGTGGAGTTGACTCCATTGCAGTGGATGGTTTAGGGTATCTTTGCCTCTGAGCTCAAGTCCCTCCACCCCCAGTTCTTGCTTTGGAGTAGAAGGGATGGCTCAGCATCATAAGGCCACAGGCAATACAGTGTGTGTTAGTTTCTGAGCCAATCCCCCCCCCCCGGGGGGGGCAGAATGGGCTCAACCAAAGCTACCACCAAGGACATGAATTATCGCTCTTTGCGTGTTGGCTAAGGGAAGGGCTTTGCTTGCCAGCCGCTTTACCCCTGCTCAAGGCTAGAACCTATGCAGAAACACTGTGTCCAGGGATATTCCAGGCAGGGAGTACACTTCCACCAGCACAATTGGAGCTCACTTTTTTCAGCAGAGAGGGGAATATTGGGCGATTTGAGAATCACTTGGTTCCCCCAGTGCTTTCCTGATGCAGTGGGGTATCTTGATATTGGAAGAAAACCCCCTCCTCCTCCTCCGCCTCTCCCACACTTCCCAGTTTGACTCCTGCAAGTCCATGTGTGGAGAACCTGCTTTTAGAAACAGCCGGCTACACTTGCCTGAAAGCTGGAAGTGAGTTTTGAAAGCTGTACTGAATCCTGCATATTTGGGGCTCTTTCGATATTCGGTGCCTCAATATTTAGCCCTTGCTTGCTGTGTTAGTTAGGGTTACAGGTGTGTGCCAGTAATAATGCTGTGATGTCCCTGCTTATAAAGAGGGTACTGCAGTTGCTAATTGTGTGAATTGTAAGTTGTGAAGCTCCATAGTCGAATTTTGTATCAGCTGTGAACTCGCTTCATGTAGGCAAGATGCTAACTCTCAGCCACAGTCTCTCTCTCTCTCTCTCTCTCTCTCTCTCTCTCAAAATATGGTGATAATAAGACTGATCTGCCTTTCGAGATCCTTATAGGAATTCCTGAGGGAGTTATAGAAAGCTTTTTGAATTATGTTTTTTAATTACTTAGAGTAAAATAAAAAATAAGGGGAGAAGGGAAATTGCCTCAGAGAAGTGTTTATGGTATTTGAGTTATATGTTACCAGACGGTATATGTGTATATCATACATTTTCTGAAAGCTCTGGCGTTAAAAACACTTGCAATTCCTCCTTCTCCATGCCTAGATTTTGTTCTTAAAATGCAACATAGCAGGGCTAATCTTTTGGAGGCAGTGGTTAACAAGGCTTAGCATGGTGTGGTGGAAGATCATATGTCTTAAATTGTTTTGAAAACTGAGGAAGCTGCGCAGCTCTCTGGTAGCCTCTCATTATTGAAGAGGAAAGAATATAATGGACAATGTATTTTGCCATGTGCCCTGCCATTGTTTTTAAAAGAAAACATATAGTTCAGGGAGGGTGGGGGGTGTCACAAGATTATGGCTCATTTTAGGATTTCCACTCTCATGTTTTGGTCTTGTAAAGGCTTCTTGTATTATCATGTAAAAGCAAAAAAATGTAACTTTATTTTTACCAAATTTCCCTGCCCCAAATACCCCAGTGTTTATTATATTTTGTAAAATGAAGCATTTCAGCTTTTGCTACGGCAGAGCCTTCAGAATGAAAGAGGCCGCAATAATAGCACCCAGATCAGATAGCAATAGTACCCAGTTCTTTCCAGATACAAAACAAGCTAAGCTGTACTTTGCTCAGTAAAAGCAGCAATTACTTAATGCTTCCATGGTCTCCCACTCTTTTCCTCTGCCCCCCCCCCTCCATTCCCCCTCCCAGTGCCACAGATGCTTCACAGTCTGTCCTCTTTTCTTCTGGGCACAGCATACGGATTTTTTCAAAATACAACTCAAATTTTTGATGTGTGTGTTGTACTATTAAAAGCATAATTTAGACATTCATGACGGTTTACTACCAGCACAAAACAATGGTGTGCTGGAACCAACCAAAGACTGTGAAAATGTTGTTTAACAGCTTCTATAATGCAATGTACCAAAAAAAAAAAAAAAAAAAAAATGGGTGCTTTCTTTTTTTGGAGCTGGGGTGGGGGGTGGGGGTGGGGTGGAAGTAAGCAAATACTCTACCCTTACAAATCATGCCAACAGTTAGCCGAAGCAGTATATGGTGAAATTAAGGTTGAAATAAGGTTTTACTGGAAGAACGAAGCTCCTCTGCTCTTTTTCAGAGGATGGTTGGAACAGGGTGAGCTTTATATTGGGGAATAAAAATCAGAAACATATCTTGTAATCCTGTTATAATGGAAGGGGTAAATAACATTGTCACCTTTTTTGCAACACTTACCTATTTATTTAGAGGTGTCAAGTATGGTTTACAGCAAAGCAAGTCAATATAAAACACAATAAGCAAGAACATTAAAATAATTCTCAATAATAACTAGACGATTAGCAATATCATAATTTACAAATGGCTTGGGGTAATAGAATGAAATGTAGCTATACTGAACACCAGTCTTGAAAGTCCTACATTGGCTCCCAGTACGTTTCCGAGCACAATTCAAAGTGTTGGTGCTGACCTTTAAAGCCCTAAACGGCCTCCGTCCAGTATACCTGAAGGAGCGTCTCCACCCCCATCGTTCTGCCCAGACGCTGAGGTCCAGCGCCGAGGGCCTTCCGGCGGTTCCCTCATTGCGAGAAGCAAAGCTACAGGGAACCAGGCACAGGGCCTTCTCGGTAGTGGCGCCCACCCTGTGGAACGCCCTTCCAGCAGATGTCAAAGCGATAAACAACTACCTGACATTCAGAAGACATCTTAAGGCAGCCCTGTTCAGGGAAGTTTTTAATGTGTGACATCTTAGTGTATTTTTGGTCTTTGTGGAAGCCGCCCAGAGTGGCTGGGTAGGCCCAGCCAGATGGGCGGGGTATAAATAAATAAATTATTATTATTATTATTATTATTAATTGCCTTAGCATTGTAAGCTAAGAAATGCCCAAACCTTTTCTGCCCACAAACCATCTTTGCAATGCCCATTCCCTCTATTATAGGAAGTCTTCAATTAACCATAGTTTCTTTTTTCTTCTGAACCAAGAAACTATAGTTACTAAGTTTGGAACAAGCCAGCATCTTAAACCATTTTAAGGGAGACTCACCTGGCACCTTTGTGACATATCTTTAGGCGGCAGGCAGAAACATTCCTCTTTTCCCAGGTCTTTGGCTAATTAGACAATCTGTGGCCTTTTAAACTGTAGGGGGAGTTTTATTGTTTTTGTTTGTTACTTTACTGTGTATCTTTGTATTTTTGTATTGTAAACCACCCTGTGGTGTTTGGATGAAGGGCAATATAGAAAGTAAGTAAGTAAATACTCTCCTAGTTTGAAAGTAACAAGAAGCGGTGGTTAATTGAAGGGTTCTGGGGTTATGGCATGCCAAGAAGGTCAAATGAGGTCAACAATACATTATCAAAATACACATATGCAAGAACAACACTGGTTTTCAGAAGGACTCACATAGATATTAGATTGTTTAAATATATGAAGAAATCAACATAAATGGGAAATTAACACTGTTTTTAATCGCCAATTTTCGGTAAAATATTCAATTGTAAGGTAAAGTATATAATTTGGATCAAGAGGACAGTTGTCATACTTTAGTCCCAAATAAGTCAGTGGAACAAGTTAGTCATGACTAACTTTGGCCCCATTGATTTAAATTGGATTAAAGCATGACAGGCATTTTCTGGATCCAGTCTATTGTCTGCATTGTGGAATGATGGACATTGAATTATGGCTAAACTTCGTACATGACAGTTTTTCATTTAAGAATGAATGTGCCTGTGCAGTATCTTAGCTTTTGTGTTGTTGCTTTTGTTGCATTGTGGCGTGGTGCTGACTTCCATGTGTGAAGAAGCCACTGCAAAAGAGAACATTTATCTAATCTAATGTTTTTCAAAGGCAAGGGTTCCAACAACTGAGTGAGAGTCTTAAAGGGATCTGTTGTTGTAAATGAAGGCGAATTGGCCCCAAATCCATTGACATTTGTATTAAGTCCAATCCCATTGCTTTGAGTCAGATTGAAGCCCAATCCTATGCATGTTTCCTCAGAAGAGACATTGCATTCCAAACATACATAAAGTAAAATTAATAGGACTTTAATAATAATAATAATAATAATAATAATAATAATAATAATAATAATAATAAATTGTTTATAATTTTGGGGTGCTAGAGCTTTTCCACATTCATTAATTGTGCAGCTGCACCAGTGTAAATAATTAAGGGACGCGGGTGGCGCTGTAGCCTAAACCACAGAGCCTAGGACTTGCTGATCAGAAGGTTGGCAGTTTGAATCCCCGCAACGGGGTGAGCTCCCGTTTCTCAGTCCCTGCTCCTGCCAACCTAGCAGTTCGAAAGCACGTCAAAGTGCAAGTAGATAAATAGGTACCACTCTGGCGGGAAGATAAACGGCGTTTCCGTGTGCTGCTCTGGTTCGCCAGAAGCGGCTTAGTCATGCTGGCCACATGACCTGGAAGCTGTATGCCAGCTCCCTTGGCCAATAAAGCAAGATGAGCGCCACAACCCCAGAGTCGGCCACGACTGGACCTAACAGTCTGGGGTCCCTTTACCTTTACCTTACCAGTGTAAATGGGATATACATTATCTCTCAACACCGGGCGCATGCCTTAAATACAGGTAGAAAAAACATCAAGCTTTTTTGAGCTGCACATCGCTGCATTTCTAAAAGCAGTGCGGTTTTGGGTTGAAAGTTTGTGGACCTCACTTCAAATCCCAGATGCGATGAGGGGGCTCGTGTGAGTGATACAGCTCTACTGTACTGTCCAGTGTTGCAAATACGGTTGAGACATCTCTGCTGCCATTTGGCCAACACTTTCCTTTATTGGAAGCCTTTATTATGTGTTCCTTTTAGGAGGAAGAAACTGAGTGATGCTCAGATAGATGGGAAAATGCCTTGGGTTCATCCTAAGCGCTTTTATCTGAGTCTGAATGATATAGAACTGATTTGGAATCCACACAGGGTCTCTTTAACTCAGGAATTTTCAGATTATGTCATCCTCTAAATCAAGAAAACAGCCATCAAGAATGCCATCACTTCTGCCTATGATTCAAAGGAAAGCAAGCAAGGGAAGGACTAGGGCTACAGAATGATTTAATCTGCTTTTCAAAGAAATGCAGGAAAGCACAAACCATTCCGCTTGCTGAGGATGACAGTGAAGGGTGTGGCAGCCAGCCAGCCATCTATTTTACATTGAAAAGGAGGCATTGAGCTGGCACTGTTGTTTCCCCAGCTGAAAGGAGACACATATTGGGAGGTGTTAAAAAAATAGGGATGCTCGAGGAATTCAGTATCTGTGAATTCTGATGCAAACCAGCCTGATCTGTGCTTCCCAGACTAATGTGCAGATCAGAATGTAATTATACTTTGGATTTCACACTTCTCTGAATTGTGTAACCTAGTTCTCAGTTCAAAAATATAGCAAAATGCATTTTAGAATGTGTATTTTCCAATAAAATATGTTCATAATGGTATGCATTGAGATTTAAAATGCATATTTAAATAAGTACTTCAGCATGAATATTTGTGCAGGTTATTCTTAAAAATTAAATAGTGGAATGAAGGGGGTGGAATAGACTTTTGAATGAACACATGCAAAACTGGCATAGACTGTAAACAGACTGGCCTGTGATGGCAATAGTCTCTTCTTCCGTAATATGACTTGCCTTAATTCCTACAGACCACAGCGCCACCCGTGTCCCTGAACCCCTGGGCTTGCTGATCGGAAGGTCAGCAGTTCGAACCCGCGCGATGGGATAAGCTCCTGTTGCTGTCCCAGCTTCTGCCAACCTAGTAGTTTGAAAGCACACTAGTGCAAGTAGATAATAAGGCACCACTGTGGTGGGAAGGTAAATGGCGTTTCCGTGTGCTCTGGCACTTGTCACAGTGTCCCGTTGCACCAGAAGCGGTTTAGTCATGTTGGGCACATGACCTAGAAAGCTGTCTGTGGACAAACACCGGCTCCATCATCCTGAAAAGTGAGATGAGCACCACACCCCATAGTCGCCTTTGACTGGACTTAACCGTCCAGGGGTCAGTTACCTTTTACACTCCTACAAATGTATTATAACAGTTAGTCCTAAGGTTGACTTCTACCTATCATTCTAACACATGGAAAATTATGGCCTGATCTTCAAAAAAAGAACTGGTTAGGACACATCAGTGAGACAGGCCACAAAGGATACTGGACTAATTCCACACAAGGAATGAGATGGAGGCCCAATGAGCCTAATAGCAGATTCCACCATGGTCAAAATTCCATTTTGTGAAGAAAACCGTTATTAAATATTTGGAATCCAGAACCCTGAACAATTGCTGAATTCAAATAATAATTGTGACCTAGATGCAATATTGTATGATTTGGTGGGAAACATGAAATGGTTAAGTACTACACATGTAACAAATATGTTGAAATGTGTAAGTACTATTAGGAATTATTCGTTTTCAAATGTTCTTGCAGTCAGGAAATGCCTAAGAGGAGCTCACTGGTGTTACTCAGCATTAAAGGTATAAATCTGTAAAAACACATGGGAATATTTTAGAATGATAATGAATAGATTTTTTTATATTTAAAAAAATTCAAAAATTATGGTTTATAGCTATCCACTAGATGGCAGTCACACCTTTCCTTTAAAATCAGGGTTGTACCATAGACAGCAAGAGACTGCTAGAGATTTTCTGGTGAAAGCCTTGATGCTTTGATCCCTATTGATCACTCCGTGCTGATTTAAAAAAAAATATTTTCTGCTCTCAAAGGAGCTGAAGATAAAAATAACAAAACATCTTTGCATCCTTTCATCCCATTGGCATAAAATGTATTAGTTTGACGTACGAAGAGGACTTTATGCTTTTATAAGAAAGGTGGCTAACCTGAAACCTGCCAAATGTTACTGAACTCCAGCTCCCATCATCCCTGATTATTGCCTGTTCTGACTGGGGCTTATGGGAGTTGTGGTTCGCTCACAGGGTAATGGGCCCTATTTCACGGACAAAAGAACATCGCTTCTTTTCTTCACTTCAGAGTAGAAGCCATTTTGGCATGTAATCAGTATATAAATCAATAATCATCATCATCTGGGTGGCAAGATAATTAGCAATAAGGGCTGACAATAAAGATTAAAGCTGTTTTTCTCCATTTTTAAATGATGTATGTATGTTTACAGTGATTCCCCAAATGAATAAATACTCAGGAACCATGACTGAATGTTCACAATCAGCTGCATTTTTTTCTGAGCGTCAGATATTATATTGTTACACTATTGAATGTAGTGACCATTAGTAGAGCTGTTCATATTGTCTGAAAATATTCCAGATGTGTAAAGGATGGCAAAAAAACCCTTGTGTGATTGTTGAATGTTGTGCTTCCCAAAAGTGTCCTAGAGACGCTTGGTTCAGATTTGAAGAGCATCACAATGAGATAACACTTACCCCTCAGATAGCCTCATGGTGCTTATTCTGAAAGCAGGATCCCGCCCCCAATAATATGTCTGATTTTTCGCCATCAAGGTGTAGTTTGTGATACCCAAATTCTTTGTTGCATAAACTGATGGTGAGAAACTGTGGCTGCCGTGCCTTTGCATATCTCTGTGCAGGCTTCAAACGATGTGATGGTTTTTCTTTCTGTTGCAAGTAGTCCAATTTCTATTTGTTATCCTATGAGTTGAGCTCCCCCAGCCCTATGCACCACTGTGTTAATAACCCTATAAAAGAATCAACCACCTCCCAGTGTCTACGCTGTAGAAAACCTAAACCTACCGGCTTTAAATTAGACATCGTTCTTTACTAAGGAAGCCTAATAACAAGTTTCCGGCCTCCAGCTCTCAAAGGATTCAGATTTTGTCTATCAGTTCTGATTATGCCGTTTGGTGAAATGTTCAGAGCGCGCACGTGAACCCAATTCAGCTTTGTTTTCCCGAGCTGTGATAACTGCCTTGCAAACCCTATTGCAAAGGTTAACCTGTGCACTGCATAAGGATAACAGATGGAGATTTTGGTGTTCTGCCACTGCATGTATACACACACACCAGCTCATTCCAAAGGGAAAAGGATCTTGTATTTCTGTATTTAAACCTTTGATCTTCTTTCACATCTGAGGGGAAGAGTAGCCCTTTTCACTGGAGACACATGGCTCTGCATCTGTAAAAACACAGCTGTCTATAGCAAAACAACAAACCTGGCTCTTAAAAGAAAAAAAGACAATGGCTTTGCTGTGTCGGTTTAGCTACCCATGTTAAAATCCTTTATAAATATTGTTTTAGATGGATACTTCTAGAATCTCTGTGGATTTACACCAGCGTTTGCTGAAGTCTTTCCCCCCCATCATATTCTCCACGTTTGGAAGTTTGATGGAAATGATTGACATTCTGAGCACCTGATATCTAGGTGGTTTTGAAGAAGTTGTTAGTTAATAGGGCAACACCTTGCTTAAATGAATGCATGCAAAGTATGATGAGAAAGCATGGAGCCCAACCCATTATTGTTTTCATTATTTCTTTCTATATTCAGGTTTCCCCCCATAATTCACTTGTGATTACCTTATGCCTATAGACAACCGCATTCTTGTCCCTTTCCTTCAGAGATATCTCCCTTTTACTTCATTGTTACCCTGTTTATTTCAGGTTTGGGTTCATCATTTGTTCTTTGGCATCATTACCCCTTTGTAGATGATTATCATTTCGTGTACGGCTTCAGAGCATGTTTGAATGGGCCCATAACTCAGCCGCAGAACACATGCTTTTCATGAAGACGTTCCCAGCATCAGTTTCTGGCATCTCCAGTTAAAAGAATCTCAAGCAGTGGGGCTGCCTGAGAGTCACAATTAATCAGAGTAGATGAATGGACCAGTGGGCCCACTCTGTAAAAGGCAGGCAGCTTCATATATCTGTATGATGACGTTTGCCTCCTCTCTTTCCCCTTGCAAACAGCCTGAGCATTTGTACCGGTTCACTGCACAATTAACGTCATTTCTGAGTGATGCTGCCAACGTCACCTTCCTCAAAACCCTCAGACGTTCCTCAGATATCTTGCATTTCATCCACCTTCGCTCATACCTGCTATTTTCTGCCATTCTTACTCTGCCATCGTGTGACGGGGTCGTGCAGTTCTGTGGTGCATTGTGCGATCTAGTTGATCCAGAAGAAACGGTTAAAAACAGGCTGAGATATGAGGTTGCAAAGAGTGCCAGCATTATCCACTGTTTCTTAGGCACAGAAAGCTACCCTTGTCGTTCAAAAAGTCATTATTTTCTCTTTCCCTTTATGGCCTTTATGCTAAACCTTGTGACAAGCATAACACAATCTCTTTAAAGGTGATACGATGACTCTTACTTATTTTGATGCTGGTTTTACTTAGGTGTATAGTTTTAATTTGTATTTTCCATTTGTATTGTTGTTTTTTAATATATTGGATTCCACCCTATGAGGGCATAATCTTGAAAGGGGTACAGATATATAAAATAAAGAAATAACTCCAGACAATGGGAACATAGCAGAGGATAGGCTTTCCCCTGTGATTAACATTAGAAGGACCAGAATTCTTACGTATGGTTTTAGAGAAAATGGACAACTATGTCCTACTCAAATCCAATACGAGATAAATTATTCTGCAGCCATATTCCTGAATATCCTGTAGGGTTCTTGGTGAGCTACTCCCATTGCTATTCCTCCAATTATAAATCTTTAATATGAAGGAATTATTCCTTCACCTCATAGAGGTGCTGGGAATATACATGTTGAATTGAAATCTGCAGATGGGGAAGTGGGGAAGCATTCTTGTATTGAATAAAGCCAGCCAACATTTTATAATGTGCACAAACCACAGGGTGGGGAATGAAAATGGAGACAGCAGAAGGCTGCTCATTGTAATTTTCTGTGCCATAGATATTCCCCCCCCCCCATTTTCTTCAGAGGGGAAACAAATTGGAAAGGGATCTGTTAGTGTGCGAAAGCCTCCCCTGGCATGTACTGCCTCCTAGTTTTCCTCAGTAATAATGACAGCTTCATTAGCAAGCTGACAAGAAGAATGAGAAGATTTTAATAATGATGATGATAATAATAATAATAAATAATAATGGCAACAGTAGGACAACAGCCCTGCTTCTGCATCAAGCAGAAAGTTTCTCCTTTGAAGTGGCTGTTTTCTCTCCTCGCCCCTCCAGGACGGAAGGGGAAAAAACAACAACTGGAGAAAGATCTAACGCAACTGAGGAATGCTGAGGTGAATGTCTTTCCTGAGTTCCCTTCCCCCTTTGCAACGCTGAGATGAGAAGTCTTGAGGGGCTTTTTTGTGGCAGGCGGGAGATTGCAGCCAAATGGCAGTCTCTCTTCCTGGCCGGTGGGTGGTGGTATTGACACGGAAACAAGCAAGGAGAGAACTCCAAAATAGCTGGGGTGAATTTGGGGTAGGCAGAGAAAACTCGGGAGGAGAGACCCAGAAAGAACAAAGCGCCATTGCATTTTGTTCGGGGAACAGTGGGTGTCAGCCTCTGTTTATAATACTGTGCAAATATCGGCAGAACGGTTGTAAAGTCTGATTGGGCTGGGTGTTGGGGTTTTTTTTTTGGGTCCAGGTAAAATGAATGACGTTTCGATATGGTGTCAGCCTACATTTCCATTCAAGGACAAAGAAATTATATTCACATTATTATTACTTTTCCCTTGTCCATAATGTTTTTTTGAGGGTGTGCAGACTCGAGAAAGGATCTTCTTTATTAATTCGAAGCAAGCCTCTCCCTTTTTTCCCCTCATAGGAAATGCAGGCAGTTTTCAAGTGCTAGTTGAAATTAGTATGTGAGGTGTTTTATTTGTTGTGTGCTTCTGTGTCTTAAAAGAACGGTGCAGTTTTAAATCGTTTCACAGAGTAACCCGCTTTCCTCACATTACCTGGCTGTGCCCTTATCTATAACAGTTGATGTAGCCTCAGGCGGGATATGGCCATAGTTAAGCACTGCACTGAAGTCTTTTACATTGCAATAAGAGAGCTTAGCTCTCTCACTTAAATCAATGAGACTTAAAAGTGCTTAACTTTAGGTGGATTGTGCCCTGTTGTTGTTTCTGAGATATTTAGTTTTTAAACTTAAAAACACAAGCTTGCGCCAGTTTACTCAATTCCCACTGTGCTCAACTTAGTGTGCATAGGATTATAGCTTTCCTTTCTCTCACCCCCAGAAAACATATATCACTCTTTCTTCATTTTTGAAATAATCCCACTGGTGTTTTTTTGCCTTCCTCCCCCCCCCAAAAAAAAAACCCCTCCTCATTGAGATGCACAAGCATGTTAAAAAGCAAGAAAAGTCTTCAGTTTCACTGCATATGCTAAAAGCACAGCTTGACTTTTCCCCAGTGTTTGTTAGTCACATCCTGTCGTCCACTGTTTTGTTGTTTGGTGCTAAGGAATGTCAATTTATCTGAAGGGAAGTTGTGCTAGCTTTTCCACTTTTTTACAACAAAACATCACAAATAATATAACGCACCTTTTAAAAAGCTACCTGGTCAGCCTATAACCCGTTATAACAAACAGTTATAGTTACCGCACGATAATGGAACTATAAACCCCTTTAAAGATGTAGCAGTGAGAGCTTTACTACATTTCATTTAGTAACTTTTATATAAGCAGCATTTCCCCCCCTCCTGCTCCACCCCACCCTCCACCCCTGCTCCTATATTGGAGAGGAAAAATAAGGGAGAGACAGGTAATAAGTAAATCACTTATTTCTTTATAAACCTGAGCTGAAGTGAATGCCAAAAGATAGTTGAGTGTAAATGTACTTCTTTTCAGCAATGGGAAATGGGAGGTGATTTCATTATTTTCAGAGTGGGGTTTGTTTGCTTTTTGAGAGAGAGAGAAACAGACTTCCGAAGAGCAACATGAGAAATAAATTATTTCGGAAACCGCACTGGCTGTCCTAGAATTTACAAAAAATAATAATTTTTTTTAATGAAAGAATGGGAGAACAAACTTACGAGGTTGTTATGGCAACTGAACTACTTAGACTGGAATGTGTGTATCTTGAACATAAGATTGTAAGAAACCAGTAAAACAGTCACTGTACTGTAGTGTGTGTGAATGAATTGAAAAGTCGTACCTTGCATTTTATGGACTTTCGTTAGTGGCTTGTATAGCAAACCCTATTTTTTGCTTCTCAATAGGTTGATTTTCTTTTTCTTCTTTTTTAAATAATCAAACAACCTGCACAGAACTGGTGTTCTCTGTCATCCTCCACCTCCAACACACACACTTCTTGAATTTTAGCATTGTAGTGTTCCATCCTTTTTTACGGTACTATGTTTTTGATGCAGAATCTTTGAAAACATAATACTATGTAGTCGCTTAACTTACTCTCGTAATCACTCTCCCCCCTCATTGAAACATCAAAATGGATCAGAAAGCAGATGATAGATAGATAGATAGATAGATAGATAGATAGATAGATAGATGATAGATAGATGGATGAAAGATTAGCTCTTATTTTCACTTATCAAATGCAGGAAATGTAATTATGTAATGGAGCCACCTTAGACTTTAAACTTTTAACGGCACTTCCACACAGCGTCATTAATTAAGACAGGGGTACCAGAATGCCACCACACATAAACCTTCTTGGAAATATGGAAGTAAATTGCATTGAAATTTAATGGAACAAGCATTTCCATAGACGTGTCTGGGACTGATATGCAACTCCCTCTCCCCCGAAATGGTGTGGCTGTTTAGCACAAATGCTAGTAGATCTGCAAAACTGCAGGGTTCTCTAGCAACAAATAACACACTGCCACCGCTTCCTAGAAATACGGCAAGTACAAGCAGTGATGCAATTTCAGCACATGCTAAAATCTACTTGTTCACCAAGCCTTTGCTGAATGTTCATGCCAGCTAATTGTTAAAAAAAAAATTGTTCAATTTTCTACTGATTGCTAATTCAACTGGATTTATTTTTTACTGTTGTTAACATACTTTATTGTAAACCACTTTGAAATATTTTCATAACAGGCAGTGTATGTGTGTGTGTGTGTATTATAAGTATCTAATATCCAGAAGAAGTTGATTTGCAAAATGTAACTTTCCACATGCAATTCTAGTTCTCTCATGCTTTTGTTGTTATTGTTCTGAGTCGGTGCATGTGTTTGTGCAAACGTGTATAATCTTGAATTTTTATATCACTGATTAAATGACCTTACTTTAAATTAAAGATTGGTGAGACCATGTTTATACGCTGTGGCAATGATCCCATGCTTTTTTCTCAATAAATGACTGAAAGGGAGTTGTAATCCTGAATAAATACTTGACCCTCAGATCACATACTTTTAACAAAAATTAAATGAATTACCCTACCTCCCTGCATAGCTTTAAAAGAGAAAACGACTTTGACTTTCTTCAGGAAATGCAACTTTCTTTATATACTAGAAGTGTATAAAGATTTCTTGGAAAAAATAGTTGATTTTAATCCAAAGAATGAATATTTTTGCTTTTAAAAATTGATATCAATAACAATTGTTTTAACACAGTGCAGCTTATTTATGCAAGGTTTTGAGACTTTTCTTGCTTTCCTACATGAAATTACTTGACGCTGTTTAATTGGACATGAGGGTGTAATGCAGGAATTTCCGTTACGTGATGGATTAATTGTTTTCCTAATACTTAAAAGGCTGTGATCCAAACATTTTCCCATTCTGTTGCAAAATTAACTGCAATAAATCTGTCAGACCCAATTTATTCATTTAAAGCATTCCACACTGATTAAATCTGCACATTTGTGTGCAACACACACACACACACACACAGAGACACACAAAGTGCAAGTATCTGGCTAGGGGATGGTGGAAGATGTACGTAGGCAGAGCCAAAAGATCTGATTTACATTTTTGTATGTGTTGCTGCTTTTTGTGAAATAGAAGTTTAAAAGATAAGCAAAATATTGACCGAATAACATATGTATTCCATGGGTCAGAGACCTGGATGACTAATTGTGCCTAGCACCCCATGCAGGTAAAAAATAAAAGCTTGTGTCTTTTAATATTTAAGAACACTCAAGCGCAATTCTTTTCTGTTTCTACCCTTATCATATTTTACTTCTGGAGGGTCTTTCCACTAGTTTGTTGATGTTTTCAAGGTCTCTAAACAAAGTCATATGTGTTAACAGTCTTATTAACAATGTTAAAATGGAATTAACAGCTTGTGGGTACCTCAGGAGTACAATAGCGTGTCAGCCTTCGCTGCCCCCTTATAAATTGTGTCCCGCTGTTTTTCTTTTGTTTCATGTCCGATCAGCAAACCAAACTTCTGTTGAGGCAGCCAGCAATTCAAGTGTTTTCTTCTCCATGTGAGGGGTGGAGCTAATGTGGAATTTATCATTAGGCGAATCTAGACACAGAAGTTAGAAGAATGACCCACACATTATGAGGGAGGGCTTTCTCTTGCCCTCCTTGGCTCTCTGACCTCTGACTTGCCATTTTGTCAGTTTTAAAAGGCTTTTCCTATGTTGTAGTTTACTTTTGTAGTTCTTTCAATGCAGGAACAAAAGCTTTTGTTTATTTAAGATGTATTTTAGTTTAAATTTCTATTAATCTTCGTGATTATTTTTTTTTAAAAAAGTCTGCTCCCCTGAAATGATATTGAATTGTTGCTGGGTAAAGCATACTGATTAAAATGTAGAATTTGTTTTGAAAGGGAAAAGAATTCCTCCCCCTCCACCCATTTTCTTCCCTACGTTTAACAAGTTGTTAAATGGCATAATCTTCCCACAGATTTCAATGGGGAAGAACATGCTGGTGGATTGTGCCCACATCGTGCTCTGTTAGAGCATTCAGTCATGTGGAGGAAATCTACGTTGCCTTTCAAAAATCCTTTTTCTCAAATTTATTGTTGATCCCCTAGAGAAACAGCACCTGTCAACACAACGCAGTCTTATTCTATCTACTTTAGCAGTAACCGGGATTGATAATCATATTTTTTAAATATTAAATTTGTAAAGCTTTATAAATTAAGATGAAGGTCCTTGTGTTGATTTTTTTTGTAAAACAATTAAACATTACTTTGCCTGATTCCCCATAAAGGGAGCGGTAGGTAGGCTTATAAAGTTAACACATACTGATAATTTTGATTCTCGCAGCAGTTTTCATTCAATAATTTCAAAAGAAATTTGCTATCATCAATAAAGCTATGCAGCATATAGAGAAATGGTATTTTCCATCCGTAAAACTGAAGAAGCTCTAAACAGAGGAAGCTCTGAAACACAGAAGAAATGTTAATAAGGCTTTTACTCAGATGACAGAGTCTGCCATTGGGAGAGACACAAATGAAATGTTGCATCGCTACGTTTGTGGATTCTGCCTTCTTGCCAGTCTCTCCATTGCAATAAATTCTGGAATATGACAGAAACATTATGAAAGTAACACCTTTGTCATCTCAAGGGTATTGTTAGGTTTTATGTATGCTGAAGCAGTGAAGGAAATAAAACATTAATGAACATGCTAAAATTGCTTGTCTGAACATTGCACTTACCTCACTATATGACACAGGAGCACCATATTGCATGGATCTTTCTGGCATATGAACCGACATTTGTCTCCTGGTTTGTTTGTTTTTAATTGATGTGTAAGGCTCTCTCCTTACTCTCCCTTTTTTAAAGGTTAAGGCTGGGTTTCTCTGTGTAGTGTCACACTGCTGTCACGAAGCTCCCTCCCTAGAGAGGACTGTGTAGCCTCATCAGCACTTTATATTTTTGAAAGTCTTCTTAAAACTCAATTGTTTCAACAGGCGTGTTGATTTGCGGCTGCTTCTGTTTTGAAATACATAATTTCAAGGCTGCAATCCTATGCCCCCTGGCCATCAGTGAGTTAAGCCCGCACTGTGATACGAAAGCACAGTTCTTTACCTTGTTAGATGCTTTGCGTACCTTCTGAGCAGAAGAGTGAACTAGGACTTTAAAAAAATAAAATAGGCTAATTTTTTTCAAAATAGAGAAAATGATTTCCCCCGTAATATATAATATGCGTATTGGTGTTTTGTAAAATACAGTGGGTTGAATTGAAAGGAAGTTCTATTTAGTCTGGGACTTAACTTACTAATGTTGACTAACTTGTCCCACTGCTTTTTTTGGGTTAGATCCAGACTTGGTCATGTTTAGATTTTAGTTGGGTCGCCTCTAAGCATGACTGTGTCTGGATCCAAAATTATATTTAGCAATATGTAACAGTGGGACAGCATTTGAATGCCAGTGTACAGAGGCAAGATGCATGTTAACATAAACTTTTAAGGTTATTGCTCTGATGTGTTCTTGAAAATGCACAAGCTGCCAGCTAAGATACAACGATATCTGCAGCCAAGACTCCTCCTGCAAAATGAGGGCTTTGACTGATCTCTGTTTGTACACATGTTTTTGTGTAATACCAATAGCACACATTGTGAAATCTGGAAATCATATATGGCCATTTTCCATTGCGAAAATATTTCTGTAGCTGTAGATCGGTATGTTCCTGGGCTCATTACAGGGATACACACATTTCTGCTGGGCTTGGTAGCCAACTATTGTTCTAGCAACCAGCATGGCTTAGTTTTCTTGCTTCTGGCTTCACAGATGCAAAGTGCATCTCTTTTGAATTTGCCTAGGGAGGAATATATGCTAGCAAGTAGCATGAGGCTCTTCCTGACACAACTTTCAAAGAGGCACCATTTGCATGCTGTGTAGGTGGAGGTTTGTTTGTTTGTTTAATTGCCCTGTGGCAAAGCGTTCTTGAGGCATTCCTTGCTGGTCAACAGAATTAAATTTCTGGTTGCCACTATCAGCTATTTTGATTTTGTGGCCCTTGTCATTTGCAGAAAGCCTGTTTGGTATGAATCTTCATGGCAAAAAACATTGAAGTGGGTGATGTGAGAGGCCATTAATTTCAGTGGGTCTCCTATTACTTAATTGGATATCATCCGTTGCTTGCTTGAAGTGAAATTACAGGGAACCAGGTAGAGGGCCTTCTTGGCAGTGGCACCCTCCCTGTGAAACGCCCTCCGATCAGGTGTCAAGGAAATAAAGAGCTGCACAACTTTTACATGACATCTGAAGGCAGCCCTGTATCGGGAAGTTTTTAATGTTTGACATTTTATTATTATTTATATTTTGCTGGAAGTCACCCAGAGTGGCTGGGGAAACCCAGCCAGATGGGCGGAGTACAACAACTTCTTCTTCTTCTTCTTCTTCTTCTTCTTCTTCTTCTTCTTCTTCTTCACAATTTAATTTTGAATTTATCCAGGCATGGCCACTTGAAATCTGGTGGTTGTAAATCTTGTATCTCTTTTGATCCTCCCCTTCAACCAGAAATACCATACACCAAATCTAGAATTATCAGTTTAAGTTCAGTGAATGAAAGACAACTCGCAAATCTTGAGTTATTTACATGGGTTTGGCTTGGCATTTTGGAAGAGCAGAGCTGCTGTGTCTTTAACAGCTGTTTGGCGGACAAAGATTCAATAGATTCAGCCTTAAATTGTATTGGAAATGTAATTATGGGGAAAGAGCCACCTGTTGATATCTTGTCTGTCTGCCATCTTCAAACTCAATCAGAAAACAGTGTACTATGCCTAACAAAATGTGCTGGCACCCTTGATTATTACCCTAAGCAATATATTGGATGGTGGTTGTGGTTGGGATGTTGCTAATGGCAAGAGGGCTGCTTTTTTTTGCCATGCACAGAATCATAGAATTGTAGAGTTGGAAGAGACTTTTCTAGCCCCTGCGTTGCAAGAATCGCAGCTAAGGAATCTCTGGCATGTGGTCACCCAACATCTACTTAAAAACCTCCAATGAAGAAAAGTCCACCGTCTCTTGACGAAACACAGTTCCAAACAGGAGAGGTTTCATCATTTGGTTGCCACTCCTAGATGGACAGTTGTGAGATGTGGCAAGACACCTCCCCAGTTTAGCCTTTGGCACTTGCTAGTGCTAGTTCATGCATCTCCTGATTAGGAATCAACGGCTCACCCTGGCGCTGATTGACTTCCAAAACCACGTTCAGAAGATACAGACTTGTGAACAAACAAGACTAAAGCTGTAATCCTATGAACGCTTACCTGGGAGTAAGTCCACTGAACACAGTGAGACTTGCTTCAGAGTAAGTATGCGCAGGGTTGTATTGTAAATTCCGTTTTGAGAGTTTGCTTTGCTTTCTTTCGTTTTAATGTGCTCATTGGCCATTAGGAACACTTATTCAGCAGTAACTAAAAAGGGATAAAGGTTTGAAAAGCCTTTCTTTGCACCATTTCAGTACCATTTAGTTCAGCATATCTTTACAATTTCTTTTTAGGCCACGTAGAGCATGGTTTTTCTTTCTCAAAAGATTGTGTCTGATAAATGTAATAAATAGTCGTAATAGTAATTAATGAAGGGACGCGGGTGGCGCTGTGGGTAAAACCTCAGCGCCTAGGACTTGCCGATCATCAGGTCGGCGGTTCGAATCCCCGCGGCGGGGTGCGCTCCTGTTGCTCGGTCCCAGCGCCTGCCAACCTAGCAGTTCAAAAGCACCCCCGGGTGCAAGTAGATAAATAGGGACCGTTTACTAGCGGGAAGGTAAATGGCGTTTCCATGTGCTGCGCTGGCTCGCCAGATGCAGCTTGTCACGCTGGCCAAGTGACCTGGAAGTGTCTGCGGACAGCGCTGGCCCCCGGCCTCTTAAGCGAGATGGGCGTGCAACCCCAGAGTCGGACACAACTGGCCCGTGCGGGCAGGGGTACCTTTACCTTTAATAGTAATTAAAGGTAAAGGGACCCCTGACCATTAGGTCCAGTTGTGACTGACTCTGGGGTTGCAGCACTCCTCTCGCTTTATTGGCTGAGGGAGCCGGCGTACAGCTTCCGGGTCATGTGGCCAGCATGACTAAGCCGCTTCTGGCAAACCAGAGCAGCGCATGGAAACGCCATTTACCTTCCCCCGGAGCAGTACCTATTTATCTACTTGCACTTTGACGTGCTTCCGAACTCCTAGGTTGGCAGGAGCAGGGACCAAGCAACGGGAGCTCACCCCATCGCGGGGATTCGAACCACCGACCTTCTGATCGACAAGCCCTAGGCTCTGTGGTTTAACCCACAGCGCCACCCGCGTCCCTAATAGTAATTAGGAATTGGTTAAATAGCTGCAAGCAGAGAGTAGGTATAAACAGACACTTTTCCAAATAGAGGGATGTATAAAGTGGGGTCTCCTAAGGATCGGTATTGGGCCCTGTGCTTTTTAACATATTTATACATGATCTAGATTTGGATGAGCAGGGAGAGGTCCAAATTTGCTGATGATACAGGCCAATTTAGGAGCATCTGATATGTATGTGACTGTGCCAAACCTAGAAGTAACCCAAAAAAGCCACAGGGCGGGACAGCCTTACACGGGCTCCGCCGACATGCACAGGTGTCCAGAAGATCATCCCTGTGCAAATTGGTAGCTACCTGTGTTAAATTGTTCAAGTTTACTAAAAAAATAGATTGCAACGAAGCTCCAAAAGGAGTGAATGGGTGGTTTAAAATGGCAGATGTAAGCAAGTGTATAATGATACTGTAGAGTTGGAAAATGTTCAGAGAATGGCAACAAAGATCATCAGGGGGTTGGAGTGGCTTTTGTGAAGAACATTTGTAGTGTTTGGGACTTTGGGGTTTCGAGAAAAGAGGTGACTTGATACAAGCTTATAAAATAACTCTGTGGCATGGATAGCTAAAAGTTTATCTCCCTCTCTTGTTGCACCAGAACTTCTGGATATCAAATGAAGCTGAATGGTTTTATTAAATATTTCTTAGTTTACAAAAATATGTGCATTGTCTCTTTTTGCAAGTTGAGTTTTCTACAGATCAGTTACATTTGTTGTGAGACATTAATGTTGCATGCAGTATTAGGTTGTGGGGAAGGCGGAGGAGGGTGGATGAGGTAGCAATGCTTCGATTTTTCTACTATGTGGAGTTTTGTGTCGGTGTCACTTGTGTGGTTTCTCTTTTTATTCGCTTGTTATATTTCCTTGGTGGTGAGAAAGGTTGGGGGAGGCCTAGGATGTGGTTGGTTGTCTTTGGTTGGCTGTAGTGAGATTTGTTTATGTGTGTCAGAGGGTGGATTTTGGGGTCAGCTTAGCCATATTGATTCGTATGCTGTTGGCAGATTCTTGTTGTTGTCTTATTGGACTATGTATGTGATAAAGGGGAACTATACTGGGATGAAGGCATCATCTTCTATTTGTCCCCCTGTCAGTTTCAGTTATTGGTTAGTTTTTACTGGTAAGGCTGTTTCCCATACTTTTTGAGACCATTGGTTCATGTTTACTCCTAACAGGGCTCTCCAGTGTCTGGCTATGATGCTTTTGGCTGCTGAGTGGGCATTGTTATCTTGGAAGATGTTCAGTAGGGCCAGTTCTGGGATGACCTCTAATACCTGCTTAGTTTTTTTTGCATATTTCTTGTATGACTGATTCCAGAAGAGTTGGATTTTGGGGCATTTCCACCACATGTGGAGCTATGTGGCTCTGGAGGTGCAGCCTCTCCAGCATTTTGGTGAGACTCCTGGACATATCACCACTAGTTTCTGTGGTGTAAGGTACCATCTGTAAGTGAGTTTCAGGTTGATTTCTTTTCTTTTAGCTGAGATGGATTTAAAGGGAGGCTTAGACCACATTCTAGTCCATTGCGTGGGGTTACTTTCATAGCCTATGTCGTCCTCCCATTGTTTTTTGAATATGCCAAGGGGGGTTGTGGGATTTTGGAGCAGTATTTTGTATATTGTCCCTTTGTTGTTAGGAGAAGCTTTTCAAAGGCTGTCCAGAGACTAGTTGCTGCTGATTTTACTACTGGATTGTTTAAGAAGGCCTGTAATTGGTGGTATGTTAGCCAGGGCATTTGAGTGTCTGCTGGTTTGTCTTGTGTTTCTTGTGTTGATATGGATTTGTTATTTTTGTAGAAGCCTTTGGCTTGCCAGGTTTCTATCTGGAAGTTTTCTGCTGCATGATGGAATAGTGGGTGGTGAGCCGGGGGGATTGGGGGGGGATGGGGTTGGGGACAGTTTGCCTGCTTCTTTCTTCCATGCTTTAAGCATGGTCTGTTTCGATAATTGCTGCAAGCCACAGGAGGAGAGAGTGCTCTTCGGCTCAGGTCCTCTTTGTGGGTTTCCCACAAGCATCTAGTTGTCCACCACAGAACCAGATGCTTGGACTACCTGGACTGTTACTATGTTCTTACTGCTTTAGTGGCTGGCCACAGATTGTAATGATACCAAATGCATGGATTGAGCACAGTGGGACCTGCTGCTGAATAAACATATCGGTACATTGCACTGGATGGTGCTGGCACTACTGCTGTACAGCAAGCCCACAATTTACATACATTTAACTTGTATGCATTGAGCTTTACATGCTTGGCAATTTACATATATATAAATTGGTTCAATCTCTGGCTTCTCCAGTGAGGACTGGGAAAGACCCGCTGCCAATCAGTGTAGCAGTACGGAGGTAGGTGGACCAAGGGACTGACTTAATATAAGGCAGCTTCTTGTATGCTTTCATTGCTGCTGCTGCTGCTGCTGCCTCCTTCTGTTCAAGGTAAATAGGGTCTTGGTTATTCCAGTATACCATGCTTAGGTTGTACAGACATCAATGTTTGACTGATAGCTGAAATGCAATGGCCAGGTTGCTGGTAGGAGTGAGGCAGTTGGTTTATATACATCCATCTAAGATCAATTACATTGGTTACTAGTTCACATCTGGGATAAGTTAAAGGTACTGGTAATAACCTTTAAAGCTGTAAATGACTTATGACCCAAATGCCATAGGGACTGTCTTCACCCAAGCCTTAAGTTCCGTCTCAGAGGTCCTGTTCTCTAGCTAATACTTTATTTTGCCCTACTATGAGATGTTCATAAATTCATTTCTTCCCATTTTCATACGGCATTTTTATTCCAGGTGTTTGATGACTAAATCTGCTGTTTTTATTTGTTTTTAAATTGACTGTAATTCTGCTGTATGTTTTAAAATTATTATATGATTTTATATTTCATTATATTTTAAAGAAACATAATTCATTTCACAAGCAGACCCTAAATGGTTTCAATTAATAAATCCATGTAGGATTCTGTATGCATGATCTTCCCCACATTATGCGCCCCATAGACATAGATTCAGACTCAGAGTTGGAAGGGACCCTGAGGATCATCTTGTCCAACCCCCTGCAATACAGAAATATCGAACCTGCAACCTTGGCATTATCAGCACCACACTCTAGCCAACTGAGCTATCTACCTTACTAGCAAGTTCACAACGATTGAACCCATAACATAAGCACTTGAAGGGCAAGGTGGGTGCATGTGTGTTGGAAAGCAAAACTTAATTAAAATATGAAAGTTAACTGCTGTAAGGTAACTTGGGAAAAGATACACAACTTTAAGTGATTCTGGGTCAAGAGAACTGAAAGCAACTTGGTAGCTGGGAAGATTTTTGTTTAGATCGTAACTTTATTCATATACTTTCTAGGAGAAGAAGCATTTCGGTAGGATTTCCCAGTTATTACTCAAGCTGTTCTGCTGTTCGAATGCCTTTTGTATGCAGTCTAAATTCTTCACCTGCTCTACCTAAGAGCCCTTTTTATTCAAAACAGCATGAAGTAAAATTTCAGGGTCATTAAGGTGGATTTCTGTCTGGAAAGAAGCAAAGTGTTCATCTTGCCTAATAGAGCAGGTAGTGTGGTGGTAGGAGAGGCCTGATTTTAATAAGCAGTGTAAAGATAATTGTTCTTACTCCGGCTACTTATTCAGATATTTTAAATCATTCTAATGGTCTTGATTTGACCAAACTGTGGGAGGCAGTGGAAGACAGAAGTGCCTGGCGTGCTCTGGTCCATGGGGTCACGAAGAGTCGGACACGACTAAACGACTAAACAACAACAATGGTCTTGAACTAGAGCCATCCGCTTTTTGAAATTATTTTTTCTTGACGTTTATAGTAACGGTAGTGTTTCTAAAAAAAATATTGCCAATCTAGGCTCCTTTTTTCTCCCAAGCAGATCTAGATGTTACAGGAGAGCTGGGTTCGGTACTGCTCTGATATCTCTCTTCCTAGTCCTGCTGTGCCATGATGTCACTGTTGTGCATTTTACCTCTCCCCTGGCAACAGCCAAGGATGTGATGAGCAAGAGGAGGGAAAACACACAATGCAGTGACATCAGATGTGATCCTATGCAAAACTAGGAAGGGAGGAAGAAGAAATAAAAATGAGTTGGCAGTAGCTCTCAATGTGTTTTGTAGTATCTACTTTCTTTCTCAATGCTGGATGTAAAAAAAAAAGAAAGAACTTTAAAAAAAAATCCAGAGTGAATTTATGGGAACCTGTCAATGAGAAGATGGGCTTTTCTCTTCCCATGTTACACAAAAATGGCTAAAGTATGTCTGATTGATTCATTTTTAGATAAAGCAGATGGGATTCTCAGATCATGCACTGTTAAGCCTTTCTTTGGAATTTGTGCCACTGTGACCAGAGAGCCCAGATGGTGCTTAAATCTGTTGTTTTTTAACAGCCCTACTTTTTTGATTTTTATACCCAAACACATTGAGCAATTCTTAGTCATTAATTACTGATCTAGTTTTGCCTGTTGGTACAGTGACTTACCAGAATGCACCCCAAAGAGAGGAAGCTACGTGTGTTGAGGTGGCGGGGGGGGGGGGGGAGGCTGGGAAAGTGAACCAGAGCCAGTAAAACAATGCTTCCCTTAACTGAGCTTTCACAATCCCATCTCAGCGGTGCAGACCATACTGAACAACGGTGGTATTAGTTGTACCAGAAACTAAAGCATGCTGGTTATATTTAGTAAGGACCCTTTCCTTCACGCTTCCAAACTACTGAACAAAGGAGGAGATCAAATCCTTCTCCAAATGTACGCTAGTACCTGGCACTGTAGGAAATTCTGCAAAACATTAAATAAATGGTTGTATTTGCTTGCATTCCTGTCTTCTTTCCACTGATTCCTCCATTTCTCTCCAGTCTCTAGTAGACTAAGGGCAATAGACTAGTCCTCCTAGTTCTTTTAGTTTCAATGGGTGTACTCAGAATTGGACACAGCCCCTAATCTTTATATTTCCCCTAGTCTTGAAATTTAATTCTTGAGGGAGGAACTTGATTCCTCTGCGTGTATAAAGGTAAAGGGAGCCCTGACCATTAGGTCCAGTCGTGACCGACTCTGGGGTTGCGGTGCTCATCTTGCTTTATTGGCCGAGGGAGCCGGCGTAAGGCTTCCGGGTCATATGGCCAGCATGACTAAGCCGCTTCTGGTGAACCAGAGCAGCGCACGGAAACTCCGTTTACCTTCCTGCCGGAGTGGTACCTATTTATCTACTTGCACTTTGACGTGCTTTCGAACTGCTAGGTTGGCAGGAGCAGGGACCGAGCAACAGGAGCTCACCCTGTCGCAGGGATTCGAACCGCCGACCTTCTGATAGGCAAGTCCTAGGCTCTGTGGTTTAATACACAGCGCCACCCGCGTCCCCTTCTGTGTGTATATTATCCTGTAAAGCAGCATGCATATTGTAGGCCCTGTAGAAATAAATTTTGTTAGAAATAATGTGCCATGGGCAGGGGCAGAGGAAGGGGGGTGCGGTAGGCGTGGGCCGCCCCAGGTGTCACCACTGAGGGAGGTGACAAAATGCCGGGTGGCACTCTCCACGGTTTCTGCAGCGCGTCCGAGCCACGTGTCTCTTCTGGGAGAGATACAGTGGCTTGAGCGTGCGCAGGCTCTGCGCTGCCCAAACGGTCCATCCACTGCCTCCCCCCCCCCCCCAGCTGTAGGGCGGCTGAGTGGGAGGAGGCAGACAGACTCCGGAGGCCCTGCCGTGCGCACGCCCCTGGGCGTACAGCCCCAGGTGGCCGAGCGGCTTTTTTCGCCACTGGCCACGGGTCTTATCGTCTGTAGCATTAAGGCTTCTGACACCACATGGTAATTTTAAATGCTCAAGGGTCATGTGCCTTTTTGACACCTGACACTTGTAAGTACGGTGGTACCTCAGGTTAGGTACTTAATTCGTTCCGGAGGTCCGTACTTAACCTGAAACTGTTCTTAACCTGAAGCACCACTTTAGCTAATGGGGCCTCCTGCTGCCGCTGCACGATTTCTGTTCTCATCCTGAAGCAAAGTTCTTAACCTGAGGTACTATTTCTGGGTTAGCGGAGTCTGTAACCTGAAGTGTATGTAACCTGAAGCGTATGTAACCCGAGGTACCACTGTATTAGTTAGATGATGATACCTACCACTCCACTTAGCTGAATGTTGCATTATTATTATTATAGGGTTATATTTCGGTATTTCTATGCCACTTTTCAGCATGTGGTGCTGTGTACAACATACTAAAACACATTAATGCACATTTCTAAAACCAATACCAGCTGCTGAGAGTTGCAAGTGAGGAGGGTGCTGTTGTACTCCTTGGTCCTTCTTGTGGGACCCTGGGAGAACAGAATGCTGAACCAAATGGGCCTGATTCAGTAGCGCTTTTCATGTGTTCTTAATTAAAACATGAATACAAAGTAGGCTTGGCATAAGCTAAGATAGCAATGGTTGTATCTAGTGCCAGCTTTGCACTAGTGTAACTGCTTTCCACTAGTGCAAAGTGAGGCACAATCCCTTTTCCTCACCGGTTCCCCGTACTAATTGTAGCCCTCATCACACTGTTCCAGAGGCTTCTGCAACTGTTAGAAGAAGCTCTTCCAGGGTATGGAAGGGATTGGCAAATATCAGGTGCCCTGGTAGCAGAAATCCACCATTTTATACAACCCATTCCTTTTAGGAAGTATGGGGAAAGAAAGGGGATAAGGTGTGCAAAATAACCCCTACTGCTTAAGAGGAACTTGAACACTTGTCTAGCTCTGAGGTGATTGTGTAGTTGCTTAAGAAATCATATAAAAAGCATAAACTGACAGAATGGGCTACATCAGACAGGCAAACTCGGCCCTCCAAATGTTTTGGGACTACAAGAAGAAGAAGAGTTTGGATTTGATATCCCGCCTTTCACTCCCTTTAAGGAGTCTCAAAGCGGCTAACATTCTCCTTTCCCTTCCTCCCCCACAACAAACACTCTGTGAGGTGAGTGGGGCTGAGAGACTTCAAAGAAGTGTGACTGGCCCAAGGTCACCCAGCAGCTGCATGTGGAGGAGCGGAGACGCAAACCCGGTTCCCCAGATTACGAGACTACCGCTCTTAACCACTAGACCACACTGGCTCCCATCATCCCTAGCTAACAGGACCAGTGGTCAGGAATGATGGGAATTGTTGTCTCAAAACATCTGGAGGGCCGAGTTTGCCTATGCCTGGGCTACATTGTTGGAAAATCAACTGATACTTATATTCCTTTTCATACAGTCTTAAAACTACTGCCATGCCACAACCTGCCAACTGTGGAATGGTTGTTATTAATGCCCTTTTATTTTATGTCTGGTACTATTTTTAAAGAAACAGTCTGCAGTAGAAAATAGATGCAGCGCACAAGTCTATTAAACAAACTGAGGTTCTTCCTCCGCTGCAAGTTATTACATAGTTAGTTAGAAATGGAAATCAGTTGCATTCGCCTCTTGATAAATAATTCTGTTTGGGTAAAGCATCCGTTGGCATTTCCTAAGAAAAGCAGGTATTTAAATGAGTCAGTTTGATGCTGTCAAGACTTCTTACTTTGTTGTACAGACTAGAAGGCTGCAATTCCATTCTTTTTCTAGTGTGAAGTTGTTTAAAGGTGCACTGAAATCTCTGGAATAACATTTCTCTTGTACTGGTCTGTCACTGAAACAACAACAACCCAAATAATCACAACAGCTGGCAGTAGCATGTAGTTTTACTTCTGATTTGTTTCATCTCAGGACTGATCTACACTATACAGGAGCCATGTGGAGGCTGCTGAAAGATGCTTTTGCGTAGCTCCGCAAGCAAGGGGCATATCGTGTAGTTCGGTGTTGCTATGGAGATCCTACAGAATATGGAGGATCCACCTGGTAAGCAGCGCCGTTATCGTCACTGCATAAAGAAGACTTCCGTGCAGATGCCATTGTAAAGTAGCGACTGCAGACCCTCCAAGTGTCCCTATTTTCCAGGGACAGTTCCGGATTTGCAGAAGCCGTCCTGGTTTCTGATTTCATCCTGGAACGTCCAGCTTTTCCTTAGGACATCCCTATTTTCATTGGAGAGATTTTGGAGAATATGCAGAACTCACAATCAGGGAGTGGTCTCTTAAAAATACAGCCACTCTCTCAGGGTCTTTGTGGGCTTTTCCAATGATGTCTCAGCTATACATGATTTCACTTAAACATGCAGTGCCTTGGAATGTAACCCCAGTGTATATGGTGAGTAGCCTGTTCCTCAAGGACTGCCTCTCCCCATATAAACCAACCCAGACCCGGCGCTCATCATCTGAGCATCTTTGTGTGCCTACTTTGCAACAGCTCTGGGGGGCCTTTTCTGCAGTGGCTCCCTGTTTGTGGAATGCTCTCCCCAGAGAGGCTCACCTGGCACCTTTAGGCACCAGGCAAAAACATTCCTCTTCTTCCAGGCCTTTGGCTAATTGTACAATCCATGGCCTTTTAAACTGGGGAGGGGGTATTGTTTTTGTTTTTTTCTTTCTTAGGTTTTAGGGACGCGGGTGGCGCTGTGGCTTAAACCACAGAGCCTAGGACTTGCCGATCAGAAGGTCGGCGGTTCGAATCCCCGCGACGGGGTGAGCTTCCGTTGCTCGGTCCCTGCTCCTGCCAACCTAGCAGTTCGAAAGCATGTCAAAGTGCAAGTAGATAAATAGGTACTGCTCTGGCGGGAAGGTAAACGGTGTTTCCGTGCGCTGCTCTGGTTCGCCAGAAGCGGCTTAGTCATGCTGGCCACATGACCGGCTCCCTCGGCCAATAAAGCGAGATGAGCGCCGCAACCCCAGAGTCGGCCACGACTGGACCTAATGGTCAGGGGTCCCTTTACCTTTTTAATGTTAGATTTGCTTGTGTTTTTATACCTGTGATCCTTGGATGAAGGGTGGTATACAAATTTAATAAATGAATTAAAATAAATAAATTTAATTACTGTGGCGCAGAAGACCCCCTGCCCCTGTAAAAATGACAGCGGTTTCCTGATATACATGTGCTGTGTGGATTCTCCGTTCCAGCTTGATGCCCCAGTGTAGTGCATGTCCCTTGGGTGGTTGAGCAGTGCAACCCAGAAAAAAATGGGGATGCTGTGCCACTCCTTCAGTCGCTCACATCCATTACAGTGGTACCTCAGGTTCCAAAGCTTTGGGTTACAAACGCTTCAGGTTACAGACTCCGCTGACCCGGAAGTAGTACCTCGGGTTAAGATCTTTGCTTCAGGATGAAAACAGAAATCGTGCTCTGGTGGCGCAGCGGGAGGCCCCATTAGCTAAAGTGGTACCACAGGTTACGAACAGTTTCAGGTTAAGAATGGACCTCCAGAACGAATTAAGTTCTTAACCAGAGGTACCACTGTGTTACATTTTCTAGGGAAAGTCTGGCGAGAGTTTTAGACCACACTGGAGTTTATTCTAGTGGTCTTCTTTTTCTTCCTCCTTTCTTTTTTTAAAATGCAACCCACACCTCCTTCCCTGATGTTTCTCTCTTCAGGATGCTGTGATAATCTGTGAAAGAAAACAATTTTATCATGAGTTGGCTTTTAAGCCTTTCCATAATGAGTTTCCAAGTGTTTTTTGGCTATAGATATTAAAGCTTGTGTATTTGCAATTTCTTTGGCAAACTGCCTTTAGCAGAGAGGATATAGTGTTTTCTTGGTACTTTGCCCAAAGTAATTTTGCAAAAAGACTGTGACTGTATTTTAGTATCTGTCATTTGTTTTGAGACTAGTCATTGTAATGGCATTTGATCACATTCACTTTATGGTAGTTCATCTTGTTTCCATGCTACACATCTACTCCAACATCAGAGCATAATTTTAATGGCTACTGTTTTACTTCTACATAAAACATTTTATGACCTTTTTTGTACAGTAGCCATCAGGTTTCAATCATTGTTGCTCCACAGAGAGGGGGGTGGAATTGGATGAAGAACTATCAAAAATCTTTTAACTACATAACTTTTTATTTCAGGTCAACTTCCCATAAAAGATATTAAACGTATTTTGTGGTTTATTCTACACATTAGCAATTTTAGAAGGTTACAGTGTTTTTGAAAAAGTTTATGAAACTGAGAACTTAATTCACATAAGATGTTTTACACTTCGCAGTACTTTTCCATTGTAAATGTGAATGTGCTGCTAGCACTTTACATGCTACACTGACAGCTATTTTTATCACTTCTGTTCAGTAGCATAACATGCAATATACAGTAAAAAAAACAAAAAACCTTCTTAAATGACAGGTTTGCTGGGCTGCTTTTATATTTCATTAACAGAGTTGCTGGAGACCTAATCTTGTACCTGTTGGATAAATATATTAATTACCAACACTACATGGCGATAGTTCACGACAACTTTGTTCCTATGCTTGGACACCAAGAATTTCCCCCATATTTCCTCACCATCTGCTGAACTTTGTGACTGAACAGGATTTGAATCTTCTGCACCATGTTGCAAGGAGAGTTGGTGGTCTTCATCTGCGGTGCCAAGAAAGGGTATCAACAAAAGTATTTAATTTCTTTTTCAATCATCCCCAGCACTGACCAGACGCAAGGAAGTGTTGGGTGTGTTTCAGCGCACAGCGGACCTGTCCATTTCCCCAAGCCCGTTGAATGTGCGGAATGATTGCTTCTGCTTGGGTTCTGTGACAGACATGCAGGACCTTCTTGGTTTCTGTTTTCAGGGACATTTGACACAGAACATTTGAAAACCACAACAAAACCTTTTGCCTTTAATATTCTTTCTCGCCTGATATTCTCTCAGTTTTAGTAGGAGTCTTATGCCATCTAGAGAACATTCTTCTTTTCCAGGGGCTAAAAATCTGTGTGCCACAGCTTCAAATAATTATAATTTATATACACTCATACATATTTTGGTTTCTAAAGGATGCCTGAAGTTCTTATTTGAAAAGTTTAATTAAGGGGGAAACTTTGACATCTTGTTGAGAAGATTAGATTGCATCCCCCAAAGGTGAGAGAAAAGACATTTTAATTCTAATCTAATTCACACCAATTAAAAGATGCAAAAGAATGTTGTACCAGTCAATTGTTAATTATGCATCACTTTACCTTCCCTGTGACCAAAAAGAGAGAAAAGCAAATAATGTTCAATTTTTGTTAGTAGTGTGTACAATTAATTACCCACAAATAATTTTTAGAGGGAAGGGAGCACAACGTCCCCTTTCTGAAAATACCCTTGGTAGAGGAATTGAGTTCAGGGGGTGCATACGGCCCATTCACTCCCTCCAATCTCCAGTCCTTTACTGCTGGAAGGATTATTTGTGGGAGGAATTGGGCACAGAGGCTACGTGTCGCAGGGCATGCTCCCAGTTTTATTCGCCTCCTTTGGGAAACCCAGACTAAAGAGAAGCAAGCAGTAGACCCCTTACTTCCCTTCCAGCCTATCCAACTCCTGGTCTTCATTAGTTGAAGGCTGGCACCTGCAAATTATTCTCGGAGGTCCGGGATCTTCCCTGACAACACATGGGTAATGCACATGCGTGGCCCTGAGTCCAGACGTTTGGCAACCCATGTCGAAAGTGGAGATTTTGGCGAATTTCCTTAAAAATAGCTCAACTTTTCACTTTTTGAAATATGGCAACTCTAGGGTGGAAGAGGACCTTGTTTTCAACCCCCTGTTATTTTTCTGCAAGGGTAGAGAGTCTTCCTGCCCTTCCCACTCCAAAATGGAGGCTTCAGGGATGTCGGCCCATGTTGCCATTACTTACATAGTTTCAAAACTCCATAGCTTCAGTTATTACCCACGTAGTTTCAAAGGAAATGGTTTCTTGTCTCAGAAGGCCATTAAGCTGTGTGGGCTTGACAGGTCTAATTTATGTGAGTTTGGTAATGTGACAGCAGTTTCTCTGTGTATTTAAATTGATTTAGAGTGGGAGATCTTTATTAAGGAAGACATAGAAATGTAGTCAGCTGAGGTGCCAGAATCAGCCTTTGTCTCAAGGTGGCCCTGCCACTTTTCTAAACAAATGACTAGAAAAGCAGTCATTTCCTCATAGCTGAGAGAATCCTCTATAACCTTCTTCCCAAGCCCAAGTGTGTGTGACTTGGTTTGCATGTTAGATAATGAGTCTCTGCTCCCCTGGCATGACCGCAAGGAGGAAATGGGGAACGTTAAACCACAGTTTAGAGTTACATCTGCCTCTGGACCTGTGTTTAATTCTAGCTGTGGTTTGTTGACTCGATCAAGCTTTTAAACAATGGTTTGGCGTCAACATGCTGGAGGGGACATGGGGAGGTGTGTATGCAAACCTGAGGCTCACCTGGATCATTTTCATAATGGCTGGTTTAGGTTGGGCGCTATAAAAGCGGTCTGGCCTCACAGGTATTTTGTTTTTCACTAGAACCCTACACCGTCTGCCAAACAGAAGTACGTGCAAAAGGTGAAGCATTAGAATTAAATAACCAAGTTTACTCTTGAGTGGAGTCTGAGCCTAAAAATTGGTTTTCAGTACAGTACCAGAACTGCACCAAACTCAGGTTTTGTTCTTGCTATTGTTAAATAATTGTGAGTCAGACACTTCTTGCTGATCTGCTGCAAATCACCCAGAGATCTATCAGTAGAGGCTGATCTACCTGCTGCCCATTCCTAGTTTAGCATCCCTAGTTTAGCACATCTGATCTGAACCAGCCCAATATGTATTTTAGCGTTCATAAATGGCTGGTTTCAGAAACATGTAAATTGAAGGACAGTTATTTTTGAGCTTAGAATGAGCACCTTCCAAAGGGAAAAAAAGGGGGGAGGGGAAAAATTATGAATAAGTTAATGCAGGCTGTATGAGAGACGAGCATAACAGAAAATTAATTAGAAAGACTGTGAACTAGATGACTGGTACATATTTTTTTTATTTTGTAAGAATTAAGGATGTTAATGGTAAACAGTGAACAAGGGGTACCAGAAGGTGTAAAATAAACAAATGGTTTATGCTAAATCTAGGAAATGGGGGGGGGGGAGAGTATCTGTAGCTTATTTTATCAAGAATTCAGCGTTAATCTTATGTTGCACATCAATTAAGAATACAGATCAAGAAAAAGAGGCAGAGCATTATTCCTCAGCCATTGTCATTGTTTTCAATCATGTGTGCTGAACACATACTTTCTTGTTAAAAATCAATCAGCCCCACCCCCAGTTTCTGGGCATTGTTTTCTGCCTAACAACCTTGGAAAAGCCTTGTGCTGTTGTGAGTATATTCTGCAAGGTAATTAGAAATATATATATATATATATATATATATATACACACACACACACACACACACACACACACACACCACCTTTTAGCATACGAAGTATTCCAAGTAACATAAAGATGTGTTTTTCATTTTTTCATTTTCCTTTTTTAAAAGGTACTGATTTATCAAACATATGTACAAACTAACACAACCATACAAACAATAGCAGAACCATATATGGAGCATATTCAGTGTGGAATGGGGGAAACCCCACATGTGTGCATCTTGGAGCCCCTGCATAACTGGGGATTCCCCTGTTGGTTCATTGTGGGACCAGGGCTGGTTACAACTCATGACTCCCACAGACTGTGTTGTAGACTTGCAGCCTCAGAATGTATGAAACGGACCTCAGTTGCTTTGCTTGCTTGCTGTGGATCCTGAAGACTCCTGTCTACTAACTGATTTGTTGTGGCAATATTTTTCTTCGATTTCATTTTTAAGAAGAGAACTTCATCATTCACCAAGGAATTCTACAACTTTGTGCTTTCCAGTGATACTTATCTCTTAAAGCACTCTGTATGACTCACAGTGTAGATTCTCAGATGAGCACGTTGCAAGCAGTCTATTCGCCATGATGTGAAGCCTTGTACTTTATAATTTGCATTTAACAATAAGGGTGGGCAAACTCTTTTGTACATTGCATGCTGTTTGATATTTTGTACACTTTCCAATCCTGATAAAATCTACTGCCAATCTTTTGCCTTTTAGGCAGCTGCTTGGACATTTAGGTTTTTTAATGTCCTGATAGTGTTGCAAATAAGGCCAGCTGTTGATTCGAAGATGTAAATGAAACTCCTCAAGCTTCAAGTCTGCAACATTTCCAGCTCTTCTTGAGAGCTGGCAGAGCAAGCCAGTAACTTTTTGAGCACTGGTGCATTTTTATTAATAGTTGAATAGAAATGCTATGTGTAGGCCCAAGATGTTGGGTGGGGGGGAGTCTGTTTTATTGCTTGCGCATCATTTCCGTGCAGGCATTTTAAAGTTGGAATGCTCAATTTGCATTTTTCTGTATTTGTGCCTAAACTGTTTCGCCTTTGCAGCTTCAGCTGAAAACAGCATTATTGTATTACAGCTTTTGCTGTCTGCTGTTTTCTTCGGCGATGCCAGTTTGAAACTGATTTGCCAGTGGAAGTTTGTTCAATATGGCAGTGCCCACAAAAACACCAAATGGGGATCCTGTCTGTTGATTTCCACCACCCCACGCCACCGCCATTTGCTTGTCTCTCCTTCTGAGGTGCTCCTTTTCATTATTTTAAAATCAGCTGAGCTATGACTGATGCAAGCCAAGGCTGAGCAAAGCTACTCTGGCTTGGAGGTTGTGTAGACTGAGAGTCAGCCACAGAGGTAAAGCCTTGGAAAAACAGAGAGCAATCCTACAGACAAGAATCTGGTGTAAACTAAGGTAAAGGTAAAGGTACCCCTGCCCGTACGGGCCAGTCTTGACAGACTCTAGGGTTGTGCGCCCATCTCACTCAAGAGGCCGGGGGCCAGCGCTGTCTGGAGACACTTCCGGGTCACGTGGCCAGCGTGACATCGCTGCTCTGGCGAGCCAGAGCCGCACACGGAACGCTGTTTACCTTCCCGCTAGTAAGCGGTCCCTATTTATCTACTTGCACCCGGAGGTGCTTTTGAACTGCTAGGTTGGCAGGCGCTGGGACCGAACAACGGGAGCGCACCCCGCCGCGGGGATTCGAACCGCCGACCTTTCGATCGGCAAGCCCTAGGCGCTGAGGCTTTTACCCACAGCGCCACCTGCGTCCTGGTGTAAACTAAGCCCTGCATAAATTTAGGAGGGTGGCTACCACTGACCCTGCAGGCCTAAGCCTGGCAGAGGCTTTAAGGAAGCAGTCGTATAGCAAGATCCGTCAGTATGAGCAGGGTTAGGATCCAGCAGCTCTTTAGTTGACCTAAGCCCTAAAAAATGGGTGTTCTGTGGGCATCATAGGGTAAAGACCAGAGAGGTAGGACTTAGGCTGGATCCTAAGCCCACTCAGCTGAGCCATGCAACCTGGCAACCCAATCTAAGCAGGGCTGGCCCACCCATGAGGCAAGGTGAGGTGACTGCCTTGGGTGGCAGGATTCATAGGGGCAGAAGAGCCAACCTCCAAGGAATGCATCGCCCACTGCTGTAGCTGCTGCCATGGTGGCATTGTGCTCCTTGAAGACAGGATCTGCCACCTCCTTGGCAGCACCCCACATGCCACTTCTGCAGTCGCCTCTTGGCAAATAGGAGGTGCCACCAATCTCTTTGCACCCAACTCCTGATGTAGATCTTCACTCACCTCTTCTTCCCTGGGGGCAAAATTTTGTGGTTTGTCTCAGGTGCTGGTCATTAAGGATGGTGTAACTCAGGGGACGCGGGTGGCGCTGTGGTTTAACCACAGAGCCTAGGGCTTGCCGATCAGAAGGTTGGCGGTTCGAATCCCCGCAACGGGGTGAGCTCCCGTTGCTCGGTCCCTGCTCCTGCCCACCTAGCAGTTCGAAAGCACGTCAAAGTGCAAGTAGATAAATAGGTACTGCTCTGGCGGGAAGGTAAACAGTGTTTCCGTGCGCTGCTCTGGTTCACCAGAAGTGGCTTAGTCATGCTGGCCACATGACCCGGAAGCTGTACGCCGGCTTCCTCGGCCAGTAAAGTGAGATGAGCGCTGCAACTCCAGAGTCGGTCACGACTGGACCTAACTGTCAGGGGTCCCTTTACCTTTAACTCAGATGTTATTTTTAAGGGCTTGGTTTTTTCTTTCCAGGCTTAGGATGGCTCAACCTGCAGAAGCCCCGCTCCTGAACAGTTTGATTCTGATATACTTTACGCAGCTTAACTTGTCCTGGGCTTGCTTTATGCAAACTTATTTATGTATAGGATTTCTCCCTTAAATGGTGAGTGAATTACACTTCCCGTTTTTTGCTGGGTTGCAAGTCAAATGGTCTTAGAATCCAGCCGAAGCCTCTCTTTTCTCTTTCCACCTTCATCACTCCCCTGGAAGTTCCTTTTTCACTGGAGATACACTGACATTCTTTCTGGTTGAGCTAAAGATGAAGGAGTTAAGCTGTTGTAGCCTGGCTGCACCAGGGACTTCTCAGCTCAGCCAGACATCCGCTAAATCCTAACCCTGCTCATCCCGGCAGATGGAGCATTTGAGTGACATCACTAATACCAAATTTAACTGCACCCAGTACTACTCAATTTTAATTTATTTTGTTTTTTTGCAGTGTAATATTTGGAGGAAAGAAACTGTGTTCTTTATGCCATTTCATTTTATGCTACCTGTCAATTTTATGTTCTTATTGCTGCTTTTCAAAACGCCTCTCTGCTGCTTTTAACCAAGGGGACTAGCTTAACAGTGTGTTCATTAGCATGCCTCATATACATTTGGCCAATCATTTTTCAAAAGCAGATGCAATCCTGTACACATAATCTGCGCTCCTCGGCGAATTCTTTTAGTTCTTCAACCTTTCCTTGACCCTCTTATGGAAGCGAACAATTATTCTGAAGTGTCAAAGTGATGCATGGAGATTTAGCTGTGTGATGCCCATTAAAGCCAGTAGGAGCCATGTACGTAAAACCCAATACAACCCACAAAACATACTCCTGGTGTGGTGGTAAGTGGTGATGTAATTTTCCAGACATGTTAGTGGAATTTGTAGTGTATTTCTTGGCTTTATATATAATATACCTGTCTTTCTCCCCCCCCCCCACTCCTCTTTCCCCTCCAACCCTATGTATTAATAAAGGTAAATCACTGACATCGGCTTGTTATGGAGTTAACAGCAATGCAACATTTTAAACTCTTGCTAGGTATAGGTTAATGGAAAAAGCAACGTATTTTAAATTTCTGCAATCAAGTGTAACCACTTCAAATGGACGTTGGCAAAGAATAGGAGACTTCTATGCTGATTCTGAGGCCACAATTAGATGCTAGGTGGAATGTGTGGCTGCCAGAGAAAACGCTTGCCATCACCCTGGGAAGATCTAGTAATGAAAAAAAATGTGCACTGTGGATTTTGTTCCATTTCATTGTCGATCTTTATCTTGTGCAGGAAACTTGCTAATAGCGTGAGGTCGTGCCACCTTACTTGTAATGTTAGATAGGAGGGGCAATGGGGCTGTTACTGTTAGCAATAAACCCAAATTCCTTTGGACCATCTAGCTGAAAACTCGTGTTTTTTTAAGTTGCACTCTCTGGAATGAATGTCCAAAGGCAAAAGGTGTGAAATTCAATGTTTGCTCTGAAAGCAGACCAGCTTGATCTTTCCTGGTCACTGTTTCTGAGTTAACTTAAAAATTTTGATTAAAAAAAAAAGATTAATTTTAAATCCTTTAAGGGTTACTTGGGAGAAAGTGCCATGCCCTTACCTTTCCAACTTGATGAGCAACTTCAGCACAAAACGTAAAACATCGTTTGGCCTCTTTAGGTGCAGCTCACCTCTGTGCTTCAGCACACATTTTAAGTATGCTTTTATGTTTTTTTAACTAAAGTTATTACTGTTGTATCGCCTTTGTATTCTCATTGTGCACCCCTTAGAAACTAGTGTTAAGTGGCATATACATTGTTAAATTATGTAAATGAGCATCTAGAGATTCTCCTGAATTAGAGCATACCATCTCTGTAATAATCATAATAAGAACTTTCACTTTGAACATCACTTTGAGACTGTGAATCAATTTTACTTCTTTAAGCTCCTTGTCCTTTTGGTGCTGCCAATCATTCCCTCTCAAATGTTAATAAATTAGTAATTTTTTAAAAAAGTATATCCTACATTGTCATTGTACAGATAAAGGTGTGCTACTTCCTCTTAATTATCATGTTATTAAGACTTGGTTTTATTGCTTAAGCCAGGGGATGCATGATGATCTAAAACACTATGCACCAGTTGAAAATGTATTTTTTTTCCTGACTCAGCTAATCATTGATCATGTCTTTGTAGCTACTAGGATAATCTGTGGTGGCTTTTCCATTTATACCAGAGGCCATTACAAAAATTCACTGTTATATTGCGAAATGAAGGGTTAAATTAGTTTCAATTAGTCTTAAAAATACCATGGGGAGTGAATATGCTCTATTTATTTGGGAGAAAAATGTAAGATCCACACAGAGTCAGATTTTCCCCATTTTCCCATGCTTGAGACTAGCCTAAATTGAAGCACTTTTCAGAGCTAAAGACACCATGGATGACTTGTTAGTTGTATGCAAATATGTATTAAATGCTTATCTCTCCTGTGGGCATCTAGGTATCAGATACTTGATTTGCCATGCTACGTTTTAATGCATCTCCTCAAATTCCTAATGAACTTTTCCACCAGTTCCTACTAAGCCTATGAACAATGCAAATGGAATTGCCCCCTAATGGTGGGGAATGGGGCCCAGATGGCCTTTTAAAGGTGATAATTAGGAAATGCAGCATATGTGAGCAGCTAGAGATGGAGAAATTTGTTAAAGACAGTCAGATCCATCTAAAGCAGTCGTTGGAAATGGTGAGGAGTTGTCACTCTGTAACTGTATATGTAAGCTTTAATTTGCTTTAAAAGATACACTTTCTAAAGAAATATATAAGTCTTAAACCCACTGAATTCTCTGCTCTCAATCACATTGTTTAATTTCTTTCCTGTTATATTGTCTGGTATCATAATAAACATATATGTTTTGGGGCAATCTGCTTCACCATATTTACTCTTTTGCACTGCATACCAGAGTATTATTAAGGCCAGAAAGTTTGGATTAAAACCAGTTTGGTTTCATAGCCATCAGTGGATGAAATCTCAGGAGTTGTTTAACTTGTTTCTGGGCCAAAAACTCCCAAGTGTGAAATGTTGGTGCAATGTACTCGTGGAATGTGTATGTTACATCTCAGTTTTAGAATGCAGCCTCTTCTTGTTAAGCAGCTGAAGAATAAGAAAATGATTATAGTTAATAACTTTTCTCTAGTATTCAGCTAGTGAAGATGATGCGCTCCAGATGCTATTAGACTTCAACTCCCATCAGCCCCAGCCAGTATGGTCAATGATCAAGGATGATGGGAATCATAGTCCAACATCTGAAGGGCACCAAGTTGACTACCCCTGCTCTGGTACACTTTTCTGGGTTTACCGACTTCGTAATCTGAGTACAGTTTAGAGTTTAAAAGTGGGTAAGAGACTGGGCACACTGCTGGCTCCTGGAATTGGAGTCCACTGCCTGTCTGCCCTGTCTATCACCCCTCAGCTTCCTAAATCTGACTTGATGGTGCAGTCATGACTAGCGTCTCCTCTCCTCCACTGGTCAAAATCTGGCTGTGTGGACTCAGTGGTCCTGCACCACCATTTTGTGACATGTGGGGCTCAATAACTTCCTGCCATCTCAAGTGGGTCCTGGCAGGGGCGAAACTAGCCTTAATTTCATCCAGGTCAGTTGCAAAAGTTTGGCACATTCACACCCCGTGTGTGCATTTGCGTACACACACACACACACACACACACACACACACACAGGCTAGGAGCCAAGCTGCAGGCATGACAACTATGACATAGCAAATTGAGCAGAACAGAAGGTGAGAAGAGGGAGGCACCGGATTTCGGTCTTGCACAGGGCACCACTTAAATTTGAAAGACCAAAGTCTGCCCCTTATGGTTTACGGCCTATAATGACCAAACAAGTGTACAGTGGTACCTCGGGTTACATACGCTTCAGGTTACATACGCTTCAGGTTACATACTCCGCTAACCCAGAAATAGTGCTTCAGGTTAAGAACTTTGCTTCAGGATGAGAACAGAAATCGTGCTCCGACGGCGTGGCAGCAGCAGGAGGCCCCATTAGCTAAAGTGGTGCTTCAGGTTAAGAACAGTTTCAGGTTAAGTACGGACCTCCGGAACGAATTAAGTACTTAACCCGAGGTACCACTGTACATGGCTTCAAAACACTGAATGCAGACACTGCATCATAGCTGTCAACTTACAGATTTGAAAATAAGGGACCAGCAGCCAAAATAAGGGGCCTACAGCTTCACCTGTTCCAGGCACTCCAATCTTACTGTCCTCCTGCAGTCTGGTCAAACTCATGCTGGTAGCTTAGAGAACACTGTCCAACCAACTTTGTAACCAGAGGTTCAACTGAATAGAATCTGAATCACATGCATCACAAGGCCTATGCAGCCTCAACTTAAGATGGCTCCCCGGCCTGGCTTTGCACTGCAAAGTTTGCAGCAGCACGTGCAACAAAATGGCGTCCAGCATTCAAAAAACCCCTCAGCTTGCATTAACTAGCCACACACAAGGCATGCAAGCTCTACCCCCCAGTCGTTCTTAGACTTCTTATTGGGTGAGCAACACAGCCAAGCAATACAGTTGGAGCCTCCCTCCTCCCTGGTCGGCAGGGAGGGAAAGAGAGGAGCTGCTTCCTTTGAAATTTAAGTGACATCATTTAAGGGACATCCATCAATAAGGGACAGCAGCGGGACATGACGCTGGAATAAGGGACTGTCCCTTCAAATAAGAGACACTTGACAGCTATGCACTGCATATAATATCACAACAATGTATTCTGAAATATTTAGCTGTGCTGGCTGCATGTGTTTTTCACCACAGCAATGAACTACAAAGATGTGGATTCCCAAAACCTTGATATATTGAAGATGAAGGTTGTTTCACAGCCTTCACTTTTGTCGTAAAGTTGCAGCACAGAGTGTATCCTTATGACAAAAATGAAGGCTGAGAGTCATTGGGGCTTGGACACTGCTGTACTGTTTCGGAGCATTTGACCATTTTTTTCTTAAACTACCAAAGTCTACAGCAGCATAATATACACCACATGAATTTGTGTTTTGAGTTCTTCATGCACAAGGAGATGCCCTTTTTCCAGCTATACACCACCAAAGAAGACTTTGTAAGTCAAAATGCTTCTGGCATGCTTTCTGAAACACATCTGTTGTAAACAGTCTTAATCTTGAGGATATCAAGGTTTTGGGCAACCGTATCTTTGTATTTATTTGCTGTGGTGCAGTCAGAATTTGAAAGATGTATCCAGGCATCACAGCTAGATGTTTCAGAATACATTGATGTAATACTGCATTTGTCTGTATTTTAGGGTTGTGAAGTGTTGGGTTTTTATTGTATATCCTATAGGCCATAGATTGATTCTTCGTCAAGTTGTTTTTCTTTCATACTTACGTTATAGAAATATATGGTGTCTATTTAGTACCTGGACTTTATTATTTGGCAAACCAGCCCAGTGTGAATTATGACTCAGTTTCAATAAAATGCATTTTTTTTAAATAAAAAAATAAACAGTTAGAACAGGTATTAAGAGGAAAGCAAGCTACTAGCTTCTATTTACATAGGGCTGCCATATGTCCAGCAACCCTAGTTGTAGGTTTTTCCCCAATAGAACTTCTCTGTAGTGAGAATTGTATGAAGGAAGGTGAAGGAAACGGATATATGTAGCCTGATAGCAAAAGATGGTGATAGTTGCCTAATATTAGACATCATGACAAATAATGTTCATTCATAACCAGTAAATTAAATTGTAGTAAGGAGGTACAGTGGTGCCTCGCAAGACGAAAAGAATCCGTTCCGTGAGTCTCTTCGTCTAGCGGTTTTTTCGTCTTGCGAAGCAAGCCCATTAGCGGATTAGCGCTATTAGCAGTTTAGTGGCTATTAGCGGCTATTAAAGGCTTAACTGATTAGCGGATTAGCTACTAAAAGGCTATTAGCAGCTTAGTGCCTTAGAAAAAGGGGGTGGGGAGCGAAAAAAACACCCCAGGAATCGCAAGACATTTTCGTCTTGCGAAGCAAGCCCATAGCAAATTCGTCCTGCGAAGCACCTCCAAAACGGAAAACCCTTTCGTCTAGCGGGTTTTCCGTCTTGCGAGGCATTCGTCTTGCGGGGCACCACTGTAATTGAGAAATGAGGAAGACCATTCCAGCCTTCTGAGCTCCTGCATAGTAGAAAAAATACCCCATGCAATAGTTCTCTCAATGACTGCACATGTTCAAAGCATGAGATAGTTACCAGTTCCCTTAGGGATACTTTATCTCCTCTTCAAAACATGAGCAAGATAAATCAAGAGCTCCTGTCTTTGTCGCTACCTTTTGTTTTTGAGTTGATACACTATTCCCCAGTTACTGTTACACTAAAATCCTGAACACCTGAACTGTTTTCTACGGAGCAGGGGGAAAATGCAGCAGAAAATGTTTAATAACAAACCAAGAGTATAGAGAATGAGTGTGTCTCTCTAGTTTTATCCTTGTCTAACTGGCTACACCTGCTTTTTGAAAATGTCAGTCATTGCTATGACTTTGTTGGCTAAAGTCACTGTTGGGTGTGGAGGAATGTGACACCATCAGATTGGAGAAGCCAAGAAAGTGTTACTCTCTAAGATTTTCAGAGTAAAAGAGCAGGCAGCAAGCAGAACTTAAAATACAGTGGTACCTCGGGTTACATATGCTTCAGGTTACAGACTCCGCTAACCCAGAAATAGTATCTCTGGTTAAGAACTTTGCTTCAGGATGAGAACAGAAATTGTGCCCCGGCGGCAGCGGGAGGCCCCATTAGATAAAGTGGTGCTTCAGGTTAAGAACGGACCTCCGGAACCAGTGGCGTAGCGTGGGGGGTGCAGGGGGGGCCGGCCGCACCGGGCGCAACATCTGGGGGTTAGGGTTAGGGGGCGCAAATCCACGGGTTAGGGGGCGCAAATTACTTGCCTTGCCCCGGGTGCTGACAACCCACGCTACGCCACTGTCCGGAACAAATTAAGTACTTAACCTGAGGTACCACTGTAATGAACACAATACTCTTATCTGTTGTGAAACACTCAAGTAAAGGTGATTTATGCACCCACTTACAAAAAAAAAGGGCATGGGAAGTTCCATGTACTTTTTGGTCATTTTTGGAACTTTAGCTGCCAAAATCTTTGCAGCCGTGTAAGGTTCTACAGGTGAGAGAGGGTCAGGAGAGACGGGCAAGGGGGGAGACTTTTAAGTCCCGTGGCTAAGGAAGGATTCCAACATGAGATCGAATAAGGCTTACTTTGTATTGAACACACTGCTTATGACTCCTTGAACATTCACAGTATTCGGGAGCATTTAGGCATTTTATAGCCTCCTTTCAGAAACATGTGTTCAGAAGCTTTCTCTCAATTTCCTTTCTTGAGAGAAGGCTTTTCTTTGATCCTACCACCTACTTAGCTTCTAGAAGGGCATTTCTTGGGTGTTAGATATGTGCTCTTTTTGTTATTCTAACCAGTGTAAGTCAAATAAGCAAACATCTTCTTGGAGGGGAGGTACTCAACCTCTCCGTTGAAGCCCCTTCTATATTTTCTCCTGTATTTGGAATTCATTTCCTGTTCTATGGTGGTTATTTTTATTTATTTCATTTCCTCCTAGAAAAAAACCCCCAAAACCTGTCTTCTCAAATCGTTGGTTTCTTTTAAGCTATTAAGAGTGGGTTGTTGTTGTTTTTTTAAAAAAGTATTGTAGTCTCAGTTTTTAAATTTTTACAAGTAACTTAGCAGCAGTTTAATTTTGCACAGCTTGTAGGACAAGACAGAATTCGATGGCGACTTCTTTGTGGGTTGATGGGGTTATAGCCCTGGGCCCGCTATGTTTATTATAATGGTTTGGGAATGCTTAGACTATCTAGCAGCTGCATGCAATTTTGTGCTGATATTTATTTGGTGTATTTTAGACTCTGTCTGAAACTATAAGCACAAAGGGCTTCTAAAGAATTAATATAAACTTTGCTTGTAAAATTGCAAGGTTTATAGTGCAATTTCTCCAGAGCAGATCCTTTCTGCTTTAGTAGAGTAGATGCTACTTAAAACCAAATCACATGTTTCTGATATATTCCTTCTGTGTTTAGGGCAGGGCAGAGTGGTGGGAACCAACATATATTCTTCCACTTGCATTTGGCCTGTTGCTGTTGCTTTTAGTTAGCACGACCATCTTCTGAATCTGTCTTCCTGATCTAGGTGGTGTAGTCCACGCAGCGCCTGAAGGGCAGCTTGTACATCATTACTGTGGCATACTTATTCGGCTCTGATGGATTATTTTGATATGCTGGAGCTCGTGGCGTAAGGCTTGACCTGTGCCTTTTGTTTAATGCTAGAACCCTGCATGCAGCAAACTGAGCAGTTATTCAAATAAAAATGTGAAATTTTGGACTCCATTGCTCGCTTAACCTTTCCAGGTCACAATTTTTTAGAAACAATAGACCTCATATGCAGCCCCTCCTGATTTTTGACCCTATAAGGTTTGTCCCTTTCTTATTAGCCTCAGTTCCCTGGCATCCATTCGCTGTTTCCTCTTCCTACCTTGTCTTTCATCGTCAATCTTTCCCTCAGAGCCTGCATTCTTCCTTTTCCTCTGGCTTCCCTGTCTCTTAAAGATAAAGGTACCCCTGCCCGTACGGGCCAGTCTTGCCAGACTCTAGGGTTGTGTGCTCATCTCACTCTATAGGCCGGGGTCCAGCGCTTTCCGCAGACACTTCCGGGTCACGTGGCCAGCGTGACAAGCTGCATCTGGTGAGCCAGCGCAGCACACGGAACGCTGTTTACCTTCCCGCTGGTAAGCGGTCCCTATTTATCTACTTGCACCCGAGGGTGCTTTCGAACTGCTAGGTTGGCAGGTGCTGGGACCGAACGACGGGAGCGCACCCCGCCGCGGGGATTCGAACCGCCGACCTTTCGATCGGCAAGTCCTAGGTGCTTAGGCTTTAACCCACAGCGCCACCCGCGTCCCTGTCTCTTAGCTTCCCCATTTCCTGGGATTTTCTTCTTACTGTTCTGCCTGGGAAATGCTATTTCTGTCAGTATGTGAGGTTTTAATTCCAGCATTTTCCCTTTCCCCTGCAGCAGTTGAATACATAATGTTGTTTTGAGCAGTTGGAATGTTTAGATTTGTTCTGGGATGTCACAGCATCTCAGCCAATCAGTGGCCAGTGAGGTCACTGCCACAATCACTGTGAAAAATAGATACAAACGAATAATTAGGCTGCTCCTTTTCAAGGAAATTGGGCTGCTTGCAAGATGTTTTATTCATTTTTCATTTTTTTATTCAAAATTAAAACAAAACATATTATCCAAAAACATATCATCCTTATTTCCCCCCCCCCATTTTTTCCTTCCTCCCCCCACCCTCCCACACAAAACACACCCACTGACTTCCCTCAGTTCCAGTCTTTAGTTTCTCTGAGAATGCTGTTTTCTGCATGTTACAAAGTTGTATAGATCCTCAAACTATTTAGCTGATTATTATCAATAAAAAGTTTGTGAATGTTTATTCAAAGCCAGCCAAGGAGTCTAGTTCACTTTGTTGCATCTTCAAATACTTTGTAAAGGGTTCCCATTCGTCCTTAAAATCACAGTTATCCTTGTCCCGTAGCTTATATGTCAGTTTTGCCAGTTCAGTACGTCAATTTTTCTTCCTATGATTCTTTAGTTGGGCTTTCTTCAGTCTTCTATCCTTGTGCTATTAGAACTCTTGCGGCCATTGTCGCATACGTGAAGATGTTTTTCAGCTTTTTTGGCAGGTCTTTGCTTGCAAGATGTTTTGAAGTTATGCATGGATCGGGGAAATATTATTGTACATCATTCAGTATCTTTTTGTTAGCATCGTGCTTTCCCTCTGTACCTCTGGCAGTTTACCGTAAGTTGTGGCTCCTCCATCTCTTGAAATTGTAGGGCTTTTACAGGGTCTCTGGGGGGAGGAGTCAAATTGGAAGCCCAGTGAGCATGCTAGTTTCTTCCTGGCTTGAATGTTTTTTCTATTGCACTCCACCACAAGCAGCACCCACACCCATTCCCTAATCAAGACTAATAATAATAATAATAATAATATGATTTTAGAATATTGTATCATTTTACTGTTGTTAGCTGCTCTGAGCCCAGCTTCGGCTGGGGAGGGCGGGATATAAATAAAACAATTATTATTATTATTATTATTATTATTATTATTATTATTATTATTATTACTATTATCATGTGCTTTTGTTCTGCCATATGTTTGTAGGTTCCTTTCTGATCCTTTGAGACACTTCCCCAATGCCAGAGTTACACATCCTGAACAGGCACTCCTCCTTTTCCCTTCCCCTCACATGCCAGCCATTTTTCTGGTCTAGACATGCTAGGAATAATAATAATAATAATAAGAAGAAGAAGAAGAAGAAGAAGAAGAAGAAGAAGAATAATTTATTATTTGTACCCTGCCCATCAGGCTGGGTTTCCCCAACCACTCTGAGCGGCTTCCACAAAGACCAAAAATACACTAAGATGTCACACATTAAAAACTTCCCTGAACAGGGCTGCCTTAAGATGTCTTCTGAATGTCAGGTAGTTTTTAATCTCTTTGACATCTGATGGGAGGGCGTTCCACAGGGCGGGTGCCACTACTGAGAAGGCCCTCTGCCTGGTTTCCTGTAGCTTTGCTTCTCGCAATGATGGAACCGCCAAAAGGCCCTCGGCACTGGACCTCAGCATCCGGGCAGAACGATGGAGGTGGAGACGCTCCTTCAGGTATACTGGGCCGAGGCCGTTTAGGGCTTTAAAGGTCAACACCAACACTTTGAATTGTGCTTGTAAACGTACTGGGAGCCAATGTAGGTCTTTCAAGACCGGTGTTCTGTGGTCTCGGCGGCTGCCCCCAGTCACCAGTCTAGCTGCCGCATTCTGGATTAGTTGTAGTTTCCGGGTCACCTTCAAAGGTAGCCCCATATAGAGCGCATTGCAGTAGTCCAAGCGGGAGATAACTAGAGCATGTACCATCTGGCGAGATAGTCCACAGGCATGTAGGGTCTCAGCCTGCGTAACAGGTAGAACTGGTATACAGCTGCCCTGGATACAGAATTAACCAGCGCCTCCATGGACAGCTGTGAGTCCAAAATGACTCCCAGGCTGTGCACCTGATCCTTCGGGGGCACAGTTACCCCATTCAGGACCAGGAAGAAGTTGGGCCCTACATTTAGGTTGCTGGCTGCCTATTCTGCGCCCTTCCTACAGCCCACAAGAGCCAGCCCCTGGAGTAAAGGCTGCCATTTGTCTAGTCATTCCAAACCATGCTCTGTTGTGCAGAGATAATTGCTGCAAGTTGGAGGTTGAATATTTGAATGCAGTCTCATAAAATCAATAAATACCTGGATACAGCAAACTAGCATGCCCAGGATAATGGTTCAGTCTAGTTTTCTTTTTGAAATGCCAGTATTATGACCAGGGATTTTTTTTCCTCCCAGAGGGGAGCAAGTCAACCCTTCAACCTTCCTCCTGTAGCCTGAAATGGTACAGTCTCCAGGATAAGCTTTATCACTTGATTCTGTTCATTGTAGGAACTGGCTCTGAGGCTCCAGATTTTCCTGCTTTTATTATATTTTTGTGAAATATTATGAACGACCATGCCTTGACTAATGCGGAAGCTTTAAAGAAGATTATTTTCAGAACCCAAGAAACCCAAAGCTGCATTTCCCCGATAATAGCTCTGGTTGGCCTTTGACATACTGTGGTAACGATTTCTAACATCTATTTAGTTTGGATTTAGAGGGAGACAGCCACCTTATACTGGAGTCTATTACTGTGATCTCACTTGTGAGTATTGTGTGGGAGGTTTAAAACAGATTATTTTAAGAACTTTACAAGCCTGAAACAGCAATTTTTTTAATTATTGCTTTTTTGAAGAAGAAGAAAATCCTTTACACAGACAACAGTGGTGAATTCTAACATATTTTTTTTTAGTTTGGATTTTAGAGCTGCAGCCAGCCAACACTGAATCAGCTTCCTTTGATGCTATAGTATTGACTGAGGGGAGGGACTGATGGAACAAAAGTCCTAATTGCCCAAATTTACAATAGGTTCTCAGCAGAGGCTGCCACAAAAGAAATGTTAATGGAGGCTGTGTGTGTGTGTGTGTGTGTGTGTGTGTGTGTGTTTTAAGGTAACTGGTAGGAAGCTAAACCCAGTTTAGGTAAAACCTACACTAGATTATTTTAGACCTCTTCCTGCGCATTGTGAATACTTCATTTGTCATCCCAGGGCTTTCTTCCCTCCTGGCATTAGTCACCTCTCTTCATATCCTACAGTACTCTTGAATTAAAATTGGAATGTGTAGGCAAGCAGAAGAACACAAGCACACACACACACACATCCCATTGCTTTGGTTTGGCTTCCTTGAAAATGCCTAATCCAAACAATCAGTTTCTTGTAGCTTCCACAGGAGCGGCATTGATATTAATTCCCTGGTGATAAAGGATGGGGATCTCTGCAAATATAACAACAGATGGCCGTCATTTTTCCATGCTTCCGCCATGAAGCAAGGGGCAAAGTGTCATCCACCGAACATCCATACAGCCATCCATCGAACAGCATCGCTGTGGAAGTGTTCACTTAGCACATTTGTGTTCGCCCAAGATTTCCACTCACACCCCCCCACCACCACACACACACAGAGAGTTCCAACATAATTTCTCTTCTGAGTAGAGCCATCTCTCCCATGTCTCTTTTTCTAACCGCAACTCCCAAGCTTGATGTTGTAATTAGTTAAGAGCATGCTATAAAATTAAAATTGCTTTTCCAGGAACACGTGCCCCCATTTCATGCTGTGAGGATCTCCCTTTAATTAAACACATTTTAAGAGTTTGGGGGTTTTTTTTGTTTTTTTTTTTGTTTTAATGTCCCACATACACACCAAACATTATTACCTTTTATGATAATCAGTGCAACTGGGGATTGCTGCTTCTGCTCTTCAACCTGATTTGTATGCGATTCTTCGATTTCATGTTTCTCAGCTTATTGGGAGGGGGATATATCACAAGATTGTCGCATTCCATAAAAGCTGTGGTTGTTCCGTAAGAGTCAAAGTATGTTGAATTAGAGAGAGACAGAACAGTCATCTCGTAACCACAGGGAAAACCTAGTTTGTCGTAGGGAAATCTAGTTTGTCATGGAAATTAGAATGCTACCTGGATAGCCAAACTGGTGCCAGAAGAGGCCGAGCAGCTCCTTGACCAGAGGCAACCCAGAGGTAAATAGCTAATTATGTCTTTCCATCACACATGTATACTATACATCCGTATAGTAAAAGCTATGGTTTTCCCAGTAGTGATGTATGGAAGTGAGAGCTGGACCATAAAGAAGGCAAGAATTGATGCTTTAGAATTATGGTGCTGGAGGAGACTCTTGAGACTCCCACCGGAGCAGTACCTATTTATCTACTTGCACTTTGACGTGCTTTCAAACTGCTAGGTTGGCAGGAGTAGGGACCGAACAACGGGAGCTCACTCCATCGCAGGGATTCGAACCACCGACCTTCTGATCGGCAAGTCCTAGGCTCTGTGGTTTAACCCACAGCGCCACCCACGTCCCAAGAGAAGGTAGGATATATGCAAAATATGCACCTGTTCTGGCTCACAGGATCACGTAATAGTTTATAACCTTACCATGTGCTCTCATCCCCATGAGCCCGTCTCCTACATCACATCATTCAGGCATAATGGGGAAAAGCTCCCACTTGCAATAATAGTTCCCTAAGCTGAATTGCTGAATTGGAGTGAAAGAGAAAATATGGAAAGAAGGGTGTGGGGGTGTATGAGTAGATGAAGTGTGAGGATGGATTGATGGATGAATTTAAGAAAGATCTGTTAAGATCATTGCAGCACCCACACTTTCTTGCTCTCAAGCTTCTTAAGAGATAAAAGCTATGTGCAGTCATTTGCATGAACATGTGAAGATTAAAATTGGGGGCTGGGGCCACCAATACATTACAGACCCTCCAAGTGCCCCTATTTAAAGAAGCTGTCCCGGTTTCTGATTTGATCCCAGAATGTCCCGTTTTTTCCCTCAGGACATCTCTATTTTCATCAGAGAAATGTTGGAGGGTATGACACAAGCCCCCACCGGCCTTAACTTCTCCGGTCATGTTGACTGCTCTTCAGATCTTCATGCAGTTAGCACAAAGGTCTGGAGGGGTTTTCCAAACGTGTTCAAATGAGCACGCTTCAAAATCTCCCTGGAAGCAGGAACCCTGGTTTATCAGGGGGTTTCAATCAAAGGGACAGTTTCTAAGCACATTGAAAAAACAGCCTTTACAAATTCACTGTAAATTATGCAAGGATCTAAGGAGCTTGTGCATGTGTCTTTGTTCTGGTCCCATCTAGCTCTTCCACTGTTCAGGTGAATGCCTGAATACAGCAAAAGAGACTATGGATTTAGGCAGGACATTTTTTTCAGCCACAACTCAATGGAACTCAGTTCTGGGCCCCCTCAGGTGTGCGCCATGGCCACTCTTAAGAGCATGAAGGAGATGTTCATGGTGAGTTCCAGCACCACTTTTTCTAGAAAAAATAGCACTGGATTTAGGGATGATGAAAAGTGTGTGTTTGTAGCCCTGGCCTGTCCCACAGTCAGCATGTGGTCCCCGAAACGTTTTTCTTGAGGGAATAAGGCCTCAAGGTTCCCATTTAAAGTACTGGATCTTTCCCAAAGTGATTCATTTCAGAGCATACCTCCTGCAACTACTCAACAGGGAAAAGGGGAAATTAATTTATAGTTCGACTCATAGGAACCAACTCCTAGGGGCTGAGATTCCATTTCTTCTCCCCAAATAAAATACTTGAGGGGGCCAGCCCCCCAAAAAAGTTGATCGGCATTGCCATTCATATGTGTGCGCACTGCATCATGTGATTGATTATATAGGGTGGGGCTTGCCTGCCCCTCCCGCAATATTTTATTCAAGTTGGCACCCCTGGTTCCACTTCAGTTCAAGCAACCACTGTTTTCCTCACCAAAGTCCATTGCTTTATCTAAATTGCTATGTTAACACAATCTAGTTCGGTGGGTTTGCCGAGGGGAGCTGGAAACAGACCAAAGGCATACAGCCTGACGCTGTGAGGTAAAACACTTGCTTCATTTGTTCACTTCTCCCAGAAATGGTGGAAGGTGGGGAGAATACGAAGCCCTGTGGCCCAGTCAGGAGAGAATGCAGGAAGTGAAGAATTCACAACTGACCAGTTGAATATCCAGTAAAAAACCCTGAAAGATTTGTCGTTTGTTAGAACTCCTGTGGCCAAAACAGCAATAAAAGAATTAATTTCAAGAAAAACAAACTGGATGACTGTACAGCCTTGCATAGGTGGTATCAGTCCATTGTATCACAATGTGTACATGTTTGAAAGAAGACACTGAGCAAGGATTAAATTTGGTGGTTACACGCAATAAACGGACATAAGAAGAGCAAGGAATACTGTCGTTCAAATCCCAGGGAAAGGAACTGGGCAAACAGTGGGTTATATCTATGATGGCTCTGTGTCTTAGCAGAAAGTAGTTCTGATTGAAAAAGTCTGGGCAGCCAGTTTTTGCTGATTTTCCAGCTACAGAGGTACCTCGGGTTAAGTACTTAATTTGTTCCGGAGGTCTGTACTTAACCTGAAACTGTTCTTAACCTGAAGCACCACTTTAGCTAATGGGGCCTCCTGCTGCTGCCGCACCGCCAGAGCACAATTTCTGTTCTCATCCTGAAGCAAATTTCTTAACCTGAAGCACTATTGCTGGGTTAGCGGAGTCTGTAACCTGAGGTGTATGTAACCTGAAGCGTATATAACCCGAGGTACCATTGTACTTGCTTAAGACCCATGTTTCTGCCCTCCTGAACCTGCCCCGGAAGCTCGAGGAACCGTCAAAACAGGATAATAGTACAGAGGGCCAGATCAGTGAAAAGTGGGTGCCTTAAAACACTTCCTGCTAAGGCAAAATTACCTTTGCACACCCTCCCAAGATTTCTCCAATGAAAATAGGGTTGTCCTGTTCTATAACTATAATCATAATCATAATAATTTCATTATTTATACCCCGCCCATCTGACTGGATTGCCGCAGCCACTCTGGGTGGCTTCTAACATATATAAAAACACAATAAAACTATACAGAACTTGCCTTCTTGGCCCGGAGGTTGCATAACTCCATACCCTCCAACATTTCTCCAGTGAAAATAGGGACGTCCTAAGGAAATGCAGGATGTTCCGGGATCAGATCAGAAACCAGGACACCATCTGTAAATCCAGGACTGTCCCTGGAATATAGGGACACTTGGAGGGCCTGCTTTTGGATAAAAACCAGTGTCAAAGTGGGCAGGATAAGAGATTGACAAATAAACCTGACTAATCGGTTCAGGGCATTTTATGTGTGTTCTGCCGAGGCAAATCAAACACTGATGACTGAAATAGTCACATGATACAGAGGTGGATTTAGTGGTTTGGATGCAACTATTACAGTAGCACCTTGGCTTACGTTGCTGTTGTTTAGTCGTTTAGTTGTGTCCGACTCTTCGTGACCCCATGGACCAGAGCACGCCAGGCACTTCTGTCTTCCACTGCCTCCCGCAATTTGGTCAAACTCATGCTGGTAGCTTCGAGAACACTATCCAACCATCTCGTCCTCTGTTGTCCCCTTCTCCTTGTGCCCTCCATCTTTCCCAACATCAGGGTCTTTTCCAGGGAGTCTTCTCTTCTCATGAGGTGGCCAAAGTATTGGAGCCTCAGCTTCACGATCTGTCCTTACGTTACCCTTGGGTAATGTAAAATTCGGATTGCGAAAGCGGCAAACCTGGAAGTGTTTTGCGGCGCGCGCATGTGCAGAAGTGGTCCCACTGGTTGCGGAAACCTCGGGATCCGACCAGAGCTCTGGAACGGATCCCGTCCGCAACCGGAGGTACCACTGTATTTAAAATGAAGCAAAACAGGCTGGGGGGAACCTAAATTTTGGCGCCACTGAAATTAGAGACCCCAAGGTGAATGATGATGTATTTTCCTAGCCAATTGGGTTGATATGTCTTTTGCGTTTTTAGTGGTTAAATAAGTGGTGCTGACCAATGAATGCGGATGATTTTGCATCGTTGTTGTGTTGTGTTTTACATATTTCTTTTACCCTTGTTAAAGCAGAACAAGAATTATTTAGTATTTATATGGGGTTATCCATGTCTATGGCACTTCACCGAGTAAGATAAGCAAAATGAAATTTAAGAAGGACAGGCCCCTGCCCCAAAACATTGACTATAACACAGGGAGAAGATGAAAGAAAGGGAGCGATGTAACAGTAATGGGACAACAAACATGTGCAGATGTAATTTGTGCATATTTTAGGGTTCCTATAAGCTGATTCTACAAGGAAATTCCAATAATCCATTGTGGGATGTAAAAAACTTTCCTTAAAAAATAATTAAAAACTAAGTTTCAGCCATCAGGTCTTCATCATCTGCTTGCGTGGGGAGGTGGAAGAGAAAGCTGTTAATATCACATACATGACAGGACTGTTCTGCCACCTTTGAGTCGCGTCACTAAATCACAGTTCAAGGGCTGAATGTCTAGTTATGAAAAGTCAGAGGTTAAATGATTCGGGAATAAAATGTCATTTCATGGAAGCGAAATTAATCCTCTGAGGCTTGCAGTGCTCCCAGGATTTCTTTTCACTTAGAGGTTTAGAGTTAAGTAATTTTATTAACTGAGGAAAGGGGAAATAAATATTGATAGCTCACGTTTTTCTCCTAATTGCAAAATTTATTGCGTGCTGCATTTTAGGAATTTTTAAATCGGCAGGGCCAGAAAGGCAATGAAAGTAAGATTAAATAGCACTTTGGGTGTGTTTTTGCTTCTGTAGGTGTTATTTAAAACACTGTATTTATGACTGAAAAGATTAATTGTTGCTTATAGCTAAACAGATGATATTTTTTTCAAAAAATATATATTACGGTGTGTCAGCACAAAAACTCTGTGTCCCAAGTGTGTCACCAATTTTTTTCTTATTTTTTTCTTTTTGCTGTTGACACGTTTTATAGCACTCCAGCAGAATGTGTTGACATATATTCAAATCAGTGATTAACTGTTTAGAAACGTGCCACTCAGAAAATAACCCTGATGGTCTCTGAAACTGGCATTGTAGAAGCCTCTGTGTTTCTGCGCTGATGAAGGCGTGCTGCAGAAGAGCAATATGTGACTTTAATTAACACGGCGCCTTTGTACGGTGATAAAATATTCAAATTCACCCAGTTTTTAAATGGCTCTTACCTTGCTCAGCTATGGAGATGATTGGATACTGTGTAAAAGATATTGATATGTATCATTTATTATTTAGTGCTTTCATGTTGCGTATGTTAATCCCTGCAACTCTTATAGGGTCAGTCAGTAGGCTGAGGAAGGTTGAGTGATAACGGGTTGTTTAAGACTACCTAATAAATTCACGGTCTAGGTGAAATTTGTTTCAAGGGCTTCCAGGTTCACATCTCAGACTCTTAATGCCAAGTGCTGTGATGTTTCTCCCCTGCCAGTACAAAGGGCAGCATTGAGAAGTGGATTTTTTATTAGGGTAATGTCAAAGTGCAAGTAGATCAATAGATACCACTCCGGCGGGAACGTAAACAGCGTTTCCGCGCACTGCTCTGGTTCACCAGAAGTGGCTTAGTCCTGCTGGCCACATGACCCGGAAGCTGTCGCCGGCTCCCTCGGCCACTAAAGCAAGATGAGTGCTGCAACCCCAGAGTCGGTCACGACTGGACCTAATGGTCAGGGGTCCCTTTACCTTTAATGGCAGGGGAGAAAGGGTTAAACAGCCCCATCTCAGTCCTGATTGGAGCTCCTGCAGCTGCTGTTTGCATTTCTCAAAAGAATCACACAAAGAAACACATTTAGCATTACAGTGTAGTTTGCTCTGCTACAATCCAATGCATGTTTTCTGGAAAGAGTTCTGTGGGATTTTCTCCAAAATTGTCGTGTATAATGTGATTGCAATTTATTGTATTTATTTTTGGGGAAAGGAGGTGCCTAAATGCCTTTTTTTTCCATGTATAAGACGCCCCCTATTTTTTGAGCCCAAAATTAAGAAAAAATATTTTAAACACCAGACTGAACAACTTTGATATTTTATTAAATATTAAAAACACCGTTATATTTAGTACCATATATTTAAACATCAAACAGAACAACATTAGTATCGTAATTACACTAAGTAATTTTATTATTATTTTTGGGCTAGTCAGCATTATTATAACATGCAGTATAAGAACTGAAGTGGCGGTGGCACTGACGCGGAGCTGGGCAGCTGAGCTGGAATGAGAGCGTGTCCCTGACGGCCGAGAACTGGTCGGTGCTGCAATACAAGAATCATAGCTAAAGAACCCTTTAAGAGGGAATTCGTATGCTGCAGATGTCAAATTGCATTTTTCTGCTCTACTCTCAAACATCCAGGGGAGCGAACTGCACTCTGCCCCTTGGGCCCAAACAGTCTGCCCACTGCCTCCCCCCACCCAGCTGTAGGATGGTTGATGTCAGAGCTTGCGTACGACCGAGCTGTAATAGCTCTCCTCCTCGTCGTATCTTTGGAATCCATCGACTTCTGCTCCGACGGTGATTTACGACCTAAGCCTTTCATGAGGCTTCAGGCACGCTCCCAATACGCAGAGTATCCAAACAGCAGCAGAAAAATATGTGCTACATTTATTTCTAACTACACAGGACAAAAAAAATATATGCATCTGCTCTCTGTGAGAGGCAGTGAACAACTAGCACAAAGAAACAGGAAACCAGTAACATCAACATCCGTCTCCCGCATCCCGTGAGACTTCCAACAGTCTGGAATGTAAACAGAGTCTTGTAACTCCAAAAACTGCACAGTGGCATAACAGAAATCTAACAGCTGAGTGGGAGGAGGCAAGCAGACTCCGGAGGCCCTGCGGTGTGCCCTGCCCCTATGGGTGGCTCACCCCGCCCCACACGCCGGAGTGGATTCCTCCGCCGCTGCGAGGATCTGCAACTGCCAGAGCTGCCTGAGTGAGTGCACTTGGGGAATGGGGGGTCTGGGTAGCCAGGGGGCAGCTGAAGGAACCAGGTGGAAGGGACAATGTCCAGAGTAGGGACTGCTGGGGGAGTACCAGACCAGGGTTTGTTGTGAGGCCAACAGTGAGGGGAGGCTGGGGGGAAAGAATATGGATGGCGGCATGTATTTATTTATGTATTTAATTGCAACATTCTGTGTACAGTGGGCCCTCGGGTTACATTACCTTCGGGTAATGTAATCTTCGGGTTGTGAACGCAGCAAATCCGGAAATGGGTTTGCCGCTCGCGTGTGTGCAGAAGCGGTCCTCCAGTTACGAAATCTTCGGGATGCAGCTGAGCCTCCGGAACAGATCCCATTTATAATCGGAGGTACCGCTGTATAAGACGACCCCCAATCTTAAACTTAAAAAGTTTGGTGGAAAATATTGTCTTATACACAGAAAAATACGGTAATAGAATGAGGGGAGACTATATGGCAACCTAGCCTAAATTCTGCTATCATTCCCCCTGTATCTGATGTTCCTACTGTGAATGACAGTCCTATTGTTGTCAAAATGCCATGCACAAGAATATCGGGGGGGCTTGGGGAACTTTTGAGGTTTCCAGAAGTAAAGGAAATATTTCAGAGGAAAATTTCCAAAAACAAACAAACAACCCAGCATGTTTAGTGGGCTTGGAATTTTTTTTTGGGGGGGGGGGCAGAAAACTGAGGAGAATGGGAATGAACAAAAGCAACTGGAATCCAAAACAGGGAGTTCTCCATACTGAAACATGTGGGTTTTTTTACAAGTTCCAATTGTAATATATGACAGAAATTTGAATAAATAGTTTTCAACTACGAGTCGAGAAGCCTCCATCAGCTTCTGTAAAGGAGCCTGCTGGCTTCCTCTTCATTTAAAGGGGACATAATGTAACTAACTTTATCTGAATTGGGGTGTTTATGTGCAAATCTGTCTTTATGGGGAATATGCATCTTAGTGGAGCGAATGAGTGGTAAAGCAACCTCCCCAATTCCTAGCATAGGAATAAGGGGACACTGACATCATTATATTCTTTTTTTCCATACACCATGCACCTATCAAGTTCACTTACTTAGTCTCGAAGTGCTCAGACATTTTCCAAAATAAGATTACTAAAGCGGGAAAAAATATTCATGAAAGCAAAATTGCATGCTGTTCGGTTTGAGTATTTATTTATTTTAATGGTTTTAAGATCATCTAATCAGAAGCCCCCATCTTAGCTTCCATCCTTATCCATTATGTCAACAGAGCTTCTCAGTTTTGATTCCAGGTAGATATGAACTATCTGATTATAGCAAGTATGAGGAATCTGTGACCCTGCAAAATTTGGACTACGACACCCATCATCTCTGACCACTGGCACACTAACAGGGGCTGATGGGTGTTGGGAGTCCCGACCTCTGGAGGACCACAGCTTCCTCATGTCTGGTTTCAAAGGTTACCATGAAGATTTATGCGTGTTATCTATCGTGAAAATATATACATGGAATCTAAAGCTTTTTTTAAAATAGAATTATAAATCTCAAATGTTTTTGCATTTTGCACTTTAATGTGAACCGCCCTGTGATCTTTGGAGGAAGGGTTCTATACAAATTTAATAAATGAAATAAATAATTCAAACCTATCAAAAAATAATTTTGGTGACTGATTTTGCAGAAATCTTTACGGAACTCCGGTTTTATTGACTTTGCTTGTATTTGGAACATGTCTTCCGCCAGGTTTTCCTTGCTTGCGGATTTCACAACATCTTTCACATTGGTGTTGGCTGATAATCAGAAATGGTCCATATTTAATAGCAGAAAAGGATCTCAACATGCCCATCTGGAAGCTGTATCTGGACTGCACAGTTGTGCTACATAATTGCTGGAGCAAAGCAGGTCACTTTGAAACATCTGCATAGGTAACACTTGGGAATAAGATAGCACTTGCCTATGGCTTGGCAGACTCCAAATACTCCAAAGCAACAGAGACTGACCCATCTTGTTATGTCTTAAACTCTGCTTATCTTGGGAAAAGCGAGGAAATTGGCAGGACCTCATTTTAAATAGCCAAGGGTGGGTTTTTCTTGGACGGGGGAGTTATATATCATGCTGCAGAACAAGATAACAGATGCAAGCTTAGATATAGAGGATTTCAATCCTAAGGATGTTTACTGGATGTTTCATTGGTCAAAACCACCAGTGCAACTTGCTTCCAAGTTAATAAAAGAAGAATTTGAGGTATGAGATGTAGTCTTTGATAGCATTCAAACAAAAAATAAGAAATAACTAGTAATCACTTAATTATAAGAAATTGTTGTGATAGCTTCTAAACCTTTTTTAAAAAATTGAAATGTGTGAAACTGCTGAAAGGTTTACTTAATATTTTTTAAAATATATATATAACCAAAGGCAAGCAGTTTTTCTCCCTTCTGGTTTTGGGAATGTATATCAGATCATTGATCAGATTACATGTTATGATCCAAAGACATGGATATTGCAACCACAAAACCCCCACAAAAAGTGAAACCAATCTTTCGCATGACCACATTACATGCCTCTCTAAACAACAATTATGTCAAGGGGCCATGCAATGCTATAAATACACTTTATTATTCCTTATATGTGACTGTCATTAAAGCTTTCTACTTATCTGGAAGAAAAGAAATCAAATGTGGTTCTGCCATGTTTTTGCAAGCTAATTGATTCCTTATGTGTGTATATTGGAGGAAGTTTTTGTTTTCAAGCCAGTGGTGTTCAGTTTAGAAAAAGGGAGAAGAGAAACCATATAACAAAAGTCTGGGTATAATATTTCCATGCTAGGAAGGTTAGATTTATCACCAGTTAAGGCAAACCCTACAATCTAGGGGGTTTTTTTAAGTGCATTGTAAAAATTAAAACAAGGCAGTTCTTCAACTGGAAAGTGGAGACAGTGGCTGGGAGTCACACAAGTAGGGTGACTGGGTACAAAGAAAGGCAGAGCTCTTGGGATAGTCATAGAATTATTGACTTGGTGCAGGAAATCCAAATCCACTTGATGAAGGAAATCTAGAACTAGGCATCCCCAACCGATGACTGTTCAACCTCTGCTTGATTCCTTCCATCCCATTGTGCAGAAGAAGGGATGACGAGCACAGCAGCTTTCCCCAGCCTTTTGGAATAAGCAGCACATCTGAGAAGCCCCATTAGACCCCTGGGGATCCATGAGCAGAACATCCCAAAATTATTTGGTGCATGTTTTTGTGTGTGTTGAACTGAAAAGCAGCTGTGGAAGCTCTGCTTGTCACTGAAGCAATGGTGCTGTGGGAGGTGTGGCTATCCCGTTTTCCCCAATCAAAACTGCACCCCCTCCACCCTGAAGCTACTAATACACTAATGCAGGGAGATACCATACAGGTGTATTTTGAACAGAGGGGGAAAGGGTTAATTCACCTGTCCTCCAGTCAAAACCAGAGTGTCCTATGATTGCATTTAAATAAAAATAAAAATTAGGAGAGCCAATCACATATGCCCAGGTTTGACCATGAAATAGTCTGTTTTGTGAACCGCCCTGAGACCCCCGGATATAGGGTGGTATATAAATTCAAATAATAATAATAATTTTACATAGCTGTAAAGAAACAATGCCTTCTTTTGCACCTGGTCACCCTATTAACAAGTATCTTCAATATGCTTCCCTATTTCTGCTTAATAGACATAGGAAGTGCCTTCACCAAAAGAGTGCCCTGTCTAACCTCAGACCCTCCAAGTGTCCTTATTTTCCAGGGACAATCCCGGATTGATAGAAGTCGTCCTGGTTTCTGATCTGATCCCAGAATGTCCTGTTTTTTCTTAGGATGTCCCTGTTCTCATTGGAGAAATGTTGGAGGGCATGGAATTATGTGACCCCTGAGCCAATGATATAAGTAACCATACAACCTTTAGAAGATACCTGAAGGCAGCCCTGCATAGGGAAGTTTGTTAATGTTTTATTATGGTTTTACTGGAAGCTGTCCAGAGTGGCTGGGGCAATGCAGTCAGATGGGTGGGGTATAAATAAATAAAAATGATGATGATAATGATGATGTTGATGTTGATGATGATGATGATGGAATAGGACATCCCTGTTTTCATTGGAGAAACGTTGGAGGTTATATAACCTACAATGCTTGAGGCCTCCTGTCAAATTGAACTTCCTTCTCAGCTACCTGAGTCTCATATGATTTACAATAAGTAGCTTCATACATCACACATTGCCAACAAACTGGCTCAGCACCCATGACCCACCATTAGGGAATCATTGCTCTGACACCACACTAGAAAGTTTAACTGAATTGCCAGTTGAATTCCTTCACTGTTGAGTGACTGGATAAATCCATGCTTCCTTTGTTCCTTTAACACTAGTTCTTTGGAATTCAAATGCAAATTGCAGTAGACTCAACAAGGTCCATTGGGATGAAAGAAGGAAAAAGAGACACCCCCCAATGCAAAATGGAAATAGGGATGTTATGTGTTGGGTAGGGAGTGGGTGGTGCTGTGGTCTAAACCACTGAGCCTCTTGGGCTTGCTGATTGGAAGGTTGGCGGTTCGAATCCCCGGGCCACGACGGAGTGAGCTTCCATTGCTCTGTCCCAGCTCCTGCCAACCTAGCAATTTGAAGGCACGCCAGTGCAAGTAGATAAATAGGTACGGCTCTGGTGGGAAGGTAAATTGTGTTTCCTTGCACTCTGGCTTCCATCATGGTGTCCTGTTGTGCCAGAAGCGGTTTAGTCATGCTGGGTACATGACCCAGAAAGCTGTCTGCGGACAAACGCTGCCTCCCTTGACCTGAAAAGCGAGGTTAGCACCACAACCTCATAGTCTCCTATGACTGGACTTAACTGTCCTTTACCTTTTATGAGGTTGGGTAGACTTGCTACCTTCTCTACCAATTTTTACCAACGTAGGTGGATTCTTTGCTTCTTGAGGTGAGTCGTGACATTAGACTAGATCATGAAATCCTTCTGGACAGAGAAGCATCCTCCGGGGAGCCTCAGTCTGAGAGTCAGGAGCATCATTTAGTCATGTCAGGTTGAGTTAGCCACCTCCCTTTCCTTGTATTTCGTTTTGGCCAAAATGTCCGATTTCCCCAGACATTTTAGCAATTTCCGCTCGGACACTGCTTCCGTCTGCAGTATTCTGGATATGTCCAGGAAATTCCGGACATACGGCAACCCAGTTGTATTTTAGACACCAGGAAAACATGTACCAGTGAGACAGGGATAGCCAATGTAGTACCCTGCAGTTTTTGCCAGACAACTCCCATCATCCCTGACCTTGGGCCATGTTTGCTGGGGCCGATAGGAGTTGGGAGTCTGACAACATCTGAAGAACGCCATATTGGCCATCCCTGTTCTGGTATACTGTTCCCAATCTGAATAAATACATCAGCCTGCAAGTCAGAGGGGAAATATTTCACTTTTGGTATGAGAAATTACAAGTTAATGAACCAGAGAGCTCAGGCAAAGGTTGGGGTCAGACCCACCTGCTGCTGAAGAATTTTACCTTCAGGAGTGTCCCTGGTCAAAGTAATTTGTTCTTGTCTGGCAGTAAATGTCTGGATTTTAACCAGGGATATAATCGCCTATGAAAAAAGGTAAAGGGTAGAAAGAAGCCTTGTGAAAGTTGCCTTGACCCAAGAAAGCAAAACCCTGCAGGAGTTATGAATGTCTTTTTGATCCAAGTTCAGCTGCCAAAAAGACTGTGCTTAATTCCTGCTTCTATCTGTAACAATGGCTAAGAGAGAGAATATTCTTTAAAATTGTACTGGCGATCATGCTGAACTCTCAGTCAGCAGCGAAAAATAATAGAGAATAGTTTAAACAGGCCTTTTCTTGAATACATTGAAACTTTTAGAAATTAACACATTTTTTTGAAAACATGATGATTTAATTTTAAGCAGCTGCTTTTTGGATTCCTTCACTTTCCTGCTTTATACTATACAGAAGTCATACTTTATACCACATGTATGGTTTTATTTTATTCCATTTTTTCTGGAAAGTGTGAAGAGAATAAGAGAGGGAGAGCAAAAGTAGGGTTATGTGGAGGGGGAAAATATGTTTAGCACAAAAACAATTTCATCCACATCAGCTATGTTTAGATTTGAAGCTCTAAGGATTGTACCCCGTTTCAAAATGCTTCTCTAAATCCCTCTGATTTTCCTGTCAGCCTAGTTTCCTACTTCCTTTACTTTCCAAAATAGTGGATGACCTGAGTTGCAACTTTATCTTTTTACCCTTGATTCAACTTATACTTTTTTCTTGACACCTCCTCGCTGATGTCTTCTCACTTTGTCAAGCTAAGTGAATTGAATCCAGTGTTACCTGGCAAACCCACTGAAACGAATGGACATGAGTAACTTAGGTCCTTTTAATTTCAAAGTGTCTACTCTCAGGTAGAGGAGAGTCAGTGGAAATCTTGGAGCACCTTGAATGGGTGGAAGTTACTAGAAAGCTTTGAATCCAAGCCTATATGTATATAAATGTGTTGCTGCTGCTCTTGTTAAGTTTTAGTATTGCTGGTTTTCTTACACACAGATTGATCTGCATATCATTAGTGAAATATGCCATCATGTAAAAAATGGGGCTCAGCTGAAAAGGGGTAAGAAATTGGTTATATCATTGGATAGCACTGAATCTTGTGGTGGATTGTTCAATGGCACTTCAAATGCAGACACTACATGTCTGTAATTCTATAGTTCTGCAGGCATTCCTTTGTCATTTGTGCCATGCAGGTTCTTCGTATCATGGCAACTAGCAAATAGCATATCTGCATTGCCACAAGATGGTTGCCCTGGTTTTCCTGTGTATAGATTTAAACTGAATGTTTATGCCAGAAATTCCTGCTTGTTTGTTTTTTTGGTATTTTTGGGATACACACTGCCCTGTAGATACATATTTAATAATCATACAAACTGATGTGAAACCTTTTGCTAAATTATTCATTTGCTAAAACCTTTAGGTAAGCTAAATACAGAAAATTACCTTATTAAACTACTACATTTTCACTGTATTTTATTTACAGTGACATTTGAAAACATTGTGCAACTGTTTATCCTATCTTGTATATTATTTTATTTATAAAAGTATTTCTATTCCACCAATCATACCATGCATACAAGGAAGTGTACAACATTAAAACAAAAAACAGTATTAAAACAAGAGAGATAATAATTAAAATGACTGGTTATTAAAACAAAAACAAAAAAACAGCTACAAAGGCCTGTCAGCATACAAAAGGAGTGATTGTTGTTGTCCGTTATTATTGTTGCTATTGTTATTGCTTTTAAACTTGCACTTACAGTGCTTTTTGTTAATTTTAACTACTGTCTCAAGCGGACCTGACAATATTTAATATTGAGAATTAAAAGCATTTACTGCAACGGACATCTTTTTGCAGATTAGAATGGTTAAAAGATGTATGCATTTGTAGGATTGGTCTAAAACATATGGTTTCAAATATTTGATAAACTTAATGAAGTGTGTTAATTATGTTCCATACAGTAATACCTGTAGGCATGGTTCTATGTTTCACAAAATTATAACCGCTAAAAGCAAGTTAATAAAACTATTCTCTTGCGTTGAATACCCCCACATTTGAGCTTCTGAAATGTGCTTAGTGCCAGTCACCTTTTCTGTCCTTTCAAACATTGTTAGGGAAGGTGAAGTTCGTTCTTTAGCTGAACGGCTTGAAGAACCACAGGAAATGTCACCTCCTTGATCATCTTCCTTAACAGGTTGTGGTTTTCGACTGTTTCACCCCTACTGCAACCGAAACGCAAGATGTTACAGAGTTCTTATGCCAGTATGTTACAATCAAGGTGAATTGCCAAAAATTACCGAATCCTTTGACACAAAATGTTGGGCTCAAATATTTTATTAACAAAATTTACGTACCTCTTGGATATAAAAGCAAAACAAAACACACCTCCAAGCAATTTTTTAATAAGGTGCTATCCATTTTATAAACGAATGGCTCCTAGCTGTCAGAGTCAGCCTCCTTAGTCTCCATGTTGTCTCTTCAACTTAGCAGAGAGGATGATGGGAAGAAAAGTAGAATTTTTGGGTTCTGCCTGTCATTGTCTCTGACTCCCTTTAATGTTGGCCTCTCTGCTTCTACCCTAGCAGTTCCAATGGGCACCAGCCACCACTGCTCACATATTTCTTCCTGAATATGATTGGTCGACAGCACAGTCTTTAAAAAGTCAACTTAGAATTGAGTTCCTATTGAATTCAGTGGGATTTCCTCAATAACACATACACACGTTCTATTTTTATCTTGGGGCACTGCTGGTAATTATTAAGAGCTGAGCTAAAAAAAACACCAGCAGAATTTCTTGCTTATACAGTAGTTACAATTTTTGCTTATTGTTACAATTTCTTATTTCCGTCAAAAACTTAATTTTCTCTTAAACTTTTCCTAACGATCCCATGATATTTCTGAAACTTTACTTCTGCAGTTTTACTCCTTGCTTGTTTGTATACATTTTAAATGTTCTTTATGATCTGTATTACATTTTTAAATTCTATATTTGTACTTCATTCTTTGCTGGTTTATTGTTTTGGCTGTACTGTATTATGTACTTTTACATTTTGTCAGTGGGTGAGGTTGTTTTTTATTGGAGAGTGTAAGGTGCTTTGTGGAAGAAGTTGCTCAAAAAGTGGGGTATACATTTATGAAATGCATTAAATAGTAAGTAATATAAACATATGCTCCTTGGTAGCTGTTTAACAGTTTTATTTGTTTTATTTGTTTATTTTGTTTGCTAAGGAGCCTGGGACAGCACGCTTGTTTCCTTAGGCCAAATCTTATTTTCTCAACAGATTAGGCATCTAGAGAGTGATTTGGGAGCGGCCAATGTCACCCAGCATCCTTAGTGGTTGAGTGGGGATTTAAACCTGGATATCCTCAGTCAAAGGTCCAACCACAGTTGCAAAATCAGGGAGCTCTGTTGGGCTCCAGGGGGGCCATGAGCACATATATATTGCTGCTGACTTGCTTTTGGCTCAGTGCGTCACAAAAGTTGGGCAGGCCTGTTCCCTGCAGCAGCGGCTGCAACAACCTGTAGAGCAGGGTGCTTGGGTGCAAGCAAAATTTACGGTTCTCAGCCGACATAATAGCAGGGAATTCAGGGTGAACAAATGAAGGAAGTCTAGGGTATCTTTGAAGGGATAAAGAAGTGGGAGGATAATGGAGTCATTTAACTGCCTCACATAGCTTGAAGTATGAAGGTGGATTGATGAGTCGTTCCCATAACATTTTGCTGGTGGTTTAACACACAGCATCATTACCAAGAGAAAAGACTAAAGAACTGCAGAGGACAGGACCCTGGGCTAAATCTCTCTCTCCCCCCCTCCTTCTTCTGTTTTTAAGAAAAAGTGTGTCTTTGATGAGATATAGCTGCAGGCAATCGTTTTACATTTTATGTCAGCTCTCTTTTGTCAGACATTCATTATTGATGCTGTACTCTCCATTTTAATTCACACTTCTCCGCTAATCAATTACAGCGTTTATCCATTAATCAGGTATCCTGACAGGGTCAATAACTGCTCTTCAGTTTAGTTGGCCGCCGCATGTTCTCAAGCAAGTAGCAACAGTCAGTAGATTAGTTTAGAGCATCATTGTTTTCGCAGGCTGGTGGACATCTGGACGGGTAAACAAAGTCTAATGAGTTTTTGGGGTGATTATCCTGTTCTTGGGCTCTCTGCTGAAAACCTTAACTATTTGGCAGAGAAGCAACTTGTGTGCTTGGAACTCGCCTGTTTTGTTCCTTGCCTGTCCTTCTATCCAGTCTCTCTCTCTGTGTGTGTATATGCACCTTCTAGAATGTGCCTGTTCAAGTATATAATTTATAACAGATTCAGACATGGCAAATTATCAGAGGAATCAAAGCTTTTCATTTTAGCAAGTGGTGTAGATAACAGAGGGGGCAACATTTAATTGGACAGTTACAGTTTTGGTAGTTAAGTTGCTGTCCATAATGACGGTAACAGGTTTCAATTATCCTTTTTATGACAGATGTACCAACATTTAATTGTTTCTCGTCAAGTGTGGAGAGAAAAGGCACTTCTGTAGATTTTTCAATTCTTCTACATGTCACTTAGCTGTCTACACTATTGTTTGAGCTCCTTTCTCTCATCCTTTTTGCGCCAATGAGTTGTGTCATTCCCTCATGATCAGCACTTTTGTTGTCTTTGTTTTTTGCTGCACCTCAGAAGTCCATCTTTTCTTTCATCTCCTTCCCATTCATGCATGAGGGAACAGTTGTGCTCTGTTGTGGGGATGTTCCGCTGGATTTCAAACAGTAGGGTTTCCTTTTATTCCCTTCTAAGTAGTACAATGGAGCTGAATGTCTGTTGCAGAATGCACACACTAATATGCCAGGTTATTTGGTTTTTAAGAAGTCAATAAAAGTGGTGGGCTTAGTTGCAGTGCTTGGCTCGGCTTTTCTCCCCCCCCCCTTTTTTTTTTCCTGTTTGCCTTTCCATCTTTGGTTATAAATCTGTTTGTTTGTTTCTGGTTATAAAATACAATCCTCCAAATTAAATCCAAGCATGGAATCAACAAACACTTGGGGAGAGAGGAAAGGGGGGGGGTGGAACACATTACTGGCAATGGAATATTTTCACACTAGCTGATTTGGCAGCCTCTGCTTCATTCCTGATAAGGAAGTGAAAACCGCAGCCAGCTCTAATTAATGGGGACTATTAACAGGAAGGGAGATGGAGAGAAAGATGGACTCATGAGTTGGTTTTGGCAAAAGCCCTAGCCTCTTTCCAAGGCTCTCCATTTAGGGAAAGAAATGTAACTTTGAGGGATTTGTTTTTGCATGGTAGATTATTTCTCCAGAAGTGTGTGTGTGTGTGTGTGTGTGTGTGTGTGTTCCAAACATTCCATTCAAAAAGCCGCCGCTAGAGGAAAAACAAAACAAAACAAAAACAAAGCACATACACAAGAGACGTAAGAATCCTAGAGAGGTAGTGTTGAGACACTTTGTTCTAATATTCAGGAGCAACCTTCAAAATCCTTCCTAATGAGGTCATAAAAGGGAAAAAATTGAACAAGTGGTACTTGTGTACCTCTCTGGGATGTTTCATCGAGGTCACTTGCCACTTGGTTATCCCATTTGAAAAGGGATTGGGATAGTTCAATCAAGCATTGCATTAAGAGAGAGACTTTGATTAATTCCTTCTCTTCTCCATTGTGTTGCAGATAATTTTGGTAAATTTGGGAGACTTTCTTCTTAGTCGGTGTTAGGGGCTTAAAGTTCCTGATGTGTCATGCTGAGAGTTAGCATTTATTAGTCCTTTTGGGCTCATGTGTGGTGTTTTTTTTTTAAAAAAAGTGTAGCTGGGGACAGCCCTTGGATTATCCCTGACAAGCCAGGCCATTCTTTCAACGTTACTGTTATCTCAGGTCATATGGAGAGATGAAGTTCTTCTTCAGTTTCCCGTTTGGAACAAATACTGCGTTAAAAAGGGGAAGGCCAAGAATAAACTGTAAGTAGGAGAATGATTCACGGTGGGTTTCACTTGGAACATTGCACTTGGCCTTTTATGTTAGATGTTTATAGGAGTGTTATTCTCTGGTTTGTGAGGCGATGCAACAAAAGCAACGAGAGGGAAAGTTAACCATGTAGACCTGACTTCTCTTATAGCAGGAGAAGTGGAATATAGAGTTTAGTTGCTACCAAGCCTGGTATTCAAGTTTGGAGTTTTATTAGTATGACCTCCATTATATTTAAATATGTGACTTACGTTGCAGTTTTAAACAACTTTGTTTTCACTGTATTGATGGCAGAAATGTATTTGCAGAATTGTACACAGGAGGCCAGAAGTTTATTTAAAACCCATATTTTAAACCTGTTTCACTCTGCACCTATTTGAACCAGACACATACTGTTTAGGCATTTAAATTGTGGGTGATTTACCTTACTTTCTCCCCCCAAACCACCACCATCCCATAACTCCTCTCTATTCTTGTTTTTTGAAAATCTGTGTGCTTGTTACTCTGGAGACCTGAGGCCTATTGGTTACACACATATTTAGGTGCTCTTTAAAAAGTGGATTTTTGACCTGATGGACCGTAACGGCTCCCAGGGTGCCACTGTGGTCATTGTATAAATCTGCCTTAGTGTTTTTTTTGTTTACTCACTTGATATACCGTAACGGCTCTTAAATCTGTAATGGTCTGTTGCGTTAATCCAGAAGCTGCGCATGCGTCTGCAACCTTTGTACCTAAAAAAGAAGAAGAAGAAGAAGAAAGAAAAGCTCAAAGGAATTTTTTTTGTTGTTGGGGGGGAAAGAGGATACATGCTCAGAATTCCTCCTCCCCACCCCCAACTGAATTAAGCAGTCGCTTTCCCCCTTTCACAGTAATTCAAAGCACTGTGGATAACGGGCTTTCCAAAATATCATGTTTTAAAAAACAAAACAAAAACCCAACCGGTTTTTAACATATTAATTGTTCAGATCATTAATGGAAAGTGCCGACTAACTTGTCAAGAGAGGCGCATCTACTAGAGGTTTTTAATCAGGATTTGGGTTGGGCAAGGATGGCTAGTTGATGTGGAAAACTGGGCCTAGTGGCAAATCAGGAAGGTGTTGTTCTTGTTGCTGTTGTTAATATTAATATTAATATTATTTAGATTTATGTACCAGCCTTCATCATAAGATCTCAGGGCAGTTCACAGAATAAAATACAGGATAAAAACAAGTAATGAGGGAATCCAATGCCAGAGCAACTGCTTGAGTAGTTCACTCAGAAAGGAAATATAAGTCCAAATAGTAGTGCTTCCCCCCCCCCAAAAAAAATGTTTAGGGGTACTGTCATTTTCCTACTCATATTGAAATACTGCCCCTCAGTGAGGCCAAATTTAGATGCACAAAACGTTTAAGGGTATGCGTACCCCCATAAAAAAGCACTGCCAAATAGTATTGGAAATTTAAACTCAAGTCTCTGACTTGCAGGTCTAAGGGGTGAAAGCTAAGTGCTTGCTGAGGAACAGCAACATGTGGATCGTGACAATGGAAATTTGGGCCGGGGGCAAGATGGACCATGATAAATTCTAGGTAGAGGACATAGCAGAGTCTGATAGTAAGGCAGGTTGAGGCACAGGTTGACTCCTAGATGTGGGTCAAAGCAGTATATTTAGAGAAGAACATAGAAATGTAGCAGAGTAATTACTCTGCTTAAATATTGGCCTACAAAGACAATTACTGAAAGTTGGATTCCCTCCCCACCCCACCCCGATTATGTGGATGTCTCAGGTGGTGAGCAGTTTGAGGTATTGTATTCTTCAGATTTTTTTTTTACTTGGGTGAAGATGCAAAGCATGCAGTATCTATTAGGAAATACACACTCTGCACTCTATGTTGCTGGCTTATAATCTGTGACCAGTTTATACATACTTTAAAAAAGCCATAGGATTATTGATAATTCTAACAGAAGAAAGCTTCCCACTCCCTATACCTTTTCTACAGTCTTGTCAAACAGGCAAAACAATAGTGCACAGGTAATAATAATAATAATAATAATAATAATAATAATTTAAACCCCGCTCATCTGACTTGGTTTCCCCAGCCACTCTGGGTGGCTCCCAACAGAATTGATGATGATGATGATGATGATGATGATGATGATAAAATCAATAAGACATCAGTCATTAAAAACTTCCCTGAACATCTTCAGATGTCTTCTTAAAGTCAGATAGTTGTTTATTTCCTTGACATTTGATGGGAGGGTGTTCCACAGGACGGGCGCCACTACCGAGAAGAAACTATTTCAAAATAAAAATAAGCAAACTGGTACTATAAAATGGAACCAGGTTTGTGCAGAGACCAAATGTGCATGTACTTCTTAAAGAAAAAAACTGTGTTTTTATAAAAAAAAACCTGATGTGTGCTGGATAGGGCAGTTCAACCTTGAGTGAAAGGATGTTGTGATTTTAAACTTCTGAAAATAGTCTCATTGGAACAGCAAGGAGGGGAAAGTCAAGATTCCATGCAATTATTATCATTGTTGCTATTATTATTATTATTATTATTATTATTATTATTATGACTATTACTATTAAAAGCAACAGAAGTTCATCTTAGTCCATAAGAAAGGGTACTCTACTATTTTGTGATATTTTTGTTGGTCCAGTAAAGGTGTTGCCCAACTGTGGATTTTGACCTTCCTGCAAGTCAGGGATTGGATATTTTGGTGGTAATGGTTGGTGTGATGTGTACATAGATTATTATTTTTAAAAAAGAACAACTGGAGGGAAGCTATATGTTTCTTCAACTGTTAAGAGGTCACACTTGTAATCCAGTAATTCTTACATTTGCTGTAGTGTGGACCATTATTCCATTAGCTTGGTCTTTGTTGACCATATTTCCTATAGACCTGGGATGTTCAACTGGTTGATCGCGATCTAATGGGTAGATCACTGCCATTTTTTATTAATAGTGGGAGTAGATCGCAGTCTCTTGGAAGTTGGACATGCCTGCTTATAGACCATATTTTCTGTAGCCCTGAACAACAGACATAGAATGAATTAAATTTTGATTTTGTGTTAACCACACTAAATTCAGCTGGGTGATTTAGTGAATTTAGGTTTCTGTAATTTAGGTTTCCCCCCACTGTCATATTTGTACCTGGTTCTTCATTCTTCAGTGATCCTTTTAGGGTGACTCCTTGGGCTCGTCCTATTTTGCACAGGAGTTTATATGAGGTTCTCCTATTTTTACCTTGTAAGGTGTAAGATTGCAAAATGGTGACTTACTGAAGGCCACCAAGTTAGCTTCATGGCTAAAGGGGATTTGAACTCTTGTCTCACCATTTTGGGTCCAACAGTCTTGACTATTCAAGACCCTGACTCTAGTCCTAACATCGCTTCAGTTGACTGTGATATGATCTCACAGATTGGATTGTTTCCTTTGTGAGTCACCGTTTAGGCAGGAATTGTTTGAAATCATGACATTTGCATCTGCATTTCAAAGGGATTTTTGATTGACTTCAGTGGGACTTATAGGTAAGAGGAAGTAGGGTCACATCCTCCAATCTCTGCTCTGTGATACTTTGCTGCGACTTCTATTTTCCCATCATTTCCAGTGCCCCTCAAACACAAAAATGTTGGCTTAATGTAGTTGTCTTACTATTTCTACTCAAAAATCCATGGTTTGGCTTCCTTGAGCAGTTTTTTTTAAAAAAAAATAGTTTTGTTTTTGCTCAGCCATCTGTTCCACTTTTTAATTGTGCTGTTTGTCTACCCAACGCAAAGTATTATTGAAGGATTATCTGTGGTGAAACAGCATAAAATTTTAGTGTGAGTTTAAGTTGGGGAGATAACAGAAGTGAGAGTGCAGCTACCAATAAATATATGCTTGTATATTTGATGGATGGGGCTATTTGTCTTTCAGTATTCTACATCTGCTAGTTGTTTAAATTTATACTGATAATCCAGAGGATATTTTATCTAATTATTACTAGCACTGCTCTGAAATTTAGAATTTTTACTGTGTTTTTTTGAAAATGACTTTCATTCATGATATTTTTTTAGTATGTCGTAAGTCACTTAGAGACATTTTTCTTTGAAATATGAATACCCTCACAGGGTTCTTCCAGATGACAGCTTAATACTGTAAATGGGTTGTTGGAAAATTGGAAACATGTTATTACCTTATCAATGTTTTTCTGGGAAGGGTAAATCCAAATTAAATGCCTACGCACTGGCAGCTTGATGACAGTGACACTGTGGGGACACTACAAAAAACTTGCACACCAGAAGAACACCAATACTACAATAAAAACCTTCCTTTAAGCACCCACAGACCTCCTCATGTGTCCTTGCCACCAAGACTGTAGATATTTCATAAGCAGAAGCAGCAGAGATAACGGCAAAAGGTGTTGAAAACGGTTTCCTGACCTCAACCAGGGACCGGCCCACTGATAAAGTGAGATAAGGTTGTTGCCTCAGGCGGCAGATATAGGCCCAAGGACTGTGCCGCTCACCACTGCTGCACCAACCTGCTGGGCTGTGGCATGGCAGCGGGGAAGGTGTGCGGCCGCAGCGTGGCATGGGCAGAGAAAGTGCAGTGGCGCAGACTCAGATCTGTGGGATGGGGGGCATTTTGCCTCAAGCAGCAAAATGTCCTGGGCCAGCCCTGACCTCAAGTCTACCTATTTATCACGTAATACTGCTGACATTTTGTCATCATGGGTACTGGTTGCTACCATACATCTGAATTCATACCTAGTACAGTGGTACCTCGAGTTACATACGCTTCAGGTTACATACGCTTCAAGTTACAGACTCCACTAACCCAGAAATATTACCTCGGGTTAAGAACTTTGCTTCAGGATGAGAACAGAAATTGGGCTCCGGCGGCAGCGGGAGGCCCCATTAGCCTCCTGCTTGAGTGGTGCTTCAGGTTAAGAACAGTTTCAGATTAAGAACGGCCATCCGGAACGAATTAAGTACTTAACCCGAGGTACCACTGTATTGGAACTTTGCATACATATATGCAGGGGTTTTTCTCAGCTGAAACTCACTGGAACTGAGTTGCATTCCAGCACCTTTGTAGTGTTGTGTTCAGGGCTGCGCAGCGGCGGGCAGCAGGGAAAGTTTATAATTTTTTCTGCAACGGTGGGGCAAGTGAGCAAATAAGAGAAGTCCTTCCCCTTAAAAAACAAAACAAAAAGCTCAACAAGCTCCGGCAGCTCAACCCCATATATATACGGTAGATACCAACTGTTTTGCTTCCGAATTTGTACCATTGCTAGTGCACTCAGAACGTCTGAAGTGAGATAGCTATATAATACCTATATATGATGAAAATGTATTTTCTGAGCTGTCAGGAAATTTAGTTAGGCTGCGTTTTTATGTAGGGCAGAGGTATAGAATCAGACCTCATAAAAATGTTTGTTTGTTTTTGTTTGTTTGTTTGTTTGTTATTGGAAATACCCACGATCCTAAAATTTATCTAGCATTTTTCATCAAACATAGGTGCAAATAAGCTGACATACATTAGTCCAGGTGATAATGAATACAGGTAGTTTTCCTGGCTTTAAATTATTCATGGTAAGTACAAATAAAAGTTATTATAAACAAGGCATTGGTACCATCCAAACATCATGGGAAGCCATAGTCTGAAATGAACTATGAACAAACAATGCGCAGGTGCGTTCTGCTCAAGTTGTACTCACCCTGCTCCACCCTTTGCCAAGCCTAGAGGAAACAAACCACTGTACTGCCTTAGCAAACCAGCCCTCCTGGTTTGTTTCTCTCCCAGCAAATTGTGATTTTTTAAAAAAAATCGCTACACTTACTGGTGAAGGACAAATGCAGCTCTCGGTCTTCTCAGTCATCTTTCTCCTCTCCCTCACTGGTTGCTGTTGCAGATGATATGAAGACTAGGGGGGTTGACCAGTAGCCAGAAGTGCTTGGCTGTGGTTCAGATCCAGAGGTGGGTTGTCTGGGCACATCTACTGCTGCTGGTTTCTTTGTGAGGAAGGTGGTGATTGGCAGCTGCTGCTGCTGCTGTTGTCTCTTGAGCTCATCAAACATTTCCTTGTACCGTCTCAGAGTGCCTGTGATGCCACAGATCGTCTTAAGGCTGCTCTCCATGGTCAAACTGTGCAAACAGATCATTTGCATGATTTATGACTTGGAAGAGAAAATTTTATGCAGGTTCCAGCTTGCTGGATCATGCTAACCATCCTCATCCTCAGCTTTGTATTCTGAGCTTGATCTGGCAAGTTCTTGTAACTCTTCAATACCTGTTGGGCCTCCATTAGCTCTTCCACTTCTTACTGAGTGGTGTCAACAAAGCCACCAGCAGCAACGTGCCTGGCCATCTGCACAATGTTCTCCCACCACAGTGGCAATGCTTGGAAATCCCTTGAATTTGTGCACCCATTCCGTCCACACGTTCCACCAGCATGCACTCGCCGTTTCAGGCTTGATTGCATCCACTGCCTGCTTGACGTAGGTGATGCAATGGACAATCCAGATCAGCGTCCATCGCGTTGATCATTCAGGAGAAGGTGAGCTTCGTCTATAAGCAGCCTTGAAGCAGCAAATCACAACTTGATCCAGAGGCTGGATGAGGGAGGTTGTATTGGGGGATACAGGGCGGGAGAAACCTCTCCCTTACTGTGTGCAAAGTGGAGTCCATCAGGATGCCCGAGAACATTGTCCACTGGCAGCATCACTTTAATCTGCAGGTGCTTCTCCTCAAGGTAATGCCTCCAGAGTGATGTAGTGGAACCATTCCAGAAATGATGATGAAGTCACCCAGGGCTTTTTGTTGTATTGCCAAAACCCAGCAAGCAGATTTTTGTTCTTGCCTTTTAGGGCACAGGGTGGTTTGTATAGCAAGCCTGGCTTTAAGTGAACATTGCCACAGAGCAGCACAGTCACTCGATCCTTTGCAGTGATGAAGCCAAGGGCTTGCTTTTCAGCTTTGGCATTGTAAGTCTGCTCAGGCATTTTCTTCCAGAAAAGCCCCTGTCTGCGTCGGAAGACTTGCTCTAGAAGGTATGCCTTGTCGTCCAGCAGCCACGTTAGTGGTGCCTTGCACTTCTTTGCAGCCTGTCTGTCTGTGGTTGCAACCTCCCCTGTTGTTTGGATGTTCTTTAAGTTGAAATGGGTCTTAAAGCCGTTAAGCCAACCTGGGCTGACTTTCAATTCCTTGGCAGGCTGGTCCCTATCAGTGGGTGGAAGGTTTGAAGTGGTCATAGAGGCTTTTGGTGCAAGATGCTGCCGTCCACAGAAGTATGTTTCTGGTTCCTGTTTCTGGTTCATGTCGTGAGAGCCAGTGTGGTGTAGTGGTTAAGAGCGGTAGACTCATAATCTGGTGAACCGGGTTCGTGTCTCCGCTCCTCCACATGCAGCTGCTGGGTGACCTTGGGCTAGTCACACTTCTTTGAAGTCTCTCAGCCCCACTCACCTCACAGAGTGTTTGTTGTGGGGGAGGAAGGGAAAGGAGAATGTTAGCCGCTTTGAGACTCCTTAGGGTAGTGATAAAGCGGGATATCAAATCCAAACTCCTCTTCTCCTTCCAGCCACAAGTTCAGTGCCTTCTCCGTGTTCACCAAAGCCTTGATCTGATCTGGCCGGTCACCTTTGCAATTGTTGCCACAGCCCCACAGATCTCCTCATGCAGCCAAACCTGCATGCCAGAACACGCACATATTTGCCAACCCTCAAGTAGTCCAGCACAGACAACTTCTCTTCTTCTTTGGTTTCTCAGCAGCTGATGACAATGATTATGTCTTGCATTCTGAGGCCATTCTGCAGTCTGAAGCTCTGCGAACCACCTCCTCTGCACTGCAAACCCCTCCATTGTCTTTCCAAACCCCTCCACAAGTCTTTCTTGCCTCCTCCGATCGCTGTCTCTCGCAACCTGTCCTACACCCAAAGACTCTCACCAGGGCTGCTGGCCTTTCCCCCCTGCTCTCCCACCCTTCATGCCATTTTATTATTATTCCTCTGTGTGTGCCTTTTTTCTGGTAGTCTAGAAAAACATGAACTAACTGAGAAGTTGTAGAGTGTCCTTAAATCAGCAAGGGGGGAAATACGTGAGGGGCTGCTTCACAGAGCTTGGCAATCCGTTCATGGAAACTGGTCAAGACCTTGATGTTATTGGCATCTGGGTCATTGCAGACAAAGAAATTCTTGAGAGGACAGCTTCCACAGAGAGAATTGGTAAAATAAAATAACATAAAAAAAATCTGTACAGCCCCTTTGTTGAGGAACAACTTGCTAACAGGAGCTTATACCCAGGAAAATGTCTTCTTTCAGTGCACCTGATGAGAAGAAGTAATAAGAAAACTACCTGAAGACTCTTTTTCAAGGCTTTTCCTGGTGAATCTGTGGTATGATATTAATATTGAGCTGTTCTTCAAACATGAGAATCATCTTTTTCCTCCTGTGCTCTCCAGCAACTATGATATATGTGCAGGCAACAAGTCAGAATTGGTACACCTTTTAGAGACACATGACCAGAATCTGCATAATTATTCAGGTTTCTGCAATGCCATAGAGCAACACAGCAAACATTGTGAAGCCACATAAACTATTGCTTCCAGCCGTCATCTGCAATGATACTGTGAAAAAGTCTGCAGTGGATTAACTTTGGTCTAGATACGGTACTTTAGCCCATCTACTAAGGCACAGGCAAAGGACAAAAAGGTATGGACCCTAAGAGTCAGGTCCTTCCAGATTGGGTTATTCCAAAGAATTGATAGCACGTTGTGAGAAATTTCACAAGCAGAGCTGCTTGGGATCTTTTCTGTAGGTTGCCTTGCACATTTTCAGGTAGCAACTCTTGTGGATTGCATCCAAAGTAGTAAGAATGCATTGGCTTCAATAATTGGACCAACTTGAACAAGCCATGAAGAAGTAGATATTTTCAGTCACCTTATGCTGAATCAGACCATTAACCAGGGCCGAATTTAGGTTTGATGAGGCCCTAAGCTACTGAAGGTAATGGGGCCCTTTATATGTCCAACTGTCCTTAGTCAACAACAAATTGTTACTGTTTTTTGTGTCGAATATATGCTATATGGTAATTTATGGACCTAATAGGTATCTAAAGCCATTTGCACAAAGTTTGCACCTGAAGGAGGCCATTTTGAGATTCCTCAGCCTTCTCTCTACATCTCACAACCAGCCCTTTTTAGGATCATATGATTCATTTGTCTCCTTGGTGGATTACTGAAAGAGTTTAATCCTTGTCCTGGCTCTCATCTTTCTGTTCTTTATACCTCATTGTTAATGGACACCCTCCAGTGGACACACCTGTCAGCTTGTGCCTCTGGGTCAAGGTGGTGGGGGAGAGGAAGTGGTGTGGTCAGGTTGCTTCATGTTAAAGAAAATAACATGTAACAATACAGTGTTGTGTGTTTACTATCAGATTCCTGTGAATAAGACACTGGTAACCTTGAGTCATGAGTGTTAATAGCCTGGGATATTCCAGTGGCCACATCGATTGGATGTATTTCTATAAGAATTGTTAGACGACCTTCCTTAAGTCTTGCAAATGGTGAGGAAATACTTGAAACTGGGCATGCCTCTAGTGAGCTCCTTCCAAGGAAAACCAAACCTAGTGTTTTGCCCCTTTGCTACTTGGAGAAGCCATCTGAGTACAGCAGTATAATTCCAGTACATCTTACCTATCTACCTATCCCAGTTGCTCCCAACATTGCGTCACAGGCTGGCATCATGAAGAATCCAGGATAAAGGCTACACATGCAGGAGGAAGTGTGGCAAGGATGTGAAGGAAATAAGTAGCTATCCTATCTTTAAAAGACATCTGAAGGCAGCCCCCTTTTAGGGAAGTTTTTAATATTTAATGCTGTATTGTTTTTAACACTTGAATTGGGAGCCGCCCAGAGTGGCTGGGGAAACTCAGCCAGATGGGCTGGGTATAAATTTTATTATTATTATTATTATTATTATTATTATTATTATTATTATATCAGAGGCATGGAGCAGCCTAAGCCCCCTAACACAATGATGTCCCTGTGTTCACCTTTTGCCTTTCCTCCATGAAAATAAAGCCTTGCTATTCATTCCGACAAGGTTAAATATTGTGGGCAGAACCCAAAGTGCTGACCATCGTATTTAGGTGGGCTCATTGCTCAGTGCAGATGCTTTGCTTGTAGAAGGTCCCTGTCATCTCCAGTTGAAAGGGTCAGATGGCACATGAGATAAAAGACCCCCGTCTGAGACCATAGTGGACAATGCTGAGCTGGGGTAACAAATAGTCTGATCTGGTGCAAGGAAGCTCTCTATGGTCCTCTGCTTCAAGCACAGCCAAGAATTTTGACAAGCCTTTTGTCCTTTCCCCTCTTTGAACTGCAGTCCTCTAAGCCTTCCCGGGAACTGCTTTTGCAGTGTGGGCTGCAGTTTGATAGCCCTGAGCTCGAAAGCACCCTTGGGTGATCTGAACTAGTGGCTTCATTCTTTGAATCCTAGATCCTCAGTAGTCAGTCCTGTTGAAATCATTGGATTTACGTTCCAACCCACAATGTTAAACACTGCGAAAGAAGTTTGGCAGCCAGCATTGTGGGTGTGTAGCCAGAAACAAAAATCGCATTGTGTTCTTCTTCAGCCAGTTTCTTATCCTGGGGTCTTTTGTGTCCTCGGTTGTTACTGGGCCCCATCCTTTGCACTTTAAATTAATGACAGTGAGTGCCTAAAATGCCTTTACTCCCTAGAGAGGCTGGATTACCTTTTAACACTTTTCATGGGCAAATTAGGCATGTCTTCGGTGCAATGGGCTTGCCTCCGTCTCCTTCACTCTCTGTCACTGAGAACGATCTAGAAGAAGAGGAGGTTGGCTTTGTAGATCTGTTTTTAAGGAAGAAAAAAGGGGACTAGGCAGATTCAGTGTTGGAAGGTGCTGATGATGGAATCCTGCCTATAGGTTTCTGGTTTTTTTATTAAAAAAAAAAGAGGAGAGAAGATCCAGGAAACTAGGACCTGCTGGGAACAGAACAACATTTGGTTCTTAACATTTAGAGCAAGTTTCAATTGGTTTTTATTGTGTTCCACTGTTACCCAAATGGATGTGGATAGTAGCAATCATAGCCACGTAAGTTGATGGCACCTGTGAAAGACAGATAAGAGACTCCCGCTGTGTGCATAATAGGGGCATATGTACTTTGTAAGTTGACACACAAAAATAGCTGTGGTGAGCAAGTTGGCCTTTAGAGCTGTTTAGTTTTCGTTTTTAAAAAAATAACACCTTACACACACAAGTGTTTGTTTATTCTTTTTATTGCAAATGACCCTTGGGACTGAAGGGGGGTGGTTTTTTAAATTTGCTAATTGCTAATTTACTTGTTTGAATCAAGCCGTGTCTACTTTTATTATTGTAGATTATATTGATCCTTGGCCACCATCTGCGTTTGTGCTTACTTTGTGTCTTGGTTTTGGTTGTAATTCCCTGGAACAATTATAGTTTAAAAGGGTTGAAAACAGTTATAAGTCTGATGGATTCAGTTCTAGCTTTGCTACTGATTGACTATCAAAGGAACTAAATCATCGACTTGGAGGGCCTTAGGGAGCAATCCTGTACCAAGAGCTTCTGGGTTTATGGGGAATTGAGGTTCGACAGCTGCAGTCATTCTTGGACCAGGAGATTACATCAAGGGTGGATTACTGCAATGTGGATTACTGCTTCCCTTGCGCTTCATCCAGAAGCTGCAGTTAGTGCAGAATGCTGCAGCACGATTGCTGACAGGAATGAGGTCTTGTAAGCATATCACACCTGTGCTCAGAAGTTGGCACTAGTTGCCAATCTGCCACTGGGCCAAGTTTATTTTATGGAATAAAATTAACGAGCAAGGCTAGGATTCAACAGCCCTCTGGCTGAACGTGGAGATTCCTGGTCCAGCCCAGGCCACACTGGTTTAATTCCCTCATCCTCAGCTTATCTGGAGATAACGCTCCCATATCTCCCCCATCCAGGTGCAGCCAGTACCCACTTGAGAGAGCAGAATCTGATGGATCTTAAGATGCTGTAAACCCCCCAAAAGGGTTGTGGTGGGACCAGAGGGACTTAGGCTGAATCCTAAGCCTATTCAGCGCAGTCTTGTGACTTGGCAACCAGGAGTAAGTTAAGCCAGAAGAAAAAAAGGCTGGTGTAACTTAAAACCCTATTTTGAAGTCTTGCTTTTCTTCTGCCAGGCTCAGACCAATTCAGCCAGCAATACTGAATGGACTTTGGATCTGGTGTTACTTTATGCTGGTGGGACGCAGGTGGCACTGCGGGTTAAACCACAGAGCCTCTTGGGCTTGCCGATCGGAAGGTCGGCGGTTCGAATCCCCGTGACGGGGTGAGCTCCCGTTGGTCGGTCCCTGCTCCTGCCAACCTAGCAGTTCGAAAGCGCGTCAAAGTGCAAGTAGATAAATAGGCACCACTCCGGCGGGAAGGTAAACAGCGTTTCCGTGTGCTGCTCTGGTTCGCCAGAAGTGGCCATGCTGGCCACATGACCCGGAAGCTGTACACCGGTTCCCTCGGCCAATAAAGCGAGATGAGCGCCGCAACCCCAGAGTCAGCCACGACTGGACCTAACGGTCAGGGGTCCCTTTACCTTTACCTTTATGTCAGCTTCTTGTGTATGGGGTTGCTCCCTTCATTTAATCAGCTATCAACGTACAACTTGCAAGTCATTACTCTGTCACCCTCAGCTTTGAGCTGCTGAATGGGAATACAATAAGCCCACAATTTACATGCATTTTACTTGTGCACATTCAGCTTTACACATTTGGCCAAAAGAAGAAGTTTTAATTAAAAGGGGCTGGGAAGGGGGCGGGCATCGGGGGAGAGACTTCGGCAATCTCACCTACCATTGCACCCAATGTCTCTTTGACCATACACGATTTTGGCATTAGCTACAATCCCCAGAACGTAACCCCCTCGTAAGTTACTGTAATACTACTAACGTACCTTACAGGGTTGTTGTCAGAATTACTGAGATGAGCATTATGCTGTTTGAGCCAGGATTGTGTTTTCAGGACTTTGCTGTGCACTCTTGAGACTAGGTTCTTTTTTCAAACAAATAACTGGAACTATGCATTCTTAATTCTGCACTGTTTTGTCACCTTGGTATTACGTGTGGTGCAGTTATTTCAGAGCGGGTACCACCTCAGTATCCTTATAACATGATCCAGAATATCCATCTTCATAACATGCTATTGGGGCTCAGTTCTGGAGCCTAATATGGTAGTTATTTTGCTTATTATGCCTGTAATTATTATTAAAAGGTTTCTGTAAAGAGTTAATTGCGAAGTATGTAGTAAACTCATGGGATATCGTATCATTCTTTTCCAGTTAATACAACTTGAGTATGATTTTCCATTTCTATAATTAAAAGCCCTGAAAAATTAATTACAATGAGAGACTGACTCTTGGGATAGATAGAAAGAAAGGGGAAGGATCCTTTTGATTGAGAATTGCTAATTGAGAATTTAGCAGCCTCGGGGATTTGATAAGCCATTGTTACATTGTACTTGGGAGTCGTTGTGCAATAGATAAAATAATATTTTATTAAATATGTGAGGATATTGCTTCATACTTGTTTCAGTTCTTGGATATGGGGGGTGGGTTGTTAAATGAATTTAAGTCATTTCAATACATTTCCCCCCTCAAAAATATATTTTCCATTTATTCAGTTGTGAAGTATGGCAATGCATTGCTATTACGGTTATCAGAACATGCTTTGCTTGGATCACACCAGGGCCAGTTTAGCTCAATATTCCAATAGCTTCCAGCTGGTTTTCCCATAGTTTTCCATAGTTTTCCAGCCAGATGCCCTTGGAAATCCACAATCAGGCTACAGAGATGATAGCCATCTCAAACTTATTCCAACCACCTGGTTATCAGGGGCATGTTAAATTGGAATAAAGAGGTTGCACTTAGCCAACCGGGCTTGTCGTCATTGATAGATCTAACCTACATGGATTTAACCAATGCAAATTACTCCAAAATGCAGGTGGTGAATGAAAATACAAAATGACTTTTGTTTATGACTATCAGCCTGTCGGTGACTTGTATTATTGTGTACTCTACATATGCAGTGGAAGCCATAGTTTAACATCATCAGCATGTTCACTAACCTTTCTGTCAGTTAACTTATTTTTTATGTCAAGTTTATAACATTTTGGTGGATAGCTCCGTGTCACGAAATCAGCCATGTCCATTCATATTAGATATAACTTATGTGGCAAAAATTAAACTGATGCGAGCAAGGACTGCGCAGCATTTGAATAGACTGGGCTATGTAGAATAGAAACAGAATTGCAGCTTTTGACAGAATCGAAACAACAGTACCATATATTCTGGATCCTCAGTTAATATCAGATTCATGTCCATTATTAGGTATTTTATTTGAAAATAGCATGGTGATACAAATGCATGTTTTCTTCATTTCTTCTTAGAAGCTAATGAAATGGTGAAATTGTTAAAAATGGGTGAGAGAGATTGTGGCACTTATCAGCTAACAATGTCTATGTATATCTAGTCAAGTAAGTCCAGTTGAATTAAATAGGACTTTTTCCTAAGTAAATGGGTATAGGGTGGGCGCCTAAATGGTATTTTTGTTGGGTTATATCAGGGGTTGCCAACCTGACATTTGTGGGCACCATGGTGCCCGTGAAAGATTTAATTGATGCCCCAGGGAGGTTCCCCAGTTTTGAGTTTGTTTGTTTTTTTAAAGAAAAAAACAGTTCTCTTAAAAATAAATTTGTGGGGCAAAATGTGCAGGTACCTTCTAAGCAATTTCTGTGAAATTAAGAGTGTGATATGCCATTTTCCATGGTACTGAGAAACGCTCCCCCTTGTTGTTAGGCGGCAACGCCATCAGTGTGTGTGTACAATCACTATTGTTTGATGTCCATAGTCAGGATATTGCTTACTTCCTGTAATAAGCATAAGGTTGTCAGTGTAATTCTCTCTCTAATTTTGAGTTATGCCATCCTCCCCCATGGCAGCCATTTTGTGACTGGCACCCCCAACACTCTCCCAAAAATTGAAATGTGTCCCTGGTCCAGAAAGGTTGGTGACTCCTGAGTTATAAGAAACATATCAATCTATATCAAAGAATTTGTACCTGGAAGTAATTGATATCCACTTACTTTCCCGGAGGGCTAAAGAGAATTGCCGTACTTAAATTCCATTGAAACCCAGGACTCTTACTCCCAAGTCTTACAGCTTTCCTTTTTTTAATTTCTCAACAAATTACTTGCCTCGGTCTCCGGTGTGAGAGTGCTTAGCTTTCTTTGAAAACAATTCAATAAAAGCAACTTTAATGAAATTGCACTTCTTCCAGATTGTGTCCTTCTCTGCTTTAAATGAAAAGATGTTTGGAAGAGCCCTTGATATTTGCAAACCGCAATGTCAGTATCATGGAGATTATTTACTTGATGAGTTAAAGGAAAGGTCATAGGGGTTAGGCCTAGTGGGAGGGGAGTGGTCTTGGTTAACTATTTAACCTATGGTAGTACTTCATCATTTTATGGTTGAGATCAATTATTCTAGGTCTTTGTCAGTCCTCTTTCGGTTTGTAGTTAGTCCTATCATTCCTTGAAAGGATTCCAGCACCCTTTTTTCTATATACATCATTTTTAAATTGATTATATTGTGACATCAAGCGGGAGAAAATAATTGAAGCCTACAGTTATAAGCAGACTTAGGTTCCATTTAAAATCAGGAAACTTAGCATCCAAGTAAATGTATGGAGGATGTTGTTAAAGTGCCACAAAAAAATAAACAAAGACTTTAGATTAAAACATTTGATTGGTGTTATTGTTTCAGCTCGGCTTCTCTGCTGCCTTGTTGTGCATCCTTTAAAACAACAGCAAGGTAACCAGTAATGTTTCATGGACCATTTATATTCTTATATCTCCAGTAAGAATAAACCTACCTATTTTAGCAGTTTATTTGCAGAGGGTCACTTGGAAGCCCCCCTTTTTCTCTCTTGCTACCGGTTTGGTTTTCCAGCAGGCAACTGCTCTGTGGTGTCACCGATCCCAATCTGTTCCTTTGAGATCCAGGGTTTGTCATTGCTGGGGTTAATTTTTAAAAATAGCATTAGTAACCCCTTTCCCCCAGTGTTTTTCTGTTGCTTGCACTGGACTGTGTACTTTCTCGGGCTTTTGTAATAGCTATTTTAATCATTGTAGGCAGTTTCAACCGGAGACACTGTCCTTAGTGCTGATTTCACTTACAGTCGGCTTGAACCTGTTTGTGCCCATCTGTTTTAGCAGAGTCAGTCTCTTATTTGCAGCAGAATATGAGGCTCATTATGGAGGCCATATTATGAACTGAATGGTGTTTCTAAGGTTGTGTTTTTAAAAGCTCAGGTTCCCCAAACCCTCAGAACCCAGCATCTAATCTTCCACTGAAACGATCTGATTGGCATTTTTAGATGGAAAAGGAGGCTGTGACATTGTTTTGCAAAAACAACAACTTCCAAGCAGTTGTTTGTTATAAGGGGGGAAAGCAGGAAAACCATATATATAAGGTGTGTGTTTGATATGTTGGTTGGCATGGTTTTGGTTTCTGTATCAACTTAATTAGAGAATGTTGCTAAATCCACACCATTTGGAGTTGCTAGATCAACTGCTGTGAAACATCTGGATATCAAACATGTTGCTTCCTTAATTGGCCACCAATTCCTTGAAATTAACTTTAGACTCGTGACGCTAAACTTTCTAGTAAATCTCTTTCAGATCAGCGCTTTATAGGCAGCTATCAAATGCTATGCCAGGCTCCTCTGCAATAATGAAGGAAATATGTGTTTTGAACATTGGATAAGCTGAACAAAAGCATTAAAGATGATTCAGTTTTTTATATATTACATCGTTTTTAACAATTACAATTGGAACTGGGGCCTTCTGTAATAAGTCTGTTTGTTTCTCTTCCTCTTGATATTTTTATTTCCCCATTTCAGATGGGCTTCTGTAGGTTCTTGCCACTTCAAAGGTCAGAAAGTCCCTCCTCTTTCCTCTTGCTTCACAATGCACACTAGGAGAGAGGCGGTTTCCTTTTCTGCATATTCCTCCTCTTGATCTGTGCGATATTGTGGTTGACCAGATTTAAAACACTACAGTATTTAGGATCCCTGCAGTGCCATTTTACGTATTTAGACCTGGAAAGTGCCCCTGGCAATAACTACCTGAATTTCTTTTAATTACATAATATAGCTGCATTTACTTCGGATTCTTTTTGACTGACGCTGTAAGGCAATTGTAACCATGGATGATGGGATTAAGTGCCTCTTGAAGTGACTTTAGCTTCTTGTGCGAACAAAGGGATAGAAGGGAACACTTAGCCCCTTTTTGAGTAAGCAGCTTTCTCCCCCCTCCACCACCAGCATATAAAAGAAATACAATTAACAAACATTATCCCCAGAGGTAAATTGAAATGTACATGCAGACAAGAGCTGCTCTTGACTGCAATTAGACATATATGATCTGAGGTATTTTAGCCATTCATTGTTGCTAATTCTGTGAGAAACAAGCCATTGGAACAAAACGATTAAAATGTTAGGCCAATAACTTGGGTTATTAGTCTGCAAAAATCAGCATTTTCTGCAGCTCTGAATAGTCTGATTCTCTAGTTGGCTCACTTGCGTGTGTGCCCAAGACTTGTTGGTGTTTGTTACAAACCATTTAAATGTTCTTCTTCTTTTTCATACGAGAGAGTTACGTAAATGGGGGCATTTTATAATTTCATGTCATTGCCAATGCCTGGGGAATCTCTGAAAGTGGCAGGGGCAGTCAGAGAGAACCTGGAACAAGATGCACCATCTTCCCTTGGCTATGACTTAACTACAGAATGAAAATGCGTTACTCAAAACCAGCAAGTAGGTGCTTAATTTGAGCACTTCCCACAGGTTGCAGAACCCAGCTCTTCTAAGCAAAAAGTCTGAGGTACTGAAGTGCATAATTTTGAAGTTGCCAAAGCAGCAAAGTCCTGGTTATAGAGATGGAGAGTCGGGGGGGGGGGGACAAGTCAGTGTCCTAGGGCAGGGGTCTGCAACCTTTAAGACAAAAAGAGCCACTTGGACCCATTTCCAAAGGAACAAAAAACTGGGAGCCGCAAAACTCGTCATTATAAAAATAACTTTTTTGTCACTTTTTTATTATTTGTTTGTTTGACCCCTCAGAATTACTCCTCCGCATAGAAATAAGTGTTAAATTAACAAGTTACCTTTTTGCGTGTGTGTTCTTCACTCCCCTTCAAAATAGTGACCAGCGTACACACCCCCTTTCAATGCAGTGACCAGCATACATGCCCCTTACAATGTAGCGGGCGGGCAGGCAGGTGACGTCGGGACGGTGCGTGACTAACGCACGCACTGCCCCCATGCAACGTCACAGCCAGTACAGCGCCCGCCACAGTGGGGAGTGTTGGGGCGCACAATGCGCCTCCTCCGCTCGCTAGCATCCGCCCTGGAGCCGCGGCAAAGGTGTAAAAGAGCCACATGCGGCTCCGGAGGCGCGGGTTGCAGACCCCAGTCCTAGGGACTGGCTATAAACCCATCATCCTGAGAAACTTCAGGAGAAGAGACTTGGGTGGGGATATGGGTAAAACAAAACTATTCCCCTTAATTTGCCCAATGATCACATCTGTGGCCCTGTAATGCTTTCTGTCTTCAGTGGAGGAGATCAGAAGATTTCAAATTCCTGAGATGGTGACTCTAGGTCATGGTTGGCATTTATTTGTTTGTTTGCAAAAATGTTTATATACTGCTGTGTCATAAAAAAATCTAGCGGTTTACAACAATATAAAGATAAAACCAAACAATAAAATCATAATCAGTTAAGACCAAGTTAAAAGTAAAAATAATTAAAAGCAAGCATCAGTTGACCATTGCTGGGGGTGTATTTTTAATTGCCTGCAGAGACATGGCAGAAAGGTTTTCAGCAGATGCCTGCTGAATTTCTATTGGCAGGGTGTTCCACAGGACTGGGCTGATGACATTAAAGGCTCATTCCCCATTGTTGTCAAACAAACCTCACCAACTCAGGCAACGTCCAAAGGTGCTCCTGCAGAGGATCTCAGTAATTGAGCTGAATGATAAGAGTTCAGGCGGTCCTTGAGATATCCTGGACCCATATTGCTCTGGGCTTTGTAAATGGGCAGATGGGCAGCAGTGGCATCACATGTCCTTGGCCAGTGTTAGCTGTCACATTTACAGGTCAATCCTTCCAGCATGTCTACTGGAAGTCAGCTCCATCATAATTCAGTGGTGCTCACTTGCAGGAAATGTGTGTGCAGTCTCAATTAGTCATCAGCTTGAACTCAAAGAACAATGGCTTATACTGAGTCAGAGCATTGGTCCTGCCAGCTCAGTGTTGTCCACTCTGAGCTAGCAGCAGTTCTTCAGCACTGGCCTTGACTGGAGGTGTCAAAAGTTGAACCAGGGACCTTGTGTATGCAAGGCAGGCCCTCTGCCACTGAGCTATGGGCCTTCCGTGACACAGTGACATCAACTTCATGAGAGCTACGCCATTTTTTCTTACACTAGCCATCAAAGTTGGTGGGCATCACTGCATTCTCTGTAGGTGACTTCCATAACTTAACTACGTGCTGTTTGAAGAAGTGCTGTATGAGACATATGCTTAGCGTGATACGATTCTGAATCCAGGACTTTGTTTTGATTACCAGCACTGAACTGAGTGTCCTTCCACACACACAAATTATTCATTGTCATCCCCACCTCCAACCCTGCTTTCTTGATTTCAACAAAGTGATATAAAGTGTGTGTATTTTTTTGTTCCCATGGTTAATCAACTGGGTGTCAGAAATGTTTGCTGATCTACATCACACCACCTGGGATTTACCTTTTGGCTACCCTTACCCTTGGAGTTAGGGACACAGGTGGCGCTGTGGGCTAAGCCATAGAGCCTAGGGCTTGCCGATCAGAAGGTTGGCAGTTCAAATCCCCGCAACAGGGTGAGCTCCCGTTGTTCGGTCCCTGCTCCTGCCCACTTAGCAGTTCGAAAGCACACCAGTGCAAGTAAATAAATAGGTACTGCTCTGGCAGGAAGGTAAACGGCGTTTCCGTGCACTGCTCTGGTTCGCCAAAAGCGGCTTAGTCCTGCTGGCCACATGACCCGGAAGCTGTACGCCGGCTCCCTCGGCCAATAAAGCGAGATGAGTGCCGCAACCCCAGAGTCGGTCACGACTGGACCCTTTACCTTTACTTACCCTTGGAGTTAAGGCGGCATGCAGATGTTAACAAAGTAAGCCATTCTTCTCAGTAATTAAAGTGGCAGTGGAACTTCTTGAAAGCGTCTAAGAAGTACAGCCTGAGATTAATAGAACTCTCATCTTTTTTTTTACAGGAGGAGTCCTTTTCTACCTTTTTCTGCTCCTAAGCCTGGTTATCGCCTGACACCATCTCGTAGCTACATACCCCGAAGGGCTGTTCTCTACGTGCCAGCTGACGATGAGAGGAAGATACGGAAAATCTCATCTGTCGATGTGGATTGTGCTGTGCTGGATTGTGAAGATGGTGTTGCTATAAATAGGAAGGTAAGCAATACATTCTCCATCATGTTACATGGGATTATTCTATCACGCAATATAGCTGTGCATAGAAATCAAGCCATTTCACACAAATTTATGTCCTGGTGCTGTCAGCTCTGTTTCCAATTGCAAGCAGTACTTGGAAGGCTGTTGTATGGGAGCATATCAATGCAGATCTCGCAATTCAGTTGCACATTGGCATGTGCTCATATCGCTGCTGATCTTCAGAAATGCTTAAATGCAGGCAAAGGCTCATTATGACCCCCTCTCTTGTGTTTTTTTGTGATCTTGACCCTGGTTCAGACTATCAGAGAATGCCCACATGAAGTGTGACAGAAAAGTCAAGCCTGGGGTTTGTCTAAGACACATGCACCAACTGGGGTAGCAGCAAATTGTTGTCGTTTTTAAATAGCCATCATACTGCTAAGACGCTAATTTTGAATCGGTGGTTTCTTTTGCTGCAGGAATATAAACCGAGATATGTGGAGCTGTGGCTTTTTAGTATGCTTATTTCTCTCCCAACTCTCCCTTTTCCCGAGTGAAAATAGTCTTTTCTCCTGTTGCAGAGTGTGTCCATTTCCGTATGTCATCCTTTCTTTCTTCTTCCAGAGTGGATTGAATAGAGGCTTCATTGTTCGTTCCTTTAGGGATCAAACTGTTGCTCTTATTAGAATGCTTTCTAGGGCAGCATCGTCTTCTATTGTTAACACTTCAATCCTTTAAAGCAGCAGAAAGGATTCTTTACAGCTCCTAGATAAGGTCAACACGGCAATATTTCTGCCCGAGTCCTTACTTTGGTGCTAAATGAATTGCTGGTTGCTTCGCATTGGGCCTAGGGAGTAAAAACTCAGCACTGTGGCATTATGGTCCTGAGACGGATGAGCCCAGCAAGCTCCAAGTACAGAGTTATCACATTTAATAAAGCAAATTACCTTTTAAATAGTTATTATCTCTGGGAGTGTATCTCCCCATAGGAACTGACCCAGACCCTACAATCACCATCTGAGGCCCTTCTTTGTGTGCCTCCAGAGGGTGACAACATCAGAACAGGCCTTTTCTGAGGTGACTTGCCATTTGTGGAATGCTCTCCCCAGGGAGGCTCGCCGGGCGTTTTCATTACATACGGTATCTTTAGGCGCCAGGCGAAAACATTTCTCTATGGCGAGGCCTTTGGTTTATGAACATTCTATGACCTTTTAAATTTGTTAGTGGGAGGGGGCTTATTGGTTTGTTTCTGTTTTATGACGTATTTTGCGTCCTCATTTTGAATTTTTATGTTTGACCCACACTGTGATCTTCAGATGAAGGGCTGTATACAAATTTAATTAATAATAATACATGCAATCAGGTGTGTGGTCTACAGTGGTACCTTGGGTTACAGATGCTTCAGGTTACAGACTCTGCTACCCAGAAATAGTACCGCAGGTTAAGAACTTTGCTTCAGGATGAGAACAGAAATTGTGCGGCGGCAGCGGGAGCCCCCATTAGCTATAGTGGTATCTTAAGAACAGTTTCAGGTTAACAACGGACCTCCAGAACGAAGTAAGTTCCTAACCTGAGTTACCACTGTATAGGGAAGGACAGATAGCAGCCCACTAAGCAAGGACAAGTTTTTTAGAACCATACCTGTCAACCTGTTAGGAAACCCAACCAACCAGCAGAATTTTGCCGGCACTTGGGGCTTGCTTGCTACTTCCAGATAATGGGTGGCATTCAGCTAAGTGTGCTGTCTTTCTCTTGCAAGTTGTTATTATTATTATTATTATTATTATTATTATTATTATTATTATTTTATTACAAGACAATAAATAACAATCATTGCAAAAACCAAAGTGATATCCCTCCTCCCCCTTGGCTCCCAAATAAAAAATGCAAGAACATTTTGTCAAAGGCAAATAAATGAGTACCAAATCTCAATAAAATCATTATGTTCTTGTTGTCCATCAACCCTAGCTGGCAGGACCGGTGGTCAAGGATGATGGGAATTGTAGTCCCAAAACAGTCCCAAGCAAGACCCAAGTTTGGGAAACCCTGATTTAAAGCCTCTACTTGTTTGTAGGTTTTATTCATAGTAGTCCCATTGAAATTAATACACATGAGGAAGTCAGGACCATTCGTTTCAAAAGCCCTACTCTGAGTAAAATCTAGCTGAGTATTACCCTCTGTTCCAGAAATGAAAAACTGGCTCTGTTCTTCCAGTGCATGTTACTGACAATCAGGTAAACTACTAGCGCTGGGGAAGCCAATATGGTGCCTTCTAGATGTTGATGAACAACCACTTCCATCAACCCCAGCAGGGCCAATAGATGATGGGAATTGTAGTCCAGCAACATCTGCAAGGGACCATGTTGACTACCCCTGCCCTACTAGAGCCAGTCGGGAGCTGTAAGTAGAGCCACACCAAGGATGGAGAACCTGACGCCCTCCAAAGACTGCCGCTCCTATTATCCCAGACCATTGGCCTTGTTGGGTAAGGCTGATTGGGGTTAGAATGCAGCAGCATCTGGAGGTCCAAAGCAGTGGCGTAGCGTGGGTTGTCAGCACCCGGGGCAAGGCAAGTAATTTGCGCCCCCTAACCCGTGGATTTGCGCCCCCTAACCCTAACCCCCAGATGTTGCGCCCGGTGCGGCCGGCCCCCCTGCACCCCCCATGCTACGCCACTGGTCCAAAGGCTCCCCATCTCTGCCTTACACCACCCGCTATCTTAACGTGGAGCCCTCCAATGTCTCGTTTCTTATCCCTGGCTCATGAAGGGGAATGCGTATAGCAGGCATGAGATAAAATCATAAACTGGGTCAGTTGTGATATATGTAAGAGAAAATGCAGGCAAGCTCATTCCGAGCTTTATCAGCATCAATAGGAAAAAGCTGCGGTGGGCTTTGTAAATCTCTGGCTACCTCAATTAAAGCCAACCGTTTCCCTGCATTATGTGATGATAATCTGTTTATAACAAAGCCAAATGCTTGGGATTTGTCAATGCATCAGGTATTTCTCTGGGCCCATAGTGAGAATTTCAACGAGCACTTCACAACGAGAGTCACTGATAACTGGAGGGGTTTTCTTTTTTTAACAAGATCTTTGTTTTATTTATTATAAATTAGTGCAGCAGCTAATTGTACCTTTCTACGGGGAGAAAGCTAGCTGAGCAGAAGATAGAGAATGATTAAACCTACACAGACACATGGTGCGGTAACATCGCTCCGAACGATATAGAAAATTGGAATGGGAGCAGGACTTTCCCAGGTCTCTTGCTATTATTAAAAGCAGCTTGGGGAAATTTCTTCAATCCGATTTGGGGAATCGAAGTCTCAGCAAAGTGAACCATATCGGCAAACACTGCAACGCTTTTTTTGATCCATGAAGAGTTCTGTTGAATATATGTTTTCACATAGGTTGTAAAGTGTTTTCATGACCTTATTAATCCCTGCATGGCCTTAGAAAGCGCACCATTCCTGATTGGTAATGCTGACAATAAATGTTTGGTGGGTTTTTTGTTCCCATTGTTTTAATCAGCATCTTCATCTTGAAAGAATTTGGGGAGTTTCTGAGGAGGTCAGAATATCAGCAATTTTTTTAACGAGTTAAATTGGGGGAGGGGGGCTTGATTATTTTTAAAAAACAAAAAACTTTCTTTCTGTTACATATTTTTTTTAGTTGGCACTTCCCTGGAGGTTCAGAAATATCCAAATTGACTTTTACTGAGACACAATTGATATAATTTTGAGAATGCAGTGGCGGGGGGGAAAAGGCTTGGTACAAATTTACAGAAAATTTTGTATGGTTATACAAATAAAACGGAAGGCATTCTTATATTCTCGTGTGTTAGAGCAATGCTTAGACCTTTCCTTTGAAACATAGACTAGGTAGCTCATGACCCTACACAATAAATGGGACCCACCAGTCATATATTATGCCTGAAAACTTTGCACACGTGCTTCTCATACAAATGGTCCTGCGTTCAGTTCCTGGCATTTCCAGATAGACCTAGGAAAGATGCCTAGCTGAACATCTGGAGAGCTGCTGTCAATAAGTGCAGAAAATGGACCAGGGAAGGGAAACACTTTTTAAAATAAAAAGTAATGTAAAGCAGCACAATTAAAAATGTCTAAATTGCATCCTTGTTACTACTACTATCATTATTAATAAGAAATATGTATTAATGACAGATTTTTTTTTTAATCTCCATGATTTAAAATAACACCCACAGTTAAATATAACCATATTTTCATCATTCATTCCTTATATACTGTATGCTTACAACTGTTACTACTAGGGTTAGATTAATCTGTCTATTTCTGGCTTTTGCATTTTTTGCACATATCGTTCCAGTGCTTTCTGATTCTGCATTAAGCTATTTTAGAAAAAGAAGAAGGAGAAGTCTCCATTTATACTGAGATATACATTTCCTCTCAAAGTTTATATTTAAAATACATGGTTTGATGTGGTAAAACTGCCCAAAATTGCTTTGCAGCAGAAGTACAAAAGCTATTGGATACCTAAGAGGGTGTTTTATGCAGGGTTTGGGGAGGGGGCGAACTTATCAAGCATCTCTAGATACCATTAAAACAAGCACTATTATTTTTAGCCCACCTTACTCTTTGCATACGAGGATGGCAAAGCTCATGCATGCCTCCCATCAGTCCTAGTTGTTGTTGTCAATGTTGCTGTTAGTGCTATATCTCAGAAATATATGAAGGCTGCCAACCATTTCTTTTGTCTCCAAATGCTGTTTGGGGAAATTACTCAACTGTCTTCCTGTTTATTGCAAACAAAGTCGCCAGCCTAGCCATGGAATCTGAAAAGTACTTTTCACCCTTTGTGAAAGGATAAGCAGAACCCTACTGTTTTCTGTGTTTGCACCTAAAAGGAGGCTTGACTGCATGAAGATCTGTTTTTTGACTTCTTGAAGGCAGGATATACTTTGTGATAATGCAGTCACGTAATTAATTACTCAAGATCCCCACTGTATTGCATTGCTTTTAATACTAATTTATATTAACACTGTTTTTGTGTTGCCACCTTCAGAAAGAGTGGAACACAAAACACCCATCAATAAAACAGCTAATTGTAATGATTTCTGCCGCAACAAAACTCTTGTCTTTGAACGAGATGTAATACTTGAGTTTAGGATATCCCTTAAAAATTGTGTTCTGTTAGTTCCCTAAATAGATCTTTGAAGTGACATGTTGGGTTCAGCAGGGGTGCTAGCCAACCCAGATCTGCCTGCCTGCTGTTTCTTAGCGTTATATCATTGGCCTTTCCGCTATGGCACAAACAGGAAGAATACTGTAGTCATGTAGTGTTGGTCTTGGTCTTCAGAGCTCTGGGAGTTAGAGGCTGTGGCTTGTCCAAAGTTTCCCAGTGATTTTGACAACTGAACTAACATTGCAATCTTCTATAACTTCCCTTTCTCGGTTGTAGCTTTCCATCTGCAGTGTGGAAGCAGGAAATAATGAGGATTCTCCACCAGCTATTTTAACCGGGCTATTAGTCTCGAATAAAGAAGCAGGGGTATGCTGCCGATCAGCTTTGTCTGGACTCGAGAATCCATTGCAGAGATTGAGGATCCAGGCCAAAGTCAGCAGCCTTATAAGAACAGGCGAAACGCTATTGGTTCCAAATGTTACTTGGCAGTGCTTCCAGAGCTGGTTTTGGCATTCCTCTGTGCCATACATGGCGGATCTGCTGAAAAACAGCAATGTACAGACGCCATCCTCTAGCAACCCACCATAGTTTCTTGTGGTGCTGAGAATGAGCTGCTGATTCCTGATTTGCAATCCCTTTATGCTTTAACCTGTGTAGTTCCTTTGAACTGTTGAGTCAGTTTGAATTATTTTGTAACACATAATCTAAGGTCCAATGAAGGTATGTGTGAGTCACTGTCGCTACTTCTATTATTATTATTTGTGGTTCCTGTAGCACTTTCTAATATACAGAAGTGCTCTACAGTTCTGATTTATTTTTTGCTTTGATCAAGCTAGTCCTCTAACGACGATTCTTTTTTGGAAGCCACCATGAAGTAAAGGGAGACTGGGAGCTTCAGATCAGAGAAAGCAGCACTTACTCACATAAAAATAGTACAGTGGTGCCTCGCAAGACGAAATTAATTCGTTCTGTGAGTTTAATCGCTCTACGAGTTTTTTCGTCTTGCGAAGCACCACTGTGTATTGACGGTTTCCCATAGGAATGCATTGGCGGTTTAAAAAAAAAGCCCATAGGGAAATCCGTCTTGCAAAGCAACTCAGAAAACGAAAAACTCTTTCGTCTTGCGAGTTTTTCGTCTTCCGAGGCATTCGTCTTGCGAGGTACCACTGTATTGTTATGTGCTCATCAGTGCCTTACCTAGAAAAACTGTTTATACTTACAAGTATTTTCCAAGCATAATTCCGAATGACCATTTGGAGGGTGAAATGCATACACCCAACATTTCTCCAATGACAATAGGGACATCCTATTCCATAATAATTATATATTTTTTTTATTTATGCCCCAACCATCTGACTGGGTTTGCCCCAGCCAGTCTTCTGGGCGGCTTCCAATAAAAGCATAATAAAATATGAAAGATGTTTTTAAACACTTCCCTATACAGGGCTGCCTTCAGATGTCTTCTCAAGGTTGAATAGTTACTCCTTGGCTCGGGGATCTCATAACTCCATAATGCAAACATTTCTCTGGTTAGAATAGGGAGGTAAAGTGGGAATGCACCCAGGAAAGGTCTTTGCACAGGAGTGGGGCCTACTGAGCTGCTGGGGCCCTGGCAACCTGCCTAGGCTGTTGGGTGCTGACACTGGGCCACATTAGGAGCCCTGGAGGGTCTATTTAATGAACAAGATTGATGCAAAAAATCAAGCATGGCGCACCCTTTGGGCTCCAAATGTAGAGGGCTAGCTGCAGACCCCTTTGCATGCTCAAATGGACACCAAGCATTGGCCAGGGGCCAGCATGCACCCAGAGCCTCAGTCACAACTTGCCAGGAGCATACAAATGAAGCAGACTTTATGGCGATGGCAGTGACAGCCACCTCCCAAGTTAGGAAATGCTACTGCAGCTTACTCCTACTTTAAGAGTCAAGGCTGACTCAAGACATTTTGATGCCCAAGATGAAAGTCGAGATGGCACCTCATCCCATTCCAGGTACAAAATCTGACCAGACTGGCAACTGAATCTGATGATGGGTGGGTCAGTGTCTTCCACTGAGAGCAGTAGTCTGACTTACGGGGATATAGGGCAGGTCATGTGGTGTGCACAACGCTATCCCCCAACATTTTGCTGCTGCTTCCCCAAAATATCTGCTGCCTGAGGCAGCTGCATCATTGTACTTAATGGTAGGACCTGGTATGTCCCAGCCATGACTAGGGATTTGAGTCCTATCAAGTCCTATTGAGTATTCAGAAATCCCATTGTTCTCCCTGGGGGACTAGGCTGTGTTGCCAGGGTTGGGGAGGAACAGGCATGTGCTAGACAATCTGGCAGGATGCGATCTTTCTGAATCCTGTGATCAGGAGCTGATTATGGGATCTGGCAAGCCCTTTATTTTAACTGGATCATCCGACTTAACGCAGTTCATTCCTCTAGGGGAAAGAAAACGTAAAACCATTTGTTACATCCTGAAAATACAGCTCAATTAAATTTACATTTTTATAATATAAAAGGGTAAATTAATGCGTGTAAACATGGCTTAATCTGTTTATTTAAACTTGAAACATAATCCTTGAAATATGTAAACAACATTTGTTAGGCCTCAGAGATGTTACAATGATTGGACTCCGGAGACCCCATTTATCCTACTGAACCTTTATCACTTCAAAGGGAATTTTATATATTTACAGCAGTAACAAGATGTTCAGCATAGCTAGATAGAAATTTGCTTCAGCTATTTAGCTAATGCCAGAAGGGTTTAAATTAGATTTTATAGCTGTTAGCAGAAATCTGTTTTATGGCTAACAAGTGAGATTTTTAAATCCTTGGAAACAAGATTATTATAAAAATGACAGCTAACTTAATATTTAGGGAGTCTATATGGCTTAATAGGTTGGGTTGTTTTTTTTAATGTGAACAAAAAACCATAAATGGTTATGGAATTTTTAGTTATTTTCCCCAAAAGTTGTGGGGGAAAGGACATACAATCGGGTAAATAGCAAAAATGTACAGCTTGGAAATACCCGGAAAAAATAGCAGTGAATACTGAGTCTGTGATAAGGCAGGCTATAACATACCGACTATAAAGAAAATAGACTGCTACTGCTAATTAGCATGCAAAACTTGAACGCTAATTTTGCAATTAATGTGTAACTTCCTGAGGTTACTGTGGTGTAATAATTTAGGGCATAAAATTATGAGATGTTAAGAGCATCTGATCTCCCTACAGGGAAAACTTGCCGCCTTTTAGGAACATGCCCAAACCTTTATTAAGATCTTGTGATTTAGCTTGAGGGACACGGCTACTAAATGCTCCCTTGAGGTCCCTAGAAGACATTATCAGGCTGTCAGTGGTTTGCTGTCATTTGGAAATAACTCATTCCTCCCAGTAATAATGGAGAAACATTAGCTTAGAAAACAGATAGGGAACATCTCTCTCGGCAGGTTCACAAATTAGCCTCTTAATGAGGCACCGCATGTAGAAAGGCTTCCTTGGGCCTGTAGTGGTCAGTGGTTTTGATAACCAACCAGGGCTCTGGAGGGCTTCCTTCAGCATTCCATTACCCTCTGCTCCTGGCCAAGAAGCCGCCACCATAGCAAGCTTTGCTTTTTCTACCTAGCAGGAACAAGAAATTATTGTTTCTAAAGCACCCAATATAGCTAGGCACTTGGGTATCAGTTGTTGCTGATGTTGATGATGTTTTCTTCTCTCTTTCCCTTCCAGTGAGTTCTTTTTTTATATCTTATTTTAACTGACTTAAAAGTTGTAAGCTGTATCTTTATGGTACACCGCTTAGAGAAATAGGCTAGTTATTAAGTGGTATATAAACTATTGAAATAAATAAATATTCTTTAAAATATTATAACGCAAGGAAAGTGAAGAATTACTTCAATTTAGATTTACAACCAACACCCACAGTTCTAATTCTGATTGTTCCAATTCCTAATTTTATTGAATTCCGTGTGTATTTTGTATTTGAATATTGAATATTGTAAAATCGCTTTGGGGTGCCTCTGGATGTTTGAAGCAATATATTAATATAATAAACTAAGCTGACAAAAGTAGGCTAGAGGGAGGGAAGGGAAATGTTTGCGTCAGGGCAAGGAGGAACAAGCCAATAAAAGCTACCTGGAAAACTTAGTAGTCATGCACTGAACATCAGATACACAGCAAGAAATACCATATTCATGAGTAGCCAAATAACAGCCTGAATAGCTATGGGAAAGGTGGGTAAAAAAAACTGACACTGACACTCCAGAGAAGTGGACACGGAGCAATGGATCCAAACTACAAGAAAGAAGATTCCACCTAAACATTAGGAAGAACTTCCTGACAGTAAGAGCTGTTTGACAGTGGAATTTGCTGCCAAGGAGTGTGGTGGAGTCTCCTTCTTTGGAGGTCTTTAAGCAGAGGCTTGACAACCATATGTCAGGAGTGCTCTGATGGTGTTTCCTGCTTGGCAGGGGGTTGGACTCGATGGCCCTTGTGGTCTCTTCCAGCTCTATGATTCTATGAATATATTGATTTCAAATCTGAAATCTAGTTTCACTTCAGAACCACAACATACAAAATGGAAGACAGGCTTCTTGCAATGGAAAAAAAAATTATCAATATAATATTGCTTTTTAGATTTTCAAAATGAAAAATGAATCTAATGAAAATTCAATCTTCTCTTAGTATTATTTTACTTTATTTTTATTTGGATTCATATCATGTTCTTCACCGTAAGGTTGCAGGGTATGGGTTAACATTAGTGGAGATAAGAGCAACTGATAAACAGAATGTGAAATGCACACATAGCATATCCAGAGAATAACCCAGCACAAAAACAGATAAAAGACGTAGCTCTTCTTCTGCCATTACCCAAAAGCTCAATGATATTCCAGTCACGAGGGCCTTATCTAGAAAGGCTTTAGTAAATCAAGGTGTGTTAGCAAAAAGGATCACACAATAGCACTGGTGATGAGGACTTGTGCAAATTATAGAAATTTGGGTGAGGGTTTTGTAACCTCCTATGCATAATTCCTACTTACTTTTCGCATAGCCACTTTTGCTTTTTCCTTCTGTCTCCCGCCTCCCAAGTTGTCTTTATATTATAATTCTATTTCTTCCTTTTTGCTGCTTATTGTGTGGGACATTCAGTTCTGAAGGTAATGAATGGAGGCATTTTCTGGGAAGAACATTCTTGGGTTCTAAGCTCCTGTCTAGTTTGAAACTGTATATATAATAAAATCAGTAAGATTTGCAAATTAAAAGAAAATGTTCTCTGGAAGGGGATTATTTCGTTCTGAGGATATGGTTCCACTTCATTAAGAGGAAAATGGGTCTGTGCTAATCTTAGTCATTCCACCCACTTAACCACTTTGCCAGTTAAGTTTCTAAGGCCCTGTGCCACAGTACTGAAGTATATTTAATAAGATTTACATTTCAGCATAATAAGCCATGTAATTTATCCCACAGAATCCCCTTCCTTGGCAAAGGAATTTTAAAGAGAGATAGGAGTTGAGATCTTAATCCCATTTAATCTGCCTTCTGTAATCTCAGGTTCATTTCTTAATTTGGGATATTTTTCCAACGCTCGGAATCAGTAATCTCAGCCTTTGTGCATGTGGCAGGGAGAACGTGGCAAAGATTTTGGCAAGAATGGATTGATCGAGGAATTAGTAGTAGTAGTAGTATTAGTAGTAGTATTATTACTATTATTTTGGCAGTGTTAGAAAATGGATTCCAAAACTGTTACTTCGGAAGGCAACAATCACTTCTGTAATGGTAATCAGTAGTTCTGAAGAGGACAATCCAAAACCAATTAAAGTTCAGTAATTTGTCTAAGTGAGGAATATGCTGAATAACTCTAGTTAATGCTTTAAATTGCTTTAACACTAGTTAATGCTTTAAATTGCAACTCATAATTCATTGCCACCTAATACAGCTGTATAATTCTGATTGATACCAGCAAAGGGTATACAGTATTTGAAAAAAGTCTTTTTGCCACAGCCATGACTTTAGAAGAGCCTTGGAGAGGTGGTCTGCTGCAAAAAGTGACCAAACGGGTTGCTGAGGATTTCATGATGGAAGAAAACTGGGGATATATAAACATAAGATTATAAATAAGCATTGCCTCTTAATAGCACTCACTGGGGCACAACAGGAAAGGGCTGTTGTTCTCATGTTGTGCTTGTGAGTTTCATATAGGTTGGCCACTGAATGCTGGAACAGACAGGCCTTTGGAAGTAGTGGTCAGTGGAATGCAGCCACAGCAACACCAGGAGGTCAGTTAAGTGGCCCCACCTAATCACTACTGGCCTTTAGTTTGATCCTGCAGGACTCTTCTATGGTCTTCTTAAGTTCTAATGCTCAAGACAATGCAAAATTGCATTTTTCAATGACAAAAGCCATAACGGAATGATCAGTAACAGCCAAGACATCTGTTGTGCACCCCACTCATAGGCATGTTTACTCAGAAGTATGCCTTACTGAATCCAAATGAACTTACTCCCAAGTAAGTGTGGGAGGATGTTTTTACGGAAATCAGTTATTCATATCCCTGTGTCACGTCATCTCTGGAAACACAAGCACAATAGCAACCTCATAAACCATGACAAAAACAATAGCACAGAAGATAGAATGTGCCAGAGTACACTCAGTTGGGTTTAAAACGTATCTCAAAACCTTTATTTCTCCACGTCCAGATATATAATTTTGCCATTTATGATATTTAATTTTTCGCTGTTTTCGTATGCTTTCTCTTCCCCCACACCAACTTCTTTAAGCTTCTGCCTTTTATTTGAAGCTATCAAAACAAATACGGACACTGCCTTTGCAACTTTGGTGTCATCTAACAAGAAATCATCAAAGGCAAAGGGTGTGAAACTAAGCCTTTTCTTAGAATTGACTCTAAAAATGTTGTTTCTTTATCAAGAGAGCAATATGATAGGCAATGTGGCACGGAAACCAATGGATTTCGGTGTAAATGTGTCTGGTTAGCTTTACAAACGGTTCAGTTATATAAGATTCCCCCCAATTTGTTTTGATATCCTTTCTATGCACACCAGTGATACTTTCAAGAAGTTTTGATTTGGTTTTTCCCTTTGCTGCTCTGCACTTGCCCTTCGTGCTGTGCTTTAAGGTGTAGATATGAAGGAATACTCATTTGCTTATATAAGGCTGTGTAGTCATTAATTGTAGGTAGAGGGAACTATATTTTAATCAGAACTGATAATTTTCTCTTGGCAAGTAAAAACTGTTAATAGTTGGAAAGTTATGTTTCTAGTGTGGACGGTTAATAAAGCACGCCTCTTCCTGCCAAAACCATACCATCCAATTATCAACATTTCTCCCCAGTTTCTCTCTCTCTTTCGCACTCACTCGGCGTGAGCTTTTCTCACAGAACTGGAGTCACTTCTGGCTGTTTTGTTCATAGACTCTTGTCAAAAAATATTTTCTGCATCTCTAATTTCATTAAGGTATGCTTGACTGAAATTGTCAACATCACTAGGAAAAGTAGGGTTTATTTTGAAATTTGCTTCGTTGCTTGTTGCGGCGGTTGAGCAACCCAAAAGAAAGGCATCTAAGAATTATGTCACTCCGGTTATGATGTACATGCGAGAAAAGAAAAAAGGTTCTCATGAACATGTTTGTTCTTGGGCATAATTGGTTAGCAGACAAGAATTTGTGAATTTCAGGGTGTTGGGATTTGGCTTGTTCTCCCAGGCTACGCTTTTGAGGCTGCCAACTTTCAGCCTCCTAGGGTTTTCCTCCTTAGAAAAGTACAGACGGAGACTTCAGGTTGTTAGCAGATGAAATATGGCAAGTTTACATTTAATTCAAAGTGACCACTCTGGAAAATGAAGGGAGGGCAACTCCATGCTTCTTGCCCACACTTTGATATCTTTAGAATCACAACAAGGAGTTTTCACAAGTTACAGAATTTGTCGGTTCTGAATCAGGAGAATCCGCTCACCTGGGGTGGAAGTGATGATTCTGTGATTTGAATCAAACCATTTTTTGTTCAGCTGAAGTCAGGTGCAGGTGGAGTGAATTTAAGGCAGGTTTGGAGGCCTGTGGTGGACTCCAACACCCATCAGCCCCAGCCAGCCTGGAAACATCTGAAGATGTTTTTGAGAGAATAACGGTGGTTGGTAGTCTGCTGAGGTATCTATGGAGCACCACCATTAACCATACTAACTTCAGTTTCCACAATCAAATCAAAGAGTTTCTGGAGGTTCTTCAGATATATATTAATGGAGAGCATGTTACAGCCGCCCAACCTATATTGCCTCAGTAGATGGGTGGGCAAAGCTAATAATGAGGTGAGCAGGGGGCTGAGGAAGGGCCAATTTGCCACCCACTGCCTGAGACTGATTTCATTCTGCCTCATTACTGGACTAACACTAACAGAAATAGCTGGATGGAAAATTCGATAAGTTTTAAAAAATTTGTTCCATGCCACATAATGTATTTGTGTTGCACTGCTGAAAAAGTCAAAAAAACTTGAGTACTTGTTTCTAGACAACATTGTGTCTCTGGTGTAGCAGGTAGTGAAATATGTAAAACATGGATAAAGTAATTCTAGTCAAACTCAAAGTGCTGCAGGCTGTCTGCCAAACTGGACTATTCATTAAATGCACAACCTTTTATGACAGTCACTCTTAACAGTGAGTAGATGGATGAAAGGAAGGAAGGAATACTTAAGGAAGTAAGATATTTTGGCTGACTTTAGTCCTTGCAACTTATCAAACGTATCCATTCTTAAGGAAATCAGCCCTGAGTACTCATTGGAAGGACAGATCGTGAAGCTGAGGCTCCAATACTTTGGCCACCTCATGAGAAGAGAAGGCTCCCTGGAAAAGACCCTGATGTTGGGCAAGATTGAGGACACAAGAAGAAGGGGACGACAGAGGACGAGATGGTTGGACAGTGTTCTCGAAGCTACAAACATGAGTCTGACCAAACTACGGGAGGCAGTGGAAGACAGGAGTGCCTGGCATGCTCTGGTCCATGGGGTCACGAAGAGTCGGACATGACTAAACGACTAAACAACAACAAGTCCTTGCAACAAAGCAAGCTGACTCCAACTGGGACACAGTTTGGGGTGCAGATGTGCCCCCCCCGCCATGAAACTGTCGGCCTGATCATTGCTGACAAGCATCCATGAAGTAATCCACAATGGGCTCCTCCAACTTAGGGATGGGAAATTAAGCGCTGTCTTCATTGTGTGGCATTTTGAGTGATTAAAGCCTCACAGATGTTTTACTTTGCAGGGAGCGGGTGTTATAAACATGCATGGTTTTAGATTTGCTGTGTTATTGATTGATCTGCCTTTGAGCCATGTTGCTGGAAAACCCAGCATACCTCATGCAGAAGAAGAGCCCTTAGAGTCGTTGGGGTTTTATTTCTGCATCCAAAGTGTCAAAATACAGTGTGAGTGGAAGAAGCCTTATTGCCACCAGAAAGCAAGATCAACCAGCTATTTCAGCTGTGTTCTAAAACAAAACAAAACTGGACTCAAAAGCAAAGCAATCTGTAAGTGAATAGAGACAGCCAACCAAACACATGGGAAATGCGCCTGTTTCTTAAAGTATAGCAATACAAGTGGCTGTGGCTGGTTATAAACCATTCACTGGCTGTTACTGCTGTTCCTCTACTTACTGACTAATTGCAGTGAACACATTAATTCTGTCTCCATGCTTGGCGTAGACAACACAGTACCTCTCCCTGTACATTGTTGAACTACAAATCCCACCAGCCCCAGTCTGCTTGGCCCATACTAAGGGAAGATAAAGATTTATTCAACATCTGCAGGGCGCTATGCATTGCTGCAGTGCATTGCTCTCGATTTTTGTGTTCTTTGTATACTGATGTTGGGTGCCCTCAAACATAATTTTATGGCCCCCTAAGACCCCACTGAATTTGGCAACTGCAGCAAAAAGGGGGACAAATAAACATAGTGCTGGGGTAAGGGGAACCCAGCACCCTGATGGGCAGGCAAATTGCCACCTCCCCAGCCAGCCAGTGATTGATCATTGGATGAGTAGAGAGATGAACAAAAAATGCTTTCATTTGATCTGTGTGGATCAGCTGAGAAGGGTGTGTGTGGTGTGTTGTGTGTGTGTGTGTGTGTGTGTGTACATAGGCATAGGAGAATATGAGGAGGCAGTACCCACCTTGTTTGTTTTTTTAAAATAATTTTTATTAAGTTTCCAGTTACCAAATCAAACATGTCATACCAATTAGTCCAAATTATAACAATACAAATCATAAAATCCAAATATTTTCCAAATTATAAATTTTTGTGGGGGGTACCCATGCTCTGAGATTGGCAGGAGGCAGTACCCACCTTGGGGCAGACCAACTGCTGGTATGCCATCCCTGGAGTTGAGCCAAGGGTGAGTTCTCCTTTGAGCCATAAAAGGTTAGCTACCCCTCATAAAGAGCAAGGGTGGCTAATCTATGGCCTTCAAGATATTGCCTGGACTAAAAGTCCCATCACCCCTCTGAATGGAACTGGTGTGAGATGTGGTCCAACAAATTCTGGGAGGGCTGCTGATTCCCCATCTGTAGAGAAATGAGAAATCTAGAGAAATGTGGTTTTGCAATAGCTGTGTTTTCAACCAGTATTACAGGGGGAGGAAATTCTTACAAATTCTGAGCCACCTCCGCCGCAGGAGACATTGTAGGGCTGAAGCAAAAGTGCCTGTTTGCGTGACACAATTTAAAAACTTGAAGTTTTGAAATTGTCATTTGTCACCAGGAAGACAAAAACAAAAGGAATTGCTGGCTTATGAGGATTTCTTTCCAAAGTTTGTGTTTTTCACCCCAATCGAGAAGCGGGCTTCCATTGTCCCCGGTCTTGGTGCTGCAGAGTTGGGCGATGCCGTGTGTGAGGCTCGGAGGCTCTCGGTCGGGGGTCTGGCCATCTCCAGACTCCTGTGGGAGCCCCAACTGGTCCTTGATGGGGGAAAGTTGTTGTGACAGTGACAACGGAGCCTTGAGAACGGGGCTTAGAAAGCTGGGAAAAGCCTCCCCTCCTGTGACTTGGGGGCTGTCTGTGCCAGGACCATCAACCTCCCAGCCAACAAGAACCGGACACAGCTCCCTTAAGAGCCTGTCAGTCCTTTTCAGTCCTTTTCACTAATCAGCCAGAGGGCTAGCTGTTGAATGAGATGGGGCACTTTCCTCCCCCAAGGACTGGCTCAGTGTGCTGCTTCCATAGTTCTCACAAGCCCTGCCGGCCCAGGGAACAAGAGGCTCGGATTGGAAATCAAACTGTGGTTTTCTGCATGACTGTGCAGTGTGTATGAACAGCAGGCCATTTTATAAATATTATATATATTTGGTTTTTCCCGACACTGGGTGGGTTTGTTTTCATCTCCTGCTACTGCTCTTTCCCCCTACTCCCTCCCCCTCTCTCTTTTGCCAGAGGCATGGGTACACAAGGAGTTCTATTAGAAGCCTAGATGTGGGTTTTGAGGTTTTGTCCGTCTCATTACAGTGAATGCATCACCTGCATGACTCAGTCATTCTTTGGGCTGCCTGGGGAGCGAGACTCCAAGAGCAGGCACAACGATAATCCTTTCTCATTATGGGGCTCACTGTTTGCTGCTGTGAGAGTAGGCCAGCTTCTTCTCAACACAGCATTAAAAAAAAAAAATCGTTAATACATTTTGTGCATAAAATTGCCTTTACTTTCTTTTTTTAATCAACCCTTTTCTTTATGCCAAAGTTAAGCAGAGAGAGAGAGAGTATGTACGATCTTGCTGTTTTAGTCAGAAGCGAGGTTTGCATGGAGGTTATTCCACACAACAATAAACATCACACGTAACAAAATCAAACAAATCCAAGATAGACTGCACCGTGGAGAAAGATTTATGGTGGGGTAGGGGGAGCTGGTATAATCACTGCGCTCTAAATTTGCTTTTGTATCTGTTGTGGAGCTAAGCACTGGCCATGTTCACACATCACTTGTGAGCAAGAAACCATGGTTTATTGTACACAAGTGAATCACTCCCACTTCCTTCCATGTCTCGCTGGAGGAACTTTACCACATATGATGCTTAGTGTTTTGTCTGAGCCAGTGATTGTGATTTCTTTCACTTGTTAACAAACCATGGCCAGTGAGCCAAGAACCAACCTTGGCTACAAGGTTTATGCGGGGGAGGCTGGTGCCCATTGGTACCGATAGGGTAGAAGGCAGGGAGGCCAACAGTAGGGGGAGCCAGAGCAAATGGCTGTGGAGCTAGAGCCCACAAATCATTGTTTTGCCCTCCTCCTCCGTGCTGCTGAGTTATGTAAGGGCAGCACAAACTAAGGAGGAGGAGGCGGCTGGCCACCAATAGAACTCCCTGAACCAGTTGTAAGTAAAGATGTAGGCAGGTGGGGGCTGGTTGAAGAGAGTTTGCTCTTAGCAGGGTAGTGCCCCACTTTGGTTTGATTTTTATTTTTATTTTTTATTTAATTTCTGTAGCACTTAATGTACTAAATATATATATATGTAAGTGGTATACCAGGGTTTTCCAAACTTGGGTCTCCAGCTGTTTTTGGACTACAGCTCCCATCATTCCTAGCTAGCAGGACCAGTGGTCGAGGGTGATTGGAACTGTAGTCCAAAAACAGCTGGAGAGAGTACTCAAGCTTGGGAAATCCTGCAGTATACAAAAAATAGAAGCAACAACACACAACCTAAACAAAATTTTGCAGAAATACACAGTTGCATATAAATATGTTGCATTAATACAAAGTTACTAATATTTATAAATCAGTGTCAATTCATTTTCCGACTGACACTTCCTCCCTTGCAGCCTCCAGGTTCTTACCCAGAGTCTAAACCAGGGGTCGGCAAGGTTTACCGGCCATGGGCCGGATCATTCCCACGGAGATCGCCGTGGGCCGGACTGGCGCAGTGTGACGCCGGAAATTGCTTCTGCACATGCAGAAGTGATTTTCGGCATCTGGACATGCGCAGACATGGTTTCCAGTATCTGCATGTGCGCAGACGCAATTTCCCATGGCACTCAGCAAGCCCCCGTACCGCACTGCGCCAGTTTAGTGCAGCACATGGGGAACTCACCGAGCAGGCGTCTCAGTTCAGGTAAAAACGGTCTTCATGGGCCACATCCGGCCCATGTGCCGCACGTTGCCGACCCCTGGTCTAAACAAACTCTCACCATGGCAATTATAGGTCTGCAACAATGGGTTTGCTGAGCAGCAGGTGGGTAGCATGTGAGGGCAGAGGAGGGTGTTTTCACCAGTGAAGCTGCAAATAGGAAGGTCAGGTCCAATTCTTTCCCCCCCTCATCCAGTTTCTCTCTGAAAATGCCCCCTCTGTCCACATTCACCTCAGACAGCGACCACAAAATTTGGACCCCATGTTCTTTGACATTTTGGCCCTGAGAGCCTCAAAATGAGGTAACATAGTGCTGAGGACTGTACCACTTTGTGTCTGCAGGTTTGTTCTCCGTTACAAAAAAATAAAATAAAAATCAATGCGAATAGAAAATGAGCACATCAAAAGACTGGGTTAAATCCCCACTCTTTAATGTATTGATTTTCTGTTTGCAGGGAGGGTTGATTGGTTTAGTTGTTTTTGTTTTTTGTTTTACATGCAAATGTGAAGTTCTCCACCTGAAATCAGAAGTAGTACAATCTATTCTGCCAATTTATTCCCACCACATCCAGCTGCATGTAGAGATCCAGCCATAGTCCATAATCATTTATCCATTGCCGTGTTTGCACTCCTACTATAAATTCTGGAGTCCGCAAGAAGAAAGGAATGTGTGGAATGTCTATCTGGAGTCTTTGTAAGCCTATAACTAGGAAAGAAGCACATGCATTTTGATTGGACAGTAGAGTCAGTGGTAAAATTCTGTACATTCTAGATAATTCCTTGCAGGACCTTCTTTGTGGGTCACAAATACTCCTGTTGGAAAGCTGGAGTGAAAGGTGGAGATTCAAAAAGTTCTGTTTTGTATATGAAAATATGTGTCCTTTTCACCCTTTAAAATTCTTTTTAAAAATTCTTTTTAGAAAACCAACAGACTTACTTCTTACCTGGAACTCTATAGTTTGAATAAAATTATAAAGAAACTTGCTATCCTTTTCGGAGGGAAACATTTTCACATTTCAGTTCCAAGACGTTCTCAGTAGGGAGTTGGGAGTTTTTCATTGTCTGTGCTGGCTCATACTCCAGGCAACACAGACTGGGAATGTGATAGGCTGGACTATACAGTAGAGAGAGATAAGAAAAAGGCGATTTAAGACGTGGCACCCATTTGTTTAGACCCTATCTATATGGTGAAACGAAAAGCACCTCCCTATATCTGTCTGTCTATCCATCTATCTATTTATCAATCTATCGTATCTGGTTCAGTTGCGACGCAAACACAATAACCTGGTTGACGCCTGCAGGGATGCCAAGCTTCGGTATCTGGTCCAAAAATTAGCTTTGTACATATGCTAAATTAAAGATTGGCAGCAGAAACGGCACAGATCCCATATTGGCAGCCGTTTGCAAATCCCATATTGGCAGACTTCTCAACATAAAAGAAAGAAGGCAAGCCATACAAAGGGCAGAGAGCCCAAAAGAGACCCCCTCCCTCTCTTAACATCAGCGAGTGGAGAACATTCTGAACTCCACTTAAGAAAAATCCAAACGCTGCTAAAAACAGAGAGGTCCTTACCTGCCGCCAGCACAAGGCAGGTACAGAGCTGACCTGCCTATTCATCCTCCTCTGGAGGGGGTGGAGAAAACCTTTCCGCTTGTTCTTAGTAAGCTAAATTTAGCTTGAGCAGAAGCTACAGTAGCTTAAGCTTATTCCCATAACTAGCACTGTGTCTGGCTGATTTTCTTTTCACTCTTGGAAATCAAGAGTCATCTCTCAGAAATCACTGGAAGGCTAGTTCTGCTCAAAAAGAGAAGCACATTCTAGTGGGCTGTGTGAATGGGGCACCTCAGCCTGCCCCGCCTTCTTACTTACAGCCAGTAGACAGCACTGGATATCAGCTTCCTCTTCCTTGGACTTAGTGTTGCCATTGTAGAATTAATTGACTGCCTGTCATTGGCTCTGGCGCCACCTACTGTTAGCCTCCATGCCTTCAGCTTTACCAGTGCCCCAATGGACACCAGCAATCACTGTCACATTCCTGGTTTCTGAATAAAGAGTAGGATTCTGTGTTGTGCTAAGGTGGCCACCACACCATTGCAAGCATTGCAGCTTGCCAGATGAAGCAAACTGGAAGTTCTCCTGACACACCCACACAACCAAGGCAATTTGGGGGGTGGGGCGTTGAGGGGCACAGGAGGAGAGGGGGTAAATCTTTGTTGTGCAAATGGAAGCTCTTGCTTGCACTAATGCAACTCATTGGGGAAATCCCACCCAAAGCGTTTCAGTGATTTCTTTCAGTTAAACTTGTTTATCTTGGTGTTCCACTCCCATACTGAAATATCCTACATCTTCAACATTAGGCATGGCGGAAATCTAAGATTGCTGTTGAGAAGAAATATGAAGCCTGTGGTTTGTGGTGATCTTGGCAAAAAAAAAAATTCATTTCCTCCATCACCACTACTCAGCTGAAAGAAAAAGAGACCATAATTGAAAAATTGTAGGAGAGAAACAGACATTGCTGCTTCCGTCCCTGCTCCTAATAGATGGAAATGGAAATAACTCCATTTCGAAGGTATCGTGCAGACACTGACCAACAACTTGATGGAATGTTAGTCAAAAATATATTTTTTTAATACCCATTAATTTCACTGCAACTGTGGGAGAATTTAACCAGGATTTCCTCTTTTAAATTACACACGCATACAACACACACATTTAATTATCGAGTTGCACAATTGTATTAGAAAACAAGTGTATGAGCTCACCCGTGTATCCTTCAAGCCAAACTCATGACATCGGGAGACCCATGATTGGACCTCGCACCATTTGTGTGCTTAAAGAGATTCCCGCCCACTCCCTTTTCCATTATTAGGTATTCAAGGCAGATTGCAAGCATGTTTGTAAAACAATGTTTTCAATCTCAGGCTTCCGCCTGTTGTCTTCTGCATGTAAGATAATCAGTCGTGTAAGAAAGGAACAGGCTTTCTCACTCTACATTGATGTGAACTCACATTATAGCTGTCTTGGCATTGGCAGTAGGGCAGAGAACATCCAGAATGCCTGGAAGCATCCACCCTCCCCAGATCAAATCTGATTGCTGTTTTCGGATAAGAAGATCCATTCCATATCCTCCAATGTTTCTCCAAATGTTGAAAATAGGGACGTCCTAAATAATAATAATAATAATAATAATAATAATAATAATAATAATAACAACAACAATTCCCCACCCATCTGACTGGGTTGCCCCAACCACTCTCTACAGTTTCCAACATATATAAAAACATCATTAAACATTAAAAAAATTCCCTATACAGGGCTGCCTTCAGATGTCTTCTAAAGGTTGTACTCGTTCCGGAGGTCCATTCTTAACCTGAAACTGTTCTAAACCTGAAGCACCACTTTAGCTAATGGGGCCTCCTGCTGCTGCCGCGCCGCCGGAGCACGATTTCTGTTCTCATCCTGAAGCAAAGTTCTTAACCCGAGGTAATATTTCTGGGTTAGCGGAGTCTGTAACCTGAAGCGTATGTAACCTGAAGCGTATGTAACCTGAAGCGTATGTAACCCAAGGTACCACTGTATAGTTACTTACCTCTTGGCACAGGGATCACATAACTTCATACCCTCCAACACTTCTTTGGTGAAAATAGGGACATCCTAAGGAAAAGCAGGACATTATGGGATCAGATCAGAAACCAGGACAGCTTCTGTAAATTCGGGACTGTACTTGTAAAACAGGGATACTTGGAGGGTCTGCCATTCAAGGCTACTCCTGCCACAAATTATTCTTCCCTCAGATAGCCGACTGGATTGCTGACGGGGAGCATAAATTTGATCAGGACTGCAGTGCTGGGGAAGGGTAGTTTAACTTTTCCCCTCCATGCTGTTTCCTGGATGAAAATCCCTCCCTTACCCAAGCTGCTGTTGGCCCCATGAGCAAAACATAGTAAAGGTAAAGGTACCCCTGCCCGTACGGTCCAGTCTTGACAGACTCTAGGGTTGTGCGCCCATTTCACTCAAAGAGGCTAAGGGCCAGCGCTGTCCGAAGATACTTCCGGGTCACGTGGCCAGGGTGACATCGCTGCTCTGGCGAGTCAGAGCCGCACACGGAAACACCGTTTACCTTCCCGCTAGTAAGCGGTCCCTATTTATCTACTTGCACCCAGGGGTGCTTTCGAACTGCTAGGTTGGCAGGCGCTGGGACCAAACAGCGGGAGCGCACCCCGCCGCGGGGATTCGAACCGCCGACCTTTCGATCGGCAAGCCCTAGGCACTGAGGCTTTAACCCACAGCGCCACCCGCGTCCCTGTATGTATGAGCAAAACATACAGGTTACTATATCTCTGCTGTCAAGCAGTTGGAGATTTGCATCCTAGAATTACATTCCCAGCATTGCAAATTAGAAGAGGCAAGAGAAAGAGCAACCAATGGTTCTGTTCAAAGGCCCGTTCTCTACCACGCAAAGATGACCTTTGGCCAGATGAGTGTGTGAGCTGTCTCACTGTTGTATGCTACTTGAGAAAGCACTGTTCTGCGATAGGTTGGCTCTTTTCGTGTGGCCTTTTCTTGCTAATTATTAGGTATGTAAAATGGTATTTAAGACTCCGTTGGCAATGACTAATGTTTGCTCTGATCTGACCTCTTTGCGCTGGTGCTGCTGCTTCTGTTACGGTAGCTGAGATGTCTCATGTCTACTCCACAGCATCTGCAAACACTCAGCCCCCAAGAGCCATCCTACGCTCAACTGCAGGAGATCATCTTGAGAGAAAAGCTGTTGCAGTTCAGTACAATGGCTTCATTGTCTAAATTACGCAGCAGCAAAAGCAGTAGTAGTTTTTTTCTATCTATCTGTCTAGCTATCTAGCTATCTATCTTCTGCTTTCTTTGTGACAAATAGAAATGCAGAGAAATGAGTGAAATCCGCCTGCAAACAGTCCAAATTAGAATAATATCACCCCCTACACAAGACCATAACAGTGGCAGATGGACAGAGGAAGAAAGTGTATATAGTCTTTATTTCCTGCCATTATAGCAGGGACCCTTTCAGATTGCAGTAAGCATCTTGCCATCTGCAAATCCAAGTCTTTCCATTTCTCTTGAGGCAATGATTCAAAATTCATGTTTTATGCCTTTTCTCCCAAAATCCTAAATGTTGCATTTTTACTTTCTAATAAACAAATGACAAATGAATCCTTGCTCCTGTCCCATCTTCAGATTTTCTTCTGCAAATCTCCCTAGAGAATCTGGTCATGGGCAAGAGGGGAGTCAGTCAAATCACTGCAACTTGTTAGCCTGTGCACTTTTTGTGATTGTATAAATACAGTCATTTGCTTTTCCATTCTTGTTTCATTTGCAACCTTTGTCTAGGGCACTGGAAACTTTGGGGGAAGTGGGGTGGGCAGAACTGTTTTCCTAACACATTTTAGAAAAGGTGGAAAGAACCTTTCTTGCCATTTCTGGGATGAGCTTCTTTGGGAGGAAGAGTGGGAAATAATAATAGTAATAGTAGTAGTAGCTGTTACAGTAATCAAAAGTTGTCCCCTAAATAATTATTACATTTATTTCCTTAATCATTTTGTTTGGTTTATATCCCATCCCATCCCAAGATGAAATGACTTGCATGCATATTTAGAACTTTTTTAAATGAATGAAATCTAGATAAATGGTCCTTTCATTTATAGTGTCTTGCCAGGAGGGATGACCTTTTTCCTTCTTCTGACCATAGACCGGGGACAAACTGTCTTCCTTTTTCCGTCTGCAGTCATAGGGTGTATAAGCATTTTGAGATAGTATTTGTTATGTATTCAGTGGTCTGTGTTTGCCTGAGCTCGAGTCTGGACTAAGGATTCTGAGCTCCTGTGTTTTGATTTGATACATGATGTACAATCACAGAACATTTCAGGATTTGGGCCTCTGCCATTGGCCCTTGAACTCTGAGTCATGATTCGCAGCTTGGAAGTTTAGACAGCCAATCCCGTTGGGAGTGGGAGTGGCCCAGGCTTTCAGGAATGTATATAAGCAGTTGCTTTGCCCCTGTTTCCCAGTTATGTAGTTCAATAAAGGTTCTTGCTGTTATCACCGTGTCTTCCCTTGTGGGAACCTACCTACACTTCACTGGCGACGAGAATGGGATGCTAGGCTAGGTATGCTACCACAAGCTGAAATCACTGCTGGGGAACTGCCGCCTCATCTGAGCTGAAATCACTGACTGCACCCACAAGGCAGATCACACAGCAGACGTCATGGCCACCCAGGGCCACATCAAGGAATCTGACACCACGGTTCCAGGGAAATGGGACCCCTACGCCAGGTTCACAGTTGCCATTGGTTCCCCTTTCCCTGGTCATGCAAGCAGGGGGTGGATGATGACGCCCCACATCAGGATTTGTTTTTCCTCTGGCCAATGTCATCCTCCTTGGCTTTGAAGCCATGACTCATTCTTCTTAATGCCTGTAGGGTTGTGGGGGGAAATATCCTTGTGTTAATTGGCTGTTCAATGGATTTAAATGGTGTGTGTCATTGGGGGGGAAACCCAATCACTTTCAGTTAAGCAATCAAATCAGTACATGTGCAAAGGAAAAGGGGCAGTTCTCTAGCCACGCCAGTGGAAATGAAACCTAAGCTAAGATATGATAACACAGGAAACTTACATCATCCATGTTATCTGTCCATCTAATTCAGCACTGTCTACTTTTTGTAAGTCGTCATGGGACTTTTTTTGTGTACGGAGTCTGCTAAATTCAACTAACTAATTAAATGATACACTTGGCTTGCAATGGCTCCTCAGGGTCTTGAGCAAAGTGTTTCCTTTTCCTTGTTTCCTAATTATTTTAACTGGATATGCCAAGAGTTGATCCTGGGACCTTCTGCATCCAATGCATGTGTTCTGCCATTCAGTGACTAGCCTGAAGTCGCCCAGTGTTCCATAGCTGACTAAAGTAGGGTTTTAAAGTAGGTCTTCTCATCTGAATGGCAACACTATCCCAATGGTGATCAAACTTCAGGCTTGTGAAATCTACTTGGCTATTTGCTGAGACACCTCCATCAGCCACAAGGTGACACAGGGAGTCATGAAGTTCAAAGCATATGCTCATCCCAGAAATTTATTTATCATAGCACCAAATTCACTGTCCTTTCAAACAAACAAAAAATTCATTTACCTTTATCATTTACCTTTAAGCTATCTTCATTGCAGCAGACTAATTTATGGTTTTAATAAATATTTCAATTTTTTGCCATTGTTAAACAACGACGAATTGGAAACTCTTGCGTATCTACTGCAATTCATCCAGCGATGTATCAGTAGATCCTAATCTACCTTCTATTCAGTGCCACACCACACTGTCCCTCCTTCCTGGCTGAGCAGAAATTTGAGTCCAGTTGTCTTCTGTCTGAGGCTGACACTCTGCCAACTCTGCCACTGAGCCATTCAAATAAGACTGCTGCTCTCATAGCCTGCTATCTCAGACATTCATGGCATCATTCAGTACAGATGCGCAGGTGCCAAGGTTTTGGAGGCAATAAAGTGCAATCCTTAAGAACAGCAAATAGAAGTGTAGTTCCTTCTACCTGAAAACAAGAATGGCAGTAGGCATAAACAGGAAGATAGAAGGGCCCTCTAGTACTGGGTGAAATAGACAAGGAGATACTGGGCACTGCCGGAGCTCCATTGAGAAATATCATGTCCCCTTGGGGCTGTGGAACAGTCATTGAGCTCCACCTCTCCTAAAATGATGAGGCCATTGCCATAATATATGTTATGGAACTGTGATCAGTATTCAAAAAGCAGAGCAGGATGGCTTAGAAAGCAGATCTGGTCAAGCAAGTTGAGGCCAAAGTTTGTCAGACTGAGGTGAATCCAAGTAAAACAAATCAGATTAAGGCAACTTGGTCTACATCTGACTTACTCTGCAATCCCAACTACGATTATCTGAGGGTGAGCCTTACTGAATTCATTAGGGGGTGCTTCTTAGTAGATACGATTCAGATGGTGCGGCTAGATGCCACTGAAAAGCAATCAGGACCATGGATAGTTTCAAGTGTGTTTTACTAGCTGAGCTGTAGAACGGTGTTGTCTCAGCGAGAACTAGAGTCAATGGAAGCCTCAGAAAGGCTGCCAGGGCCAGACTTCCCAGTGCCAACCAACTGGAAAACTGTTACTAACCCTTAAAAGACCCACGGCTGATTCTACAGTCACATGTTCCTGCATGGCTATGGAGCAGGAAAAGCAGGAGACTCACCCCCAGGATTTGAAGATGTGATGATCACGTCCCAAGGGGGGCAGCTAGCTTTCCTCCTACATACGGTGACCTGTGATATGTCCCAGTATGAATCCTCTGGATTCCAGATGCAGGGAGCATAACACACACAGTATGTATGCAAAACAAAACAAGAAGGGAACTGTGACAAGTAGCAAGCCTATAAATATATATAATCAATTGGTTTCAAATTACCACAAGGAAACAGGAAGTCTCAGGACATTCATTGCTGTTTTATGGATTGTTTAAGCTATGCCTATGAATTGACTCTTGATAAAGATCTCAAGAAATTGCTTGTCTACACACCAAGCCCCTATAAACCTTAGAATTGTCTTTCCATAATCTTTAGGTGTTGATCCTCATCCATAGATGCTGAACTGTATTTCATGAATAATCTTGTGATTATTCAAAGTTTTATATTTGCATTATTCAAAGCTTACTTATACATTATATCTCTTTCTTCCTTGTTATCCTTCGTTATTCACACCTTCTGTTTCTTGGTTTGTTTAGCACGACCTCATTGTGATTGTGCATGCATAATGAAATAGGCCAGCTGAATTCTCGCAGCCTGGATGGTTTAGTGGCTCTAGTGTTTGGTCTGTGTATGGGGAAATCCAAATTCTAATTTTTATCTGCTATAAAGCTCCCCCTCTCTTAACCCCACCATCTTTATTTACGGGGTTACTGCATGTATAAAGTTTGATTGACCAAATTGCTTATAAAACTTGTTGGTTACCTCTCTATAAAATGGCCAAAGCAATGTGCAATAATTCATCATATCTGTTGGAAACATAACATAACAACTTTTTAAACCTGTAAGCTACCCATTGAAAATCAAACTACATTCAGCCGTGCAGCAAGGCAACGTAAGAGACCTTTCGGAAGGCAGGGGGAATTGCTTCAGCTGAAAAACAGCGCAGTGCTGGAACTTGATGGACTCCTTGGGAAGTCAAGTTCTGTGAGCTTGTATTTCTAACTACAGCAAAGGAGGACACAATGCTTGAACTTACAGTTGCTAATCATATGAACAAATGAATTTTAGGATATGGCAATGGTGGTTGCTATATCATGCAGAACCACAGTCCCTAGAATGAAATGAAGAGCTACAGATGCTGGAAAAAACATGCTTGCTGCATGATGTTGTTGTTGTTGCTAGTTTATTTATACCCCGCCCATCTGGCTGCGTTAAACTGGTATGAGACATTCTTAAGCTACTAATTTAAATTCCATTGGAGTGATAGCCCAAGCCACGTGGTGTAAGGTTCAGAAAGTCTCGACCAGCCTTTGCCAACCTGGTGCCATCCAGACAGTTTAGACCACAGCTCCCATCAGCCTCAGGCAGCCTTCCGAAATAAAGCTGTGGCTAATATGGTGCACAATTCCATACTGCTGGGCATGTTTTAAGACTTTGACTTGAGATAGCTTAATGTGAAAGTATCTGTATTCTTTACATGTGGATTGGTGTGCTATCCAAGTGAAGCTCCGTATGGTATTTACAGTAGGAATAGTTCCTAAATTTATGGCTCATTTCACTTGAGAGAGGAGGGAGAGGAGGGAATTTAACTCCCAAGTGCTATGACAGTAAGACGTGGGGCACTTGGGGGCTGGGTGGAGAAAAATGAATGGGAATCGGTCTGGAGAAGCTGTTTCTAGGCTCCTTGGGACCAAGATTGAGGAAAGAGAGTAGGAAGCCATGAGACTGGGAAGGCTTGCTTCTCTATCTCAAAACGTGTTGGGAGATGCATAATCAGCAGGGATAATTGCATTGGCGTCAAGTATTTTGCTATCCCGCAACAGCAAAGCAGAGGTCCTTCTACCAAGGTGCATGGAACAATAGGAATACTTGTTCAATGAAGGAAGCTGGATCTTAGAAACCAATTAGAAGAGACCATAAAAAGTGGCCACAAGCTGGGATGATTTTCTGCACTCAGTGTTGTAGGATATTTTAAAACCTGATTCTCTGGTGACAAAGTGGGATATGGATTTCATTTTGGAGCATCCCTTTTTTCCAAACTGTTTAATGTTCATGTGTCACTATCACGGTTGTGCCAGCTTGCACCTGGCAGCAGTATAAACAAAGCTTTGGCAAGAGCTCTTTCCTTTGGGATGGAGACATCTGATTTTCAAGCTGAAAACATGTCAGTGTTGCGAGACACTCCAAATAGCCTGTTTTTTTTACCAGTACAGTAAATTAACCCGCCTAGTGTAGTGTTAAATGCTTTGCAAACACCGACTGGAGGCAAGGGGGGAAATGGCAAAAACAAACAAAAACACTTCGATAAATTGTTTGCCTAGCTTCGCTGAAAGCAAAATAGCAGAAGCTAAATAAGGAAGGGAAGCTGCCTGGGAATACAAAAGACAGAATGGCAGGATGGAAACGAGACGTTTTTGGGTCTCTGCCTGCTTTCCTGGAATGTGAGAGTGCCCAGGAAAGGGAGTGGGGCAATGCTGAATGAAAGAAACCCCTACAGTAAAATGAAACGGGAGATCTTCTGACAAGGACTTTCAGCCTTAGTGAACCGCTGAAAATTAAATTGATTGAACAAGCAGACTCAATGGCTGCTGCACCAGAAAATAATTAAAAGTGTGGATCTTGCAAGCATTGTCAACCTGTGAGACCAGCAGCACAGAAAGCATCAAATAAACGGAGCTGAACTGAGCTTTTAGGTCACATGTGTAGCAGCTGAAAAATGCAGTCAGAATAGATTGCAACTCCGCAGGGTAGGAGGTGTTTTTCTCTGTTCTGTCAATATTCTGTTCTACAGTGATATAAAAATGCTGTAAAGGAAGGAGACGAGGATGATACACTAAAACCTAGCCTGTTTGTGCTTCACAGTGCCGGGATCCCTTTGCACAAATGCAGATATCGGTGTTTAGAATACAGGGTCTGAAGGATCTCAGGTTTGGTTTTTTGTTTGCTTTTTTATTTTTTAAAAAAATCAGATTTCTGGCCTTTATCTCTGCAAATATATGTCTGAAAGGGGTGCAGAAAAATGCCTGATAAAATCTCAGAGTGAAGACTGGCACCATGTTAAAGAAACAGCCACAATGGTTTTTCAGCTGTGGTGTAATGAGTCCAGACTTGCAATTCGCAGGATGGGCAATAGATACCAGTGAGCTGAATGCTGATTTAGATGTTTGATTTGTCCCCTTCCCCTCATACTTCAGGCAGGCTTCTTCCTGTTTGGAACGGCAATTTTTAATAATAATAATAATAATAATAATAATAATAATAATAATAATAATAATTTTATTTATATCCCGCCCTCCCCAGCCGAAGCCGGGCTCAGGGCGGCTAACAACACTAAAATAGTGCAACATTATAAAAACATTATAAAAATTAATTAAAATCAAAATTGATGGCAACCATAAAGCAAAGTATATATTGATTTATGCATACATCCTTCATTTTACTTTTTAAAAAATGAGGCAGGGTTGGGAATGTGCTGTAGTGACATCACAGATATTATTAGCCTGTCACCAGTAGCAATGGATGAGATAATCCCCTATGGGCAGCCCAGAACCTCCATATACACTGTCCAGGCTTGCACTGCACCCCATAGAAGTCACTATGCGGTATGACTTCATCCCTGGAGGCACACTCCATTTTCTCTTGAGACAGACAGATGCCAACAATTACCCAGCTCAGGGTTGTATGTCCCTCCACAAATGGGAGGCTCTTTGATCCAAGGGAAACTGTTTGTTTGTTTGTTTGTTTGTTTGTCAATTTAGCCACTCCCCTCTCCCATATCGCCATTGGTGGGGTTGATGGGTGCTGATGCTGGCAGGGTTAATCTGTGCAAAGCTCATTCCATTCCTGTTTAGCTTCCTTAACAGAAAAAGCTTGGTGTTTTCATAAGAGTTCACCCTCAGCTTGCAGAGTTGGTGTAACTGCACTGAGGGTGCTGTGTGCCTGCACATTTTCATATTGCTCTCTCATACTTCCAACATTTCTCCAATGAAAATAGGAATGTCTATTGCTATTTTTCCAGAAAAAGAGATGCCGAAACTCACAATGAACACTTCCCTCGTTCTCTTAGAATGGCAATGCTGCCCACCTGAATTCCAGCGAGTTCCGGCTGATAAAAAGCCCTGGGGAATGTCCTCTTCCATACCCTCCAATGAAATTAGGGATGTCCTAAGGAAAAACGGGACATTCTGGGATCAAATCAGAGACTGGGATGGCTTCTGCAAATCTGGGACTGTCACTGGAAAATAGGGACATTTGGAGGGTCTGCTCTCTGAGATTTATGGTTTGGGTTCAGTGCACTGAACCCACCCCGCTTCTTGGAAGTTCAACTATAGCCAGCAAAACAAACACCCTGGAAAAAGAAAGCATTTTTGATTTGGATAGGGAAAAGGACTGACCACTTGAAATGTTTGCAAGAAACAATCAAGAGAATTCACCCAAATAGGGAAGTTCTTCACCAGACCAAAACGCTGGTCTGGTCTAAACAGTTCACAGCAATAGATGAGAGTTTTACTGAATGAACAGGGCTAGCAATAAATAACTTGTGTGTGCATGCATTTAGAAGATTGTGGACACTCAGTAAGCTTTTCTTTTTAATTAGTTTTTATTTTAAAAAAATTCTTGTGTAGCAAAAAAAGTACATACAGCGTTCAATTCATAGAGTCGTTTTCACAGTTTGTTTACGTTTGGTATGAGACACTGTTGTCACAGGCACTTAGACAAGAGTTTCTGGAGGAAGTGATGACGCCTCTTCCTAATGTCTCTTCATAATTGATATGAGCCATTTGAAATTTTTGCACATCTGCATAAAATAATTGCAAGTTTTGATGTCAGCACTGATTGGTATCCTTCAGAGACCATTCTGCCCTCTTTCAAACTGGACCTTACTGAAAACACGCAGAACTGTTGTCTTCTTCCTGGGGATCCCGGGGTCAGAAATGGTATGAAGCATTTATTTGTGGGGGAAGGTTACATTTTCCACCTGATTTTAAAGGTTATCCAAGATTTGCAGACCTCTTTGAAAGTTAACAGCTCAAGCAAGAAATTGGGAAAGGCAGGGAGAGAAAGAGAGCCAGGGTATATTGTTGCTGACTCTGTTTCTTCGTCTGTTACACATTACTGTCAAACTTCAGAGCACACAACAGTGCTCAAGAGTGGGAAGATCTTTGCTTGAGTGTCCCAGAAGCACACTTCCCTTTTGAAAGGAGCGTTTCCTAGGAAGCGTATTTATCACGTATCGCTGCAATGCGAAAATGAATCAGGGTGAAGAGGTACAGGGTTGGGTTCTTCACTGATAGCAGATTAACTCATATGGTTCTGCTGCAGGTTTTTACCCTCAGAACAGAAACTGAGTTCTCCAGGGTTGGGCTACAGCCACACCATGCCTTTAAAACCACATGGGCTATCTCCAAAGAATCATGGGGACTTTTCTTTTCTTTAAGGGTGCTGTAGCTCTTTGACTCCTGCCAACCTAGCAGTTCGAAAGCATGTCAAAGTGCAAGTAGATAAATAGGTACCTCTCCAGCGGGAAGGTAAACGGCGTTTCCATGCACTGCTCTAGTTCACGAGAAGTGGCTTAGTCATGCTGGCCACACGACTCGGAAGCTGTGCGCCGGCTCCCTTGGCCAATAAACTGAGATGAGCGCCGCAACCCCAGAGTCGGCCACGATTGGACCTAATGGTCAGGGGTCCCTTTACCTTTAGCTCTTTGACGGATAGACTACAGTTCTCAGGATTCTTTAGGAAAAGCCATGACTGTTAAAGTGCTTTAAATATATTTAGTGAGAGTCCTTTATAAGTTGCTCCTAGGTTCATTGGGTTGCTCCAAGTCGGGCTAAGATCAAGTAGAAACGGGATGGAAGTCATGATATCTTTCTGTCATTAGGTGGGCTTTTGTAGATGAACACATTCAGTATGTTTGGGCTTCTTGGGATTTTTTTACTATGTATATATTATTACAGGCTATCCCAATCTCCACAAGCAGCCTGAAATCCCAGGGGTTCTGGGCATTCACCCTGGGTTATGTTTCTGTGGGGAAGATCAAAGCAAAATGGAGCCTAGTTTCTTTAAGAAACATGGTTTAATAACACACATTTACACCTAGAAGTCTGCAGTGGAGGGGGTGCAGAACCTTATACCCCCAGAGTGTGTCTTGTTGCCCCTCTCATAGCTTCAGCAAGCTTGGGTCTAAAGCAGCAGTCAGGCATGGCTCCCCATCTCTCGGTTGTGGCCTCCCCAGCCAGCAGCCAAGATGGTCCTCACTTCCAGCCCCTGCGTGGAGTTCTGACCTGAACAGCAGCTCATGGAAGTCTGACCTTTGTTCTCCTTCCTCTTCAGCACACCTCTCCCCAAAACCCAACCCTCCTGTAAAATGGCGCTTTTTCCTGTCACGGCCCAACCCTCCCTGTCAGTTGGCAACCCCTGTTTTTCACAGTCCTGAAACCCTTCCATTTGATGGGCTAATGGCTTTGCTCTTCAGTAGCCCAGCTAGGCTGGTTTGCCAGGGATTCCTTGTCCGGCACAGTTCTACACTTTCCCTTCCTATCCCCAGATATTAGCTAGATTCTGAGATTCCTTGATTTATTGGGGTCTCTCCTGCCCAAACGAAACCTATAACAATATTGTACGTTGCTGTAATTCCTTCAGGATTATTATTATTATTATTTTCTGTGGGAAGCAAATTGAATGAGTCGAACCGAATTGAGAGAAGACAAAAGGTAACATGTTTAGAGAAGTGGAGCCACTTTCAGAATAGCCCCTCTAAATGAAGTCTAAAAGTCTTTTTTCCTCTCCAGGATTGACCTCTGGTGGGGGAAGCAGTCCTGAAATTTTGAAAGAGAACCTAGCTATACATTGTGATGATTAGTTCACAAATTTGCACTTTTTTATGTATAAAAAAATGTTTTCTTAATAAGGAGATATGTACATAGATGAGCAAGTGAACAGTCAGGCAGTTCATGATTTTTTTAAACGGCGGACATCATATGGGGAAGGGAAAAGATGGGCGCATGAGCCAATGTTGTGCACTTCTGCCATTTAGCAGTAGACTTGTGAGGAAACAAGACATATCCCACAGCAGCTGCAGAGCAGGAGGTAGGAAACCGCATGCTCCTTGGAGTCTGGATCTGCTGCCCTTCCTACCTGCTACCCGAGGCGACTGCCTTACCCAGCCTTATGGGTGAGACGGCCCTGGAGCTAGGGAAAACACATCGACAACATCGCACAAAGGGATGAGGAGGCATGTGAACTTGAACAGAGATTATTTAACAACAGCATTCAAACTGAAATATTTGCAACGTACTGGTTGTTTGGCAAGAACTCAGAAGTATTGCCCTGAGTTTCTTCCTTTGGATTTGAATTAGCAGGGCCTTTACTGTGGCGGCACCTACTAATTGGAACATTCTTCATCCAATAATACTATTTTTGGTACATGCTGACTACTTTTCTGATTATAGGGGGTTTTGTTGGTCAAGCGCAATTCTAATCTCTGAATGTGTGAAATTATTACAGTGTGGAAATGTGGTGCATTTTTATTTTTTCGTACATACTTTGATATTTCTAATGTTAAGCAGTTTGTAGGTCTTTTTAAATGTATAAGAATATGCATCCTTGTTTGGGGGCACCTGTTCTCGTATGTGACCAAAATTGGATCTGTGCCATTGCCTTTCCTTGTGGGTGTCTGTTTGTTTGACAATGTTTATTACTACTAAACTATTCCGTGGCAAAGGTACAGTTGTGGACAGAACATAGACATGGTTGTGGTCCTCGTTCTGGGGCCCTGCAATGAGATACAGAGCTTGATAAAGCAATACTGAGGGTGAGGGAGAGAGGGCTTAGAGTTGTAGCTGTATTTCAGCACCTTCGGAGAATACAAGAGGTAAATTACAAGGCCAATAAGAAGAGAAATTTTCTCTTGTGTAGATTGATGTCACCCTTAAAAGTTTGCATTACAGATGTTGGTCCAAGTACAAACTGAGCATTCTTATAGGAGGCCTTGATCCTGCTTCATCAGTGGTGGGCCTGATCCTGGAAATACAGGCGTCCCTCCACTTACACAGGAGTTACGTTCTGGGGGCCCCACATGCATAAGTGAAATTGTGAAAATTGGAGAGCATCCTCCGAACACTCTTTAAATGCCCTCTCTGTCACGCTCTCTTCAATCCGGACCAAAAATACTATATCCTAAATATCCACAACCAGAATTGAAGCTTTTGGGCTAGCAGAAGGCTGAACGATGCGCAGGAACGTGGCTGCAGCTACAACACTACCCTGCACATCAGCTGTTAGGCAGGGAGGCTGAGCAGTGTAAATAAAGCCCCACTGCGGCTCCAGTCTCTTTGGGGCTTCCTCCACCCTCACTGAGGTCCTCTCCGGTCCCCAGGGAGGCTCTCCTCTCAAGTTACAAGGACTTTCCAGGTCTGTCCTACCATTTCCAGGTTTGAATTTGAATTCTTTGTTTATTCTCAGCACTGCGCATGTACATGGTCATGCGCAAGTCAATCACACGTTAAGGGGGGGCCGCCTGTACATGAGAAAAATGTATCTGAACCTCAGGGGCGGAGCTTAGTGAAGGGTTCCATCCTGTTTTACCACTTTTGTGTCCCTGGGGACCAGAGCAGATGAGGGGTGCGTAGCACATGGGAATATGGCAAGGAGTCACATGTCTGAGTTCCTGGAATTAACTGGGTCTCTGGGTGGTGTGTTCTTTAGAGAGGCTGTCCTGGAGTCCCCACTAGAGGGAGTCAGCTCCTGCTAGTCCCCTCCATGTCCTGGGAACCTGTGTAGGAGATAGCCTTCCCATCAAGGCCCTATCAAGTCCATGCTCTTGGGAGCCGGCAGTGCCCTGACACTGTGGCCCTGGCATCCCTGCTTGCAGTTCAAACAAGAGTAGCCTGCAATGGAGGTGGATGGAGGCTCAGGCTGCCAAAGGCACTGAGGAACTCGTTAAAGTAGCACATCTTGTGGGGCCGTTATAAAGGCAACGAAGAATCTGCTAAACGAGAACTTGAGCTTTTTGAAGTATTGTTGAAGGTACTCTAGGATTCTTGATTCTGACAATAGTCCATTTTCCACGCAAAATTGGTCAAACATGGGAAAAGCAGGGGCTACAGACGGAGGAAAGGATGAAGACACAATACAGTGGTACTTCGGGTTAAGTACTTAATTCATTCCGGAGGTCCGTTCTTAACCTGAAACTGTTCTTAACCTGAAGCACCACTTTAGCTAATGGGGCCTCCTGCTGCCACCGCGCCGCCGGAGCACGATTTCTGTTCTCATCCTGAAGCAAAGTTCTTAACTTCAAGCACTATTTCTGGGTTAGCGGAGTCTGTAACCTGAAGCGCATGTAACCTGAGGTACCACTGTACTGTGTTTTGGAAAAGGGATATCTCTGTAAGAGATACCAAAACACTAATGTAACAGAGAGTTTGTAAAACAGAATAAGCTTGCATGCTATCAGAGAGAAAACTACCAGTTCCAACTTCCAAAATTAATTTCTGGAACGACATGTTGCAACAAAAAGCAGAACTGGCATTGAAAGCAACAGCCACATTTCCTTCAGTAATGTGTAGTTCAGCATAGTTCATGTCATTACACTTGTGTTCCACCACCCTGTGTCAGTGGCATACGCATAGAGGAGTGGGGGCTCTCTTTTATTCCATTCTTACTCAGTATGGTTTCTTACTGTGTGTCTTACTATTTTATAAGGGGGAAAGAAGAAGTTAACACAAGCAAAACTGTGAAAAGAATTCATATTGGTCATGTAACTAACTGAAGTATGAGAGAAATGAGAGAGGAGGTTTTAATAAAACCATATGGAAGATTGATTTAGTCTGGGGATGATTTTGGAAGAGCCACCTATTAACCTGCTGCTGAACAAAATTCAGGACTTGGAAGTTGTAAGAGTAAGCAACCAAATGGAAGAATTCCCAGAGGCGTAGCTATGGTAGTGTGAATGGTACAGCAAAAGCAATAGTCTTGTGGCACCTTGAAGCAGTAACAAATGTATTATAGCATAAGGTTCTGTGGACTACAGTCCACATCATCTACTGAATGGAGTATTATCCTGATTTACACGGGGAACATATGTGGGGGGAGGCAGTGGTGGAGGAAGCCGTTCAGGTGCCTGGGGTGGCGTGCCTAGGGGCGGGGCGAGCCGCCCATAGGGGCTGGGCACACTACAGGGCCTCCAGAGTCTGCCTGCCTCCTCCCACTCAACCGCCCTACAGCTGGGGCGGGAGGAAGCGGGCAGGCCGTTTGGACAGCGCAGAGCCTGAGCGCGCCCAAGCCACCACGTCACTCCCAGGAGAGACGCATGGTTCATGCGTGCTGCAGGCCCCTCAGTGAGTGCTGCCCAGCATTTTGTCACCCCCACAGTGGTGACACCTGGGGCGGCCCGCACCCACCACACACCCCTTCCTCTGCCCTGGGGGGGGCGGGGCTTGTAAACAGTGATGTTAGAAGGAAAGGGAATGCAGAAAAGCACAGACAAGTATAATTATGTTATTAACAATGCCATTCACAAAAGAGCAAGATGTTTATAACACAGACATCTTGTCATTGGTAAGCCAATTAACACCTGTAGTGTGATTTAAAAAAAATAAAAATCCTTTGTCCCAATTCAACCCACAAGTGATAATATTGAATCCCTTAACGAATTGTACAGTGGTACCTCGGGTTAAGAACTTAATTCGTTCCGGAGGTCCGTTCTTAACTTGAAACTGTTCTTAACCTGAGGCACCACTTTAGCTAATGGGGCCTCCCGCTGACGCCGTGACACCGCCTCGCGATTTCTGTTCTCATCCTGAAGCAAAGGTACTATTTCTGGGTTAGCAGAGTCTGTAACCTGAAGTGTCTGTAACCCAAGGTACCACTGTAATTCAATTGTTTGCAGGAATAATGAGGAGTGTGTGTGTGTGTGTGTGTGTGTGTGTGTGTATAATATATATTCCATTGGGGCAAGCTCTCCAGTTTGGAATAACAGGGAGGATAGGAAATAACCATCACAAACTCTGTTTCGCTACATTTTTCCAGAAGAAATTTATAGACAAATTGTTCCTCATTGATTCTCCCCTCTGTTTAGCATCTTTTGACAGTAATAGCGATTATCTGTCCTGGTTGAATCCTCAGCTGAAAACATGAAACAAAATGACCCGGCCTAGCCTGTTTCAACACTGGCATTTCTGGGGAAGGGGAACAGCTTGTAAAAGAAGTTCCAAGTTCTGTCTTTGGCACAAACTAATCCTGCCAGAGTAATGACCCTCCTTAGGAAATATGTAGGCTGACTTTGACAAAGGAAAACTGAAGCCTAGGGTATGGTGGCACCCGGTACAGACAAGAGACAAAAGCATCAGCAATGTCAGGCTGCATAAACAAACCACTACAGGGGACTTACATTAAATCATAATTGCATGTTTTATCATGTCAGTACTGTCACAAAACAGCTAACTCTGGCTGCGACTACAGTAATTAATTTTCTACTGCCATGTGAAATATATGGAGTTACCCTTAACTATCAGGCAGAAGCTACAATCTGCTTGCCACAGTACTAGATCAGATTTTCAACATTACATGAATTGAAAGGTACTGTAATTAACCAGTCTTGGGGTGGCGCTTTGTACAGCAATTGGTGCTTAAGTACCCCAACAAAATTAGATTTTAAATCCACGTTGCTTTATTATTTTTAGCACTTTTAATTTGTCCAGGGCTTTATGGTGCTTATTGCGTTCAGCCTTGCAAAAGCCACATGGTGCAGACCAACATTGTTCTTCATTCATTTGCACATGCGTGTCTTCTCTCATTTTCGCTGCACAGCAATAGAAGAATAGAATAGTCTTTTGGATTTCCCCCTGCAACTTGATTTTATATAGTGTAAAAAAAACCAGACTCTAGTTGAGAAGGAAAAGCACCTGTGAAAAGACAACTCAAATACATAAAGGTGTATTTATAAAGGCACTTTTTTGTTGTAGCATCTGTGAGGCGGGGCAAATCATAAGTATCGGAGTGATATATCCAAGAGCAGAAAAAGAGACTATACTCCTTTTGTTCCAAGTCCAGAAAAACAATTCTCAATAAAGACATCTTTATCAAGTCATTTCTTTATGACGGTTATGGTTTGTCTTTCCCTTTACAGTTCTACATCCGTCCTTTCATACTATGTTGGTGTTTTGTTTTATTTTTACAAAATGCTAATTCAGACATTTGGACTTTGTAATAATGCATTTGTGCATTGCCGGCATTTGTTTAGGGTTGTTTATCCTTTATAGTTTTATAAATGAGTCTAAGGGGCTCCGTCTTAGTTGTCACTTACTTCCCCCCAATCTTGCATTCTGTCTTATCCTATCCGACAGTAGAATTGAGACTACTCTAATCCCTAGAAGTTTGGAACTAATGAACTAACTGCTGAGCTGCTGCCACGGAGCTTGGTCCCAAGCTATACTGTACTTCACACTCGATTTATTCTCCAGATGGCGAGTCTCTGCTGCCCCGCTGCGAGGGACCACCTCTTCCACTGGAGTGTAAAAGTGGACGGATGTTGTTTTCTTTGCAGATTTGATAATTCAGAGCTGGTAACTTGTGAAGATGATTAGTTATTAACTTTAATGGATGCCAGTTGAACCAACTGCACGCATATTCTCTTTTTTAATTTCAGTGTCTGTTCGTTGTAGCGATGCTTGATTTATCAGCAGTGCCGATGTGGCCAAAATCACAGCGTTTCCCCCCATTTAGTAACAGACCTCACAGGGTACCCAAGCTTCTCATCAATTCAGAGTTAGGTATTAAAATGAGGGAATTAATATGATTATTGGTATAAATTTACATTTTAAGGATCCCCTCCAACAGATTATAAGTAAACATTGTGTTGATGAATGTGCATACTTCACATTTTCTTTGCCATCAATCTCCACATTTATAGAGTATGGAACCAGGATGATGATTTTCGTAGGCTCATCCCAATTAATTAAACTTGCAGTTATCTGACCTGCTGGATGAAGCACTTTGGTTATGTAGCTGTTTGGAGAATTTACAGTTCTTCTAACTATAAAATATATTTTATCTGTCCTAGTAAGGGTTCTTAATTGACTATAGAATGGGAGGCAGGCAACATTTTTCAGAGTAAGCTCTGAGTATAAAGCTCTGGTTTCATTGATTCTGGTTTAAACCTGAAACTTGTGTGTGGATATGATAATGCTAATAGTGTCTTATTGCAGTAAGAGCTCTCTGCCTGTACAACATGCTTTTCTCTATTTGGCCGGTTTTGTATGCAAGCAAGCCACTGGCAAAATCAGAATCTCCTGGGTAACTTTAGCAAAAGCTGAAGCTCTCATTTAGCAATTCCTTCGTTGCCTTTGTAATAATGGTCCTACAAGATGCGCTACTATAATTTCCTGTTACTTCTTCAGTGTTTTAAAGGGGAAAGATCATTGTTCTTTTGTATACATGGATTCATTTAAGTATAGGCAAATTTTAAATTGCTCCATTGCGTAGCACTTAGTCTTAAGTTTAATAGAATGGTCTTAAATAGTGTGGTAAGGCCTCTTTGCTGAAGCTAAGCAGATCTGGGTCAGGACTGTTCAGTGCCCGGATGGAAGACCATAAACTCCATGTTGACGGTGATGGGTTTCATCAGGGAATAAGAAAGGGATAGAAATGGAATACAGTAAATAAAATAAGTGGAAAATAAACAACAAGTTGACACAAAAGCTTGCCAACTGTAAAAATTAGAGGGAAATGGGTTTTTTTTATTGTTTACATCTGTGTCTCACCCTTTGTGCAAAGAACTCAGGGTTATTTTCTTGCTGCGCTGAGAAGCTTGTTCTTCCAGTTGCATGCTTGTGAGCAAACTCAAAAAGCCTTTGTGTTAAGAACTTCTCTCGGTTTTCTAGCAGTTCATTCCTGGCGTCCTAATCCTAAACACATTTACTGGGAAATAAGCCCCACTGACTTTGCTTTGTAAATGTGCTCAGAATCAAGGCTACATATTTAGGATCCAACCCAATGAAAAACACTGCAGCTGCTCAAATCATCATCAGAGTTACAATGCATATAGCAAAGCAGCTGTCCCCAGCAGTGGACTGAGCATGGAGGAGCTGGGAAGTGGTGGGAGAAGAAGCAACACGTGTATAAGGCAGCTACAAGTGTCTTCTAAGCCAGAGTATCAATAGGCCTTAGATCAGTGGTTCTCAAAGAGCGTGGCAAGACACACTGGTATAGCAGCAAAAGATGCCAAATGCAGAATCTGCAAGCATCCCTATTTCCCAGGGACAGTCCCGAATTAACAGAAGCAGTCCCAGTTTCTGATTGGATCCCAGAATGTTCCACTTTTCCTCAGGGTGTCCTATTTTCATTGGAGAAATGTTGGAGGGTATGGAGTTATGTGACCCCCCCAAGCCAAGGAGATAAGTAACTATACAACCTTTAGACCTTTGAAGGCAGCCCTGCATAGGGAAGTTTTCTAATGTTGTTTCTTCTTTTTCTTCTTCTTCTTCTTCTTCTTCTTCTTCTTCTTCTTCTTCTTCTTCTTACGTTTTTATATATATTGGAAGCTGCCCACAGTGGCTGCAACAACCCAGTCACATGGGTGGGATATTAATAATAATAATAATAATAATAATAATAATTTTATTATTACTGACATCCCTATTTTCACCGAAGACATGTTGGAGGGTATGCAAGTGTGGAGGAAAGCTTGAAGGATAAGCAAAGAAGCATTTAAACATTTCAGTGTGGTAGAGTAATAGTCTAGTCTAGTCTTTTTTTATTTTTAAGAAATTATATAGAACCAGAAACAGTATCTCTTCAAGAGCATTGGCTATTCTTCTACAGTTCTTCATGACATATTGTCTCAGATTAAACCTAATATAAATGAGATTACCTGACAAATGCAAGCTCACACCTCTTATTCAGCTTGTATGCATACCAAAGGTACATATGTAAGAGACTCACTTATAATTATATTTTGGAAAGGATTAATGTTATTATGTAGCTGCATGGCTTTATACATTCTTGATATCCCATGATCATATAAAGTAGTTGTGGTCTATGTTATTTCTCAAGCACTGCTAGGAGTTGTTTACTTTTGTTTTCCAGTGTATCCTTTTTAACTTATTTATTGATACTTATTCATAGCTATACAAACCCATTACAAAATATATTTTATTTAATATACAGTGGTACCTCCGGTTGCAGATGGGATCCATTCCAGAGCTCCAGTCGGATCCCAAGGTTTTCACAACCGGAGGTGCCTGTTCTGCACATGCGCGCAGCACAGTAGAGCGCTTCTGCGCATGCGCGCACGGCGAAACCTGGAAAAATACTTCCGGGTTTGCTGTGTGCGTATCCCGAAGGATACGTAACCAGAGGTGCGCATAAGTTGAGGTACCACTGTACTAAGATAAAAGAGCTACTTAGCCTAAAAAAGAACAAAGTCAGAAAGAAAATACAGCAAGAAAAGGAGAGGGGAAAAGGAGAAAGTGAAGAAAATTTGAAAAGAGTAAAAAAAGTAAAAGGACTTCCAGCTCTCTGTTCTGCAGTGGCACATAATATTCATCCGTTAAAATCCAACCACTCTATGTTCAATCTTCAATCTTCAAATCCTAATATTGCCTGTTCATTTTCTCTCACACACAAACGTCCATGATATATTTCCAACCCTTGACAAATGTCAGTAATGATTTTTCTCTAATTAAACATGTTAACTTTGCCATCTCAGACAGATCCAATAATTTTATCAACCATTCTTCTATAGCGGGTAGGGCTGTATCTTTCCATTTTTGTGCATGTAGTAGTGTTGGCACTGTAGTCATGTACTGGAGTAATCTTCCATAGTCCTTTTCTAACTGTATGTCCATTAACCCTGCCTTCAGTTGAATACAGTGGTACCTTGGGGGTCGAACAAATTGTTGTCAAACAAATTGGCTCCCCAATGTCGCAAACCCAGAAGTGAGTGTTCCAGTTTGTGAATGTTTTTTGGAAGCCCAATGTCTGACACAGCTTCTGCAGCTTCTGATTGGCTGCAGGAAGCTCCTGCAGCCAATTGGAAGCCACACCTTGGTTTTTGAACCATTTTGGGAGTCGAACGGAGTCCTGGAATAGATTAAATTCGAGGTTACAGACTCTGCTAACCCAGAAATAGTACCTCGGGTTAAGAACTTTGCTTCAGGATGAGAACAGAAATTGTGCTCCGGCGGCGCAGCAGCAGCAGGAGGAGGCCCCATTAGCTAAAGTGGTGCTTCAGGTTAAGAACAGTTTCAGGTTAAGTATGGACCTCCAGAACGAATTAAGTACTTAACCGAGGTACCACTGTACTGCTACTAATACTATTACTGTTATTCATTTTTGAGCCTCTAAGTGGCTTGCAAAATTTTAAAAGCATAAGCAATAAACATAACATAAAATCAGGAAAAAAATACATTGCAACAAAAACTATACAGTGGTACCTCGGGTTACAGACACTTCAGGTTACATATGCTTCAGGTTCCAGGCTCCGCTAACACAGAAATAGTACCTCGGGTTAAGAACTTTGCTTCAGGATGAGAACAGAAATCGTGCTGCGGCGGCAGCGGGAGGCCCCATTAGCTAAAGTGGTACCTCAGGTTAAGAACAGTTTCAGGTTAAGAACAGAACTCCAGAACGAATTAAGTTATTAACCCGAGGTACCACTGTACAATAATTCAGAAAATATACCCAATAAAACAGTAGCATAAACTTTGGCAGCAGAATTGTGTCATCAATAAATGCAGAAGCATCATTCTTTCATTAACTCTCTTTTTATACGAGACACCTGCGTGTGTCTTGCGTTTTCCACGTGGTTCTTCCAACTTTTTTCAGAATGCCGAAACTCTCATCTTTTTTAAGAATGGAAGAGCAGCACAATGTCTGCAGGTATAGATGCCTCTTGCACTGATCTGCCATCTTTTTTTAAAGAGCAATTTGATGCAGGAAAGTGACCTGCCAAGAAAATGACCCTATTAAAACACAGCACCCTGTTCCAGAGGGTTTCTCATTATGAACTTGTTCATTATTTTTTAATCAATTGTTTAAATAGCACTAAAATGGCCGAGAGAGAGAGAGAGAGAGAGAGAGAGAGAGAGAGAGATAGCTATTACACCATAAATCTATAGGGGAAAATTCAGTGTGGCAATTGTTCCATCAGCATAAGTTTTTCAGCTTGTCATTCAAACAATTCTCCTATTAGTCATATTCTCCCCCTGCATGCTGTTCTGGGGGGTTCCACAACCCCTCCAAACCATTTTTTGCGGTTATGCAGGAAAAGGTGAAGAAAAACCCTGTTACGCTGGCTGCTGCTGCTGCTGATTTTCTTCTCCTATATTTTTTGATGACGATGCTATTATGAGAATGTCTTTTATTATGCATTTCTCGTTATTGTAATTGTACTTATATAACTGTTTTGATTTTGATACTGTATAGATATTCTGTTACATATTGACATTTGTGTTCCGTTTTGTAATCCACTCTGCGGCCTTTTGACAATTGGCAGCATATACATTTAATTAATAATAATAATAATTCAATCTTACCCATGTTGTTATATTTTTGAAATGATTTATACAAAAAAAATTGTTAAATACCTTTAACTATATTGCTAAGATGGCAGAACCAGGCCGAGGGCCTTTTCAGTAGTGGCGCCCGCCCTGTGGAATGCCCTCCCATCTGATGTCAAGGAAATATATAACTACCTGACTTTCAGAAAACATATGAAGGCAGCCCTGTTTATGAAAGTTTTTAATGTTTGATGTTTTATCGTGTTTTTAATATTGTATTGGGAGCTGCCCAAAGTGGCTGGGGAAACCTAGCCAGATGGGCGGGGTATTAATATTATTATTATTATTAATAATAATAATAATAATAATAATAATAATAATAATTAATAATGGCAGTGATCAGAAACTTTCCCTAATTCTTGTTGTTGTTGTTTTATCACATGCTTATGACTGGGAAACCCAGCCAAATGGGCGGCATAGAAATAAATTACTATTACTATTAGGCACTGTAACACCATAATACAAAAAAAATAGTATTGTCGTGTTATAGTGCTATACCTCTTTTTCACTTAAATAGAAAGAAACAGCAGAGATAATTTCAAAAATTTTAGCAGGACCATGAAAAGATGTTCACCACATTGGTAAATCAGGCAAAGAGCTTCAAATCACCCTCGTCCACAGCAGCTAAACCTCAACACTTGTATGGACAAAACACCTTAGAATGTACACCTTGGGCAGGGGGGATTCAAAACTCCTGATGGTGTGGGAAGTCAGTTCCAATTCAGGTTTACAATGTAAGACCAATGACCAAGTAGTTTTTGGAGCCATGACACATGGAAGGATCTAGCCTCAAGCCTCCCCCTATGGAATTTCTCAAGTTCATTTCATATGAGTCGCTCCATACAGAGTGATCTATAGGGGGAGATAACAAAAAGGAATGTAGGCTGAACATACCTGGAGCTTTTGAAATCCTCAAACTTGTGAAGCGGTGTAATCTTATGGTTAGAGCTTAAAAACATTTTGTAAATCACATAAAGTTGCATCTGATAAAGTGATAGTGGGACTTGTTGCTAAGGAATAATAATTTTCTTTAAATGGACAGAGCTAAAATATAATGTTTCTATGAAAATCTATTATCCACCCAACAGATGGCAAGAGCGTATAATCTCTCACAGTAACACATTTTTCTTCTGAAATATGGAGTAGGAGAGTAACTTGATTGCTGGCTGGTTATTTTGAGGTATGTAGCAGAGGATGTACATATTTGGTTTATGAAAATTACTCACAACAGCAGACTGAGGCCGTAGTTCTTACTAAGGCAGTAAACCTGGGTCTGAGATGTATTCTTCTGACTGCTGGTGGGGGCCCAAAATAATTGATCATCAAATGTTTCCCGATATAAAACTATTCTTTCTGCGTAGCAGATTGGTAGGGCTGCAGCGTTTAGTTGTTAAATTGTTTCCATTAAACTTTGAATTGCCCTCAATTAATTGGGCAACATGCTTTTTAATTAAAATTAAAAATATTTTAAATAGATTGGATCCAAAGTGGAAAGATGACTAGGTCCAGCTCTACCATTAGACAGAGTGAGGCGAATGCCTCAGGCGGCAGCCCTCTGATTCTTCCTTTTAAGCCCTCTTGCCGCTCTCCTCAGTCTGCAGGCCTCAGGGCCTAGCCTACTCCCACTTTTGACTCAAGCAGCAAAATGTCTTGCTTTCCCCCTGCACGTCTCCAAAAAAAGCCGTTCCAGAGGACCAGGACACTCCTAAAGAGTGTGGGCTATGTCCCAGGGGACTGCAGTGGCAGAAACGAATTGTCCCACACTTGGCAGAGGTACCACTAGCAAGACTGTAAAAATCCACCTGTAAAAATATCATTTGGGGACTCAGCACCACTTGTGATCAAACCACATTGGCTTCTTGTTTCGTTTTGCTTTTTTAGCAAAGTAAAATAGGGCATGTTTTATCCTTCGGAGCATACTTTGTCTCAGGAGGAGGATATGTGGCTAATCTTATGCCAAATAAGATGTCGCGTAACGTTCGGTACAAATGAGAAGCAATCTCACAATAAGATTTTTTGGAGGGAGGGTTATTTGAGTGTTAAATCACAATGTGCTGCTTGGAAGAAACCCCGCTGCTGGGTTTTTTAAAGCAAAGGGAGCCATCTCCCAGCCATAGTATGTCGTAATGAGCTGCACTCCTAATTCTATGTACAAGCACTACCATTCTCTATCCATCTGATAGGCACATATTAAAGCCAGTGTTTGGGGATATAGGGGTGGTAGCTCCAAGCTGATGATTGTTTTGAGTGTCATTAACTTTCTCCCTCTGTCACACTAACCGGGTGAGGGGCCATTGGTTTCTTCTGTCTAAACTTATCCTAATTATTAGTCTCGTAAATCAGTGCACCATACAGCTGTCTTAAACTGGTCTTGGAGACCTTATCCTGATCGGTCCTGACAACTGTAAGCTACTGTTTCCTCACACTGTTTAACTCGGACCACATTTTGCAGCCTCTTCTGCCTCTACTCCCAAGGTCGGATTGGTATCCGTCTGGTTTAAATCTAATGTTTTGTGTTGTCTCGCTGACTGGCTTTGCTCTGGATACTAACTTTGATGATTTCCCTCCCTCCTCCCTTTCGTTTGCCTGTTTCCTTGATAAGTATTTTGGGGGGCAAATGGCTGCATATTGTTAACACCATTATCCATTCTCTCCCCCCCCCACCCCCTTTCTTTAAAACATTCATCAGTCAGAAGCTTTAAAGTTTTATTAGTACTATAAAAAACTCTTCACAAATGAAATTGCTTTTGATAAGTGTTCATTTTGACAATGAGAATTTGCTAAGGGCTGTTGCCAAGTTGAAGGAATTTGTGTTTTGAAACTGAAATTGGCAGGAAGTCGAGAGTCCAGGCACTTTCTTGCTTTCAGTCTGTCTGAATTTCTGTCTCTGGCCCAATAAAAATGTTTTATTTCAGCAACTGCTCAATTATTCAGAAGGAAAACATTGTTCAGATACGCTTACTTTTTCTTCAACGTTTTCTTGTGTGTGTGTGTCAGTTTGAGCATATATGTTTGGATTTGTTTGTTTCAAATTGCTTCAGTAAAAGCAGAATGCATGCGTGCCCTTTTGTGGGAGATTTTTTTACTCCTGCAATTATCCTGCTCTTCCTTCAACGTTTCTGTTATAAGTTAATGGAAAGATGGAGAGAAGTCCATGTATGGGCAGGTTAGGAGAGTGTATACAACAAAATGCATAAATAAATACAAATAGTGATATTGCTAGTATTTACAAGAAAGTATACTGGAGGAAATATTCTCTTAATGTTGACATTTAAGTTTTCCCTTTTGGACACAACTCAGACCACAATCCTGTGCATGCTTACCTGGAAGTAAGTCCCATTGAACTAAATAGGACCACTTCCGAGAAGAAATACAGAGGATTGTGCTGTTAGCAGAGTATATATTAGATTCTTTCCAGTCATGTAATTGTAGATCTTTCCCCACAAAATTAGTAATGATAGAAATGGAATATTACAGACATTGGGTCCATTAAAATCATAACACGCTGAATCAGTTTAATGGCTTTTCATTATTATTTAAAAGATGCTCAAGATTCAGAAAACTGCAATAAATGTACAGTAGAATGTGAAATTAAGAGTTCTTTTTCCTTTTTATCCCCTCTCAACTCTAGGCAGAAGCAAGAACGACTAGTGTGAAAGCACTTGAAGAATTTGAGTTTGGTCGGACTGAGAAGTGTGTTAGGATCAATTCGGTATCCAGTGGTCTTGCTGAAGAAGATATAAAGGTCATTTTGCAATCCAAGGTTCTCCCTACGAGCCTGATGCTTCCAAAAACTGAAAGTGTCGAAGAAATAAGATGGGTGAGTAAATTGGGATTCGTCACTATCTCAGCATTAGATTAAGATCTTTGCTACTTTGTTTAGAAAGAGGAGACTTTGGGACTTGTGGAGGCAAGTAAGAAATATCTCTAGTCACAGTACTAGTTGAATTCATCCTTACCATCATCTGCTTATTAGTAAACATTAATCAATCAATCAATCAATCAATCAATCAAATCACTCCTAGAAGCAATTAATCAATTAATCCTAGAAGCCTCTTGCATATATTAAGCAAATTTGGCCCATATTTCAAAGATCAACCATTTCAGGATAAGAGGTGTAGATTGAAATTACATGCAGAACGTGTGTGAAACGTTTTAATTTTTAAGTAGAATTAACTGGCTAGCATACTGCTTTAATAAGCTGTGCTGCCATTAAGGCAAAGTAAAAATGTTTTAAAATCAGACCACTTTTTTTCATTGTAGTAAAACCTCACTGACTGTCATGTAAACGTATAGCGTACATGCCCTGGAAGTTGGAAACATAAGTAGATGGAGGAAACATTTTAGCAACATATGAAAAAATTATGGTGGAGACAAAAAGTAAAGGTCACTCCTTAGGGCAACCAGAAGAACAAACAGGAAGCTTTTAACTAGTGTTTTTAATTAGCACAGATATTATTTCCTGTCCAGTTCTCTATTTCTTCCTTTTTAATTGCTGACAGGTGTGCTTGCGTTTCATGACTGACTTTTCAGCCTATAAAAACCTGAAATGTAAATGGTTGGCATGTCAAATTACTTAAGAAAACTTTGAAATGGGCCTAATTATGCTATAATTGTTCAAATTGTTAAGGAGGGATAAGTTTTATTTAGTGATACCATTATTTCTGAAAAATACCACTAAAGTCGTAAGGCTTATTTATCTGTTTTCATAGTTTGGGGAACACTGAGGGAGAGATCCATAGAAGGACTATAAAGAAAAACAAAACTAGACAAATCTGGTAGTTTCTATCCTACCTAGTTCCACATCTAACCCTAAACTTATCTTTTTAGCCTTTAAGGTGCCATAAGGCTCTTGGCTGTTTTTGCATACCCAAGAAGTTATGGGTAACATTGAACTACCATCAACGGCTTGTAAATTCATTACATGTTCGTGGGGACAGGAAGCGCAACCTTTTTCAGAGGCTGGGAAAATTGAAGTCCAAAACATCCAAAAAGAATAGTTCTGTTTTCAGTAACGTTGTCTCCAGAGTGGAACGATCTTTTACTAAGGAAGATCCACAAGGCCTCTTTGTTGATTTTGTACAGCGGACTGACGCTTCTGGAGTTTGGTGGTTATGAATATTCATCTTGCCATTCCAGCGAAGGCCTTTGGTGTTACCCAATATGTTTTACCTTGATGTGAGAACTTCAGGCTTTCTTTCTAGTTCATGCTAAGAGGAACATGCTCCTCCACGTTTCCTCATCTCTGATTTTTTAAATTTCCAACCGTTTCCCCTTCTGGAAATAAACCAGCGTCAACCTTTCGACACTTCCCCAACCTCTGTCTAGGGAGACCGATCAAGTTCAGTGATATTTTTGGCTTTGTTTTAAGTGGCTAGTGAAATGGAAAGCTACCTCTTTTTTTTGCTGTTTATTTTTTCCCCTTCATTTTTATTTATGTGAAGCATAAAACCTGGAGTCTGATGCACAACTAAAAGATGGGCTTACTTGTTTTCTTTTGTGTGAGAATCTCCTGCTTCCCTTTTGTCCCTAGTATGGGTACTTGTTTGACTGGCATGGCTTATTGGACTATAACAAGCGTAACTCTCGCTCCTTTGTCATGGGACAATTCTCCCACAAATCCTGAACAGTGGGCATTCTTCCCCACACACTATCGGGTGTGCACTGGAATTGAAAGCATTGCTAAGGCCTGCTACTTCATCTCCTCCCAGAGCTTTGTTTTTTCCCCCTCCCCCTTTTTTCCTCTACCCCCTCTCACTGAAATGAACACTTTACCAGGCCGGAAACATTTAATCGTCTCCTTTTGAAAAAAATTAATTGAAACTTCTCAACTAGTTGCCTTTTGTATTTGGTGCTAAAAAAAAAACAATTAAAAAATTGGAGGAAATGGAGGAAAAACATTGCTTGATTAAAAACACTCCCTTGCAAGTTGCAAAATAAAATGCATTAAAAAGAAAGATTTAAATAAACAAACAAACAGATGGGTGTGTTTTTTTATTTTTCAATGGTTTAGCACACAAAAGGATTGCCAACTTAAAATTAACCATACCTGCTAAATTGTTTTGTTTTGTTTTAATTATCAAGGCCGGACAAAGGCATATGTTGGCTTTGTTTTATTATTATCGTGCTGTGATTTTGTGCACCTTTCCTTGGGAGTAAGCCCAGCTGAACACAATGGGGCTTACTGCCACGTAAACAGGGGTAGGACCAGGCTGCAAGTGTCTTCCCCACCCCTCTTGCAATTCCTTTGCATTTCACGCCATACATTTGAATGGCAGGCTCTCTCTTAATTCCTTATATATATTCTGTTGCACACCAGCCTGTGGAAAGGTTTGACAGGCAACTGTGGCAGCAATGACGACACCACAGGCACGCGCACACACACACACACAGTGAGGATTCACCCTCCAAAAAAACCCCCAGCATTGCAACAAGGTATGATTTATTTTGGGCTTAATGTAAAGTTACTGCAAATTGGTTGGAAGCTTTTTAAAGATTTCGGTGATTAGATTTCCCTTTCTTTTGGGGAGGGGTGAAGTTGGAGGGGGAGCTAAAAGAGGAAATAACACCTCTAATCCAGCTTCTGGTAAATAGGCTGCCAGCTTTTAAAATGAGTTTCCTTTCTATTAGTCAGAATATTATGCTAAGCCTTAAGCATTAGTTTTTTATGTTGCCATAGCAGCCTTATTCCTGCAGGGTTGTGACCTGCGATGATTACAGTACAAAGCTTATAGGGTCTTGAAACCCCCTTTGAAGATGAAAAGTCTTTGATGGTTTATATTTATGCAAATCTCTTAGATATGATTTACCCAACTGAGACTGAATGGAGAGATGATTAAAATTCCCTTTTCCTTTGATATCCATTAATGGTTAAATATTCCTTAAATATAAAATTGATGCATTTCCCCCCCTGTCTTTATTGACTAAAATTTCTTTAGCATACCTGTGATATGTTTATCTCCCAACACATTACTAGATCTAGACAGACATAATAGATTTACAATATACAGAGGTAGCTTTTCCTCCCCCTCCCTTCTCTTTTGAAAGGGAGAGAGAGGGAGGGAGAGAAAAAAAATCTGTACAAGAGCTTTTGTAATGTTTCCAGATGATAGATTTTGGAATTTGGGCTACCCCACCGGCAGCTCAGAGCTAGCTGTGAACTGGTCTCATGGAAAAAATTGGAGAGCTTTGGTCTTCAAAGAATTAAACTTCCTTTTTAAAGGCCCTTCCTAGGTAAGCTAAAAAAAATTATGAAGAAAAGACCTCTGGAACAAAGGGTGACGGTGCCATAATGAATAATGTGAGTCCCACTTTGGAAGGCTGGGGGACATTCACAGCCGTTGTCAGTGTCAGACATGAAACAAAACAGAATGTCAGGTATATCAATTCTACTTTGTTTTTAAGAGTCTGCTGATTTGCATTTAACTAAGTCAGGGTGATAGGTGTTAGGCAAATATTTTTGCAACTAAAACTTCACACTCCAAAATATACAGTAATGCGGGCATTCTAAAGAAGACAGGCCTAAGAGAACAGACCTCTTTGGAAGCTTGGCAGTTTTCTTTTTTATTTATTTTTCCCCCTCTCAGCACTCCAGGCTTTGTTTTCTCTGTTTATTTGTATTTCACTTCAATGGAAAGTTTAGATAGTCGTACCATTTTATAGGTTTTATTTTTTTATAAAAACGAAACTGATCATTTCCCTCTGCGGTGCTTAGTTTACAGAGAAATTTGCACACCATTTAAAAGGCCGGGTACTTGTAGAACCTATGAATTTCCTCCCTTTTGTGGAAACAGCAATGGGCTTACTCAATTTTAAGGTAAGAAACATCAATATAATTTAGCTGGCATTTCTGCTTAAAGCCATATATCCATTGAATAAGTCACATAACTGGAAAAAGGTGGGTTAAAATGCCCTAGCATTTGTTAATGCAAAAAATATTTGCTGAAATTTCAGTGCCACATAATACAGTCACATCCTACATAATAGTTCTCTTCTGTCCTATTTTGGCATTTCTTTTTTATTTCCTTTAAATCCAATAAACGTGTGTGAAAAGATATAGCGGCTGTCAAATTTTTTATTATTATTTCAGGAGTCTTATTCTAATATCTTAAAAGCACCTCTTCTATGAAGTTCTGAGAACTGATAACATTTACAACCACACAAAGAGAGCCCTTTGCAGTCAATAGTAAAAAAATGTACCTTCTGTTTTCTACAGCCCAATACTGTATATGCACACAAAAATGGCATGAAGGAGGGTGGAGTTCTTCTTCATCTGCCCTCCAAAAATGTTATTTCTTTTCTCTTCCCCCATCTTCTGCAATGTGAACTTGATGTTGATCAAATACATGCAAATGGCCTCCTGTTCTTGGCATCCAGCCTGTGTGTTTCTGTGGAGGAAAGATATTAACAATGATGAAATTGAAACTAGAGTGCGCCACAGCCATGCCAAGGTTTCCTGGAAAAGTTTTGTGTTATTAGAAGGAGCTGCTGGGAGGCCCTTGTGGCTACCATGTTGATAGGCACCGCATTTTTAACAGCATGTTTGAAAGATAGTTTTCGGCTTAAATTTAAAGGATTTCTAATAATACATGTTCCTATCTAGCCAAGATTTTACTTACTGGTTTGGGTTTTTTTACTGGTTTTTATTTTCAAATCCACACACACAAAAAAAGAAAAAGCGTTAGTAAAGTCAGCACCGAAAAATACCGGCTAGCATCCAATATCCTGGTGCAATAGGATTTGTATGAACCACAGTGTATAAAAATAGGTATATTTGCAACAGTAATCATAATAAAATAAACTGTAGCTCTGTGCTTTGGCAGGCAAATTCTAGCTAGCTATGAAGCATTTCAGTTTGCAACATTATGGTTTTTTTTAAAAGAACAATGATTACACAAAGATTAATGCATTTAGCAAATCCCAAGGTGTTGCTTTTCAAATTATTTTCTTTGCTACCTGTTGCACATTATATATCCTAGAATTATGTTAGTTTCATTGTGTAGTTTTGCCATTGGTTAGGAGCCCCACCCTATGCTGCCCATTAAATAGCAATTAGAAGATTGCATCCGCCATGACGGTCCATCAGCAATGTATTAAACCAAAGATACTCCAGTCATGGTTCTATGCAGGTATTATTCATGGGGTGCAGGAAGGATTCTTAAGCTATATGCAGTGTCCACTGTCGTAAATATAACATGCTGTTTACGGTTATCATTCAAAGGTTGTTGGCACATGACAAAGCCTTGTCCTAAATGCAAGGACAAAAATGTATATATGTATTCTGTGCTTTAAGATATACTGGATAGATCTGCATTATTCAAAGTATACTTTTTCTGCAGATGTGTAATTTGTTATTATTACTTATTTCTCGCACGTTATGCAAGAAGAGTCTTGACAGCAGCCCCTGTCCCCAAGGAATTAATGCAACTGACGATTAGTATCTTTCTGGTAGTGAAAATGATTTTAAACAGCCTGCTGCTTGCGTTTAACATTTTTGTTCCATTTAAAGGAAGTTTGCGAAGAAACTCTGAGGAAAGGACCCCAAATTGGCCTTCGTTTGGATGGAGTCGTCTTTGGAGGCGAGGATTTCCGTGCCAGCATAGGTGCTCCCATTCCCCCCCCCCCTTTAAATTAACAATACAGTATTATAATAACAGAATGGCCACAATACTAACAACAATAAAATATTCTGCCACAGACCTATACGTACTGTCTCATTTAGCCCACTAAAATCAGCGGGATTAAATACATCTAACTCTTTGCAGGATTGTGGCCATTATTTTAAAAAATGGAGTCTACTGCTCTGCCTTTACTAATTTAGCGGGTATACATTTATTTGTGTTGTCTCCTGTACATCTTCCTAATTCGGTTGTCGTTTTTTGAAATCTAAAACCTATTACAGCTGTGCTTTTACAGAAACATATTCTGCTTATTGCTCTCCAACTAAAAAATTAAATGCAGTGACTGTTGAAATCATGAGACTAATTTAGTAATTTTGGTGCACAAAGAAGCCTATTGTTAACAATCCCTTGCATGCTTGGTTCTGTTTTAGTGCATGCATCTTAATACTTCCTCCAGGAAAGCAACCACACCTCAGTGCCTTTCTGCCTTGTGATGTCACAGTTTCTCCAAAAACAACGTCAATGTCAGAATCTCATTTCTGTATTACGTTGCTGTGACAGACATATCTGCTAAATATGCACCTTCTGATCTGGTTCATCTGATCACAACTTTCTGAGTGCAATTCGCATAAAAGGAAGCAATATTTTAAATAATGAGGCATAACAAAGCCTTCATTTATTCCTGATAAGGTGGCAATCAAGGTCAAAAACAGTGATGCTCAAGACAAGAGAACAGATTATTATTTTTTCACACAAGTGTACATGTGAGAATAGATGCATTAGGAGGTATCAGATACTCTTTGGGTTCAGCAGATTTTGTGGATGCTTTTTTAAAAAAAATCTCAGAAGTCAATCATAGTTAACGGATGTTTCATCCAAGGATTTGAGTGTGAACATTTATCTTAGGCTAAAATTTTAACTCAATGGACTTATTTCAAAGTAATGTGTGTAAGATCAAAATACTAGACTGAGACAGAAATCTTTTTTAAAAAACAAAACAAAACCTAAAGCTGTATTTCTACCACTTATTTCAGCCCCACGGAAATAAATGGGACTACCCTAGATTAAATGGTTGGAACGTCTCAGTGGCCATCAAATTGGTGCTTTTTGGTGCAACACTTATAGATATCAGCAAATTGCTACAGATATGCAAAAGCAAATTAAAGGTGTTACTATTAGTACGGGTAACTATGAAGTGGTTAACAGCTTGGGACCAATTTATCTGAAGGATTGTCTTACCCCTATATATGTCCACTCAACTCCTTCCATCTGCTGAATCGGTGCCGTGTAACGTTCGATCCACATGCTCAGTGATGGTTCGCTGTAGCAGCACCCATCCACCGGAACTCCCTGCCCATTGATATATAGAATAAGTGCTTTTACTGTCTTATTTTTGAAACTTGCTAAAAGCTTCATTTAGGCAAATCTATAAATTTGACATTTATTTTAATGTGCATTTTATTACGTATATTTTTATACCGCTGATTACATCTACATGTTAAGAATTTCTAGGTCAACTCATCGGATTTCCTAAAATAAATATTTTATGCCCACTTAGAGGCTTTGCTGATTAAGCTGTATAGAAATAAGTGTTCAGTAAAATAAATTTAAAAACCTAATTCATATTTCTTATTAAGAAAAGCACAATGGGGGGGGGAGTCTTTTGGCAAGATCTAGAAGGAAGAGCATGTTCAAATGCAATCTCCAACTCAACTCGCTTATTTGTGGCTCAGTTGGGCTCAACCATCTTTAGGTTCCCCCCAAAGCAGCTCGGCTGAAGACATTCCTGTCCTGTGTGACTTGCTCAGCCAGCCAAGCCAAGGCCTGTGCAAGTCCCCCCAAAAGGGCGTTCTGGGGCATGGCAGGGGCAGGACAAGAGAGAAGGAATTCAGGCTGGATCCTAAGTCCATTCAGGTCAGTCATGTGCCTTGACAATCCAGCATAAAATACTACAGTACGGTGGTGCCCTGCAAGACGAAATTAATTCGTTCTGCGAGTTTTTTCGTTCTGCGAGTTTTTTCATTCTACGAGTTTTTTCGTCTTGCGAAGCACCAATGTGTATTGACGGTTTCCCATAGGAATGCATTGGCGGTTTTAAAAAAAAAGGCGCAAGACGTTTCGTCTTGCAAAGCAAGCCCATAGGGAATTCCGTCTTGTGAAGCAACTCAGAAAACAGAAAACTCTTTCGTCTTGCGAATTTTTCGTCTTCCGAGGCATTCGTCTTGCGGGGCACCACTGTATTTTAATCGTTTGTTTTCCCTCTGCCTGGCTTTGGGAATGGGATTTGGATCTGGTGAAACTTTCTGCTACCTGAATTTGCACCAGCTTCTTGTGCATAGGATTGCTCCCTACACAGAGCTTAATGCTCGGGCGCTAGGGCTTGGTTTTTTTAAAAGGACCAACGTTTCATTTCAGAAACAGAAAGAAAAGGTTTTTTTGGCAGAAGCAGCTTTAATATTTTGTCTCCAGCAGCAAAATATCCTTGCAGCTGCTGCACATAAATTTGGGGAACAAAGCTCTTCAATATTTTCCTGCCTGTCTTTCGGGAAAAGGACGACAAAGGTAACAAGTAAATTTCTGCTGCGAATATTTTTTAAAAACCCGTTTTCTCAACTGTCTGCTATTTCTTTTCAGGTTCAACAAGTAGTAAAGAAACCCACGATATTCTATATGCCAGGCAAAAAATTGTTGTCACAGCAAAGGCTTTTGGCTTGCAGGCCATTGACCTTGTATATATCGACTTTCATGATGAAGAGGGACTCCGTAAGCAGTCAAGAGAGGGTGCCTTAATGGGTTTTACCGGTATGGCTTTTACAAAAATATATATACTCTCTCTCTCTGTGTGTGTGTGTGTGTGTGTGCGCGCGCGCGCGCGCGCGCGTAGTTTGCTTGTTTGTTTGTTTTATACTGAAATAACCAACAAATGAGAATCATAATAATTGATAGCAGGTCCAAAATACTGAAATGCAGCAGAGACAACCAGCCCCACCCAACCAATATTCAAGAATATATTTATAGAGAGCTGCAGCATTCTCACGTCTCCATTTACGTTCTCAAATTTAAACTCGCACTAAAAGATGGGAGGAGGTGTGGTTTATACATATCTCCCCTTAAAGCATCCTGCTTTCACAAGAGAGCACCCACAGTCATCCCTTTCCCCCGCCCCCACACTACCCATAAAGATATAAAAACAAGACTCCCTTCACCCTTGGTTTAAAATGTATTATCTCTTCTCCTTAATCATCAAACAGACGTGTTCTGCAGCATGGACCCCCCCTGTTCGTCTCCTTACGCTGACTGGTGGAGGAGCAGAGAAGTCCAAACGCTATAAAACGTTTTCACAATTACTTTTGCCTGTAAAACGGCAGGCGGAAAATTCCAAGTGCAAAACTAGGCCCTTAAAGAGTCTTTCAACAAGTCACACCCAAGTGCGTTACTCTTTTTATGATTTAGGGAAAGTAAAGTATAAATGAAGGCTCCTCCTGCTCTCGCAGGTTAGAGGAAACACAATATCGGCTGAAAACCTTGCACACCACTCAGTTTCCAATTCATGTATGCCTGTGAGTGTACATTTATGCAAAAAATAAAATAATGCTGCCGTTACATTTTGGGAATCACATTTTTTAAAAGCGTCTTTAACAAATTTGAATAAAACCTCCTCTACTTCTAACATCTGCTAATCACAGCTGTACATTCATTTCAATAAATGGTCAAAAATCCTCATAGTCCACGTTTTTATTATGAAGTGCTGGAGCTTAAAACACACACACACCACAACAACAACCCGATATGCTAATTAGGCTATGATAGTTATTTTCTTGTCAGTCTTTCCTTTCAGTTGCTTTCCCCAATTCTGGCTTGCTTCCCAGTAATTGCCTGTTCACCTGATGGTACTGGCAAGGCAGTGCGATCAGCAGGCTCCTTGCAGCCAATCCCTGTAACACAGACATTTCGCCAATGATTGGTGCGCTAGATCATGCAGGCGCCCCTATGAGATGCGATACATAACAAAGATTGCAGCTTTATGATAGGAATCAGCTACTTGGCTTGCATACAAAGATTACAGCGTTCTTTAAAGAACAGCAGTACCAATGTTTCAGCGATACCTTTCAATCAGGATGGGTATGTGACACTTTTACAGATAGGCAGGTCTGTAAGACTGGGGAGCAGGGACCTCTCTGAAGCTCTTAATCTAGTAAGAAGTGCCTTCTTAAAATAAAAAGTTCAAAATCCCTCTTGGTTTCTGGAGGAAATGCAACTTGAAGAACCATTTAAAGCACCAACCTAGCTATCAATAATGAAGAAGGAGAAGGAGACTTGTGGAAACTTAATGGTGTTATCGCATTTCAGCTTCTGTCCCTGAAAGCTTGTGCCATAATAAATATGTTAAGTTTTTAAACTGCCACAAGACTCTTCCTTGTTTTTGCTGCTTGCCAGAAATATTATCAAGAACAACAGGCTAATACTCTTCCATTCCACATACTACAAGAATTACTTGGGGCACTTTCCAGACACAACGCATGCATCAAAGTGCCTACTGTTTCCTTTACCCAACCAACCAACTTTCAAGGCTTTGTCACACTCCTGTTAAAGTCAATGGATGAAATCCAAAATGGTACACATGCACGAAAGCTCATTTGCTCTCAACGGTCTGCAGCAGATTAGAATACCACTTGAAGACTCCCTCCAAAAGTTGGAGGCCCTTTGGACCATAGCAACACAGAAATCTGTCTTCTATCAGGCCAGAGTGTTGGTTCGTCTAGACCAGTATGGACTGTGTACTAAGAGGCAACAGCTCTTCTGGGTCTTTGTCATCACCTATTCGTTTGTTTTTAACTGGAGATACCAGAGGTTGAAGCTGGAACCTTCAGGAAACGACTGAGCTATGGTTCCTTCCCATGTGACAAGGAAGTGCTTCTGAAAGCTTTAAAAAAATTATTCATCATCCCCTCTTCTGAGCACAGAAATGCTTTGTATGTTTGCACAGGCCCCTTTAGAGCCTGAAAACTGAAAATGTAGTAATAGGTCACTCGGCCCATCACCTGCTCTTGATGAACCAAGTGTTGACAAGCCCAAACTATCTTATTCCAGACTAAGTAAAGTTATGTTTCTCAAATTCACTAACATCACTATTCCACATGATTTGGAGTGAACACAATAAATTATGATAACTTTCTACTTGTGAAAATGAAGCAGGCAATCTGTCTCCAAAGTGCACAGTTTTGGAGGTATGCAGCTGCCTATATAATATCAAGATCACTAGACCCAGGTTAAGTGGACAAGGTGAATTTTAGTTAACCTTGTGCTCACACAATCAAAGCAGTTTAAAATGTGATAAAAGGCTGGATTCCTCTACCCCAGCAGCCTTCCACTTAATGTTTTGGGGAGCATATAATCCTTTATGTAATACATTTTTATTCTAGAATAATTAATATGGCACACTGCAAATTCAGCACCATTTTGAAGGATGGTGTTTTTGAAGGATTTTGAAAAGAACAAATTCTCCCTTTTCACCTCCCTCAAATCATCTTGACTAAAGTGTGTTAAGCCGTAACCAATCTGCATAAATGCTCTTGTAAATGGCCTGTCCCAAAGTCATGAATTTAAATTTTCTACTATGAACATATTGGCATTTTCATCTATTGGAATTAAAAATAGCTTATGTTGCTAAAAGGCATGATGAATACTTTCTGTTGAAGTTACTAGTATTTCTATGTGATAAGCATTGCTCCACGTAGCAGCTGCTATCATGTGAGGAGCTGTTCCAGTGTGGATTAAATGCATTTCACTATGCCACTGCAAACTTTTCTTTACCCTCATTTGCCGTGGCATGGAAAAACTAACACCATCTGTGGGGTAAACCGCTTTACACAAATGCCTCATCATATGATAACAGCCACCACCTACAGTGATTTGAAGTGGAGTCCATGTGGCAGCTGCTCTGAGAGATCTGCTTATAGGGCAAGATAGAATTTTTTATAATTAAAAAAATAAACCAGTAAATAAATGTTGACAAGCAAGATATCTAAAGCAAAAACAGATGAGTGGTGTTGTTGCTATTTCCTCAGTGAATCCCCATTCATCCCAGTGGCACCTGTGTATGAATTAAGGGCACAGAAGATCACTAAATTGTCCCTTAGCTGTTATCTGTGGGATATTCGCAGGCAAAAACACGTGGGTCTCGAGAGGATTAAATATAATTAATATAAAATATCCTCCTACCAATCCCTATCATTATCAATGTTTTTGTCATGCAGAACTGAATGAGCAAAGCATTTCATAAATGTTCATCTGTCTAATGCAAGATGGCAGGGATAGTGTTTGTCCAAAACGTTGCTGGACATCAACCCCAGCTGGCATGGCCAACGTTCAGGAGTTTTTGAACTTGTGGTCCTAAACATCTGGAAGGCCTGAGGTTGGGGAAGGTTAATGTAAAGATTCTCCTGTACAGTCATACCTTGGGTTACAGCTGCTTCAGGTTGCGTTTTTTTGGGTTGCGGACTGCCGAAACCCAGAAGTACCGGAACAGATTACTTCCAGGTTTCAGCGGCCGCGCATGCGTAGAAGCACTCAATCGCTCTTTGCGCATGCGCAGAAGCGTCGAATCGCAACCCATACATGCGCAGACACAGGTTGCGAATGCTGCGGGTTGTGAAGGTGCATCCCACATGGATCATGTTCGCAACCCGAGCGTCCACTGTAATGTAATAATCAGATTAGCCATTTGAAAACCTGCCCCTAAGAGTTATCTTACCTCTAGCAGTTCAGGATAATTAGCAAACCAGCCATCCCTAAATCAAAATTTAAAACGTACTCGCAAAGGAGAACTCTTTAGCATAAACCTCCTCTACCTGCTCTCTCTTGTTTGGTTATGTTCATAGCTTTTAAATATGGCTTTAATCCTATGCAGAGTTAGGCCTCTCTGACTCTAGGATTAAGCTAAATGTTAGTTAGCTGTATTAGTCAATGTTATATCCAGACAGGTGTAGAGTTGTTGCCAGAGTGCTCACTGCTTCCCATGCCCTCCGGTAATGTGTGGATGACAATTATATTTGTGTAGGAAAGAACTTAATTATTGGCCCTACAACCACATCAGCATTGGGAAAAGCCACAGAATTATGGCTCCAACACCTCATTGAAGAAATATATGAATTTGTCTCCCAGGTTTTCATGCAAAAGGATATAGAAATGTCTTTTCCAAACGTTACAAGCAAAACATTCAACAGTGCCTAAATTCAATCTCTCACAATGTTTAGTCCACACAACAACAGTTCAAAAGGAATCACTTCTCAAAAGTCAGAAGTGCCTTAGTAAAATATTTACAATACGACTATGGTAGACTTCATGCGACGTGACCATAAAGTTTCATTTGGCATTCCCTAAACGATAAACGATGCATTTCTTGTATATGGAGCAATCCTATGCACGAGAAGCTGGCCTAAAGCAAGCCGGTCTAAGTTAAGCCAGTGTAAATTTATACCAGATCCAAAACCTGTTCAACAGTGGGGCTGCTGCAGCTCTGCCTGATCCTCACAGGGGGGAAACAAGCCTTTAAAATAGTGCTATATACCAGGCCATGTGACGAAGCTGAACAGCGGTAAAGGTAAAGGGACCCCTGACCATTAGGTCCAGTCATGGCTGACTCTGGTGTTGCGGCGCTCATCTCGCTTTATTGGCCGAGGGAGCCAGTGTACAGCTTCCGGGTCATGTGGCCAGCATGACTAAGCCGCTTCTGGCGGACCAGAGCAGCGCACAGAAACGCCGTTTACCTTCCCACCAGAGCGGGACTTTGACGTGCTTTCGAACTGCTAGGTTGGCAGGAGCAGGGACCAAGCAACAGGAGCTCACCCCGTCACGGGGATTCGATCCGCCAACCTTCTGATCGGCAAGTCCTAGGCTCTGTGGTTTAACCCACAGCACCACCCGCGTCCAGCCTTAGGCAGGGGCAAAACTAAGTTTTATTTCACTTTATTTCAAATATCCAGTTTGGCACACACACCCCTGTGCATTTGCATACACACACACAGGCTGGGAGCCTCAGTGGCACCCCTCTGGAGGCTTAACCCAGGGCAGAAACACCTGGCTAGCCAGCCCCACCCCCCCATAGCTACAGCTCTGCCTTAGGATCCAACCAGTGGACACCCCTGAAACACTCTTTTTGGGGGGACTTACAGCAGTCTTAGCCAAGCTTCATCTGAGCTGGGATAAGCTTGCTACTCCAGCATCCTTGCCCAGCTGAGTCAGAGGTCCGCTGTATCCTAAGCTACTCAACCCAGCCGATCTTGCCACAGGATTGCACCCATGTTTTCAGCCATCATTTTGAAGCGCAGTCATTGTTTTTAAAGGCTCTTGTTTCCTGGCAGTTTACCACTTACGAGTCTGCGTAACCCACGAGTTTTATTTCGGGATGCTCTCTGTATAAATGTCTTATCGGCTGTAATCATGTTTACATACATAAAAATTGTAAACCCTGGAATGACACTTTAACAGCTGACTTAGTCATTATAGCTACTCCATTGCAACATGCTGGGAAGCTGGATATAAATATGAAACACTATAGGGTTCCCCCCCCCTTTTTTTTTTACAATCTTTTGTAGAAGACAAAAAATGACACCATCATAGAATTACATAAAAGACTTGACAGGTATTGATTTAAAGCATGATATATCAAATGGTACTGCAAAAAGGATTTCATGGCCATAAATTTTAATGCCTTCCCACTCTGCAATCTCTCTCTAACTTGTCAATAACAACTGTTTGGTTTATAATATTTCCCTTGTTTCTCCATGACACTAACGTCCATTATACACTTGTTTGGTACACAAGGTGTAACAAAAGGCAACCGAGGCCATAAATCAAATGGCGTTTTATTTTTTTTACTGAGGTCACACATTTAAACAGGTTAAAGCCCTTACATTATATACCATCACTGCAATATACCTTTTTAAAAAAACTAATTGACCAGTATTTCAGGCCTTCTTTCTCACAGTGCTGAACTTTGTCTTTAAATGTATATTTTCTATATTTTGTAATAAAATTTACATTTTGTCTATTACAAGTAAAGCAGAATAAAAACTAAAAACTATGGTATATTCACCATAGTCGTAATTTGAAATTTCTCTCAATTTCAGAAAATGACACTTCTTTCTGCAGATAGAACAGATTATTGAATTACACTAATTTATTCAATGTAATTTCTTTTTTAAAATTAGGATTTTTAAAGATGTGAAACTTATGAGAGCATCTCAAGTGCACGTTATGAATATTCAGGTTGCGAAAAGTGAAAATGTAATTAAAAATGAAATATGATGAAGCATCTTGTGGTATAACTTTCTAAACTATGTGCTGCAGCTACAAAAAGTACCTTATTTGCATAGAATTGATTTCAGTTTTATTTTTATTAGCAAGAATAAAACTGGAAAACATCAAAATTCCTTAAACAACAAATCATAGAAATGAAGGCACACATTCTTGCAGTTCTTTTTCTTTACTTTCTTATTCATAGTAATTTCCAGTTTTCATTTGAGCTTCTAATTTTGTGTTGCTTAAATGTGCCTCTCCCTGAGCTGCAAAATTTTTTAATGAATTAACAGATTATGACTTTTTGCTAATTGCTTCCCTGGTTTTGTACCAGCTGAAAATGAGCACATTTCAAAACAGTTTTGGGACTTGCACATTAATGTAAAGTACTTCTGCAAAACACACACAACTCATTTATGGCAACTGGAAATTTCTGAAATATTGTTTGCGCCCAAAAATAAGAGTTTGAGTTTAATGCTCAATATAATGAGCCATGTCGTTATAAAATTTTTAATGAGGGCAAATCTATTGACAGTTCTTTGCAAAACCTTTCTAAGAGTCTATTGAAAAAGATTCAGGTGTGGGTGTAAGAATCCATTTTAATGCAACCAAATAAAATATTAGGATACTCATAATATGCAAACATGTATGCAGAAAAGAAAGCTCAACCTGAGTTCTGATTTTGTTGCTATTTTTCTTATTTTGATTTTTTTTTTTAAAGCCAAGTCCCTTTCACATGAAGAGGTGTAGCATTTTTTTAAAAGTTACTGTATGATTTCCCCTCTGCAATTATTCACTGTTAGAAGAATAAAAATGTTGTAAGGATCTACAGGAATCCCATTTATTAAAGAAATCTATATTTTTCTCATTGAACATCAAATCGCATTACTTGTAATGGGTACTGTCTGTTAAGGCTTTCTTAAACTTCAGCACAGCATAGACCGGTTTAATGTAGTTCTAAAAGATTTTTGTTTCTTCTTTTTAGCCCCACTTCCACAAGAAAAGCATTATAGTAGCACAGTACTTATTACTCAGTTTAAAAGATAAACACATGGCGAGGAGAGCACAGAATATCTTAGAGAAACTAATAAAATTGTCAAATGAAAAATTCAAATAAATGTGGATTCCTTTTGATTTAATTTTATTTAACTTTTCTGAGCCAGTAGGATGGGACTGGAATGGGGGTCACATTTTAAAAGACACAAGCCCACAGGGAAACTTCCTCTGTGCAAAACCCACTGGGTGTCATGCAACTTCATACAAAAAGACTTCCATTTGATCTCACCACCTTATTCACCCAGACCTGTTCTAGAGGATCCATTAGATTTTAGGCAAGGGCAGGGGTTTCACAAGGAATCTGTTCCATCACCGATGTCAATTTCACTGGTGGGCAACAAAGTTGGATTTCACTCACTGGTGATAGCTAAACTCTTGAGCACCTCCCATTCATTTCAATGGGGCTTATGAAGGAGAACTTTTTGGTGGATTATAGCCCATATTTGTAAAGGCGAATTTGACTTGCAGATGGGGCAGTCTATAAATTTAATAAATAATAAGTTGGTGCAGAATGTTGCTAAAATGTAAATCCTAACACGAGGACAATTTAGGCTGCAATCCTGTAAACATGAACCTGGGAAAATGCCCCACTGGGAATAATGGAACTTAGTCATGTATTAAGATTGCACTGCTAGAGAATAATTATTTGGAAAAAGAAAAACGTGCAAACTGCATAAAAGCTTTATGCTTTGGTGATAGATCTTATTTCCATCATTTCCCTTTTTAACAGGAATAAGGATCTTCTAAAGTCTGGCTATATCTTTTATACTATGTTTGAATAGCTGGCAGGGAGGGGGAAAAAACCCTGAAATGCTAGTCACATCTATTTTTAAAAAAACACAGAGTTGTTATGTCTATTTTTAGCTCATTTAGGGTAAGGAGATGCATAATTTAACAATGAATGGTGTGGGTTTTTTTTAAAAAAAAGAACCATCGAAAAATGAGAGTCGGTGCAGTATTTGAAAGCCTCAAGTGATTGGAACATTTTGCTGGAGCATCTGTTAGTAAATGCTTAACTCTGGGGTTATTAATCTTCTTTGTAGGTAAGCAGGTGATTCACCCTAATCAAGTTGCCGTTGTCCAGGAACAGTTCTCGCCAAGCCCTGAAAAAATTATGTGGGCAGAAGAACTTATCACAGCATTTGAAGAGCATCAGCGCATAGGGAAGGTAAACCCCTTTTTTCATACTGTGTTTCCTTTATATATAATGTTTCAAATGGAAGAAAATGTAAAAGTGTTTTCAAGTTATCATAAAGGGTACATTACATAACATGTATTATATAGAATATACACTAGCGTATATTAACTCAAAAAAATAAGTAACTTGCATTTTGTTGAGAGAAAAGCAGTTTTATATCAAAACCTATGACTCGTTCATGTTAAATGGCAGTTTCAGTCAGGTGTCCTGAGTTTTGCTTCTTGTCGTTCGTCCTTTAAATGATACACCTTAAATTCAGATGCATTCTAACAGCATGCCTTTTTCTCCGTGATTTCCCTGATGCATAAGATTTGTTGGAATTAGCTGGGTTCTTGTTTTCATTTGTTTCCAATGCTTTTTATACTACTGTTCAGAATAAAAGTCGTATTGTGTTGCATTTTTGTTTTAGTGGTTTTGTTTTTTGTTTTTATCTTGTATACCACTTAAGAAATTCTTTTTAAAAATATTAAGCGGTTTATAAATGATTTTAAGTAAATAAACAGTGTAGGTAGTGTACCTAGGGATCTAGTTAGTTTAATCAACTCCAATAATACCGTTATATCTGACTAAGATATTTTATGAAGAAAAAAAGGAAGAAAAACCCCCCACTAATTCTGCGCCACTGTATTATTTATTAATTACTCAGACGGCTTTCATTTTCATCTAACTTCAAGAAAACAATCATGTTTGGGTTTTCTTTGTCTTCTTCCCACCCAACTCCTAAATAGGAGAGACCAATTATTGTTTTTCACACTTTGAGAAACTTCTGGGTGTAAAGCTCATTTGTGAGTCAAGTTTTGCATGCTACGAGACTCCTTACAGAATTGGACATCAGCTGATTGCAAAGTACAGGTGGAAATTTGGAATTATTATTTTTCAGAACTTATTTTTTGGACTGGAGGGGTTTTTTTGGATAGAAAAGAAAGCAAATTACTTCTTGAATATGATTGTTCCTAATTTAGTGCATCATTGAGTCTCCTGTTTCCTGCTCTGTGGGTTTCTGCTATGTAAACATTGCGGTGGTGAAGCACAATCTGTCTTCACTTTGTGCCAGTAACACTTAAATTAGGGGTCGCCTGAAGGAAAATTTTATGCTCGTTGCAGCATTGTCGGCTAATTATCTTAAAGGTTATTTGCTATAATGTAGTTTGCCACTTTGGGGGGGGAGGGGCAGGGGAAAGTTGCAATTAAATGTGATTCTTCTAGCAAGAGCCAAAATCTGAAATGGTTATCAAGCCAGCGAAGTTTCAGTGTCCAGAAGTGCAGCAGAGAACGTGTGATTCTTTCTGTGCAATTTACACAATATTTAATTGCCAAGGAAACATCTTTAGCAAATCTGAACGCACACAAGAGATATTTGTGTGTTTATATGCGTATGTACTTCTTCCTGTCCCTTACAAATCCCACTATCGCATAGATTGCATTGCGAAAATATATGGCGATAGTTTCACATGTTTCTATCCTGCTAGTGCGTGCCAAATGACCCATTCCCGCAATATGACTTTGTTTCAGAAATACACCATATTTCCATTTTATCATCAAACCTACTCCTTAGGATAAACTGATTGCCATATACCCATAAGGAAGCTTCCCTTCTGTCTTAAGCCATAGTTTATCACATAACTATAACTCTAATGTCAAACCCAGATGCTATATTAAGGTTTATAGAAATAACAATTTGCAAATCTTTCGTTTTGATCACCTTATTTCATATGTTTAAAGCCTCTAATGAGTGAAACATTTTTAAATATATATATATGCTAACAGCTTTTTAATTTTATTTTTTTGCATTTTCTCTGTACACCTGTTAGCAACCATCTCTTTATACCCATCTGTGTGTGTACAGTGCCAATAGGGTGTACATATGGCAGCTAACATTTTCCAGGGACTTATGAAGACTACACAGAAAGACAATGTGGGGAGTGATCAAAGGGGCAAAATATTTATATTTATTGCTTTTGCACTGGGGAGCCATGTACATTTTGAAAAGCCTTGCTGGGCTATCATTTTATACCACTACACACCTGACATAGAAGAGACTTGCATTGTTTTTCCTAAGTTCTTCCAAAGACTTTTGTACTCGCCACCCTAATTGCTTCTTAGATGCAGCAACTGATTTGCAATGATCTTAGAATCAATTGAGGAATGTGGCCCACAGTCAGGGTAGACTGATAGTTCAGAAACACTTTTGCAATGCACACAACCCTGTTTAGCCTGCTGACAATTGAATGAAATTTGTGGAAATACGCAAGTTCTTTGCCACCCCACCTTTAACTCCCAGTCTTTATAAATATGACACTGACCATTCACTGTAGGATTAAATTTTGACCTCATCAAAGTGAGCGAGAGCTCTGCCATTGACTTCAGCAAAGAACTGTTCTCACCCAGTGAGGAGATACAGAATGCTGTTTGATCAACATTTCCTTAAAACTTATCAGTGTGTGTATATTGAAAAACCTGACACTTAAGAAGAGATCTGGTTATGTATGATTGCTTAATTTTCCAAAAGAACTAGTTCTCACAACAGGAGACTTGTGTGGCATGTCCAAAAAAGGCATTAAAATTTTCGTCATGATTTGAGCCTCCTGGTCCTGAAAGGTTCTAGTTATGTATTGCTAATATATTACTTTCTTTTCCTTACAAGAAAACCAATGCATATATACCACATTGCCAGCAATTCTGCAGTCTCCATCTTATTCCTTCCTGTTCCTTTCACGAAACCAAATCTTTAATTTCAGCAAAGCTAAAATACTATTCTGGCTTGACACTGTTAAGCTTTCCATGGTGTGTCTGTGTGTTATTAATCAAAACTGAAAGCCTGGAAAAGAAATCCTGAAATGCAAAGGATTAGAGTGACTAGTTTGCTCACAGATAAATTGCTGGTCTTGAGCCTCCGGGATCACAGTTTGTTGTTAATTGGAAGTTCCTAGTGAACAAAGTTCGATGCCCTCAGTCAACAATAGTTTATATTAACACACAGCAATCGGGTAACACAATTTATCAGAGTTTGGAAAGTACAGAGCAGCCATTGTTGAAAGAATCCAAGCTACCCTCCTGCCTCTTAAGTGACTGAAAGATTTGGTGTAGTAAGAAGTACTAACGGAAATCAGAAAGAAATTGAGTAAAAAATAAATGGCTATTACAGTAACAGAAGACGACTTACATTATGTTCAGGTAGCAACTTCAGATTTGATGTAAATGGGATAAAAAAAATTGTTTTTGTTTCTTTGAATGTTGGAAAAATTCAACCCATCATTCAGCCAAACCAGTCAGTTACTTTTAACAAAATATTGACATGTTTATACACTAATGTCTGTGTTTCATTTATAGCTCATATATTTCATTGTATCCCATATTCACATAGCTTCCCCCCCCCCATATTGACAGAGATCATAAAACAAACACTATATTTCACCTGTATTATAGTACTAATTTTGCTTAGTTCTCCCTTTTCCTTTTTTTAAAAAAAGCTCATAAAAACATCGCAGTACAAATTCTGTTAAGCTGTAAGCAATACAGTGATAAATATATTCAGAGGTAATATTACTAAGCATTTTAAAGAATTTTATTTGTAATAATTTGTACCGCCTTTCACCATGATAGGAATGCACAATAGAAGTGCAAGAATATTTTTTTAATTAGAAAAGAATATGCAATTATGCTTTTTTAAAAAAAAATTAAATGTTGTGTTATTTATGCATGTTCTATTCTGTTTTCATCTTTAATAACCTTTATAACTACACAGACTCACACCCGTTACCTTTTGAAATAAAGTTTTAAAATCTATTTTTGAATCAATTGTCACTCATTTTCAACAGAGAACAGCAATGCGCTCGGGTTGACCAAAAGTTATCATTTGCTAGTCCAGCTAAGAAGGTTTTCATGCAGAAACAGGTTTATATTTTGGGAGCCCTAGACGTAAATCGGAGGAATAGTCACACTTATTTATTTTTATTTCATAAAATTTATCAAAGCTGTTTACAAAGAGAGGATGAGCATTCTGATGTTAATCTGAATTTGTACTCCCTTACCTGCATAATATACTAGCAAACTTATTTACACCTGACTAGGGATAGATCAGGGCCATTATTCTGAGGAAGAAAGTCTTAGATATGAATGCAGACCAGGATCCTAAGACCATAGCTGTCAACTGCGAGGAATCCTATTCGGAATAAGGGAATTTCCCTTTTAAAAAAAAGGAAACGTTGACAGTTGTGCCTAAGACTCTAACAATCTAAAGTGAAAGTTGGAAAATACGTGGTGACAGAAAACGTTTAGAAGCAAGGTAGTGTAACTACCATTTGACAAGTAGATTCTGCTCACTTAAACCAAAGTACCTCCAGTAAAATAAAAACCTACAATGGAAATATGTAGGTAACTTTATGACAAATGGTACCATGTCAGTCAAGTAACACACATTGTTCCTACAGTGAGCCGGACACCAGGAGGTATGGGGCAAGTTCTTGAATACCTGGCCAAGTAAGATTTTGTGTGATCACTAAGTGAGGTTTCAGTGCTCCACACAGATCCTTGTCCTTCCCCAAGATTAAAGTTCTCAAACTAAATTATGTAACTGAGTAAAAACAACAGAATACATTATGCAAAATAATGCAGATGCAGTAAATGAACTTAATCTGTATAATATATATTGGTTATAGAATCCATCCATTTTAGCTCAAAAACCACAGAGAAACTGGGTAGCAGTGGGCAACAAGTAATCTTATAATCTTAGTTTCCCATCTGTAAAATGGAAATAATTGCCACACTGGTGAGCTGTGAAAATTATAAATAAGGGAAATAATAATTATGAACCACTCTGATCCTTACGGATGGAGTTGGTTCTATGTCTTCACAAATAAAATAATACATACGGGAGCCATTGTGGTGTGGGAAGATATATAAAGGATAATCACTTTATCAGCTGCTAGTTAGAGGGTTGTGCCATACTTCTGGGGGTACATGGAAAGCCAGCCCCACTATTGCTTTCTGTTAAAGCTGGGAGAGACAATTGAATACTGAATCCTGTTACCACTTGTGGAGTCATACCCTGACTTGCCAGTTTATCATACCTTTCTGCCTTCAGCATGTTCTACATTACCTCTTCTTGACAGAAGATGAGAAAGTAGTTTTTACACAAACACATCCACAGTGAAAGGTGTCTCACACCCGTATCTCCTGGATACGGGTCCAACAATTATATTCATTCATGCAGCTTAACCCTGAGTTCCAGTTCAGATGATACAGTAAGCCAAACCTTGGCTTAGCTCAGGACAGCAAAAAGGACCAGGTAGGAGCAAAGGGACATGGGTGGTGCTGTGGGTTAAACCACAGAGCCTAGGACTTGCCGATCAGAAGGTCGGCGGTTCAAATCCCCGCGATGGGGTGAGCTCCTGTTGCTCGATCCCTGCTCCTGCCAACCTAGCAGTTCGAAAGCACATCAAAGTGCAAGTAGATAACTAGGTACCGCTCCGGCAGGAAGGTAAACGGCATTTCTGTGCGCTGCTCTGGTTCGCCAGAAGTGGCTTAGTCATGCTGGCCACATGACCCAGAAGCTGTACGCTGGCTCCCTCAGCCAATAAAGCGAGATGAGTGCCGCAACCCCACAGTCGGCCACAACTGAACCTAATGGTCAGTGGTCCATTTACATTTTTATAGGAGCAAAGTGTTTGCAAGCTTCTCTTCAATGCGGTCTATCCAAGTCAAGGTTTGTTTGCCTTAGCATACTGTGTGAAACTGGCTGCAGTAGCCAGTGTCTTTCCACATAAGATGGAATAGGGCAGAGAGGGGGAAATACTAGGCTTCAGAGGCTCACAGAAGAATGAAGGGAACTGGTGTGGTGGTGGTGGGACTGAACAAGCCACAATACAACCTTTGCTTGAAACCAACAACCACTTCCATCATACCTGGATGGCTGAATCCAAAATACATGGTTTTCATTGTATTTGGAAAACCTTGTTTCTAAGCTAAAACCATGCCCAGGGTACCAGTGATCTACTCTTAAATCCCAGGATGGCCACTGCTCTACTTATCTCATAATGGACCAGCCACTACTTTCTGAGAAACACTGATCAACAAAGAGAAACACACCCAGGAAACTGAAACCACAATCTGCTTGGTGCCCTATTCTATACAGTAGGGTAATGGGTTAACTGGCCTCAGGTAGCAAAGATTACCATGTGAAACTGCTTTATGCCAGTGAACCCATGGATCCATCTATGCCAGGATTGCTGGCAACAGTCCTCCAAGTTCTCAGCATTTCATAGCCCTGGCTATCTGGCCATTTTAATAGCAATTGAACCCGAGCCCTTCTGCATGCAAACTCATTGAGCCTAAATATGGAGGAATCATGCAAAATGTATTCACCCTGATATTGTTTCCCTCTATCCCTCCCTTGCCTCCAAACTTGGATCCCTGAAGGACTGGAGAAATATCAAGGGTGTGGGGGTGGAAATGTGTATTTCACACTCTGCTCATGGTGGCAGGCTGAGCTGCTGAGCATGATAGGATATAGATTTGGCTTGCAGCAAGAGCGCTGGAAAAGCATACCTTCCAAACCTTAAATATCTGGTGTGTTTTTCCCCCCAGTGCTCACAGGTACAATGGTGCTCAGCTGCCTTCTTTCTTTCTTCCTCCAATGCAGGGTGTAACAAAAGAACTAATGTTCTGGCCAGATGGCCTTCTTCGGGGCATACTGAGAGCACTCAAAGGAAAGCAATACAGCCTAAATATCATTTCAGCTAATTTAAGTGGCAGCAATCCTGCGTTGTTTTTTTCATTTCACTGTATTTGGCATGGGTTTCGCTAGAATTAAGCGCCCGCGCCTGCCACAAAGCTTTATCGGCCGAAAATTGCAACGTTTTGTTCACATTCGGTTTTGTGGTTCAGAAGATGACTCTGAAGCTAGAGGAGACTCAGAATCGCTTACAAAGACATTTGTCCTGCCTGTCACTACTTTAGCCTTATTTCCTTGAACCCCATCCCTATCTCAGCCCCCCTGGAATAACACTGCCAATAGTTTAAATTTTGGGGACTGGGATCCTTAAGATGTATACCTATTTCCTATATATTTATACCACCTTGAGAAGATAAAAACCACCTCAATGAGGTTTACAAAATAAAACAGTAGCTGAGATCCAGAAGTATACATGAGAGGCAGTGTTACTGCAGGACAGGGTTAGAACAAAACCATTGGCGGTCTGCATTGAGCTCGAATCCCACCCTCAACTGCTAACTTCCTACCCCTGTTACATTCATAATTTAGGTACACACGTGTGAATAAAAACAATCCAGTTATGGGAAACTAATATTGATGTTCAGATTCTGTGCACTGGCACCTCTTCAAAAAGAGCATGCCCTATATGCTTTCATTGGGTCTCTGGCCTGGATTAGGGATGGGGGCGCAGAACCCCTCCGGGTGGCCTCCCTCGTCCCTGGCCATTGGCCATGCTGGCTGGAGCTGACGCCCAACAGCGACTGAAGGACCAGTTGCCCCACCTAAAGCCAGTTGGCTTTAAGTTAGGATTATGTAAATAAGCAATAATGTTTAGAATCTCAACCTTCAAAACCTTGAGTCATTCATAGATCAATTTACAGTGGTACCTCGCAAGACGAATGCCTCGGAAGACGAAAAACTCGCAAGACGAAAGAGTTTTTCGTTTTCTGAGTTGCTTCGCAAGACGGATTTCCCTATGGGCTTGCTTCGCAAGACGAAACGTCTTGCGCCTTTTTTTTAAAACCGCCAATGCATTCCTATGGGAAACCGTCAATACACATTGGTGCTTCGCAAGACGAAAAAACTCGTAGAACGAAAAAACTCGCAGAACGAATTAATTTCGTCTTGCGAGGCACCACTGTATTTTAAACAGAAGTTCAGGGTAGAGTTCCTAGAAGCAGTTTAATCACTTATAGGAGATCCCTAATAAACACAAATTACAATCCGTGTATTTTGCTAGTTTCTCTTATGGAATTTGTAGAAACTCCCTGAGTTCAGTTCCTAGAAGCATTATTTCCACCTAATTCCCTTCTCCATGCTAATCTTATGCTTTTTGCCCTGAAATCCATATCATGTACCACCATTGTTACTCCTATTATGCCAATGTAAAAATATAAAATCTTTTTGATTTTGTACAATACTGCTCCCTTTATCGAAATCTGGCTTTTTGTAGGAACCTTTTCCCCATTCAATGTGTCCCAGATGTAGTCTTGGTTCAGCCATGATCAGTGGCATCTGAATGCCCTTTGGGCAGCCTGCAGTTATGATTAAATACATTTGTGCTTAGAACCCAACAGCAGCACCCATGATCCCGGACTTTTATCTCAAACAGTAGCATTTCAATTTTGGTAGAATCTACCAAGGAAAGTGCCCAAAAGGCCCAAGCGGACAATGTCACTGGCACTTAGTTTACAGTCATACCTCCGTTTATGTAACCCTCTGTTTACGTAAACTTTGGGATGCACGCACGGCAAACCCAGAAGTATTTTACCGGGGTTCGCCCCGCGCGCATGTGCAGAAGCGGTCTGCGCATGCACAGAAGCGGTCCTCAGGTTGCGGAAACCTTGGGATCTGACCAGACCTCCGGAACGGATCCCATCTGCAACCGGAGGTACCACTGTACTTACAAATGTTTATCCCACTTCTCAAAATGTAGGTCTCAAAAGCGGTTTGCAACATTAAAATATATAGCTAAGTCCATACAGCATGAAACTCTTAATCTCAGGGTGGTGGGTTTGAGCCTCATGTTGGGCCAAAGGATTCCTGCATTGCAGAGTTAGACTAGATGATCCTCGTGGTCCCTTCCAACTGTACAATTATATGATTCTTATTATATTTAATAGGACTTACTTCTGAGTAGATAGTCATAGGATTGCACTGTAAATAAATTTAATTGAGTTTGCTGCAGGAAACAAAACATTATTGACTCAACCTTCTCAATGCTGCAGATCAATGCTAGGAAAATATATTTCCTACTCTCCTATTAGGATTTTTAGTGATTTCCGCCCCCCAGCAAACTTATCTAAACCCACCAGAAAACCGAACATGTATGCACTTTAACCCTCATTTGATTTCCTTGACGTTTTCTACACTACAGTTTCCTCCTTTAGGTTTCTAACCTATTATTTTAGTAATATAGTTCCAGGAGTGCAGTTTGCTTAAATTGGTGCTTTCTAAAACGGCAGATACTACTGGGATCAAGTTTTCACTGTTACATTGCATGTGAATTCTTGCAACATTCCCCACTGCCACCCACAAAAAAGAAAAACAAAACAGTCTCAGCTACTGAAGTGAGGATTTACAGCAAAATTTCCAGTTGTACTTATGGGGGCAAGATTTAGCCGCCTTGAACGTACAATGCCTAGAAAGGCAGAGATAAATAATAATAATGAATAATGATTGTTCTTCCTATCTGTAGATCTGTGCATTGTTCTGAAGGTGTGTGCAACTAAAAATCTATTTTATAATATTTTGTTTCAGGCTAACTTTTTGTTGTAGTAATCCAGCTAGGCTTAAGGATTTATTTGTATTTCTTTGTATTCAAACAAGAATGTTAAATAATGATAAAAACCCAGTAAGAGAGAGGAAAGGAAAGAAGAGATAGATATGATGATCCTCATGGTCCCTTTCCAACTCTACAGTTCTATGATTTATGTCTTAATATAGCAGTAATAAATGATTATTGCATACTAAATGATAACTGTGATCTACAAAAAATGTGCACTTAGGAAAAAATAAAATAAACTTCAAAACATCTTGCATTAAATAGTCATTTGGATAAAGTGAATTACTTTCAGTTGTACTGTTTTTCATAATTTTTATTTTTTATTGTGCACCCATTTTAGGAAATTGTAGGTTATCCATCTGCATTAGCCATTTGGCTTTTCTAAGCAGTTTGGAAATCCATGCTATGCCACTGATGTGCCTTAGCCCTATGCCTTTTCAAAACAGTAGGGTATCGCAGAGGGTTGGGTTGGATTAGATAGGTAATGGCCAAACTTGGCCCTCCAGCTGTTTTGGGACTACAGTTCCCATTATCACTGACCACTGGTCCTGTTAGCTAGGGACGATGGGAGTTGTAGTCCCAAAACAGCTGGAGGGCCAAGTTTGGCCATCACTGGATTAGATGATCCTTTTAGTCCCTTCCAACTCTACAATTCCATGATTCACAAGATGTGGTTTGTTTCCTTTTCTAACTGTGGCAAAACTTTTTCTCTTACATTGAGAAAGAGATCAGCATTATCAATGAACCACACTCATAGCTATTTCTAGAAAGAAGCCGACTGAAATCCAACCAGACTTTTGTATGCTTGAACTCATTTGGGAGCCCACAATCTAAATTTAGCCATTCGCAAGGCCTGGTGTGTACAATGGCAACATATTGGGCAGGGAAGATTCACTGTATACCAATCTAGAAATTTCACCAGGTTCATAAATATTAGACAAACCCCCAAACACCCTTCTAAAACAGAAACAGGGAACCCAAGACTCTTCAGATGATGTTGGACAGCCCCAGCCAACATGGCCAATGGCCAAGGATGATGGGAGTTGTAGTCCAGTAACACCTCAAGAGCAACACATTCCCCACGCCTGCCCTGTAATTGCTGAGTTGCAGGTAATCGGTAATGTTGATACAACAGGTAACCAGCAAACCAGTTTTGAAAATGGCAAATTGCCAGCAACAACACTGCGCCTTGGAACAGAGTACCAAGTCCCCTTATTCCTGCCGGTTTCAATCCCGCGGCAGATTTTTGCATGGCAACACAGCTTCGCCAGCCTTCTAACTAGTTCAAAGTTCTGTTGCTGGAGAAAATGCTCCCTGTGGGTAGCAGTAGTATATTATTAAACGTCACTTTCCCAATTGGTAAAGACAGGTGCTTTGTCGCAGGAGGGGAGGGAATTGCCAGGACACCTTAACGCTGGCATGGGCTAGACATCATCTGTGATAATTGCCAGCTACTGTTCTCGTCCACCCATCTCAGCTCAGTTTTTCCTGGGGAGTATGAAGGGAGAGCTCCCTGACTCGGGGGTCCAGGCCAGCAGTGTGCTCTTTGCTTCCCCCTCTTCAAGAAAGGGACAGGATCAATCATACGGGTCCTCCAACCCCCAGTTCCACTACCCCATCCCAAAAGCCAATGTATTTCATCCTGTGAGTCATTTCTGACTCTGGCTCGGAGGTAAATATATGTCTTTTTCTACGCACAGTGGTTTTTTGTTTTGGTCTTTCACACGCTCACATCTTTTGTTTGTTTTTCGTACATTTCCCTTTTATTATTGTCAGTGCCTCTTGGCTTTTTTCTAAAGCCAGCAGAAGACCACGCGGTTTGATTCATGTGGGATCTAATGATTCTTGTCTTGCGGCAATGTATGAAAAGCTAACCCAAGCCTGCAATTTTCCTTTCCCAAGGTCCCTTTTAAGATGCTGATGGTCTGGCATTTGGTATTTTCTTTCTGTTTCTCCTTTTTTCTTTTTCCAGGGTGCCTTCACTTTCCGCGGCAGCATGATAGACATGCCATTACTGAAGCAAGCCCAGAACATTGTTAGTCTTGCCACAGCCATTCAGAAAAAATGATCTGCTAAATGAAGCTTCCCCCTAGAGAGGCTCCAGGAGCGATTTGAAGGCGGACAATATGATAACTGGGAGGAAGAAAAATGCAACCGTTCACACTTCGACAAAACACTGTTTACCTGCCCTTGAACATTGCCATATATTTTTCTTCCTTGTCATGGACCATATATTGGGAAGATCAGAGCCCTTTTCCCATTGTACTCACTTGTTAAGACTCGGCTGAAAACAGAGATCGACTTGTGCGGGGAACGGATCCATTAAAAACAACAACCAATGAAATTGGTGCAGAAACCCAAGTCTGGTTAATTTTTTACTGTAAGATTTCCAGGCGAAGGGGAATGATGAGCGGCAAAAAAGGGGGGGGCAGAGTTCTCATACCCTTTACAATTGTACCTTGGATCCCATATGCCTTGTGACTCTAATGTTTTGGCTCCTGAATGCCACAAACCCGGAAGTGAGTGTTCCGGTTTGCAAATGTTTTTTGGAAGCCAAACATCCGACGTGGCTTCTGATTGAGGGCAGAAAGCTCCTGCAGCCAATCAGAAGCAGCATCGTGGTTGTCAAACGTTTTCGGAACGGATGCCATTCGACAACCGAGGTACGACTGTCTAGAAGGGGGAGGTAGAGTTTGTCATACAAAAGGGAAAACCCATCCCTCCAAAAAGTCCTCCTTCTGTACAACAGTGGCAGCAATCCTATACACCAGGGGTAGGGAACCTGTGGCCCTCCAGATGATGTGGAACTACAATTCCCATCATCCCATGCTGGGTAGGGATGAGAAGAGTTAGTTGGAGTCCCAACAACATCTGGGAGGGTCACAGGTTCTGCACCTCATTCTACACTTCCTTATCTGGGAGTGAGTTTATTATTTGTACCCCACCCATCTGACTGGTTTGCCCCAGCCAATGTGGGCAGCTTCCAATATAGAGCATAAGAAAACATTAAACATTAAGAACTTCTCTATATAGCGCTGCCTTCTAAAAGTTGTATAGTTATTTATCTCCTTGACATTGGATGGGAGGGCATTCCACAGGGTGGGCACCACTAATGAGAAGACCCTCTGCCTGCTTCCCTGTAACTTCACTTCTTGCAGTGAGGGAACCGCCACTAGACATGTACTGTATAGGACTGCAGTGTATGAAAAGTACGAGAGCTGTGTTTTCCTTTGCAGCCAGTCACTCCAGTGGAAAACAGCCATACATTTGGCCACAGCAGCACTTATCAGAAGGAAACCAGGACCTAAGTACATAGTAATAGTGATCTGCGCTCTCGGGGTGCTGGTCTGATTTGCAACCAAAACGGCCCCATCCACATATAAGAGGGAAGCATCAGCAGGTTTGGGAGGACTCCAAGGTTTGCAGCAGTAGTTTAAAACTTTAGGGGGGAAAGCAGCCAGGGGGTGGGGAGAAACCAAATGATAATTGAGCATGCTCAGTGGGCCATGGAATGCTGAGGGTTTGTTGCAGCGGGGAGGACAGAAAATAGGATGCTAGGGGACTGCAGAATGGAATGGAGTATCCTGGGGAAAGGAATGGCTCGCTGGAACCCTGAAGAGGAGCAGTCCACGCTGCAACATTTTGCAATTTCCTTCATAATTCCTTTGAATCCATGGTAAGCCGTTTCCCAACTCCAGCCCAAGCAGACTCCTGCAATCTCTTTAAAAGTTGCAAAGGGGGGAATTCAGAGAGGGAGGCCATATTTATGGAAGTTCCACACTGCAACTTTTGAAGGTAGAGGAATCCACTAGGTTTCTACCCTCCATAATTCTTCCCAATTTAAGTCACTTAAATCTGAAGGCCCGTTGCCTATTGGATTAATCCAAAATAAACCACCACTTGCTTTGGTAATGATCACCACTAATGGATTTGATTCACCATCCGTGCAATTAAGACCAAGCGTGCAAACTCAAATCCACTTAATATGGATTAGCTAACCCCTTCAGAAGCCTGCAACCAACCCCCTTTGCCTCTAATCCTTCCCGATGATGGGTGCGTCACGAATGTTGCTTTACAGGAGATGCGGCACAAGGGAGCTGGAGCGGAATTAGCGTTGCCCACAACAGTGCTTTTGAGTCAGGAACAGTGTTAGACGCTCAGATATGTAAGTTAGGCACCAAATGGCTCTTTAAACCAAGGTTACAGTCACCAAAATGCAATATCTAGTTGCCATTTTTGGGGGTAAGACAGTTCTAAAGTCTTATTTTTCAAATGATGGACTGACTGTGATTGACTCTCAGTTAAACATTCAGAGGACGACCTTGAGCTAGGTTAAGAACTTTGAGAACTTAAAGAAAAGTCACTTTATCCAGGCACAGTCCACAAAGATATTGGCTTATTCCTACCAATCTTTCTTAATGGTGAAAAGGATCATTCATAACGTAAGAATATTATTCACATCTGTGAGCAGGACAGTGGGGTGGGGTAAGTGAAGACAAGCTACAACTACTAACTATAAGGTTTTCACTGTTCCTGCTCAGGCTGCACAGAAAAAGCATTTTGGTTCCAGAAATTCATTCCAATCATGCAGATAGAATATATCTGATAGAATTCCAAAGGATAGAATATTAGTGTGTGAAAACAGTCCAGATCCAATGATCCCCAGGCATGCACCTCCAGAAGATGGAGGTATCAGGTGCTATCCTGGCACCCAGACATCTTCACTTGGTCTCAAGTGGCCAATAAAAGGTAAGGTAAAGGTACCCCTGCCCATACGGGGCAGTCGTGTCCGACTCTAGGGTTGTGCGCTCATCTCACTTAAGAGGCCGGGAGCCAGTGCTGTCCGCAGACACTTCCGGGTCACGTGGCCAGCGTGACATCGCTGCTCTGGCGAGCCAGCACCAGCGCAGCACACGGAAACGCCGTTTACCTTCCCGCTATAAAGCGGTACCTATTTATCTACTTGCACTTAAGTGTGCTTTCGAACTACTAGGTGGGCAGGAGCTGGGACCGAAAGACAGGAGCTCACCCCGCCGCGGGGATTCGAACCGGCGACCATACGATCGGCAAGTCCTAGGCACTGAGGTTTTACCCACAGCGCCACCCGCGTCCCCAAGTGGCCAATAGCCAGGTTCAAAATGCATCTGGTGCCTGGCTAATTTTGAACACTGAGCAGGAACTGCCCCATATTTGCCTCTCATCAGTCCTGGAAGCAGCACATTTTCACCATTCTGCAGCAACAGACACACATTGAGCAACTCAAGTCATTGCATGATCCGTACACGGCAAGCAATTCGCTCTCTAATAATGTACATGGGAAAAGGTTTTTGAAATCAGCCTTTAAAGATAACTATTCTGCCCGTTAAGTCAAACCATCAGCTTTCCCTCAACGTCTCCTGCTTTGCTTTCACAATTCCCGCAAAAGAGCAGCTGAATCTCAAAAGTTCCAATGGTTGGTAGGCTCTTTTTCCTAGCTTTCTGAAAACTAGGGCTCAGTAGCATTTTCCAAACTTTCATGCCACTTAAGCCCCTTCAGATAGCCAGACTGCAGTACCTCCCAAACCTTGTGGGGAAAACAGTTCTTTGGTCTGCTTTTCCATTAAAGTTTATTGGCAAGGGCAGATTCCGAAATGCATAAACAATTGGGAGTAGAGAACTATGGGTGATAATTGCTCAATATTGATTAATCCATGGTAGCTGTGTGTGACCTTGTGTATGTACTCAGAAACATTTTGTGGAAAGAGGGATTAAAGATCCAAAAGCATAACACATAAGACTGCCTGACTACTATCAGATCCTTGATCCACCTCGGCTGGGAGTAGGGAACCTGTGGCCTGCAGATATTGTGGTGCTCCAGCTCCCATCAGCCCCCAACATGGCCAGTGGGTCAGGGACGATGTGCGTTACAGGCCAGCAACATCTGGAGTGCCAGGTGTTTCCCATCCTGAATCTAGTCCAGTAGTATGTGCTCTCACAGGCAGTACCTTCAGCCTGGGGCAGAACTCCATCCCAGCCTTGCTACCAGATTTAACAGAGCTGAAACTGAGGAGCATTTCAAACAATGGACTGACTGTGATTGATTCACGGTTAAACATCTGGCTAGTTCAGAGGACAACCTTGAGCTAGGTCATGGGCA